>NC_137959.1:44351143-44951143 GCF_963924665.1 Micromys minutus
ATGCACCAACATTTCAGGAATGCTGAGATTTGGCCCCTGTGCTTGTGCGGTAAGCATCTTACAGACTAAGCCATCCCTTCCCCTATCCCCTAGAGCCACAATTTTTAGGCATTGCAAGTGTAGGCCTTTCTTCCCCATGCCACCCCACACATAGCCACTGTAAAGCAAATTAAATGGGCAGGAGGCAAGGACATCCATTATTCAATAAAGCTGTACAAACACACATCATCTCAGCTACAATAAGCAAGATTAAAGAGCTTATAGCCTTTCAATTAAAAGATAATTTATGTGCATGTGGAATGGACTGCTGTGAGGAGCCCAGGGGCTGTCCCAGCCTAGCTTAGGGGAAAGGAGAAGGAGAGCGGTGGAGTCAATGGGGGTCTGCAAGGTGGGGGTCTACAGGGTGGAGGCTGGGTGGATGCAGGTGGGGACCTGTGGGACCCAGTGGGAAGTGCTTTCTTTTGTTCTTTATCTGGGCTGTGAGAGGCTTTTAGGGAGGTCTTGAGAGAGACAGAAACAAGGGTGTCTAAAAGTGTCAGCCAGCTGGTGCCTGGGGTGGCTGGTGTGAACACAGGTGAGGACTGAGGGCCCTTGCATGCCAACTCTGTCTCTTTTGTAGCACCAATGCCCTGGTGGCTTTGAGACACACACACACACACACACAGTGCAGGGGAGTCCTGTGGCTAGACCCCTGGGCTCCTCCCACTTGTCCTTTGCACCCTTGGGGTCAGCCCAGGATGTACAATCTTTACCTTAACCATTGAGAGACCAGCGGCTCTGAGACGTCAGAGACCTGTCAGTACTGTGTAGATGAAGTTCTAACCTGACAGCAGAGAAGCCTCTGCGCCCCAAGGTTACCGCGATCTGGTCTGTCACTCTTGCACGCACCAGGCAGTGGGAACCAGAACACCATTACTAAGCGTGACAAGCAAGTCTCCTCCCTTCCTGGGGCCTGGGTTTCCCAGCAGAAAAAATAAAAAAATAGTTTTGATCTGCCAGCATTTGATGCAGTCAGTGTCCTCCATGGGTGTGACCTGTGTGCACCCAGCTTTTTATACTCTTTGAGGGGGAGCTGAGCCCCAGTTCTTCATGTCACAAGCCACTGAGGGGGGCACCCATCAAGTGTCTTGCTTCCTGACATCACAGTGGCAGCCGACACAGCTTCTGTTCGGAGCATGTCTACTTACCTCCTTCCTTCTTAGCACTGTGTGCTCCGAGGATCTGGGTGCTGTGGTGTTTCTTGTGCACTCTCTGTGTGCCCCACCACCTACCTGGGTCCCACTCAACCCCTTGCTATGTGAGGGTCCCCAGCACTTAGGTCACTTGGCTCTTCTCTGCCAAAGGATGGAAGTCACAGCAAATGCCATGAAGGATGTGGAGGACAAACCTCACAGCTGTATGTGATGTCCCCAGAGAGACCAAGTCAGGTGCAACAGTCCCCATACTGCTGTACCTTATGTTCACTTCTCGTTCTTCCGTGCCTCCTCCCAAATCAAACCACCCCCTCCCCAGAATAGCAGCTGTGTCCGTCTTCCGCTCCAGTTGGGTCTTAGGGGAGTCAAACCAGACAATGCTGCCTGCTTTTCTTTTCAGTGGCTGGGGCAAGGCTGCCGAGTGTCCTCTCTGTAAGACATCTTCCCTGTGCTTCATCCTGGGTCGTACTTCCGTGGTCCCCTTTAGCTGCCATCTTCCCTGAAGTGTCCTAGTAATGTTTCATGAGAGGCGCTGTTCTTCCTGCTTCCTATTCCCTCCCCTACCCCCAGAGACAGCAGACTGGAGCACCTAGCCAGGTGTCCTGAGCTTTGTATATTTCCTGTGCCTCTGTTCCTTGACATCTGCCCTGCCCTGTTCTATTCCTTGCCAGACATCGTGAGACAGAACCCCAGCTTTTGATCATCGGTTGGAAGACCAGCTCCTAGGCCCTTGAGAAATACCCTCAGCATAGTCATAGGTGACTATAGTCTCACTCAGGAGCTGTAAGTAGGAGGCCCTAGAGTTCAAGGCCAGCTTGGCCAATATAGCGAGACCCTGCTTTAAAAATAAAAATTCACAAAACAGGCACAGAGGACTAGAGAACCGGCTTCGCAGTTAAGAGCACTTCTGCAGAGGACCTGAATTCAGTTCCCAGCCCCCACACTGGGTGGCTCTCAACTTCAGCTCCAGGTAATCCAACGCCCTATTCCGGTCTCTGAGGGTACTGCAGTCATGAGCACAACCTTAGCTTCATATATAGATATTAAGAAATTAAAACAGCGCAGGAAGAGTCTAATATGCAGGCTGTCTAGAGTAAGATCACTAAGAAAGTAGAAGCCCCTTTCCAACTAACAAGAATTAAACTGTTACTTATTTTTGACTCCTCTTTGCCCTTGATGCGCAAAGAAAGCACCTATAGCTCCCAGAAGCTGCAGGGGAATGAGAAAGGTTAATATTCCTTCAAATCCCACAACACCCATACCATGGCCTTCCAATTACCTAGGTGGCTCTAGGGTAAACTGCAGGTGACAAATGGGGCTGCCAGGCTCATTACTGTGTTTCTAGACAATACTTCTCACTGGCTGGATCTGCTTGTCTGTGGAGAGCCCCGAGCAAGCATCCGGCCTCCTCAGGGAGGACGGGAGGTCATCATGTAGACCAGCATCTTGCAGGGCTGACCCTGAGTGCCTGGCAACTGAGAGCAGGTGCCTGACCATGGAGGACCTGGAGCTTCCCGAGTCTTGTGGGAGAGAAACAAGGTGTCAGCTGTAGTTTGCTGAGAAGGTTCCAGAACCCAAACTTTGGAACAGTCTGTGTCACCTGGCCTCCAGGGAAAACATAAGACAGGCTATTCACACTTGTTCTAAGCACAGCTCATGAATATGTAAGGCTTTGTTACACAGGAGCAGATGCATGCATTTGCAAATGTCCATGTATCTTTAGGCAGTCCCGAAGGAGACTCATGTCTCCCTCCCTCATCTTTCCCTACAACCTTTCAAGGGTCCTCAGCTGCCTCCCCAGGACAGAAATCTTGCCACAAGTGTAAAGGAGGAGTTCGATTCAGAGCCAGAGGGACCTTTGAGGTCTTTTCCATGGTTGTTTTTCTGTGTGTTCAGCATAACCCGGGAAGCCTGCTTTCAAGGAATGAATCCACAGGTGGCTGAAGGGCAGTAACCTTATAAGACACAGCCCCTACTGGGGCTGCTGGCCTGCTTTATCCCACACCAGATCCTAAGGCCACCACTCAAAGGAGATAGTCCAGAATTCACTAACCGACAACTTTATCAAACAGAGCATTCCAAGCCAAGAGTGGGATTGGCCACGGACCTCACAGTCTATGAAGAGAATCCATGAGAGGCAGCAGCTGGGCACACCGCTGAAGTGCAGTTGTCTCAGGATGGTGTGCTTCTGACCTCAAGAGCTCTGTCTAGCCACAACCTGAGCCACAAGTTCACTAAAGAAAGTGAGCGTACCAGGCGTGTAGCAGCAAGAGGCAAAATCCCCAGACCGTCTGTTTGTCCTGATGGGATGTTTTAGATGTACATTTGACAAAGGCTTCTGCTTTGGTGTCCCAGGAACTGTCCTATGCACTGTGAACTGCTCTCGGAGCCCAGGATCTGCAGGCAGCTGCTTTCTGTGGCTGCCCAGCTGAGCAGAAACCTTCTCCTCAGGCATCTACAGACTGACTGATGATCAATGTCTCTGTCCATACTTGGGGGCGAGCAGGAGTCCGTCACTTGCCCGTGCACAGTGACATTACTGATTATACACTTAGCCAGGCATGAGTGGGACAAGGAGGAGTTTAAATGCAGGCTCCTGGGGAATGTAGCATTTTGTCCTTGCAGCATTGTGGGTAAGGATGCTGCTTCCTGGTGCACACAAGGAACAAGAACTCTATTCAGTGAGCTAGCCCCCAGCTCCTGTGAACTAAAGCTCGATGAACCACGCCATTAACACTGCTGCTCTGGTGGGCATTGCAGGTAACTTCTAGGCAGAGACACATGCACCGCACAGGTGGTTACAAGGTTCTTAGCGTCATCAAGCTGCAGAATCCATCTTGGGGTCAGGAGGGGAGTGTTTGGGGCAGTGAAAGCCACCCTCCAGCTTCTCACTGGGTGACCTCTAGGTGACCCCTGTCCTAATGGAACTCCGTTCTTTTCAGCAAACTTTCTCTGGGCCTGGGGTTACAGCTCAGTTTAGCTTCCGCTACTGTTTGCGGGCTGCTTGAATTCTTTCCTCAGGTGGTACAAGAACTAAGGACCCAACTCTCTCTGTGACACTAGGAGAGAGAGAAGCACTCAGGGAGGGTCAGACGCAGGGCTCGGGTGCCACTGGGAGTCGAGTCAGCAGGCATCGGTCACGCCTGTGGGCTCCGTCCCTTGGCTGTCAGCATCATGGACTAGCTTAACCAACGCACAGGCCAGTGTGAGCCTATCACATAAGTGACACCAGGCAATGGCTGCTATGTACCTCCAACAGATGTGGCACAGCCATGTTGGTGACGATGCTATGCTTCAAGGGATATGAGATAGGACAGGAAAACATTTGGCACTTCTGACATCGGGAGACCCATGAATAATGTTGGCGGATTTGTCCAGGCCACAGCCACAGGGCAAGGTCACATATCTGAGCTGTGCCTGTGTGCAGCTTACACAGGCAGGCAGGACAGCATGGGAGACCGTGGCTGTCCCTATCCTGCCCTCCATGTTTGTCCCCACATTTGTGCCCCCCCACACACACTACTTCCCAGTGGACATAAGCTCTGATCCCAGACAATGGTGCAGGAGACAGGGCAGATCTGAGGGTCATGTCTGCCTGGCCATATCAGCAAGCCAGCCTGGTGTGTGAACTTCTAGAAAATGTGCCTTTCAGCGAGGGGACAGCTGCATGTCACATGGGTATGGTAAGGAAGAACATTGTCATGGCTTTGAGTCACTGGGTAAATGGGGCATCTTTGAAGAAAGCTCCCTGGGGTGTTTCAGGAAAAACCTGTTCAAAGGGTGGCAGAACCAGCGGGCCCAGGTAGAGGATGGAACAAGTGCTGGCCCAGGACAGCCAGCCTGGTGTGTGGGCTTCCAGAGTGTGCGCCTCTCAGGCTGGAGAGAATGTCATGGGGAGGCCAGACATAGGGCTCAGCTGCCCTGGGCACACCCCCCACCTTTGTGTGGGCTTTCCTTCTGAGTCTCTAAATCCCTGCCCCACCAACCCAGACTCAGCAACCAGAGCCTCTGAAAAGCCGAATCTAGTTTGGAGCACCTCAGGTCCCCAGAGCAGGGATGAGTCACTAGGACCACATCCAGTCAGGAAACCAGAAACTGCATGAGTAGGGCTGAGTCACCCAGGCCAACCACACACCCCAACAAGCATCCCCCCAATTCCTGCGGTCTCCAGTCACAGAGTGAACAGTCCTGTTTGTTGAAACATCTTTGCTACTGAGTCCCTCAGCCTTGGGGTCCCAGGACCAAGATAGGACCGCTGAGCATATTTGCAGGGTAGGACACAGAGGCCTGCCTTCCTCGGGCTCAGCCAGTAGTCAGTGCGGGCAGTGATGGGACTGTCTCCCAGCAAAGGCTTTCCCTGTCGTCTCACCTTTGAGTCTGCAGCGAGCCTGCTGGAGACACAGTGTGCAGGGCAGCATCTGGCAGAGTGGGTTCAGAGAGCCAGGCCTGCCCATTTGGGGTCGAGGAGGTAGAGGTGCCTCTTGATAGCTGTTAGAAAGACAAATGAACATCTGTGTGGGTGAGCGTGCTTGGTGGAGTCTCTTGCGGGGCCGCTCACAGTTATGGAAGACTGGCAGGAGTGCTGGGCCGAGGGATGAACAGCCCTGCGTGCCACTGGTGACTGGCTGGATACCACTCTATATAACCTCCCCCCCCCACCCCCCCCACCCCCACCCCCACCCCCCCCACTCCCCCCCCACCCCCGCTGCCCATTGACCACGTGTGAGACCTGCGTGCATGGGCTCACCAAGGGTCAGATTCGATCATAGCCTGGAGGAACATTCCTTGGTAATACCCACGAAAGGTGCTTAAAGTACTGACTGTAAACAAACAAAGGGGCGTGATCCCACAGGCACTGAAGGCTGGGCCTCCATCTTCCTCTTTGTTTCCAGGCCTCACTTCCGAATGGAGAACCACCCACCAGGGCCCAGCAGAGAACATTCCAGTGTCCTCCTTCATGATAAAGGATCCTCTGCAGACTCACAAGCAAGGAGCTGCCTGCCCCTCTCCTGATGGCCCGACAGTGCTCAGAGCAGATGCTAACCAGGCAAGAGAGTAAGCCAGCCCAGGGAGTGGAGTCAGGGGCCAGGCAGGAGTCCTCAGAGCTCACTGAAGTGGGGCTCATGCTGGCAACTCGGGGAACCAGCTGCTGTGGGACCTGAGACCTCACTGGAGCCCAGCTGCATCTTCTCAGCCCCTAGCGAGGTCTCCTGGGCAGCACTGTAGTTATTGGTGGTGACACAGGCTGCTTGCCTCTGTGGCCCAGCTGCCCTGCACCAGCACAGTTTCAGAAAGGCCGCCCGGAACTTCTGTGACATAAGGCTGTAGACGACAGGGTTGACAGCACTGTTGGTGTAGATACAGGTGCGGCAGAACAGCAGGACCCAGGGGTCCAGGAGAGGCTGGGCCAGGAAGGAGTTGAGCAGCACCAGCGTGCGGTAGGGGGTCCACAGCACTGCAAAAAGCAACGTGACCACAGCCAGCATCCTGGTGGCCTATGGAGAGGAAAGGTGAGAGGGCTTGGCTGTGAGACACCCACCAAGCGTGGGGAGAAGCTGACCGCAGGGTTGCCAAAACCGGAAGGGTGGGGACCTCTCAGAACTGGGCCTCAGATAGCATCAGGATGGTCACCACCCTTTCCAATGACCTTGGGTCCCCACTGTGACTTTGGGCACCCCTACCTCATTTTCAGCCACCCAACCCTCCTCTCCCCAATCCTGCATGCTCCCATAAAGTCCCCTCTCTGCTCAGCCTGCCACCTCACCTCAACCTCGGCTGTCCCTCTCCCTGAAACACTTCCCTTCTCCAGCTTGGGTTTCCCACTTGCCAAGCCCAGAGCTCTATCCACTTGTCATCTGTCAGCAAAGCCCCCTGAACTGTCTGTCCTCAAACTGCTGTTCGCCAGCATCACTTGCTCCCATGTTTCCTGCCTTCGGACAGGCTTATGTTTACTTGGTTCTACTGTTGTAGTTTAAGGAGGGTGTCTGACAGCATCCCCATGTCCCTCTCTCTGCGATCCAGCACCCACCCGGCACATACAAGGGCTTGGCAGGCATTGGATGGATGGATGATGAATGGGTGGATGGATGATAGATGGGTGGATGGATGAATAGATGGGTGGATGGATGAATGGATGGGTGGATGGATGGGTAGATGGATGAATGGATGGATGGATGATGAATGGGTGGACGGATGGGTAGATGGATGAATCGATGGATGGGTGGGTGGGTTGGTTGTTAGGGGGGTAGGTGGGTAAGTGGGTAGGTGGTTGGATGAATGGATGGGTAGGTGGATAAATGGGTAGGTGGATGGATGGGTTGGTAGGTGGGTAGGTGGTTGGATGAAGGGATGGGTAGGAGGATAAGTAGGTGGATGGACAGACAGACAAACGGTTGGACAAATGCAGGACTAAATGACTGTTTCACTTACCTGCTTTGCCAGTCACACCCTGTGTAGTTTATGTTCTTTTGCATATCTGTGCTTCTCCCCATGACTCTCCCCACATGCAACCCCACCTCTACCCAGGAGGGCCCCTAACCTGCTTCCTGGAGGACATGGAGCTCTTGGACCTAGAGCAGTCCCCCCGTGCACCCTCACTCTGCCTCTCCTTCTGCCAGGCTTCCTGGGACAATGGGCTCTGAAATAAGATCTTCCCGATGAACCCATAGAGCACGATGGTCACCAGCAAGGGTATGATGAAGAAGACAGCGAAGTCCAGCAGGTAGATGGGCAGGTAGAGGCCTCGGGACACCTTGTAGCCACATTCCGGGCGCTGGTCATCACGAACATTGAGGTCCACCAGGAAGAACCAGAGTAGGCAATAGAGAGACGTGACTCCCCAAATGCCTGCAATGACCCGTTTGGCCCGGGCCACAGTGCACACAGTCTGTGCTTTCAGTGGGTGGCAAATGGCGATGTACCTGTGGGACACAATTGAGGTGCGTTGGCCCCTCAGGACTGCTCGTCCCATGTCCTAGACACCAGTCCCAAGCTGAGACTTGTCTAGGTCATGGTGGCTGAGCTGTACTTTGGAAGGGCAGAAGCAGAGGGCTGTAAAGGTTTAGGGGAAGGACTCTTCAGGGACAGGCAGAGTAAAGTCAGCCTCTGGAGAGGAGCAAGTTAGTTTGCAATGTCCTGTCCCCTGATTCCCATGCCTTCTAAAGGCACCGCATGTGGTCACAATATTTTGTGCTACCCTCCACCAAAGGCAGGCACCATACTGCACATCTCTCACAGGCACATCCCTTTATTGCTCACCCATAGGCCTTGGGGACAATCACATGGTACAGATGAGACATCCCTACGCAGACTTGTCCCCAGACACGTACATATAGACATTAGAGAAGCAGATGACTCAGTTTGGATGCGGCAGGTCTGGGCTCTGTTCAGATTCTGAGCAGCCCTAACTACCTACTGAGTTCAAAGCCTCAGCTCTGCCAACGGTACAGCTGAATTTGACCCAAAATTCAGGCTTCGCATCAGCTTGTTCAACCGCTGGACCACTTGTCTCTGGGGTGTTAGAGACGGAGCTAAGCAAGACATGGTGGTGCATTTTTAATTCCAGGACTCGGGAGACAGAAGCCGTGGGGTGGCTATGAGTTTGAGCCAGCCTCAGATGCAAAGAGAATTCAAGGACAGTTTGCCATTCAAGTACGTATTCAAAATGAAACCCCCTCTCATAAAATGAACAAGCAAGCAAATAAGAAAATCAAGCTGAGGCTGTGTGTGGTGGCACACACCTTTAATCCCAGAGCTTGGGAGGCAGAGGCAGGTGGAGTTCTGTAATTTCTAGGCCAGCCTGGTCTCCAAAGCAAGTCCAGGACTGCCAGGGCTATAAACCCTGTTTGAAAAACAAACAATAGCCAAGCTGGAGGAGGCTCAAGAGACACTCCATAGCCGAGCACAGAAGTGAAGGCCTGTTATTTCAGCTTCTTAAGGCACTGAGGCAGGAGGATCACAAGCTTATGAACAGCTTTACCAAGTCCTTCTCTCTCTCTCTCTCTCTCTCTCTCTCTCTCTCTCTTTAAAGATTTTTTTTTATTTGTGTCTATGAGCACACTGTCACTGTCTTCAGACACACCAGAGAGGACATTTGATCTCATTACAGATGGTTGTGAGTCACCATGTGGTTGCTGGGATTTGAACTCAGGAATTCTGGAAGAATAGTCAGTGCTCTTAACCACTGAGCCATCTCTCCAGCCCGTCCCTGTCTCTTTTAACATTAAAAAAAATTTAAAGATGTGGCTTGCCTAATCCATGGAAGACCCAGGGTTCAATCCCCAGTAGTTGGGGTGGTGAGGAGGACCATCCAACAGCCTGTGTTCCAGGTAGGAAATCTAGACTCAGAGGAAGACAAGGACTTCCTGATGCCCTACATCAATCTAGAAGCAGAGATGTCCGCATCTGTGCTGGTTCTCCTAGCACCTCCCACCAGCTCAGCTCCCCTTCTGTTCAGAGAGACTTTAAAATCCTGCTTGAATCCAGGCTCCCAGGATTCTCATTAAGAAAGACAAGGTGAGGGAAAGAGGCACTGGGCAGCCCATGGGCACTTACCTCTCCACAGTAAAGGCCAGGATGGAGCAGGAGGAGACATTGATGCCTAGGTACTGGAAGTAGGTGATACCCAAGCAGCCAGCATGTCCATAGATCCAGTGCCCCACCAGGCTGTCAGAGACGTTGGGCAGCCCCGCAGCCAGCAGCACAATGAGGTCAGCTAAAGCCAGGCTAACCAGGTAGCAGTTGGTGGGTGTGTGCATATCACGTGAGGTCAGCACCACCAGGACCACCATGGCATTGCCCACAATGCCCATGGTGCACACTAGGAGCACCAGGAAGACTGAGACCACCTTATACTCTGGCAGGCCCAGTGTGGTGTCACTGTGAATGAGTGAGGCATTGCTGGGGCCATCCATCTTGCTGGCGTTTTCTGGGGTACCCTGCAGGCCTTGACCTTGGAAAGTGACCCGTGCCTGTTCTTTATTATTTACTTTTCCCTTTTTAGTTATTTATTTATTATGCGCATGGGCATTTTACTTGAATGTATGACTACGTATCATGTGTGTACCTAGTGCCTGTGGAGGCCAGAAGATCCCCTGGATTGGAGTTGCAGACATCAATCTGTAAGTTGTCATATAGGTGCTGGGAATTGAACCCAGGTCCTCTGGAAGAGCAGCTGGAGAAGCCATCAGGGCAGTCTATAGGGAGTAGGGGATACTGGGACAGGACTCAGATAGGAAGACCAAGCGAGGAGATGTAGGGATCAGGCGGATGCATGTTTGAGAGGCTGTAGTTTAAAGCACTGATTACCTTCCACTGAGCCACAGAATGGCAGGCATTGAGGGCTATACAGAGTCAGGGCTGGAGGTGGAACTACAGCAGCCAGCAGCATAGGGAGATGGGTGGTTCTTGGGACACCAGCTGCTGCAGCAATCCTATGGTGCATGGTGTGGTCCCAGACCACAGCTGAGGGTGGGAGGGCTCAGCTGCCAAGCCTGAAGCCCGGAGCAGCAGTACCAGTCCCTGAGCCTCGTGGACTCTGAGTCTTCTGCTCACCTACAGGAGTGCAAGTGTCTGAGACTCAAGACTGGGGAGATCGGTGTGTGTTCTGAGAACCACAGAGTAGCAGCTTCCTGGGGATGGGCTACAGAGGATTTGTTGGGGATCCAGACAGGGCAGGCACCAACCTGGGAGCAAAATGGGGGTTCTGCTTAGAGTGCACATACACATACCTGCTAAGACTGACACATAGGGCAAGCATAACATACTGCATACAAACAGAACACAAGATAAAACATACTTCATAGGCATGAACACACACATGCTACTGCTATATGCAACACACTTAGCAGACAGACACACACATACACCACATACTATACTCAGCCCTACACACCCACACACCTCAGTGCTTGCACCCTGTCGGTGTGGTTGCCTGGAGGCAAATGCAGAGTCCAGCACCAAGCAAACCCTAAGATGACCTAGAGCAGGCAGCCAACCACACAGGGCCAGCCAGGCACTTATCCACGCCTGCTCAGCCTGGGGCACAGTCCCACACTGCACTCCTGCAGCCCTCAGAACAGGCACCAGAGCATGAGAACAAGGCAGGCCTCATGGAAAATGCCTCTACAGATGTTGCCCACACACTACACACAGCTGTACACATGTGACACAGAGCATATGTCTGTAGCCACACAGCACACATGCACACACAATGTGCTTGTGTCTGCACATGTGCACTGCATCTGTGCACATGGAAGATGCCTGCACATGCTTGAGCATGCATCCACGTATATACATGCACAAACCAGATCATACCCAATACACAATGACTGCCCACACAGCATTACAAACCTTACACATGTGTGCAACGCATGTTCTATGGGTATACATGATATTTAGCCCTGATGTGAATGCCCTGTATACTGTGCTCATAGTACTGAATACACACACACACACACACACACACACACACACACCACAGACTGACTTTCCACAGCCTAGGCATATACACTGTCCACTCTCATATGCCCACACAGACACATAACACATCTGCCCTTACAGACACAGCTGGAACATTCCTGAAAAATAACCCTTTCTGGCATGATAGAGCAGAGGACCCTCCATCTGCAGGATCTAGCAGCTGCTCCAACTCTGGCATCTCTCTCTACAGTCAGCCAGAAGCTGGTAACCAGGGCGAATCCAGAGACCTCACAGGGCTCTTCCAGATGTGGGAGAAATCTATCTTCCAGAGCTGCAAAATCCATCCCTGATGTGTTTTGTCCAGGGACTCTCACTTGCTACTGTACCTATTTAGCCCAGATATGAATGTATACTGTGTCCACAGTATAGGTCCCCCTCTCTCTGTGTCTCTGTCTGTCTCTCAGTGTGTGTCTCTCTGTCTCTGTCTCTCATACACACACACACACACACACACACACACACACACACACACCTACCTCAGTGGGAACCACTGCATACAATGTCCCAACAAGAACTGTTCCCAACAACCCCTAGACCCCCAAGAGAAACTTCTAAGGTCAGAGAACTTACCTAGTGAAGACTAAATGCATTTTCCTCTTTCCAGGTTGGGCCAGGTGGGGAACAGGGGATAAGAGAAAGGAAGGAGAGGAGGGGGGAAAGGGAGGAAGCAGGGAATGAGTGGAAGGAGGGACAACAAGGAGGGAGGGAGAGAGAGAGAGCGCGCGCACCCTCGCGAGAACAATGCCCAAACCTCAATCACTCCGTGGACGGCAGCTTTATGTTCTGCCCACTGCAGTATTACACATATGCGCGTGTGCACCTCACGCAGACACACACACAGCCCCGCCAACTTCTCCCCAGCTCCTCAGCTCCGTGCTCTCCCTTCCTCTGCAGAGGCGGGAGACCCAGAACCAACCTGTATCAGCAGCCTAGGCCTCTCCAGCAGGGGGACCCAGGAGGAGGAAGCAGGGACACTGTCTCCTCTCCAGCTCCAGCTTGGGTGGAAGAGTGCTCCCAGTTTATCTGGCTGGCAAGGAATCCTGCTAGGAGCACAGCGACCCTCTACCTGGCAGACAGGGAGAGGACAAAGAGCCCAGTGAAGGACCTGGAGAGTAGAACTAAATCCCCAGTGACCAGCTAAGACTGCAGCTCCAAGCTGAGCCCCATGGATAAGCCAGCCCAGTGCCTGGGACAGATCAGATTGGGAAGGGGCTAGGCTTGTGGGAGGGGAAAGGGGGACTCCATCTATGTGGCTTTGAGGAAGCTATTATGCTGACTGGATGAAGACTTTGCATTCAACCTTTTGGGGGTGGAGGTGCAGCAAGTAACCCAGACACCTGACCCATGGCTCTGTAGAGAGGACCAACAAACTCACCAGCCCTTTGGAGTGAACTTTGGTAAAATTGCGCCTCAGTTTTTCCTTGGGACCTTCAGAGGCGATGTTTACCTCTCCTCCTGGGAAGGAATTTTAGCAGCACCAGTGTGAGTTTTGGAAGAGCAATGATGTCACCCATAATACGGAGACATGGGACAGACTAATAAAGTAAAGTTGCACGGGGGAGGGGACAGGGGAACAGAGGATATCGAGATACCTAACTCAGGTGGAACCACATGTGATAGACATGTCTGTGGGAGAAATCCCAGGATGGCAGGCAGCCATGCCTGCTTGATGGGTGGGATTCACCTAGGGAGCAGGGATGCTTTGGGAACAGACATTACAAGCCCTGGAGAGATGCATCAAGGGTGGGGGTACTAGCAAACAGAGACAGAGGCAATCTGGAGGGAAACAGGGATAAGAGGCTGGACCTTCTGCATTGGCCTGAGAGTTAGCCGGAGAACCAGATGAGAGAGAATTCATGGAGATGCTGGCCTGTTGCTTTTTATGGCTAGGAGGCCAAAAGGGAAGAGCGCCCACATTGGACCAGTAATACAGAGCCTCTCCTAAGACCCCGAAACTGGAACCTATGGGGAAGGAACAACTTAAAAAATAGTAGAAGACACTACTCGGGTCCAGCCTGTAACATAAAGGGAAAACGGATGTCCTAGCATTCAGACAGAGGCCTTAACAACAGTCATTGTGGAAAGACTAAGTAACCAGGACACTGAGTGACAGAACTGCTGGGACCAGGGAACATTAGAAGGAGCGATGATGCAGGAATCCTTGGCCACCTGACTTGTGAGGCTTGGGACATGGGGGTCAGACGGCCTCAGTGCTGCAGAGAAACTGGGTGAGGCAACTGCCCATCCTCCTCGAGACAAAGGCTTCACAGCACAGGGCAGTGCGATACTGCCAGGGTTCAGTCCCTGGTGGGATGGCACCGAGGAACTGCTGGGGATACCTGGTTATCTATCTGTCGCCAAGGTCTCCCTGAATATCAGGGACCGGAAAACTGAAGGGCAGGCCCTAAGAGAATTGGGCATGCGGGAAGTGGTGTTAGATGCCCAGTTCACAAGCCCGTCAAGACTTCATGAGAGACCTAAGAGGCAGATTCAGCAAGAACTGCAAGACTGGTATGGAGGACTGTGCCATGCTGAGCCTCACAATAGGTGGGGACCTCATCTTAGTTAGCGTTTTACTGCAGTGAACAGGCACCATGACCAAGGCAAGTCTTATAAGGACAACATTTAATTGGGGCTGGCTTACAGAGGTTCTGTCCGTTATCATCTAGGTGGAAGCATGGCAGTGTCCAGGCAGGCATGGTGCAGGAGGAGCTGAGAGTTCTACATCTTGTTTTGAAGACAGGAGAAGACTGACATACTCAGGCAGCTAGGAGAAGCTCTCAAAGCCCACACTCATGGTGACACATTTCCTCCAAGGCCACACCTCCAAATAGTGCCACTCCCTGGGCCAAGCATATTCAAACCACCAGACCTATATGAACCAGGACAGGCTTTGGCCCACCTAAATGACTTGGACCTCAGCGTACACCCTGGTTTTCAAGGTGCTAAAGCCAGTAGGAGCAAGTGAGAGAGGAGGAAGCCAGGCAGAAGGGTCTGTGTTTCCTGAACACAGGACTTTCTAGGGACAAAGTTCATAGTCAACCAAACCCTGGGCCAGCAGCAACTCACCAGAGGAGTAAGGAGAAAAGTGACCAGAAGGTGCAGCTGACCCACCTGTACCTGACACTGTACCTCTTGGAGTCTTCACAGCCACTCCTCTACAGGGAGAGCCAAGGCTGAGCTCACAGGTGAGGGCCACACACGGTGACAGAAGACCCCATGTTGAATTAATGACTTATTGTCCACTTATCAATACATCTGCAGACTACGTGGGTCCCGGTGGATACTGGAGTAGGAAGCAGACTGATTCAGTTGTCCCCTAAAACACCAGGGTCATTGGATGGTGGTGGGTGGGCATGGAGGATCAAACCATAGAGATGGAGGAGCATCGAGGTGGGCAATCATCTCCCCACAAGAAAATGTGTTCATCTCTTTCCAAGGAACATTTTAGGGGTGGATGGCTTACTAGGACACACCCTAGAGATTACTGCCTGGGGTTCTGGCTGACGTTTGAAAAGGTAAACAGGCAGGGTGAGCAGGCAGGGCTGTAATGTTATTTATTGTCCAATGGTGGTGACTATTAAAACAGTAGAGGCTTCCTAAGGGTCAGGAGGAAACTAAAGAAACCAGCCAGGACCTGGAAAGGGTGGAGTGACCTGCCCAGCCCAGAGCCCTTTTAACAGCCAGTTTGGCCAATAAAAAAAAAAAAAACGCTAGCTGCGCTCCACGAGAGACAGTGAATGACAAGGGTTAACTAAGGTAGTGCCTTCCCTTCAATCAGCTGTACCTGTCAATGCTCTGCTAAAAGAGCCGGTGCGGGTCGTGGGGTCTCTCCACAGCAGTGGACCTAGACAGTGTATTTTTAGTATCTCTATAGCTGCTGAACCCCAAGATCGGAAGTCCCCAAGATGATACAGTCTGTTGACCCTAATGATAAAACCCTACTGCAGAAGACACTTCAGGCTGTGAGCACAGGAGAAGGAGAAATCAAGCTAGGGCCAAACTGGCCTAATGTGAGGAAGCCTGGTGCATTACGGCATCCACAGGGGCTCTGTGGTGGTTTGAATAGGTATGACCCCCCCCCCACTCATGTGAAACTATTAGGAGGCATGGCCTTGTTGGAGGAAGTGTGTCACTGTAGGAGTAGGCTTTGAGGTCTCAGATGAGCAAACTACCTCTAGTGTGGCTGCTCAGAGTCTCCTATTGCTTACGGGTCAACATGAAGAACTCTCAGCTCCTTCTGCAGCGCCATGTCTGCCTGCATGACAGGCACAAAGAGGTTCATTCGTTATCATCAAGGTGGGAGAACAGCATCCAGGCAGGTATGGCGTGGGAGAAGCTGAGAGCTTTACATCTTTTTCTGAAGGCAAACAGAAGACTGGCTTCAAGGCAGATATGACAAGGGTCTTCAAGCCCATACCCTTAGTGACACAAGTCCTTCAATAAGACCACACCCACTCTAACAAGGCCACACCTCCCAACAGTGCCACTCCCTGGGCAGAGCATATACAAACCATCATATTCCACACCCTGCCCCCTACAGGCTTGTTTAAACACGAGTCTATGGGAGCCTTCCCTAAACATAAAATGCTAAATACATTTCACCCAACTTCAAAAGTCCCCATAGTCTATAGCAGTCTCAACAATGTTAAAAGTCCAAAGTTCAAAGTCTCTTCTGAGACTCATCCAGTCACTTAACTGTAATTCCCAAGGCAAGACAGGAAACCAGCTGGGCAAACTCCAAACTCTGCAGCTCCATGTCTGATGTCAAAGCCGTCTTCAGATCTCCAACTGCTTTTTCATCTTTGTTGACTGCGACAAACTTCTGGGCTGGTTCCACTTCCTGTTAGCAGCTTTCCTCAGCAGGTATCCCACAGCCCTGGCATCTGGAACATCCTGGGGTATCCAAGGCAACTTTAATGTAACAGCTTCTTGTTCCAATGAACACGATCTTCTGGGCTCCTCCTAAGGGCTGGCATCACCTGCTCTGCCCTCTGTAGCACTCTAAGCTCAGGTTGGTCCACTCCACTGCTGCTGCTGTTCTTGGTGGTCATCCCATGGTACTGGCATCTCCAATACACTGGGGTCTTCTGCTGCAACTAGGCTTCACCAATATCCTCTCATAGGCTCTCTTCATGGTGCCAAGCCTCAAATCCTTTGCATGACCCCTTTAGAACTGCAACTGGGAGTGTAGATAGTAGTGGGTAGAGCTTGAGGATTCGCTGCATTTAAATGGAAAGCACCGTAACGATTTGTGTGTGGACTTTACACTCACAGTGCTGCAGTGATTTGATTAGTATCTTCCTGTGTAGATCGAGAATTGGAGCTGAGCTAAGTGAGGAGAGCCTGTGTGCATGTGGAATGGTCATCTGTTCAGTGTGCTTCATAACTTCCTGCTCAGAGCCTGTACTGTACATACTGTGTGGGTGGTATTGCAGTGTGTACTTATTCGGTTTGTGTGATTGTTGCAAATACCTTGGTGGTGGTGTAGATCATGTTTACTGTCAGTTTTCCTGTTCAAGTCATCATAGTTCTTTTGGTATATATTTCTATGTCTGGTGATACATTAAAGTATGTTCTCTTTAAAAAAAAAAAAAAAACTGCAACTGGGGCTGCACCTTCACCAATGGCCTTCCATGGCTTCTCACAGTGCCAAGCCTCAGCTGCTCTTCATAATCCCTTCATGTCTTCAGAACAGTATCACCTGGGTAATTGTTACATTACCAAGTCCAGCTGCTGCACAAGGCACAACCTTGGCTATCTCTGAAACACAGCTTTGTGCTCTCAGAAAACACTTCCCAGACTTCACCTCAGTGCTGTTGGCCTAGTTGGAAGAGGTGTGTCACTGTGGGTGTGGGCTTAAGACCTTCACCCTAGCTGCCTGGCAGTGAGTCTTCAACTAGCTGACTTCAGATGAAGATGTGGAATTCTCAACTCTGCCTGCACCATGCTTGCCTGGATGCTGCCGTGTCCCTACCTTGAACATAATAGATTGGACCTCTGAACCTGTAAACCAGCCCCAATGAAATGTTTTCCTTTATTAGACTTGCCAGGCTGGAGAGATGACTCAGTGGTTAAGAGCACTGGCTGTTCTTCCAGAGGTCCTGAGTTCAATTCCCAGCAACCACATAGTGGCTCACAACTATCTGTAATGAGATCTGATGCCCTCTTCTGGTATATTTGAAGACAGCTACAATATACTCATATATATATGAGTATATATATATAATAAATCTTAAAAAAAAAAGACTTGCCTTGGTCATGGTTGTCTGATCACAGCAGTAAAACCCTAAGACATAGACACACACATAAGTGCTGGCCTTACTACATGGAGAAGAGCTACCTGCTGAGTTCAGCAGGCTATGGTAAAGTGAGAGAGAGGGATGTGGTCTGAGGATCCTGGCTACACACAGAAAACCAACCCCACAGCTGACTGCAGAGTCCTGAACAGATTCTCCACCTCAACCTCTGTTAATATGGTCACCACCCAAATATAAGTTTCTAAGCAAGCCAGTGTCTTTATGTCGACTTTATTTCCCTGTGTGCATCTGTGTAGCTGTTGCTGGTGAGTGCACCTGACCTGGAGCTGACCCTGCCTCCAGCGAGGGTTCAGCACAGCAAACTTCCAAATGCACAGGGAAGATGTTCACAGTTCTCAACCAGACAATAGCCACTGGCCTAAAATGTTCACCACTGTAGGCAGATACTAGCCCTCTGTCTTGGGCCCATGGAGGAGGCCGATGGGGCTTTTAAGCTTTCTGTTCATGATCTCTTTGAAAGTCCAAGACAATTTTATATGACCTAGGTTTTTAAGTACATAAAATATGCACATAAGCTTTTCCTGATAATCTTGTTTGTTTTTACAAAGTTATTTGGAGCTGAGGGGATTCGGAGTGCTTGCCTAATGCATACTTGAGGGCTTGAGTTCTGTCTCCAGCAACACTTACACAAGGCATAGTGGCACGCACCTGCACACCCAGACTCCTGGGAAGGTGAAAGCAGGAAGATCAGAAATTTAAGGTCATCTTCAGCAACATGGCCAGTTCAAGGCCAGCCTGGGCTGTGTTACATGCAACTCTGCAAAATTACACTTTTGAATATAGGTAGGAGCTGACCCCACATAGGTCCTTTGCTGCAGTCATTGGCTCACTGGAACCAGTAGCCAAGGCCCTGGGATGCAAAAAGCAAGAGAAAAAAAAGCCAGCAGAAGCCAGGAGGTCTTAGGATCCTTTAACCTCCCTGGGGTGATAACCTTGGCTGAGAGATGTTGAATAAGGTAGATGGGGATTCACAGCTGGGCACAGCCAAGGCCTAAAGCTGACAGGCCTGATAAACCCCTCCACGACAGAGAGCAGGCCCCCTGCTGATCCAGCTTGGCTCTTTCTCCTTGCCTCGGGAGTAGATGTCCCACACATTCTGTGTGAGTCTGTCTTACAAGCTGATTTCACAGCAGGCCAGCTAGAACAGGGTCAGTCACAGAGCAGAGCTGGGCTGCTCTGGCACGCCCTCTGGTGACCACATGAAGAACCAGTGAGACAATCCATTCAGACAAAATCATTTGTCAGCTACTCTTCTTGACATTACAGACACTAAAGGATGGGCAAACATGTATGGATATGTCCATGTCTTGAGTATACGGAGAGCAACATTTTGGACCTGGGAGCCCATAACCCTGGAGTGAGGGGAGCAGGAAACAAGTCCTTCAGTTCCTCTTCTGGGGTATTAAGCTGGCCAATAGGCAGAACTCCAAACCCAGTGCTTCTAGAGTTGTTAGGGTCAGAGCCTGGGCCTTGCAGCCACGTTAAATAAAGTTCATTTCTCTGAACTTCACTACGGCTAGTCTCATTAACTGGCCTGCTGAGGCTGTTGGGATTCTGTAAACCTCACCCCCCTCAGTTACCTGGCAATAGCCAGGTAAGCTCTGTCCCATTTACCTGACACTATAAAAGGGGATGCTTGCCCCCTCGTCTCTCATGTTCCTGCTCTTTGCTCTTGCCCTTGCCCCTCCTCTCCCCATTCCCTTCCCCCTACTTCCCCCCACCCCGTGCTAATGGCCAGCCTATATTTCTCTTCTCTCTGCCTCTATTACCTTCCTAACTCCCCTCCCCATGCCCTGAATAAACTCTATTCTGTACTATACCATCGCATGTACTATACCAACCCTCAGGAGTAAGGGACTCGCAACGTGAGCCCCCCAGAGGCACCCCCCTTTCCCCCAGGCCTCACTGCTCCTCCATGGAGCATGTCCCCCCATCCACTTCATCTTTTAAGTAACATTGGTGCTGAGACTTGGAACATCTTTTTTATATACACATCAGAGGCTGGGTGACTGAGCTTCAGACTCGATGCCTCATGTCACGAGAGGGACACCACACGCTGGGCAGTTTCATCAGGGGGAACTGTTTGGTGTACACTTTGCAAAAGTCAAACTGTATACTTTATAGGACTTTTATCACTTGTATGGTCTCATTAGCCCCCAATATAGAAAGCCAGCCCCCCCACCTCTCTGCCCCCCATCTTTCTTCCTCCCTCCTGCCCTAGAAAGCTTTTTCCATTCTCCTGTCTTTGCAAGCATTTTTCTTAGCACTTATCCTATTTTTCCTCTGTTGTTTCCAACGCTCCTGCCTGTCCTTGAACTCATCTTCCTGCTTCCTCCCAGCACTTAGATTATAGGTGGACATCACGGTTGCTGTTCCCACTGATGTACCCCTACACATCATTTACACCCCAGCTGGCAGTCCATGAGTTCACTTGCTCCACACTTCCAACAATATTCACGCTGGGGTTTCTCTGTGCAGCTACTTGCTCTGTAGACCAGGCTGGTCTCGAACTCACACAGAGGTACCTGCCTGCCTCTGCCTGGGATTAAAGTTATGCGCCAGCCACCACCCGACTCCTGATTATAATCTATGTGAGCGTGACTGTCCTGGTTGGTGGGTTTTGCTTTTGCCAACTTGACACAAGCTTGACTTACCTGAGAAGAGGAACTTCTGTAGCTGTCATTTGCTACTTTGTGGGTTCTTTCTTCCACCTTTCTCCACCATTTTCCCACCCTCTCAAGTCCCTAACACTAGACAGAGAAGAAAGGGGAGGAAAGGGGGTGGCGTTAGTCTTAGACTACTTCCTACGGATTAAGGGCAAGTTCCTGGGACTAAATTTCTTCTTTGCACCTAACTACTCAACACTAGCATTTATATACCCTCTGAAAAGTCCCCAGAATTCCAAACATCCCACAATCACAGAAACTTGTAGTAGAACTAATTTAAGCTTATCCCCCACTAGCTTACAAATAAAGAGACTCAGACTAAGGTTATTTTATTTGGCTTTAATAATTAGTAGGAGGTAATCTCTAATCTACTCTCCTTACTGAAGGCCTGGCTACCTCCCCAGAGGAGTACCCCAGATACTGTTTCTCTTGGATATGTATTCATGGTCCATCTCCTCTCTCCTCCACCTTCCTCCTCCTCCCCTGGTCGATCTTCCTCCAAACAGGTCACTCCAAACCTCTAATCCCTCCAGTAATTGGCTGTAGTCAATTTTATTTAACCAACAGCTTTAAGTCAAAGAACAAGATTTGCACAGCAAAAGTTTATAAATGTGAGAAGTCACTCATCGACCTTCTGGTACAGAATTAGCATACAAACCAACCCTCAAAAGAAACTATCTGCAGCTGGCAAAAATCACTCCGATGCCTAGATTACTAACCAAATCATTGTCAGCTGCTGTGGACAATCTGAAGCAGCCCCACAACCCACACCTGGGATTGAAATGAAACCATCTTAAAATTTTCTGTATTTTTAAAAGAAACCAAAATTCCACAATTATCACTACAAACTTCAACTGAGAAAATGCCTCCATTGGATTGTCTGTAGACAAGGCTGTGTGGTGTTTGTCACATGAGGAGGGGCCATCAGGAGGTAGGTTTTATCTCATGGTTGAAGAAGCCACTGAAATTGAGTTCTAAAATGAAGCAGGAGTGAGAAGAGGGGACTTTGGTCCCTCTTTTTAAGAGCAAGAACCAGGAATGGAGAGCAAAGAGAACAGAAGGGAAGTTCAAGATCCATCTGGAAGGCCAACTAGTTTCCCAGTTCATCATCCCAACCTCTGTTAACTGCATCTCTGCTATGGCCACCAACACCTTATGAAGGAAGCGTTTGCCTCACCATCTGAGATCAGTACTGTAATGTGTGTGTGCTCACGAGTCTGTGTGCACCCGTGTAGTCCAACAATGGCTGTCTACCAGGAGGAAGTCCAAGAATCCAGTAGTTGTTCAGTCCACGAGGCTTGGATGTCTCAATTGACCTTCATCGTACGCTGGAATCCTGGAGGAGGCTCTAAAGACAGTGAGAGAATAAACTTGCCAGAGAGAGTGTCCTAGACAGGGTTTCTATTCCTGCACAAAACATCACGACCAAGAAGCAAGTTGAAGAGGAAAGAGTTTATTCAGCTTACACTTCCATATCGCTGTTCATCACAAAAGGAAGTCAGGACTGGAACCCAAGCAGGTCAGGAAGCAGGAGCTGATGCAGAGGCCATGGAGGGATGTTGCTTACTGGCTTGCTTCCCCTGGCTTGCTCAGCCTGCTTTCTTATAGAACCCAGGTCTACCAGCCCAGGGATGGCACCACCCACAATGGGCTGGGCCCTCACCCCTTGGTCACTAGTTGAGAAAATGCCTTACAGCTGGATCTCATGGAGGCATTTCCTCAAGGGAGGTTCCTCTCTCTGTGATGACTCCAGCTTGTGTCAAGTTGACACAAAACTAGCCAGTACAGAGTGAGGGCATGCAGGCAAAGGGCAAGGGCTTCTTACTACCATGACTTTTATATCAGCTGCCATCAGGTGTGGCCCAGATTAAAGATGGATCTTCCCACCTTAAATGACTTGGGTTTTGGTCCCCAGTAGCCAACTTCCTCCTATCACAGGTCCCAGTAGTGTCATTATGTTACAAAGCCACTCAGGGCTGACCTCGTTTCATGCGTCAGTCGCATGTTCTAATATTTTTTGGAGACGCCCGCACAGATAACCCAGAGAAGAGTTTCCCTAACTTCCCGGCATCCTTTACAATCTAATCACTAATGACAACCACTACAGACTACCACCCTGCCTCAAGGCTTTCTCTCTTAACTGCCTCCCACCTCACTGGAGTCTTGCCATGTATTTATTTTATGTGAGTACACCATTACTGTCTTCAGACACAACAGAAGAAGGCATTGGATCCCATTACAGAGGGTTGTGAGCCATCATGTGGTTGCTGGGAATTGAACTCAGGACCTCTGGGAGAGCAGTTTGTGCTCTCCAGCCCCCGCCTCCCTACATTTTAAAAGCAGGAGCTTTGAGATCTAATTTACATTTGTAAGATTCATACTTTGTGTGTCTGTGTGGTGTTGCAGGGTGTGCATATGCCATGGCCTGCATGAGGGGGTCAAAGGACAACTTTGTGAAGTTGGTTCTTTCCTTCTACCTTCATGTGGGTTCTGGGATTGAACTCACCTTTCCAGGCTTGAGGCTCAAGTTCCTTTACCTGCTGAGCCATTTCACAAGCCCCTAAAACAAAGGGTAGGATCTGTAGGTTTTAGTATATTCACAAAGCTGTGTGGCTATTAATTATCGAATTCCCGAATATAGCTGCCAGTCTTAAAAGTACCTGCTGAGGACTCTGTTCCCCACCCACAAAAAATTGGCTACTTTACATTTTTATATAGAGAATGTTATGCAACGTGCACTGCTAAGCTAACTACTCTAGTCTGGTCTTTCAGTTACTATTCTATTGCTGTGAAGAAACGCCAAATCAAGGCAATGCTTATAAAAGAAATCATTTAACAGAAACTTACAGCTTCAGAGATTAGTCTATTATCATCATGGACAGGAGCATGGCAGCATGCAGGTGAAAGATTTCTGGTTTTGGACTCCAGGATAAGGGACTGAGGTGCATATTTTACATATCACAGCAGACCTAGCCTCCAGGTTCTCCCAGCATCCCTCAGTCACTGGCAAATCCTATCCTCAACCCTGGACTTTCCAGCCCAGGTACTGGGTAGTCCTTCCTCCAGAGGCTCTTCTCTATATAATCTAGACATTTTGGCATGCTCTTTCTCTCTCTCCTTTCCCATTGCAACTCCCCTGGCCTCTGTTCTCGGTGCCAGTGAACTTGCCAGAGAGCAGCTTCCTAACACACTTGCATTTAATATAATCTAATCTGGTTTGAATCTGCTCATTTCACTGACGGAGAATTAACTTGTCAGATGTGGTGGTGGTGAAGTAACTGAGTGTTCTACATCCTGATCCATAGGCAGAGAGAGAGACAGACAGACAGACAGACACTGGACCTGCCTTGGGCTTTTAAAACTTCAAAGCCCACTTCCAGTGACACACTTTCTCCAACAAGGCCACACCTTCTAATCCTTAAAATCCTTTCAAATAGTTCTACTTCCTGGAGAGTCCGAATTCACATATGTGAGCCTATAGGGGCCATTCTTATTCAAACCTGCACAGCTGGGTGGCTTGAACAGTGGGCATTAATTTTCTCCCAGGGGCTAGAGACCAGCATGGCCTAATCCTGACTTGCAGAAGGTTGCTTTCTCACAGTCTCCTCATATGGTGGTGGTGGTGTGTGAAAAGACATACACACATGCAGAGAGAGAGAGAGACAGAGACAGAGAGATTGATTCTCTGTCTGTCTGATTGATTGTGACCTGGTGGCACACACCTTTAATCCCAGCACTGTGGAAGCAGGAACAGGCAGCTCTCTGAGTACCAGGCTAGCCTGGGCTACCCAGTGAGACTTGATAGCTCTCCTTGGTATCTATTAAAGGACAGCAATCCTGTAAGACCCAGTCCCCACCTTTATGACCTCATGGAGAGGCTCTGCTTCAAAATCTATACCAATTTGGTGCTAGGATTTCACGTGTAATCTGGAGGATGGGCAGCATAATTCAGCCGGTATTATGGAGTCAAAAGTATTAAACTCCTCATGACTGGCGCCTTTCCAGGGTTCCTCTGTGCTTGTAGCATGCGTCAGAACTTCATCCCTTGCTGTGGCTGAATTAATGCTGCACTATAAGACTAGAACTTTTTTTTTTTCTTTTGTCAATTTATGGGCATCTGGACTGTTTCACCTTGTCTGAGGAAGACAGGCAGCCCTTGTAAGACCAAGATCGGCTCCAAAATTTGCAAGGGGCCAGTACGAAATGAACTCGGTACCTTTTATCAGGTCAGTAGCGGATGGCGGTGGGGGGGGGTGAGGGTGGGAGTTAGGAGTGTGGACTTAGGCCTGGAGCAGCAGAGCCCCACCTGGGTAGAAGAGGGGGCTGAAAAATGATCCAATCGGTTTAAGTCCTCCCCTGGGAGATTACACTGGGTCACAGTAATCACATTTAACGATGTCAGGGATGCTCCTTTCTATGAGAGTACCAGGGCCTCGCGCATACTTGGCAGGTGCTGTCTCTACCTCAGAGCTAGATAGACTCCAGCCTTCGAAACACTTTTGGTCAAGTATTGTTATTTAATAAGTCAGAAAGTTCGCGCCCTGACGAGACGAATGCTAAGTTTTCAGACCCTGAAGTGCCCCCACACCCACACGAAGAGCTTCAAAAGGGCTTTGCCTACCCGGCACGCATTCAGCCTCCTCCCCATCTGATCTCATCCCAGGAAACTACCACGAAGGTCCACAGACTGCGCACGCGCCGCCAAGAGTCCCGCTAGAAGGCCGGTTGATCTCGGTGAGCCTGCGCAGTAGCGGAGACTTGCGAGCGCGCGCCGCGGAGGCGGGGCCAGCGAAGGCCGGAAGAAAATGCGAGGAGGGCGGGGCTAGCAAGGGAAGCCCGCCGGCTCGCAGTACGGCCGTCGCGGTCTGATGACGTTGCACAATGGCCGGCCCCCGCGGGTAGTGGAGCCCGTTTGTTCCGCCCGCGTCGTGCCTGAAGCCGGAGCCAGTGAGAAGCGGAAAGGCTGAGGGACGTCCTGTCCACGCCGCTCCCACCCCAGCGGAGCCGTGGCCGCCTCCCGTCCTCGCACTGAGGTAAGCGGGACCGGCGGGCGGCGAGGAGGAGGCCGCCCCAGCGGCGGCGGGAGCGAGGCCCGGGAGCCCGGCGCCGCCTCCCGAGCGCTCGGGCGCGCCCCCGGCTGTGCGCAGCCGCGGGCCGAAGCGCAACCCGGGACAGCAGGCAGGCGCGAGCCCGCTGCGGCCCGGGACGTCCGGGCGCCTTAGCGCGGCACGGTCTGCCATGGTGAAGTTGGTTTTCCTGAAGCTGTCATTTTTCCCTTCCGGGCCACTCGGCGTGGCACATGTTCGCCGCCTACAAAGAGCGAATCGTGAAGGTTGGCTCGGGACGAGGCCCGCTTGGACTACCGACGGGCTCTACGGGGAACTTTGAGTTCTTTGGAACCTCCAGCAACTTACTCTCGCAACTTGAAGTGAGCACAGGTTGGATGTACCCACTGTGCTCCGAGAGTCCGGATCTCTTAGGAAGTGTAACCTCCTCGCTTCTTGGACTGGGAGCTTAGATATGCCGATTCTTGAGTGTAAAGTAGCCAAACAATTGTAGAGCTAGAAGGAAATTAAACCAAGACTTATAGTCTCGCTCCTACTCAAAGTTTCGTTTTCCCCGTATACTTTTGACAGCTGACTTTACTGGCCACAATATCTGTTTTAAGTGAGCTTTTTCTTAGCACTCATTAACAAGAGTAGGTAATTCTTCAGACCCATTTGGAGATAATAAAAGAAGACATTTGATGGTTCTTCATCACATTACCTATCCCAAGGCAGAGGTTGAGCTTCTTACCCCTAGGCTAGATGGATTTCCCAGCTCCTAAGAGGAGAATGTGGATGATCTGAGCATGTTTGAAGCCCAGCCAGTTCAAATGTCCCAAAGCCTGAAACTCCTCTCCAGTTGTAGGTGGGGAATGCTCAAACATTTTAAGAGAACTTTAGATTTACTTACTGAACACCCAACAGGTAAGCTGCTGCCTTGCTCATCTCTAAAGAGCTAGCTTGTCATCTACAGACCATCTCAAGGAGACCATCTCCATATCAAAAAGTTTTTTGCAGAGCTTAAGTCACTTTGGGGTTGTATTTTTTTCAGCATCCTGACATTCTTATTATACATGAATGAAGCTATGAATGAGAATTTTAACCAGGCAGAACAGAACTTAGACATCAGCATATGATCTGCTCTGCTAAAAGTTTCTCCCACAGCTGAGCATGGTGGCCCACACCTTAATCCCACCACTTGAGGGAAGCAGAGGCAAGATAATCTTTGAGTTCAAAGCTAGCTTGGTCTACATAGTTCCAGGACAGCCAAGGCTACAAAGTGAGACCTTGGCTCAAAGGAAAAGTAGTTTCCCAGAAGTTGTAATTGTGTGTTATTAAGCCTTCTTAACGAAACCTATTTGGAACACCTTTCTCAGTAGTAAGCCATGTAAAGAAATTGGTCACATTTAATTTAATAGTCACTTCCCAGCCAGTCAGTGTTGACCAAATCTCAGAATTTAGGAGGCAGAGGTAGGTAGATCTCTATGAGTTCGAGGCCAGTCAGATACAATGAATGAGAAGCTCTGCCCCCCTCCTCAAGTCACATCCCATGTTTGACCAAGAATTGTTTTAACCTGAATTGGTGAATTCATTAGGCGAGGTTCCGAATGAGCCAACTGTGAGGAGAACATGGCATAGCTGTTCTTTGGTTAGTAGAGTGGTTGGAGTCAATTTGGCCTCCCAGAGATGCTGCTGAGACAAGAGTTAATGCTGCCCTGGAGATCTGTTACAATGTTTTACAAGTCAGGCAGCTTTATTAAGTCTCTTTCTAGTGTGCAACAGGTGGTTCCTGAATTAATGGGATTTTGCCATTTAGTCAAGCATTTTCCAGTATGTCAAATGCAGCAGGAGCCAGATAGTGAAAGACTGTCATTCCATCCCTTGAGCAGGTTCACCATTGTGGATAGGAGGACTAAAGATTAGCTCTAAACTTTGTGAGAGTCCTACACTACTGGGTTAGTGGGTAAGAAGATTGTAGACATTGTAGCTGGACTGAAGGACACTAGGTTCATTGTTTATATGTAACATGTGTTTCCCTGCAACCAGCCTAGGGTAACATACAAAATTAGTCTTGAAACAAAACACTAACACCTAGAAAGACAATGGACCTTTTCAGCATGTGGCTGGACATGATTCCCAGTGTAATTCCTGGTCTAAAGGTATGATTTAGTGTGCTTCTAATAAACATGTCAATGTGTGGTTGTCTCTGAAAGACTTTGATCTGATGTGACCTTCAGTAATACAATCCCAGGGGTCCCATGGGAAGCAAGATAGTGCAGCTTTTTTTTTTAGAAAAATTTTCAGGGCCTCTGTGAGGTAACTGCTCTACAGAAGCCCTGGCCATGCTGCCTATGGGATGCATTGCAGTCTCAGACGTGTCCCAGGCAGATAGTGTGGTGTGTGATGTATAGGCTGCTGAGAACCATCCCTTTCAAAGCCTCCATCATCTCCCCTCACACTTTTAGGAGCAGGAAGAGCATATCAGTTTTCATCACTATGACAAATACCTGAGGGGATGAACTCATACAAAGAAAATATATAAGCTAATGTAGTTTGAATACTTTTAATCCCAGCAATCCTAGGGAGGCAGGCAGAGCTCTGAGCTTGAGGCCAGTCTGGTCTATATAGAGAGTTCCAGACAACCAAGAATACCTTGACCCTATCTCAAGAAAGGAAGGAAGGAAGGACTCTAACCAAAAAATCCCCATATCTATCTATCTATCTATCTATCTATCTATCTATCTATCTATCTATCTAACATATCTCCTCTCTGCATGCACCTGCTTTCTCTTCCAGACCCCTCTGTTTCCCTCTGCATGGTGACTTTATTGATCCCTTTTCTGTGTGGTCAGTGAACTCACCCAAGAGCTGTCCCCAATAAATCTGCTTTTATACTAAGAAAGAGAAGGGTATATTTTGGCTCTCGGTTTGGTAGATTGTAGACCATGTTCAGGTGGTAAAGCAGCACATTGTGACCGGAGTGAAATCATTCCACCTTGTCAGATGCCAGGAAGCAGAAACTGGAATCTTGAAGATCTCCCACTGGGACTAACCTGTTAAATTCCTACACAAGAGCCAGCTGGTGACACAACCCTTTAATCCCAGCACTTGGGAAGCAGAGGTAGGTGACTCTGTTGAAAGCCAGCCTGAGCCGCATACAGAGTGAGTTCCAGGACAGCCTGGCTGCACAGAGAAACCCTGTCCCTGGAAGGGAGTATGGAGATCCTACACTGCACCTCTTAGTAGTGAATCCCTGGGGATTAGCATTTGGGCTTTTGGAAACAAGATCCCAGCTTAGAACAGCCTTCAAATAAACTGTTGGAGTTTGAATAGTACTGAAGTTAGATAAACAGAATAATGTACAGTGTAAGAAACAGAAGTCTTAAAGAGGAATTATGGGGTTTTGAACTACCAGAAAAAGAGAATTTTTGTATGTTTGAGCTTGTGTATAGCCTGTCATGGGTTGCTCAGAACAGCCTATAATCCCAGAACATCTGTCCTTCCCAACAAACACACAATAAGACAGCCATTCACCCCACTACTTTACAGTTTGTGCCAATAACTGTCTTTACAAATCAGAAGCTGACTTACTCCTGGCAGTTGAAGTAACTGTAAATTCACCTGGAGGGTATAAAAGCTCAGTGGGCATGTACACAGTACACCAGGCTTTCAGGATTCTCAAGCTCGTCATCCTGGCTGTGTCCTTGTTTTAAAATGATGTACCTGTGTGGAGTGTCTAATGCATTGATATTTGGAGGGAGGGAGAGGGAAACAGAACCTACAGGTTTGTAAAGACTCTAGTTTATGCATGATCTATACCAGAAAGGATTTATAGTATTAACTTCAGTAGCTGGAAGTAGAACTAATTCCATGCATGTCTGGGCATTCAGGTTCCAGAATATCCCTGAATGGCAATCCTGAGATATGCAGTAGTCATATGGTCTCAGTTTACTTACTTGGAAGGTTGAGATAGGGATTAAGGATTGCATGAGGAAGCTGGGCATGCTGGCACATCTGGTTAATTTCAGCACCAGGGAGGCAGAGACAGGCAGAGACCTTGTCTCAAAAAAAAAAAAAAAAAAAAAAAAAAAAAAGCATGAGGCATGAGGAAGTGAGTTGGTTTTTCAGAAGCCTTGTAGCATTCTCAGCACATGGTAGATGTGCTGTCCTGGTAGGTAGTTATTCAATGAAAGAGCTCTGGGAGACTTGAGCTGATAGAAGTGGTGTGGGGATGGCATTTTGACTGGAGGGTTATCTCTTCAAATTCACATATACAGTACATGTTTCCAGCACATCATCAGGTGTCAGGTTGTGAGGGAGATGCCATTTTCCTTGTATTTCAGATGATGACATTGAGGCCTGGCAGATTTACTTGACTTGGCTCAAGATTTTAAATCCAAGAAACAAAATAGAGCAAGGATTCAAGTTATAACTCAGAAACCCAACTTCAGGACAGTTTTCCTTCCTTCACTAGTCTGCTACAGTTCAGATATTTAGTTAGGTACTCTGTCTTTATTTCTTACCATAGAGTTTCATCTCAAGATTTTCAGAAATTAAAAAAAAAAAAAAAAAAAAAAAAAAGCCAACTTGTTAGTGTTGGAAGGACACAATGGTGGCGGCAGTTAAAGAAGCAGGTGGCTGCAATGCCAGTCAGGTGGCCACTGCCACACCGGGCAGGGGCCCAAGTCTGGGCAGGTCTAGAGAAATTCTAAGATTCTTACTCGGGACACCAATGTTGTTGTTAGATTTTTTGGCTCCTGCCCGGACAAACCACACCAAACCAACTCGGTTCCACATGGAGAGGTTTTAATAGAATGACAGGACAAAGGTCGGGGTCAAGAGAAGAGAAGAGAGGGTAGGGGAGGAGGGTTTGGTCTTTTATGGGGGTGGTGATGGCATTTACCCCCAGGTGGAGGTGGGCTTCTGAACTGGTGTATCCTGGGAATGCTGTTTCCATGGTGATGGATGTGCCAGGTCTGTGTCACCTGTGGGTGGCTCCATCACTGGGGGTAGAAGCTGTCCTAATGCCAACAGTTAGACCTAATTTTGACTGAAACCAAAAGCAAACCAGTTTGTACCAGAGACCTGGAAAAGAGCTGTGAGCGGGTTAGAAAAAGGTCTTGTGAATTGCACACAAGATAGCATGCAGTTTGGTGCAGGGACTTTGTGTACTGCAGTATTAGTTGTATGACTTCCAAATTAGACAGGACATTTGGTTTTGCATAACAGTTGGTTTAAAAGATACATTTTATGAGGTTGCCTTTAGTTATAAAATGCCTGAATAGGAATTTGTCAGGTTTTAAGTAGGGTATGTGAGACTTGGTAACTGGTTCAGCAATGCTGACTTCCTGTGGTTACCAAGTGCTACCCCTAGGCAGCTGGAGAGATGAAAAGTCTCTGGGCTTCTATGGAGACTTAAAAATATACAGTGTAATTAAAACTGCCATGTTGGGATCAGATGTTACACAGCAAGGAATTAATGTTAGGTATATTGCTGTCTTAATAACTGAAGCTGTCCACCACGGACACACTGGAACTTTGCATAAACATTCTCAAACAACAGAAAAGCACAGATTCCCATTCAGGCTGTTGTCCTACATGGCTGCCCACTGTTTGAGTGCCTTAGGATGCTCAGCACTCTGCAGCGCTCAGAGACTGTGCACAGTCCTTACTGTCTGCTTTCACTCTCTGCCCCAGACGGGCTGCAGTTCAGTGCTCACTTCAGTCCTCGAGTCTCAGCGCACAGATCCTGGGCTACAAACTAGCTGTGTTTGCTGTCTCAGGTAGGACTGACTTGAGTAGTCCTTCCTCTCCAGTGATGCTAGATGACCAGAAAATCTACTGGTATTTTTTTTTTCTTTTTGTCTACTGTGTATTTTTGAGTGATAGCTTTAGGGTTTAGGTTTGGGAATTTTTGTTTTCTTGTTTTGTTTGGGGAGGGTTGGGTGGGGGGCAGGGTTTCAGACAGGATTTCTTTTATGTGTCCTTGGCTATCCTGGAACTGACTCCTTTAGATCCCCTTGTCTCTGCCTCCTGAGTACTAGCTTAAAGGCATGCATCACCATTTCCTGTTGATAGATTGGTTTGATTTATAAATTTATAATGTAATTATTGTGTTTTACAAATGATTGATTTCTAAATTTCTTTTATTGTATATTTAGTTACCCAGCAAACATAATTTTTTGTTTGAGACTGGGTCTCATGTAGCTATGACTAGTCTCATATTTAATATATTAGGTAAGGATAGCCTTGAACTCTATCCTTTGCCTCTGTCTTCCAAGCACCAGTGTTAAAGGTATTTCCACCGAACTTGACTAGAAACATTTTGATGCCAACTCTTGACACTGCATGTTTAAAACAGGTGAACTTTTTTTCTTATTTAAATGCTTTCTTTCTCCCTCTCCCCACCCCTCTGTGTGTGTGTGTGTGTGTGTGTGTGTGTATGTGTGTGTGTGTGTGTGTCTGAGTGCCAGTCAGAGCATGTGGAGGTCAGAGGTCAAGCTGCAAGTGTTGGCCCTCTTTCTCCATGTTGGTCCCAGAAACCAGCTTGGGTTTGCAGGTTTAGCAGATGCCTTTACCCACTGAGCCATTTTGCTGGCCCATCTTTTTTTATTTTTGAAATAGGTTTTGTTCTATATAGCCCAGGCAGGCCTTTGACTCAATGTGCAACCCAAGCTATAAATTTTCAAAGTATAAATTTGGGATCTGGGCTATAGCTTGGTGATAGGGCACTTTACCTGACATGTGCAAAGTCCTGAATTCAGTCTTCCAACACTGTGCCCCCTCTCAGAAATGCACAAATCGAAAAATACATTGTACCTTTAGTAGATAAACATAAAGTTATGTAAAGATAATGTAAGGAACATAAATGTGTATGGCCTTGGTACCTCTAAACACAGAGTGCACTGAATCCAAGAACCTGGACGATTTGCTAGACACCAGACTCCTTCTGTTTTTCCAGCCTCAGAATATAGAGTGGAATGAATTTCAAATCCTTCCTCCTTTGTGTTGTAATTTGGCATCTGTTTATGAGACAGAAATACTACCTACTGGCTGCTAGGTGTGATGTCTACACCGACTCTCAACTCCAGCTTACATGACCACCTTTAAAACAAGTGCACCATAGGTGGAAAAACCAAAAAAACATTTGCTTCAATAAATCTGGATTCATAGAAATAGAAGTGAGTCTTCTAAAAGGAAAAGGTTCTTTTACATAAGTATATGATTTAAATATCTAAAAATATTCTGTCATGGTTTATTTGTACAACAGATATCTGGATAGCTTTGGTTGTTTGGACTCTGGAGTCACTGGTCCCAGAGCATTGCTTTTGGAGAACAGTGCTGTAGGCTGGGTGGAAGGTCTGAGTTGTAGGGTACAGGGAATGGGGTTTAAAGAGGTGACAAACTGCTTGAGAGCCAGACTAAGAGCAAAGGACTCAGTGAGAAACTGCAGCTGACATAGGGTAAGATCTCATTCCAATGTAGAAACCTTTCCCATGAGTCCCAATAGTTAGTTGTCCATGGCATGTTATTGTTCACTTTTCTTCACGTGTACCAGCTGCAGGAAAGTACAGGGTTGAGTGGAGGCCAACCGTACTCAGCAGAGTTATGCCCTGGCACTCCACAGGGAGGCGTGCGGTTTTGGAAGGAGGGGTTGTGTGGAACGAGGGCAGAGGGCATATGGGCCAGGAGGATGGGCCCAGGCTGAGTCTGTAATGTCTGTCTTTTGCAGATCTGTGGGTCCTGATGGATGTGGCTGAGAGCCCTGAACTGGATCCTCACTCCCCAGAGGATGAAGAGCAGCCGGCACTCTCAGATGATGACATTCTAAGGGAAAGTGGCTCTGAACAAGATTTGGATGGAGCTGGGGAAAGGGCTTCTGACTTGGAGGAGGAGGAAAGTGCAACTAGGGGACAAAGCCAGGAGGAGACTCACTCAGATGAGGAAGATCCAGCCAGTGAGCCCAAGTCCCAGGATCAGGACTCAGAGGCTCATGAGCTGAGCAGGGGCCCAACAGGATCCCCATGTGAGGAGGGGGATGATGTTGAGGAAGATGGGACAAGTGACCTCAGGGATGAAGCCTCCTCAGTGACCCGGGAACTGGATGAGCATGAGCTAGACTATGATGAGGAGGTCCCTGAGGAGCCAGCTCCTGCTGCTCAGGAGGAGGAAACTGAGAAGGCTGGGGCTGAGGAGGAGGAAGAGAAAGGGGAAGGGGCTCCCGGAGAGGAAGAGAAGCCTGATGTTCAAAGTGTGGGTGAAAATGAAACCACAGAAGCTGCCAAGGAGAAGAAGAAAGAGGATGACGATGGAGAGATCGATGATGGGGAGATAGATGTGAGTATGATGGGGTTGGCAAGAGCCCTGGCCCTTGAGCAACAGGCCTGATCCAGGAGAACCGGGCTCAGCGGGATTTTCAGGCTTCCTAGTTCTTAGCGAGATGGTCAGTGGTGGCCTGGGCTAAGCATGCAGGAAAATAAGAGCTTGTGTTGAGGCAGGAAAGGTGCTCACAGTGGAGAATGAGGGGTAGTCCAGAAAACCTCAGAGGAAAGCTGCTGTCAGTAACAAGAGAAGATCCCATTTTTAAATCTGGCCTCCACATGGAATCATGAGTGTGGAGGTCAGGTTTTCTTTGCAGATGATTCTGTTGGAAGAGCTTGATTTGGGAAGTTTTGGAAGATATCCTGAAGTTCAGAGCAGTTGAGCTCAAAGCAGGTGAGGGAGAGGCAGACCAGAGGTTTCTCAAAAAGAGCCAACTGAGGTTCCTCAGAAAGCAACTGCTGGTCTGGTGGAAGATAGGTTATAAACATCTCTGGTGTGATCTTGGTGTGTGGGGGGACACTATCTGGGGACCCCAGGTTCTCACATGCACTATTCCTGCAGCAGCCTGTTGATCCCTGCATACCTAGTTTATTTTAGGGTTTCTTGGATGGAGGATGACTTTGGCCATCCAGGCTGGTTGGTAGTAGGGCTTTGTGTCCCAGTGGTAAAGTACATGTGGGTGGGGGGTATGTGTGGTTTCAATCATACAGTATCAGATGCCTGTATGTGTAGTGCTCCCAGCTGTGTAGTAAACAGTCTCCTCAGTTACCCTGAACTTTGCTGTTCGTGATTTCTTGTCTTTTTTTTGGTTTCGTTTCGTTTTTTTTTTGTTTGTTTTTGTTTTTGTTTTTTTGTTTTGCTTTTGTCTGTGCTTCCCCTATGGGGAAATTGATCTTTACCTCAGGGTTGGTGAAAAGGGAAAAGATGCTGTGATGTTCAAGTTGAGATTATTGACTGTTTTAGCTGTGCCTGGTGTCAGGTGCTCCCTGTTAAATGCCTTTCTTCCCACAGTGAAAATCAGATAGGGTTGAGAATCTTGATAGAATTATGGAGGGCATTGGCAGTGGGGCCACTGGTGACTCTTATATTGTGCTGTGGGTATGGACAATGGGGAAATGGATTGAACCAAGCCTACCCTAGACAGTACCCATGGTCTTTGTATGCTGATTTCCCTTGGAAACTGTGTATGGGATGAATCTGCCACTTGACTTTTTGGCCTAACACAGTTAAGGTATGTTTTTGTTTTGCCTACTGTTCCTGCTACCCCCATGTGAATGTTCCTGCATTCTATGGGAAGTGGTATTGCCATTAGGGTCACCTGAGATCCCCATGAGAGGCAAATAGTGTTCAGTTGTAAAAGACATGGAGTACTCAGTTTATACACTGTTAACGTACATAGTAGTAGAGACTAAAGTATGACCATTGCCTGCTTGCAATTGATAGAAACAGTCAGGAACTCTGAAGTGTCTGGTGGAGCCCACCATTCCCATAGTACTCTTCTGAGGTTATAGGTGACTGGAGACATCTGTTGTGTAACTGGGCATTTAAGATTGGGAAACTGGAAATGAACTGGTGAGGACATATCTGTGGAAAAGGTGGATTCTCCCCACACCTGGTTCTATACTTGCAGCCTGGTGTGGTGGGCAAAGTGGTCTGGCTCACCTCCAGGTGACTGTCCTCTGTTCCAGGATGATGACTTGGAGGAAGGCGAAGTGAAGGACCCCAGTGACCGGAAGGTGAGGCCTCGCCCCACCTGCCGATTCTTCATGAAAGGTAATTGTCTGCCTCCAGCCTTTTTGCAGCATCTGTGTAGCCTCTGCTCTCCTGGGGCCATGGTGGTGATCATCCTCCTCTGGGCACACTGTCAATGTCAGTGAGGCTTCATGGGACTAGGCTGCAAAGTTGATGGCAGTGAGATGGCATAGGTGGTAAACAATGGGCGTCGTATTGGCCCTGTCATCACTTTAAAAACTGCCTTAGAGGACAGCCCCTCTTCTCACCCTGCAGGTGTCAGACCCCCTGTTTACAACAGGCCCAGGGCTGCAGTAGACAGTGGCAGTTGTTTCCAAGTGCTTCTTTCTATAAGGCCAGCTGTTCAGCACTAGCATTCCCCTCCTCTGTAAGAAGGAACCACTTACAAGATGGGTCAGAAGCAGGTCCTTTATTTGTGGGTGGTATTGAAAAGGAGAGTGAGAACCTCAGAGGGGTATTCCTGCAGAGGACTAGTATAGCAGCTTCAGCAGGGGCAGTCATCTTCCTTACTAGATCTGGACTGACCACATTACAAGTGATATGCACTCAGGCTTTGTAAAGCCAGGGGCTGGGGGTGTGGGGTTCAGATATGGAATAAAGAGTCTCCAGTCTGTAAGATTTGCTTGGATGTTCCGCAGTGGTTTGGGTATATTTCTGGTTGAGTGTTTTCCTTGGACAGATAGGAAGGTGTTTTCTCTTGTGCGTGGATGACTTTGCTCGCTTCGCCAGCCTGTGTGTGCAGTCTAAGTTCACAAGAGCTTCCTGTACTTCTTTTCCAGATGTTGTGACACCATTATCCACTCTTCTTCCACCAATACCAAATTCCATACCACTCAGAGGCCAGGTTAAAGGTACAAAATATCCTGTGTTCACTCTCTGTTGTGCCTTAAAGTCCCCTGCGCCAGAGGCCAGACTTCTTTCTCCTGGATCCAGAGCACAGCTGGGACGCCAACAGGGAGGAGGCCTGAGGGGCAGAACTGCTATGACCCTTTTCTCCTTAGTGTCATTAGAGCTGGGGAGGAGATGCAGGTTGAGGCCATGGCACTGCATTTGAAGAACAGGAACTTCCACAAGTGGGCAGTGGAATCCTGTCCTGATCATGGGGAAGACTGTACCCAAGGAGTGATCCACAGACAGCTCTGTCCCTCAGGTCAAGAGATGCCCTGGTGATGGGACATTCATGAAAAATTCTACTCAGGCTAACTTCTCTGGTCTTGGGGTGCCAAGTGAGAAGAGTTGGCCCATCTAAGTTGCACAGTCGATTGTGTACATTGGGGATGGAGTACAGGACAGTGTATAGGTATGTGCGTTGGTGACCTTCACTCGATATTGTCCCAGGTACCCTAAGAGTGAAGAGCTGTGACACTACATCTTAGTTCTTAAAAATCTTTGATATTTAAAGTGATGGTATTTTCAAGAAATGTAAGTGTAAGCAGAAGACCCTTCGCAGGTTATGGCATGAGGAATAAATGCAGTCATCCCCAGCAGATGTGCAGATTACAACAGCAGAAGTGTGTATAGCATGTACTTGTACTTGGTTCTCATTGTACTGATCTCAGCCTGTGTTGCACATACCTTTGCAGTTGAGTTAGCTTGTCAGCTGCTTGGGACAGGACAGTAGCATCAGCATGAGTCTCTGGAGCCAGAGCCAGAGGCTACACCCTGATCTAGTTCTCAGAACTTACCAAGCACAGAACAGATGAAGTAACACAAAGCAGCTCTTTGGGAGACATGTGTGCACTCTGGTGCTGCTTTAACCATCACACTGGGCGGGTATCCCTGGTTACAGTAATCTGTGTTTGGGTTTTCACGAGTGAGGCTATGCTTGGTGAGGTTTCTGCAGTCAAATGAGAAGTAGCTTAGGTGGGTGTCTTAGAGTTTCTATTGCTTTGATAAAGCACCAGGACCAAAAGCAATCTGGGGAGGCATAGGTGGTATTTCAGTATACAGTCACACATCTTAGTCCATTATTGAAAGAAGGGAGGGCAGGAACTGAAATAGTGGCCAAGGAAGAACCCTGTTTACTTACTTGTTACCCTTGTCTTTCTCAGTCTACTTTTTCTACACTCCAGGACTACCTGCTCGAGGTGATACTACCCAACCACATCAATCACTTAAGAAAATATAGGCAGACTGGCCTATAGGCCAATCTTGAAGCTCGTTGGAGCTTTTTTCTTAATTGAAGTTCTGTGTTCCCAAATGAATGTAATCTTTGTCAGGTTGACCTGTTAACCAGTACAGTGAGTATGAATAGAAACAATTTCAGAGTGTGCTTAATTGATGCTTCCCTTCTTCTCTTCCTGTTTATAATGTGCAGGAGGAAAGAAAACAGTGAACTTTGGTTCTCTGGGATGTCTTTATTGTCATTGCAGGAATTTTTTTTGGCTTGCCTAATAAGTAGTATTCAGTTGAACTCAGTTGCTTTATCATCCTGGTCACAGGGCTAGGGAGACAATTCAACAGTTAAGAGCAGATATTGTTCTTAGAGGACCCAGGCAGCTGGCAGTTGGCTATAAATGTAGCTCTGCGTGTCTGGCACCATCCATTGGACTCTACAGGTATTGTACTCCCATGTGAGCATACTCATGCACCCACACATATACAAAAATAATTCTTTAGCTGGGTAATGGTTGTACACACCTTTAATCCCAGAATTTAGAAGACAGGCAGACATGTTTCTTAAGGGCCAGATCAGCCAGGGCTACAAATACTGTCTCAAAAAGAGAAACAGTAATGAGAGAAGTTATTTTAGAAATAAAACTAAGTTTGCTCTATCAGCAAAGGTGTTGTATACTGAAACCCTTGCACACTGCCGGTGGGAAAGTAAAATAAGAGTTTGGCAGCTCCTCAGAAGCTGAGAACAGCTGTGGCTGAGAGTGTATCTCACTTTCCAGTTGGTGTGATGAGATACCATGACCAAGGCAACATAGAAAAGGGGGCTTAGGAGCTTACAGTTGTAGAGGGTGAGTTCATGAACACAGTGGCAGAACTTGTATCCTTATCTGGAAGTCGAAGGCAGTGAGGGAGAGAGAGGCACTAACCAGGAACCAACCCTATTGGCTTTTGAAACATACAAGTCTTCCCCAAGTGACACACCTCCTAATTGTTCCCAAACAGTTACAGCAGCTGTAGACAAACATTCGAATCTTTGAGCCCGAGGCTAATTCTCATTCAGACCATGACATTCCATCCATCCCTGGCCTCATTTGAGTTGTGGCAGAATTGTAATAAAAAATACATTTAGTTCAACTTAAAAATCCCCACTGGTCTTTCCTCAGCACAGTCTAAAGCAGCAGTTGTCATCCTGTGAGTGACAACCCCTCTGGGTCACATATCAGATATCCTGCACATCCGCTATTTATATTATCTTTCATAGCAGTACTAAAATTACAGTTATTACAGAATGAAATAATTTTGTGGTTGGGGGAGGGTCACCACAACATAAGAAACTGTATTAAAGGGTTGTAGCATTAGGAAGGTTGAGAGCTTCTAGTCTGAAGTGTCCTGAGGCTTTGAGCAGTCTCTTAATTTTTACCCATGTAAAATCAAATCAAAAGGCAAATTACATTCTTCCAACATAAAATGTGTGTTACTATTCCAAGATAGAATTGAGCATAGTGAGGAAATGATGATCCAAAGTAGGATCAGAATCCAACAGGGCATGCACTAAAACCTATAGTCCAGTAGTTCTCAACCTGTGGGTCATAACCCTTCTGAGGGTCAGCTGACCTTTTCACAGGGCTTGTCTAAGATCATCGGGAAACACACTTAGATTACAATTCAGAACAGTAGCAAAAATACAGTTATAAAGTAACAATGAAAATAATTTTATAATTATTTTCACCACAATATGAGGAACTATTTTAAAGGCCACAGCATTAGGAAGGTTGAGAACTGCTGCATGATCTATGTCTGATGTCAGAGAGCTTAGTTGGCTCTAGCTTCCCACATTTGCTGGCTGCAGCACACTTCTCTTTTCCTGGGTTTGTTCCATTCAATCCCTGCCTGCATGCAGCTTTCCTTGACAGATACTCCACAGCTTTAGTACCTCCAGTAGTAGGAGACTTCATTCTGTTCAGCATCATGATTCAGTTTCTGTTCACAGGGGCACTGGCTGAGCTGAAATCCCCCTTCCAGAGGGCAGAATGATCCCATGCACTTCTCCCAGTGGCTGGATGATCATCCATCTGAAAAAGACAGACTCCTCCTTCTCAGGGGAGCCTTGGAAGCTTATGTTCAATCAGTGAGAAGCAGGGAAGGCACAGAATTTGCACCAGTTTATCCCATTATGGTTCAGCTGCTTCAAAAGGCTGTGTCTGCTCTTCTGTGTAGTCTCCATGCGCAGACCCATCCAAGGTGGTGGCAACTAGCAACTAAAGATCATAGTTGATTTCCTGTAATTCCTATTGATCTTTCCTTGTTACCTCTAGCACTTTTACATTAAAATGTCAAAATAGGGAGAAAAAAAAAGAGAGAGAGAGAGAGCATAGTCAGGTGTATCACAGCAATAGCCCCATTCCTGGTACCACCATTTGTCTTAATACTTTTAATTCCTGTGGTGAGGCACCATAAACAAGACAACCTATGGACAACCAGCGTCTGTTTGAGAGCTTACAGTCAGAGGGTGAACATTGGTGCGCAGAGTCAGGCACGGCACTACAGCAGTGATGGAGCATTCCTGCCCTTTTCTGCAAGTAGGAGAGCCGCCTGGGCATCATGTGGCTTTTGAAACCTCAACATCTGACCCCTCCATCAACAAGCCCACACTTCTTAACCCTTCCCAAACTCTTCCTATAACTAGAGACCAAACATTCAAATATATAAACCTATGGGGAGGGCATTGTTATTCACACCACCACATCAAACTCTGTCCAAGAGAAATAGAAATGTGTGGGTGTGAGGGTGATCCTGATTGCCCGGGTTGGTTGACCCAGTGCAGCTGCACATTACATGGTGCTTTAGGAAGGCAGTGTACTGGGGAGTCTTGAGTCTCAAGTCAAGCACTAGACCATCGAGTGACAGCTCTAAAGAGCTCTGCTGTGGCTGTACCCTTTAGTCTTTCCCACCTTGATAGCATTTCTAGCAGTGTCTTGGGGTGTCTGAGTTGTTGGGCTCCCTGATGTTCAGTGACATACATCCTTTTCATGTTCTTATGTGCCCTTCTATGCATGTTATTACTGTGTTTGCACACTTTTGGATTTCCATGTTCTTCATGTTTATAAATTGAAATGCCTCAGAGTGGCCTCTAGCCTATAGGAGTCCTCCAGACCATTCAGGGGCTCTGAAATTAGAGCAGTTTTCATAGTGGTAAATAAGGCACTCCTACTGCGTGTGTGCATACATAAAGGCTAGCCTCGCCTATGTTAGTAAGAAAAAACTTTGACAGGCATGATGTTTGTTGTTGTTGCTATTTTAAGACAGTTGCACTCTGTAGACCAGGCTGACCTCAAACACTGGAGATCTGCCTGCCTCTGTGCCCCACAACCCTGGGTGCTGGGGTTAGATTTACAGAGGTAGGTACAATTACATGCCATAAAATGTTTTCTCTATAAATACATAATCCAATGATTAGTAAATCTGCCAAGTTGTATATGCCTCACTTTAGTTTAGTCCTTAAGGATTTGTCATTCTAGTGTGACAGCTCAGTGCACAACCTTTGCATAGTATGGCAGCCTTCAGGCAGACAGGCAGGGCAGTTAGTAGAACGGAGAGCTGGGCCCAGATTTTCAGGGCTGAAAGCTGTTACTTCGAAAGCAATACTCTGGGGTCTGCAGAGGTCGCATAGCAATTGGGAATGCTTGCTACTTCTGTAGAAGACACAGTTCAGTTCTGGCACCCACATGGTTTCTAACAACCATTTGTAATCCAGCTCCAGATCTAGTACGCCTTCTAGCCACCACAGGCACCAAGCACACACATGGTACACACATATAAAGACAAAGACAAAAATCCAATGCATATAACATAAAGGTAAGTAAATATTTTCAAGACAAGAGAGCAGTTAGTGTGTTGGTGTTCATGTCTTTTCTCCCATATAAGAATTGGACTTCTGGGCATCACTGCTTTCCAGTGTCCATCAGCCTCACAGGTGACTCTGAAAAGTTAGAGCAGAGTTCCTGGCAGGTCCATTCAGACCAACCAGTGCCCAGGCTCCGTGCAACCACAACCCACAAACGGAGACTTGTGGTGTGACTGAAGAGCCTCTGGAAGGCCTTACCTCCTATGCACCACATTCGGAATAGCCACCCCAGCAACACGCCAAATCTGGAACAGAGAGCATCAGCACTGGATGTGTGCATTGCCCCAGCATGCAGCTGCTCAAAGTAAAAGATGCCCTTTCCCAGTTTAAAATATTTCATAGACACATGCTGACATTTTTATATTGAAGTATATAGTTGAAAGTTCTTAGGAGAAATTATGTATAGGAGCAAAGTCTTCCTGGACAGCCAGGCTTCTCCCAGAGTGCTTCATGAAAGCCAGAATGGACATTTACCCCAGCTCTGTGAGCTCCTGAGAGAAGCTGCTGTCTCCTGTGTCTCTGAGCTAAGAGAAAGGACTCACAGATCTGTCACTGGCGCCATTATGCGCCCTGAGCCACTGGGTCTTCAGTTCTATAAGATCTGTAGGTCTGACGTGTGCTCAGTTGCTTAAGGTTCAATTATTATATTGCTATTGTCTGCCTTCCTTTAAAGAAGATTTTTTTAAACCAGTGAAGCACTTTGACTTTTATACACAGGCTGTATTTATTCCTTGTTTGCAACTGTTTCAACTAGCTGAAAGGGAAACCAAAGCAAATGAAATTTGTCAGAATGTGTGCTCTGGACCAAAATGAGTGTTTTGTTTGTAAAGTGACAGTGTAAAACTATGTTCGCTGTACTGACAAGTGCTTTGCCTGTGGTGATCATACAGCTGATGATAGCTAATCGCACAACATCACAAGCTTTAAAGCCATTTCTGGACCTAACATTTCCTTGTGCACATAGCGTACTTGCTCTAGCTGGCATCTGCTAGATCGTAGAAAGAATCTGTAGACATGGATCTTGGCCATTGGACATGGGGACTATGGCCAGTAGGTGATGGGGCAGCTGCCTCCTTCCATCTGTTTAGCTTCCTTGATTGCTGCTGAGCTATCTGCTATAGTCATGTGTTGGTATTACAGATGCAGTCTTAGGTGTGTTGCTACTAATCACGCAGGTTCATTTTTTTTTCTTAAATTGATAAGAGTCAAGAACAGTAAAGATCAGGCCAGAGTGTATAATATATTCAAGAAAAATGGGGTGGACATTTGGTGGCTTGACCACCCCTAAGTTGGTTAACTACTTCTACACAAGGTTCTAGAGATATGGGAAAAGGAGACAATATGTAGCCCAGGCATTCTTCTGAGTACTGGAATCAAAGTAGGTCATTCCTACCCAACTCTACTATATGCTCTTTAGAGAATATATTTTTTATTCACATACATTCCTATTTATTTGTTTTACTAAAAACCGTTTCTCGTGTTAAATAGTATCTACCTGTTGAATTAATTATTTAAAAAATAAACCTCAGCAGCATGTTCCTGCTACCTGTCTTAATGGATTACATTACTGAATGAAAGACACACAACCTTTATATTCTGATATGTATTAAATAGTGCAACAACTGGGCATTTCCTAACCCCCACATGGTTAATCTACCTCCCGCTGATAATCCCAAGTTATTACTTACTAAATTCTAAATTCTACCTTGGCTGCCTAATTAGGCCTCACTCTCCTGACTCCTTCACATGCCAGCCATACCTCCCCGTCCTTCACGTCTCAGGCATGGTGTCTCTCTCTTCCTCCTGATTATCCCAGCGTGGTAGCTTTCCTTCTGCTTTTCTAAGTCCCAGGCCTGAGAATCTTAAAAGTCCTGCCTCTGTCTGCCCTGCCCAGCCATTGGCTGGTGGCATCTTTATTTACCAATCAGAGCCAACTGGGGAAAGGATCCCTCAGTATCTTACGTGCCAAACCTCATGTAAGGAATTTTGGGGACCCAAATTAACATCATAATGCAAACAACATTAGGCTAAACCCAATACATTTCCCCATTATTGTCCAGTTAAAAGGGCTCTTTTTCTCTCATATACATTAAACATAATTTTAACAGTTATGTAGTCAAATCTGAGAAGGAATTAAATATTACTTGAATATGTAGGAGGCACATAAACAAAGACACAGCTTCCAAAGCTTATACATTTTGTAGAGGCGGCTGATTACCTGGACAGTCCTCAATATTCCTCATCATGTTAGAGCATCTGTCTTCAGCCTTCCAACCCAGAACCATCCGACAGACCTTAAGTGATGCAGGAATTATGAAGGACTAGCTTGCCCTGTCTTGGTAGAACTTAGCATTTGACTACCCCACACATCTGTGTGTCCAGTTTTTGAGCAGTAATTGTCTATAGAATGAAATTAGGTTATTTCTTACCCAGTGGCTAGTTTGCCACAATTGAAACAACTCCAATTGGAGGTTATGATGCTCAGTATCTTCTCTGAAGTGGGATGGGGTACTGTCAGAAGCAGACATGTATCCTAATCAAAAGATCTATTTGTGAAATGAGTATGAATGCCATATTCTGCCGATCTTTGATGCTTTGAAGACTAACTATATATAGTCTTTCTGAACTGTTAAACCTTGACTACTCAACTATTTACTATTTGAATAATATTGAAAATATTTTATTGTAAATAAATCAGCATCTAACATTACCATCTGGCCCTTAACTTAAATTAATCATCCTAAACAGTTTGTAATAGTAGCTGTTAGAAGTACTAGGTTCTGTCACCCTGACTGTCAGGGACAGCCTGCACTCTCCCTTACTTTCCCTCCAGTGGTCCCTCCTCCCATGCGTATGTTGTTTTCTTTTTCTGCTCATGTGACTGATGGGAAATTTGACAGTGGGTTTGGGTTTGAGGGGTTTTTGTTGTTGTTGTTGTTTTGATTTTAAATTCAAAAACAAATAATATATACTTACCTACTAACTGGGTGTGTACTTTAGGTATAATGTATATAATAATGTATGATCATATGCTTGATGCTGGTACTTCCTGACTTTCTCTAGTGAGCTTTGGTGAAGGAATGGATGGTGTTGGCATGTGTCTGCAGATGCCTGGCTGCATCAGTCATGTTGCAGGGCTCACAGCACAACCACATTTCGCCTCCTTGGAAAGCCTTAAATACTTTTAGGAATGAAAAAATTATTTATTTAGTCATTTTTGTACTTGAAGGGAAATAATTTTGAGTATATTTTGTGCTTTATTTATATTAGTATGCTGCTACTTTGTGTTGAGTTGGTTTTAACATAGGCTTAAGAGCCATGAAATTTAAAGATGAAACTTGGCTTTTTCCTAAGTACTAAGTGATTATTTCTACTTGACTACATAAAGGAAAACATGCTTTGTTAGCAAAAATTTTCAACTGGAATATCTGTTTCAGATTGAATATAGTTTTAAATTATTTAAATATATATGTATTAAGCTAGGGAATGTATTTAGGTCTTAGATGCTTCTGATAGTGTATACATTGACCTGTTCTTCAGTTTTAGTGCTGCAGGTATGTGCAGATGAGACAGAAGCACTGAAAAATTGAATAGCTCCCTTCAGTAATCCTGGGCTTCAATGATTATTTAGGAGCAAAGTCTAAAATTGTAGTTTGGTTGGTTAGATAAAATAGTTCAATATCATTTAAGGGCCATAAATAATCCTGAAGTGGTTTGGAGAGGGCCACTTCCAAACATTCAACAGAGATCTGATAATGTTTGTGCCTCCCATTTGTCTCTACATCAGTTTGTTTAACATGAGTCAAAACAGATGTCCAGGCACCCGCCAGAGCTCCCTAGAGGCTTTAGTGTTGCTTCTGCCCTTTGCTCTAGAGACTATAGCTTCTCTGCCATAATTGGTGCTCAGACAGTTGATGTGCCCAGTGGTCCTCTGGTATCCAAATCTGAGGTTACCCAAGTCCCCATTAAAAGATGGTGTAGCAAAACCCTCCTGTAATGTAAATCCTCTCTAAGTGCTTTTATAGTCCGGGACACAGTGTAAAAAGTCCTTTTATACTATATTGTTTAAGGAGTGGAGACACAAAATGTCTACACATTCCATGCAACACAAAGAATAATTTTTATCTGTAGTGGTGAATCCCCAGCTATAGAACCTGCAGAGTGACCATAAATAGGCCTTGAGAGTCTGGGCAGGGACTCTCATCAAGGGAATGCTATCTCATGGAAGTGCCTGGCCTGAGCCATTGGCCCAGATCTGCCCTGCTCACCTCTGTAAGACTGTGGGACACCTGTGTGCACAGAGAGGGAAGTGGGCTGGGCTGTCTCGGCTAAGGTCCAGTGTTGTATATAGGCACAAACAGGTTGATGGCTGCTTCCCAAGATGTCAGTAAGTGTTGTGCTGCACACCCCAGCTACTGCCTCCAACAATTGGGTTCTTTGGTGTCTTTTCTCACTGGACTTTTGTTTCCCTAGGAAACTGCACATGGGGAATGAACTGTAGGTTTATACACCCTGGAGTGAATGACAAGGGGAACTACTCCCTCATCACCAAAGCCGAACCCTTTCCACCCAACGGAGCCCCGCCTCTTGGACCTCACCCTCTGATGCCTGCCAACCCTTGGGTGCGTAAACTCTTTAGTTGCCACCAGATGGGATACCTGAGCTTTGTCTGGATTTTGAGGTGAAAACAAACTAGTGTTCCTTGTGGAGAAGGCATTGTACCCGAGAGTCAAGGAGCACCTGTTCAGGGTTGCTTGTACTTGTGTAGAAGTAGCCTTAGATGCTAGAGCATCTAAACACGTGGGCAGTTGGGTAGGACAGTCAGCTGTGTGCGGCTAGCTGGCTTGATTGTTAAATGTTTTGCCCCATTTCTTAGTAGGATTTTAAGTACTTTCTCAATATTTCCTTCTCGTTTTTTAATAGGGTGGGCCAGTAGTTGATGAAATTTTGCCTCCACCCCCTCCAGAACCCCCAACAGAGAGTGCCTGGGAGCGTGGACTCAGACATGCAAAAGAGGTAAGAACTCCGTGCACTCCAAGAGGAAAATCACAGTGGTGGCACCTCTAGTGGGCCCAACAAAACTGCCATAGCTTTGATTCAAAGAGAGTGTGAAAACTTAGTGAGGCCTCAGGAACTGAGAACATTTCTGGACTTTTTAAAAAAGAATGAGGAATTATATTTAGCCATCTCGGGCCCAGTCTCAGGCAATTCTCAGTAGGCCAGAGAAACCCTCCATGGATGCAGACTTAACATTTTAAGTGTTTCTGGCTACTACCCCAGGCAGTGAGACAATCCCTACTGTTCTGTGGGAGCTACTTCTTGTCCCACACACCCAGTGTCTACTCTTGCTATTTTCTTAAGATCCCCTTTGCCTGCCCCCTGTGGCCTCAGTATTCCACTTACACCCCTGTCTATTGACACCCAGCCTTGTTTCCTCAATACCCAAGCTCTGTCTCTAGGGAGATTGAAATAAAGTCTTCTGGGGCCCCCTGTGCTGATCCCGGATGCTCTCTTGTACAAATGAGTCACAGCAGACCAGTGCAGTAACCATCCTCTGGGGCTGCAGAAGACTGAGTCCTGTATTTGCCACACCCTTTGCTGTAGGTCTTGGGTTCCCTGTGTTCCTTCCAGTGGCTTTGGAAGTCTTTATTTCACACTGATGTCTTTCTGTCTTTGGTGCTAGGTTTTAAAAAAAGCAACTATTCGGAAAGAGCAGGAGCCCGACTTTGAAGAAAAACGGTTCACAGTAACTATTGGCGAAGACGACCGGGAGTTTGACAAGGAAAATGAAGTCTTCCGAGATTGGAATTCTCGGGCCCCAAGAGATGTCAGAGACACAACGTAAGGAAGCCTCTGCTTTCTCTGCCCCATTCATGCCCTGTCAGGAGTGGCCAATGCAAGTCCCCAGGGCACCATCTCCATACTCTGGATTTTGTAGAGGAGACACTTTAGTCTCATGCTGGGAGGCTGCCTCTGAGGTACACTCCTGAAGTTTCTACAGGCTTGGCGCTGAGTCTATACCTTTGTCTCCTCGCCTCTTCCTCAGCTACTTGGAGAATTAATTTTTTTTTTTGAAAAATATTTGTTTTATGTGTATGTATCCATGGAGGCCAAAAGAGGCCATTGGATCTAGAGCTGGAGTTTCTGGCTGTTTGAGCTTCCCAACACAGGAGCTGATGACTAAACTGTGACCTCTGGAAGAGCAGCAAGCAAGTGCTCTTAGCCACTGAGCCATCTGTTCAGTCCCTCTCTCAGACATTCAGTGTTGGTCTTTTTTAAAAATAATCTCAATAGAGCTAGGAGTGGCTCACACCTTTAATGCCAGCACTAGGGAGGCAGAGGCAGATGAATCTGAGTTTGAGGCCAACCTAGTCTACAAAGAGTAGTCCAGGACAGTCAGGCCTATACAAAGAAAAGAAACTGACTCAAAAAAAAAAAAAAAAAGAAAAAGAAACAAAAACCCTCAATAGAGGAGTTGTGCAGTGTGAGGACTAATGTCAGGTCCAGGGAAATGGTGTGGCCTTGAAGGTGCTCCTTCTCTGCTTCTTCATCAGGGGCTTCTAACCTTATTGGGAAGATGATGGGCCACATTTCTGCCTGCTGAGGGTGCAAGGTATGGGTTAGGACTTGGAGATGAGTTATAATCCATGCTGTGATCCAGGTGAATCACTATCATAGTCTTGTAAAAACTTTTCTGCAGTTCTTGTCTGTCATTTCTGGCCACTTGTTGGTAAAAAGTATGAAAAGAAGGAATAAGTAACTGTGCTCCAGCATCACTGCCTAGCCACCTCCTACCCTCTACACAAGTGTATACACACACACACACACACACACACACACACACACTTATACATTGTGGTGACTTTAGTGGAATTGTTATGGTTACTCTTAGTGAACTGCATATCCCTTGTATATAAACTTCCTCATCAGAACAGTGCCATGGTTTCCAGGTGTGAGCAGTGAGGTCCACCTGCTTTCTTTCTGCACTAAGTGAGGCATAGATATGCTTCATTGCAGCTCTTGTGGCTGCTGTCAAGCTTCAGAGGATACCTTTTCCTTGTGGAGTTCCTTGGCTAGGCTCTTTCTCATGTAGACCAGTCTATCAGCGTATCTGTCTAGCTCATGAACATACTCACTGATTTTTACTAGGGCTATGCTAATAAACCAGCATGGTGATAAGGAGTGCTCTGTCACATCTTTTCACTTAGTTGATGCTTTGTGACACTCAGAGTGAATAAATGTCATTCCCAAGCACCTTCCCTCTGCTCTTGCAAGTAGTTCTGTGCCTCCGCACTAGCTGTATGTGAAGAGCTAGGTTTCCATGTTAGGCTTCTGTCCTGCTTTATTGAGGTGAGTGAGTGAGTTGTGTGAATTGGCTCTGTCATGGGCTGTTTAGGTGTTGTGTCACAGGATGGCCAATGGAGACAGTTCTGTGTTCCCACTTCTCTGGGCTCCTCTTGCCAGTCTTGCCATCAGCACCTGCACACACTAGCAATGCTCAGAGAATTCCTAATGCTCAGAGAATTCCTGGATGCTTCTCTCCAGCTTTGGCCTAAAAGTGCTGCTGCTGCTGCTGCTGCTGTTTCGTATGTGCACATGTACATAATGTATAGTGTGTGGGTCTTGTGGAACTGTTGATGGTTTTCTGGGACCAAACTCAAATCATCTGCAACAAGTGTTTCACCATCTGAGCCATCCTGACAGTCTTTAAACTGCTTTTAAAAATGTTTCTATCTCATTGAGAAAATACCAATTTCTTTTTTGTTCAGCGTTTTCTCCAGAAATGGATACAGAGGGTTTGTTTTGTCTTTACCTGCAGATAGTCCCAGGGCTGCTTCTCCCCAGATTGACTGATCTGTGCCCACAATAGGGTGTCCTATTGCTGACATCCTTGTCTTCTTAGTGGCACACACCACTCGGTTGTGTATTTTCGTCATGTGGGATTGGATTCTGTTGGCTGTCTTTATGTAGATTTGTGCTGTAGCATTCTTAAATGATACAATTTCCTTCTTTTGGCTCTTTTTTCAGACTTGAGCCTTATGCAGATCCTTATTATGATTATGAGATAGAACGTTTTTGGCGTGGTGGACAGTACGAGAATTTCAGGGTGCAGTATACGGAAGCAGAGCCGTATCATAACTATCGCGTAAGTATGATTACTTATGTAAACTCTCCTCTTCCCTTAGACAGGGACTAACTATGCACCTTAGACTAGCCTTCATAATCCTTCTGTCTTGCTCTGAGTGGTGTGTGTTTCCTCATCCAGCAGCAGTCCCTGTGGTGTATTTACTGTGAGCTTATTCAGTTAGCAAAACTTACTTAGCCATAGTCCTGAATTTGAGTCCAGGTTGGTTGTGTAGGCAGCCACTGGCTAGGTTTGTGATCGTTGGATGTCCTGTCGGCTTTTTTGGAATCATTGTTCTTGCCATGGTTTTCTAAGGTTAGCTTTGCTGGTAAATTGTCAATGCCAGTTTCAGGAGACTATCACCCTCATGAGTGTGTCGCTCCTAGAAGTCTCCTGAGCAGTATCCTCACTTGTAGCCCTGGTCTTGCCCATCTTGTATGCTAGTTACAGATATAGCTCTGGCTGTCCTTGCATGTTGGTCAGGTAAAGACTCCCAAGAACCTAGTGTGTATAAAGCTCCGTGTGCTCCAAACTGCCTATTCCATCTTCACTCTCAGCCTGCTTGGGAAGTCTGCTGTAGGAAAGGGCTCTGAGGATCCCTTGAGTAATTATGTGCTGTGACTCGAATGCCACCCATCAGCTGTCTCAGCACTAAAGAGAGGTACCGGCCCCAGGAACCCATAGGATGAGCTATAGCCCAGACTACCCTATAGCCCAGAACCACAGCTTTCTTCCTCCTAGAGATGGGGCGCCTCGTACAGGTACTTGTTCTCTGTTCAGTCTAGTAAGTAACTGGTAGGAATGCCACAGGAGCCTGCATAGTGTCTCCAGAGTCCCAGAGACTATCAGCTCTGCCATTATTGAACTTCTTGGGTATTTAATGCTGAGTATTTAAGCAGGAAAAGAAGGCAGCAGTGGGGAATTGTAGTAAGGGGATACATTCTTCTTTCCAGACGTGCTCATAAAGCACTGTGATGGGGCTTGCCTACATGATCAGTCATTCTAAGAATGAGCTGGGGGGGTCTGTGGTATGAGCTTATACCAGGCTGGTACTGGCTAAGTTCTGGATTTATTGGTTGGGGTAACTTCACTCTTAATTTGTATGCATGTTTTTTAACATGTATTTGTTGTGTGTGTGTGTGTGTGTCTATGTTTTGTGGTACTGGGAATTAAGACTAAGTGCCTAAGACTCTGGACATGCTTGGTTAGTGATTTAAAAAAGGCTCTCACTTGACCCAGGCTTTCCTTGAATTTGAGATCCTCCTGCCTTAGTCTCCTAGTTGTAGGCCTTTGCCAGCAGACACAGCTAGCTTATTTTAAGGAAATACTTGGGAATAATATGGCCTCCTCAGAGCATTCTCCTACCTGCTCGGTCTTCTGTCTGCTTCTACCAGTAACGTGTAATTCAGTGTCTATATTTGGCTTTTTAATCCAGGAACGGGAGCGGGAACGAGAGCGAGAGAACAGACAACGAGAACGCGAGCGGGAACGAGAACGTGACCGAGAGCGCGAGCGCAGGCAGAGAGAGCGGGAGCGGGAACGGGAGCGCGAGCGGGACAAGGAGAGGCAGCGGAGGAAAGAGGAGTGGGAAAGAGAGAGAGCCAAGCGGGATGAGAAGGACCGGCAGCACCGAGACCGAGACAGGGACAAGGACCGGGAGAAGGACAAAGAGAAGCCGAAGCCCCGGTCCCCACAGCCACCGAGGTAGACTACCCTAAGTCCTGTCTATCAGCATGTCTTGCCCTCGGACTTTGCGTAAGATTTTCAGGGAACAGCTCCTTGGTTCCCTGAGCAGCCTGCCTGTGTAGGACATAGTGTGGGTCTGGGCCTCCTTCTTACATTGTGTTTGCAGAAAGCACTACGGCTGTGCCTCAGTTCCTTTTTGTGTCAGTCTGTTGGTGGACATTGGGTTGTTGGCACTTTTTGACAGTTGTGGCTATGAATAGGATTTTCTCTTCTTGGGTTACCTATGGGAGGAGCTGCTGGGTCATCTTGTAACTGACAATCGGACAGACCATTTTCCAAAGAAGCCACTTTGTCCATTTTTTCCTAGACCTTCATCCCATAGTGCTGCCACACAGGATAGAATCTCCCTTCCTTGTTCTCGGCAAGACAGCAGGAGCAGAGTGGAGGTTGAGATGAGGAGCCAAGGGCGGTATGGGTAGCTTTGTGTCAGATATGTTTTAGTGAGTCTTGCCCATCACCTGAGACACTACAAATAACTGTGCTGTGGTTTTTACCTCTATGTAGTGTAGCCTTGAACTTAGGGACTTTTTGCCTCCATTTTCCACATGTGGGATCCAGGCATGTACCACTGCACCAAGCTACTTTTGTGTCTCTTTCTGCCCCTCCCAGAGCTAGAGCTAGGGCTGCCTTTTTTTTCACTTGTCACCAGTTCTGTCTCTCTGGTATGGTCTGAAATACATTTTCAGATTCTGAATTAAAGTGGTAGGTTTTGGGAAAGCCTTGCTCCAGTTGAGCACTTGCAGGCCAGGACTGAACTCAGACCTTCTGGGGTGGCCAGTTGGTAGGTAACTTGAGCTAAGTGAAACACAGATAGGACTTTGCCCTTGTATTGTTTCTGTGTTTGGTTGATTTGGTTAGGTTTTGATTCTGATTTTTTTTTTTTCTTTTGAGATAGTATGTCATTATGTGGCTATGGCCATTTTTGAACTAGGTATGTAGACCAGGCTAGCCTTACAGAGGTGTGCTTGATTCTGCCTCCAGAGTGCTGGGATTAAAGGCATGTGCAGTCTTGGCTCTGGGTTTTGTTGATTTCTCAGTAGATTGGCATGTGTTAGCCTTCTGTGTTCTTTAGGACACAGTGTGGAGAAGTGGCAGTAAGAAATACTTACATCCCTGATGTCTCTCTCATACATGTAGGGCTAGTAGAGAGGACCTGACAGCAAGTGTTTGGGAAGAGGGTACATCACAAGAAGTAATGGCAAAGAAGAGCAGAGAAAACCTAGTACTTTCGCTCCTGGGGAACTTCCAGAGGGAAGAAGGACTTACAAGGGCACACTGCATATGCTGTGGCCAAGTGGGACAGCCCTAAGGAACCTGTGAAAATTTCTGGGAGATAAAAATCTGTGTTCCTTGGGTGTTGGCAGATTGAGGTAGTAGGGGAGAACCCACATGCTGTGAGTTCCCTCTTCCTGTCTTTATTAGATGTTTAACCCTCCTGATTTTAGAAGCAACTTGCCATTGGTTGCTTTTTATTCTTTGACCCCAAACTTGACAGCTGTCCAAGTTGGAGTTCCCAGACAGGTGGGGTGGCTGCTTTGCTCATAAACAGCTCACTTCCTTGTGCCACCCTTGGCCTGTTTGCTGTCAGCCTCAGAATTAACTTTGATGGCACAGCTGACCCTTGCCCTGCAGAGGCTCCAGTAGCCTTTGATATTCTGCTAGAGGGAGATTAGAGGGCGCTGCAGCTGCATAGAAGGTCAAGGTCACAGACCACCTGTACCTTTGTTTGTCTCTTCAGAAATATCTGTAAATAGCACATTTGTCCTGGCCCAGCAGCTACCTGCTGTAGTTCTGACCAGCATTCTTCCCTTTGCACACTAAGGCCTTGAAACAGACCACACATCTATAAGGGCACCTGTGAGACCTATGGCACCTTTGAGGGCGCCTGTGGAAAGCTGTAGCCTCCTGTGATTCTGTGTTCTGCCTGGTTTTCTAGGTCTGATGGGATATCTGGGTGGTGGTTCCCCACTAAAAGAGGATTCAGCAGTTTTCTCAGGGTGTCTTGGGAAACAAAGATACAACCTATGTCACTCACTCCTGCAGACTCCAGGCCTGGACTGTCCCACCCAAAAGACAACTCAGGTGCCAGCTGGGGGAGGGTGTTAGCCTCGGTGGCTGTGGTCAGATTTGTTAGCACTCGCAGACACATCAGTCTTGTAGTTTTTTCCTCTACATGTTACATGAATATTTTTCTTGATGAATTTGGTAATGAATTCTTTAATGATGGTTCATCCATTCATTCCTCCCAATACCTATCACTAAATATAGGGCTTACATTGGATACCTATGGTTTCATTCACATAGCCTCTCATTTGGCCTTGGTTATTTCTATCTCTGACTGAGGATCAGAAACCCCCACCCCACTCCCATTCTTCTCATACTACATGTTCTTCACCCCACATCCTTTGGCTTTTAAACATGAGTATTCTTTCTCCTTTGGCAGTTTAACACAAATGTTAGGAAAGCACTCTACCACTGAAGTACAGCTTCAACCCCTTAAATCCCCTTTTTAAAGTCTTAGATCATTGCTACAGAGCAAACACCAGGTCATGTGCCTCAGGGAATCACATCATCTAAAATAGAGTTGGGTATCTACAGTAACAACTCAGCATGCTGAGCTGCTACCCTTTCACACGTGGGCATAGTAGACAGCCCGCCTTCCCCATTGAAGAGCCTGAGCCAGCTCTCAGATGCATATACCACAGGGATGAGAAGACCGAGGCTATCCACAGCACTGTCCTTCACCTGCTAAGGTGCCTGCTCTCAGTGGTCTCTAGTGTCTATCTAGAGGTAGTGAGGGGCTCTTCCTGCAGAGAGGATTTGAATGCTGAATTGACTGCATCTAAAGAAGAGGGAACTTTTCACTAGCCGGATATTCCTCCTAGTTTCTTCCTGTGTGGAAAGGCTGCATTAGCCAGATGACCAGTAGAGAGACTAGTGATCCTGCTGTCCGTTCCTCTTAGGTTTTGTGTTTATTTGTATTGTTTTCTAGTCATATTTTACTTTTTGTGTATTTTTTTTTGCCTGTATATATGTCTGTGCACCATATGTGTACAGTGGCAGTGGCAGCCAGAAAAGGGTGTTAAAGCCTAGAATTGAAGTTACAAACAGTTATGGGTCACAATGCTGAAACTAGAAGTTCCCATGGAAGAGCCACCAGTGCTCTTCCTGCTGATCGTCTCCACCCACCCACCCAGCTGGAGTTTTTAGAATGAGAACATCTAGGAAATGTAAAGATGAAAACCAAGGTCCAGAGCTGCTAGGTTATCAGGTTCTCACTTCCTTTCTGGGTTAGAGCTGAGATAACAGTAGCACAAGCCAGGTTCACATGTCTATGGTTGAGTTTCAGCACTGGCTGTTAAAAGGTAAAAGTCCTGGTGCCTGCCACTGTCTGGTGACTAAACATAAGTTCTGAAAGTATAAATAGGTAGGGTTTTTATCTCCATGGTGGTAGCACAGCCTTCCTGGTGCCCCTTTCTCTAGCCTCCCTGAGCACTTGAGGCCAGTGCTATAGGGAAAAAAAGAGCCTGGGATCCTCATTCTCAGAAGTCCCAGGCTGCAGTTGAAGCAGACTCTACATGGAAAGAGAAGGCTGACAGCATAGACTTGCTCACTTTTCTTTGTTAACAAGTGCTTTAAAACATGATTCTTGTTGCTTTTATTTCATGAATACTGTGTGCCTACTATGTGCCAACACTAAAAATAAGCATGTTTAAATAAGGTGAACTTCATTTCTGTTTGACAGTATAGTCAGAAAGATAAAATTAAGTAATGACTCCCCTAAAAGTACTTACTGTTTGTTTGGTGGTTGTTTTTGTTTTGTTTTGTTTTGTTTGAGACAGGGTTTCTCTGTGTAGCCCAGGCTGGTCTCAGACTCACAGATCTCATCTGCCTCTGCCTCCCAAGTGCTGGGACTAAAGACATGTGCCACCACTGCCAAAAAAGCGCTTATTATACACAAGAGAGAGTGGGGTCCTCCCAGAGAAAGCGCTGAGTTTGAACTGGTTTCTGGAGGGAGTCAGCTATGCTATAGAACGTGTGCCATGTTTCCTCTTGTCTGACTCTTTCTTAAATAAACTGTCACTAATGCCCTGGCTTTCCAGTCCCTTCTCAAAGCAGCATTGCTGGGGAGGGGTGGCAGCCTGAGCATGAGAGCCCCTCTGTGATTCTAGCCGTCAGTCTGAACCACCAAAGAAGGAAACCACCTCTGTGGGGCCACAGGTGAAGCGAGCCGATGAGTGGAAGGACCCGTGGCGCCGATCTAAGTCTCCCAAGAAGAAACTTGGTGTGTCAGTCTCACCAAGCCGGGCACGAAGGCGTCGCAAAACCTCTGCCTCGTCAGCTTCTGCTTCCAATTCCTCCAGGTATAGAGGGGACTGTAAAAAGACTGTGGCTTGGTGACATTCACTAGCTGCCAGTTTGTTGTATGCATGTACGTGGTCTACCCAAGGACAGTGGGCTATTAGGTAGGACTGATAGCAAGTATTGTGGTAAGACTTTCAATGCTCCAAAACTTAAAACAGTAAGTAGGACGGATAAATTAACATGTTATAGGCACTGGCTGTCTGCCGGAGTCTTGCAGTCATTTGGAGAGGAAGGCCTCTCAGATCCTGTGGAAAAGGCTCTGGTTTGCTGACAGAGGAACTACATACTCTGTTGACCAGGCTCTCGGAGAACTCCCCTTAGTGACTCTGAACTCAAGTGTGAATGTCAGAGTTCCACATGGAGTCTGGGAGGAACCAGAGGTGTTTGTGTTTGGACAGATCCAGGAACACAGCCACAGGAACACTGAGTCAGCTTGAAAACTCATACTCTGGCCTTTTCCAGCACTCAAACTAGTCTCTGGGTTATCTACAAATCCTGGGTATACCCAGTCCTGGACTCTCTGACATTTCACTGAGGTTGATGGCCCTGCAGTGTGTCTGTAGGTCTCATAATAATCTCCATCCTTGAATGTGTTTGTGTCTCTATCAAACCATGCTGTATCACTGCACTAAATGAATAGCAGCTCAGCACATCTCAGCACTGCAGTAGTGAAAGCCACCTTCTCACTGCCTCTGCTGTCAATTGCCCCACAGGTCATCTTCACGGTCTTCATCCTACTCTGGCTCTGGCTCGTCCCGGTCCCGGTCCCGATCCTCCTCCTACAGCTCCTATTCCAGCCGTTCTTCCAGACACAGCTCGTTCTCAGGCAGCCGGTCCAGGTAAGTCCCAGCCTGCTGACCTCCTAGCAGGTGCAGTGATCTTAGGCATTTGGGGTAGATCAAGTGGTTGTGTCTCTCTGCAAAGAATGGCAGGGTTACTGGGTGCCTGCTTCCCAAATGGTTTCAGTAAATTGGATACTGAAGAGCAGTTTGGACTGAGGTGTCCTACACTGCAGGTGCTGGACCTAGAACCTGCACCTAAGGTGTCTTAGTTGAGCAGTGGTATGGGTATGCAGTGTCCACTATTCCAGAGGTCTAAGAAGAGTCATGCAAGTTTTTTCTTGAGTTCCCCCATTGAAAATAGGTACTTCTAGAGCTTTAGGCAAAAATCTCCCAGCACATACGGACACTCCACATTCACCCTGACCTGCCCCCACAAAAGCTTGATGGCTTAGTATCTCTTGCTTGCGGAAGGTGTCCTTTGCCTGATGCTCCATGTGTGCTCTCCCTGCACTGCCATCACCGTAAGCTCTGGAGAAGGGGCAAAACTTGAGCATGTGTTCAGTAAAGCCAAAACGTCAATCCTAGTCATTAACTGGTGCCCATAAAAACATGCAACCCACTGCTTTGGGACATATTATCACTAGGCATTTTGTAGGAATAAAATGTTCTGTATTTCCTTAGTATAATCTGGTCCCTTTTAGTGTTACTCCTTTCTGGCATATATGGTCTTGTTTTTATTTCTTTAAGAAAATTGAGGTTTAACCTCACCTTGGGGACAGGGTCTCACTATATAGCCCTAGCTGACCTAGAATTTGCTATGTATTAGACTAGGCTGGCCTCTGACTCCCACTATCTCTGCCTCCTGGGGGCTGGGAGTAAAGAAGTGTGCTGTCAACACCCACCTTGTCTTGCTTTAGATGTAATGAGAGGGTTAGAATGCAGTTCTGCGGTCGCGAGGCTGTCTGATGTGATACTTGCTGATGGCTTTTGTGGGGTGTGGAGTAAATTGCATGTGGGTCTGTTTCATGAACATTGAAACTCTTATAAAATAACAAGCAACCAGGAGGGGAAAGTAGCCTAGAAAAGACTGTGTTGAGGCCATCCATAGACATGCTGGCACAAACCCCAGAGCACAGGCATTGGCAGGTTCCTTCTGCAAGTGTCAGCACATCGGGAGTGCGGGGGGGATGGTGCAGTAAAGAGAGTAGACCATGGGCCTCAGAGTGGAAAAGACAAGGCAAACCTGTAGACAGGAGTCTCTGAGACAAGGTAAAAGTCACATTGCATACTGTGTAAAATATGAGCCTGGAGAGGTAGAGAACAAAAGAGGCCTTTAGGAATTTTGGTCTCGGTGTGGAGAGAAAGTTGTGTGTGTGTGATCTTTGCTTTGGGTAAGCAGCTAATGATCATGGCAGAAGGTAGCAGAAAAAAAACATTCCATGCCTATTCTGTGCTCTAAGGTTAGGTAGGGCCTTGGGTCAAGGAGGCAGCTGCAACAGGACAGAGAGGCACAGACTCAAGGTGTCAGTTTATGGGTATTTCTGGGCCCTTCCTGGTAAATACAGCACAGAAAGCAAGAAGTCGAGTGGGTCCCTTAGCCAGCAGGACACAGGAAGTACAAGGTAACATTGCAGAGATACACTAGTGGGAATACACCCCCATCCCATCAGTGCCCCAGAAGCTTCATCATATTCTTACCATTGACCATAAATGCCTTAGCTATTTCCCATAGTAGGCGTGCCTTTTCTTAGTAGCTTAGTCTCACGTGGTGTACTTACTATCCTGGAGACTTGTCATTCTGGCTGTCCTCCTTTAAAGTGAGGAAGGAGACCCGGAGTCCTAGCCTTGGGGCTCTGCAGTTGTCCTTCCTGAAGTTCATCTGTAAAAGCCACACTCAGGAGGATCTGCTGAGGAAGGGGAAGCTGGCGTGCTGCCACATCCTTGGAGGGTTCCTTGGGTTGCAGTCTTCTGGTTCTCCTATAGTGCTTGCCCATGAGATGAATGCTAGGTTTTCCAGACATCTGCCTTTGAACTGAAAGCATGAAGGACTGCAGGAACTTGATCCCTTGCTGGCCCCCACCTAGCTCAAAGTAATAGGCATCCATGTGATAGTTTTGAGTAGGTAACATAGGCCAATCCAGTATCTTTCCTCCTCTTGACTGAAGTGTGACCTCACTGTCAGAACTTGATCCTGGAAATTCCGCCTGGACCCAGCACCTTTTCCTGGGCTGCTTGTCTACCCTGTTGACACCTGACACACTGAGAATCATCCGGTCATACCCTCCCTGCTGTATACTCCCTGCTTATGTGGTACTGTCACTGCTTGGGAACCTACCTCTTTGCTGTGCCTATGCCTGCCAACCAAGTGCTTGGGATCCTTACCAGCTCTGCCACCTCAAATTCCACACTTAGCCATAGCCATACTCACCCATTTAGCCCTATGCTAAGGCAGAGCCGTGTGCCCTCTCCTGCATACAAGCACCAATTCCTGAGGCTGCACGCTGCCCTTTTCTGTTCTCTCCTGTGTGTGTTCTATCAGATGGTGAAACAGCTGAGCCTTAACCTAAGTTCTCTGTGGAACAGGAACATTTCCTAGGGAATGTGCCAGCTCTGGCCTGTAAGGGAATCTGCTAAGCACCAGACTTCTTCCTCACACTGTCTTTGTTCCCCAGGTCCCGGTCCTTCTCCTCGTCCCCATCCCCGTCTCCCACACCTTCCCCACACAGACCTCCAGTCAGAACCAAGGGGGAGCCGGCCCCGCCTCCCGGGAAAGCAGGGTGAGTCCTGAGCCCCCTTAGGTCGCTGTGGTGCTCCACCTCGGTGGGGTCTCCAGGGCTTCCAGCCTCCTCCATTCTTTCCATCCCATGCTTGAACTAGAGAGAGCAGCCTCCAAAAGATAGCAGATATGGTTCCCAGGAGGTGGGCAGAGCCACGGGCTCAGCACCTAGACTTGGGTCCCTGTGGCATGGGATCTTGGCAGTCATGTGCTGTACATGACCTGTAGAGCCCTGAGATGTGGGTGTAGTAAGCAGGAACCCTAGCCCTCCCCTCCCCTTGACCCTGCCTCTGCCTCACAGGGAGAAGTCAATAAAGAAGCCAGCCCCACCCCCAGCCCCACCACAGGCCACCAAAACTACTGCTCCTGCTCCTGAGCCTGCCAAACCTGGAGATCTTCGAGAAGCCAGGAGAAAGGAGCGGCAAACCAGGACTCCCCCAAGGAGGTGAGCAGTGTGGACTTAACAACAATCCTGGTACAGTTCTCCTTGTCCTTGGTGCTGGTGAAAACTGGAGCCTGGGAGGTGGGTACATCCCCAGGGCAGCAGCAAGGAGCAGAGGTCCAACCTGGAACAGGCCCATTACCAGCCTGGTGTGCAGGAAGGCTCTGCCTCAGTGAGGCTGCCTCTGAGGTGAACTATGCTGCTTGTGTTGCAGGCGGACGCTCAGCGGCAGTGGTAGCGGCAGTGGTAGCAGCTACAGTGGCTCCAGTTCCCGATCCAGGTCACTTGCTTGGTCCTACTCCCTATTGACCTTTTTTCCCTCACCAGGTGGGCTGACCATGTTAGGGGCTCTTCAGTATCCAAGAACACACAGCTCAGGGTGAATATGGCCTCCCTTCACACAAGAGCACCTACCTAGTCTGAAGGGAAGAGGCCTAGACTAGTACTACCCAACTGGACAAAGCTGAGGCCAGTCCCAGGTTCTCTGCCCACAGCTTTCCTGAGGAGAGACTGGATGTTCTCTGGGCCTGCTGATTCCTAGTGGAGGGAGTCGGCCCTGAAGCATTTGGGAGGACGAACCCTTAAAGAAAACCAGAAAGGAGTGAGAAGGTGAAGTCAGCTTGGTGCTCTTGGAATCTGGTTGACCATTTTTTTCTTCTATCCTGAGGCACCAGGGCCTTAGCTTTTGTCCGAGGCTTTAGCAGTCTAGACTCCTTCAAAGACCTATGGAGTTTTTATGTGTTGACTTTTTGAGACAAGGTTTCTCTGTGCCCAAACTTGCTCTGTAGACCAGGCTGCCTGGAACTCATGGAAATCCACCTGCCTCTGCCTCCCAAGTTCTGAGATTAAAGGTGTGTGTCACCTGTCCTGCTAGAAAACCCCCAGTTCTCTCTTCTCTCTGTCTCTGATGACCTTAGAAGAAGCTGGTTGGTGTCTTTCACAAACATGTCATGGCGCTGTGCTGTGTCAAAATTGTATCACCATCTATGCTCCTCACCCCACCACATCTGTGCCCCGTGGAGAGTAAAAATGTCCTAGTAGTCGCACTACAAGGGAAACCCAGGCCTTGCCTTCTGCTCAAATGCCCTATCTCTGAGCTGCAGGCTCCTGGGTTTGCTTTATACTGGGAGTCTCTGTGCTGTCCAGCTGGGTTCCAGCACACTTCCAGCTGCCAGCGCTCCTTTGTGCCATCCTGGAGTCACAGAGATCTGCCTGTGCCTCCCACGTTCACAGGACTATGGATTGTACACCATCAGCTAGCTTAAAGTTGTGTCTTCATCACTGTTGGATAGGGCTCAATCATATTTCCCTCCCCAGCACAGTGTGACCCAGGTTAGTGAAGTAGAGACACATCCCTTCACTGTGTATTACGTCTGAACATCCCCTGACATTTATTTCATACTCTGTCCATGTACAGTCCATAAACATGGACATTGGGTAAAGACAAGCCGTGGAGACCCTCCTATCAGCCTGTAGCCTGGCCATCTTGCAGTCACCATGGGGCTGAGTGCACAGCTGTGCTTGTGTGTCTAGGTCTCTGAGTGTGAGCAGCGTTTCCTCAGTGTCCAGCGCCACCTCGAGTAGCAGTTCAGTACACAGTGTGGACTCAGATGACATGTATGCAGACCTGGCCAGTCCTGTGTCATCAGCCAGCTCTCGATCCCCTACTCCTGCCCAGACCAAGAAGGAGAGAGGTAGGCAGGGCCCTTGCCCTCAGAGTGCAGGCTTGGGGTTAAACTTTAACAGACTTTTCTTTAGGGTCCAGTCCATGTACACAGAAACCCACGACTGAGGATTGTCATTGATAGGAAAATCTAAGAAAGAAGATGGAGTGAGAGAGGAGAAGCGAAAACGGGATCCGTCCACACAGCCACCCAAGTCCTCCAGAGCTCCAGCAGGTGGGAAGTCCTCCCAGCAGGCAGCGGCACCTCAGCAGGCAGCCCCTGGGCAGCCCCAACAGGGCTCCTTTGTTGCTCACAAGGAGATAAAGCTGACACTGCTGAACAAGGTGAGACAAGGGGACAGGCCTGCATTACTGCACCTGGGCCTGGGTGCTGGGGACTCGCACATCCATGAGCGCAGTCCATGTGCCTGTACCTGCGGCCTGGCCAGCTTGGGTCCCAGCAGCAGACATCTTCAAAGCTCTGCACATGTCTGGAAGGGCCAATGCCTGACATGTTGAAATCCTGCAAGGCACTTCCTCATGCAGCACAAAGGGCCCCATCACATGGTGGCAAGGGCCACAGAACTGCTTTGGAGGGTCAGGGGTTCAGCCAAGAGGAGGCTCGTGGGAGCAAAGAACCATTCGCCAGTAACAGCAGATACACCGCCACCCTCTGCCTGGCCTAACAACCATCCGGGTACTACCACCCTCACTGTGCTGTTTCAGGCGGCTGATAAAGGAAGCCGGAAGCGCTATGAGCCATCAGACAAGGACCGGCAGAGCCCTCCTGCCAAGAAGGCCAACTTGTCTCCAGACCGAGGTGAGCCTCTGAGGTCTAGTGCCAGAGGTCGTATTGTGGATGCCACATATAAACCAGAAGGCCCACCTCAGGGCCTTGACACCAGTCTGTTGTAAAAACTGTAGAGGGACCTGAGAGCTCAGCTGTGTGTCATGAGTACTGGAGATTGCACTGAGCTTTGGCCTCATTTGTAGACATTCTCTTGCTCTGAAGCTCTGGGATTATAGGTGTATGATGGTTAAGTTTTTAAGTCTTTATTTTAAATAACAGTATGGGGATATGGCTCAGTGGTAGAGCACAAGATCCTGGGTTATACAGATAATAAGTATCTGCGTATTGACGCAAATACAGTTTGTTAGAGGGTTTGTTGGTTCCCAGCACCACATTAATGGCATGCTGTGGACATCTGTAGTGTCAGCACTGGAGAAGCAGAAGGATTAGAAATTTAAAGTCATCCTTGACTACACAGGGTTCCGAACCAGCCTGGGCTACATGAGACGGCATGAAAACAAAAGTCAAGGGAATGGGAGAGCATCTGCTCTTTCTAATCAAGTTCTAACACCCGGTGTCCTAGTCAGGGTCACTGTTGTTGCTATGGTGAAACACCATGACCAAAAGTGGCTTAGAGAGGAACAGGTTTATTTGGCTTACACTTCCACACCACTGTTCATCATGGAAGGAGATCAAGACAGGAAGCTTGGGGTTGAGGCTGATGCAGAGGCTGTGGCATGGTGCTGCTTACTGGCCTGCTCAACTTGCTTTCTTATAGCACCCAAGACCACCTGCCTAGGGGTAGCACCACCCACAGTGGGCTGGGCCCTCCTACATCAGTTACTTATTAAGTAAATGCCCCATGAGCTTACCCACAACCAGATCATAGGGAGGCATCTTCTCAGTTGAGGTTCCCTCCTGTCAAATGACTCTAGTTTGTGTCAAGTTGCCATAAAACCCAGCCTGCACACCCAACAATCAGTCAGTGAAGCCTCACCCCAGACTGACCTAGCTGTGCCTCTGCACACCTTAGGGTCATTGGCATGTGAGGAGGCACAGTCCTGAGTCATTGTTTTACTTTGGAAACTAGAGAGTCTTAGAGACCCTCCAAATCTCCCAGGACACCCCATCTCAAGCCCAGCAGGAAAGGTGGATTCTCCTTGTTTGCTTTGATAGACAAAACAAAAACCAGTATTTCTACTCTGAAGCAGGTGTAAAGGAGGTTTGCTGGGGCTCATTCAGGCAGGACTCTGGGCCCATGACCCAAAGGCTTTGTACCTCAGAATTTTTTCCTCAGAGTCAGAGCCATGGCCACTGGGTCAGCTGGCCTGGTTCATTCTCAGGCCTTGCCCTCCTCTCTCCGCTGCAGACCCAAGCCTGACAGAGCAGAGTTTCCCTCTTGAATTGGCACCAGTTCTAAACTGCTCCATCATTGGGCCTGTGTGCTGAGAGAAGGCTCTCATTAGGGAGTGCACTAATGGGGATGCAGGCTCTCTGCATCATGGCTGCATGGGCTCTGCTTTCTAAAGTAGCACTTGCCTTTTTCCTGTTTTTGTTTTGTCTTTAATATTTATTTGTTGATATTTTATGTACATTGGTGTTTTGCATGAGGGTATCGGACCCCGTGGAACTCGAGTCACAGACCTTCATGAGCTGCCATGTGGGTGCTAAGAATTAAACTTAGGTCCTCTGGAAGAGCAGCCAATAAATGCTCTTAACTGCTGAGCCATCTCTCCCACCCAGGATTTTCCTGTTTTATTTTTTTATAAAAAGAGAACTGTGTTGGGACAGCTTTAACTTTTTAACAGGGCCTCATGGAGGCCGAGGCTAAATTTAACCCCACTATGAACCAAGGACCACATTCAGCTCCTAATCCTCCTTTCTCTACCTCCAGTGCTAGAATTGTATAGCTAACCACATGTGACCACTTTGATACTTTGGACCAGGCTTCTCTGATAACCCCAGGTACAAAGCAGTGGTTTAATTCTGTCTCCTTACTGTCCAGGTTCTCGAGACCGGAAATCAGGCGGAAGAATGGGCTCCCCAAAACCAGAGAGGCAGAGAGGCCAGAATGCTAAAGCTCCCGCTGCACCAGCGGATAGGTAAGTCTCTGCTTGTGACCGCGACAAGCTTGTCCTGGACAGTTGATAGGCTTTAGGAGTATGGGAGACATGGAAGGCAAGTAGGAAGGACAGACAGGATCTGTTTCAACCCACTGCTCTTAAAACCCCTCAGACTCAGTCGGGGCACAGCTGCACATTCCCACTTTGTTAAAGAGCCCTAGACAAGGGCCAGTGGTGGCTATATCATGGGGTGACTAGGAGAGGCTGCAGGCTCTTTTTCATCTACTACCTCACACCTTCTCAATCCTACAGGAAGCGTCCACTGTCTCCCCAGTCGAAGAGCTCCAGCAAGGTCACCAGTGTGCCTGGCAAAGCCACAGACACTGCCACAGCAGGCACTAAGTCAGGAAAGGCCAGCACATTGTCACGGCGAGAGGAGCTCCTTAAGCAGCTCAAGGCCGTTGAGGATGCCATCGCTCGAAAGCGGGCCAAGATCCCTGGGAAAGTGTAGTGGGCCCAGCCCACTCCCTGGAGTAGACTCTTCAATGTTTTTATAAAAAATAGGGTAAGCGCAGCCATTTTGGATTTTCCAGTCAATGTCTTATTTTGGCTGTGATTCTTTTTAAAAATTAAAAAAGAAAAAAAAAGTTTCTCAGCTGGAAAAGAAGCCACACACAATATGATGACACTGAGTCCCAACCTCCCCACCAGACTGAACCAGCTCCTTCCAGAATAGAGTCTCCATGGACAGACGGACAGATCAGCACTGAGCAGGGAGCTGTTACCAACTCTGTGTAACTTAAGAGCTTCGGGCACGCAGGGGCTGGACTCACCCTTCTGCCTCCGTCCTCTTTTTCTCCCAGGTGGCCTCCTGGGCTGCAATTTTCAGCAGTTTCCTCTCTAGGAACAGGAAAGCCAAACACTTCTTGGACTACAGGCAGCCATCCCTCCCCTCCCCTGGATCAGAAGCATATATATATATATATACACACACACACACACACACACACACACACACACACACACACACATATATATATATATATATATATATATATATATATATATATATAGTCTTGCCTAAAGTCTGATTGGGAAACATTTTCTGTCTTTTATTTTAAGCATCAAATTGTTTTAGTTGATTAAAAAGGAAAAAAAAAAAAAAAACAAAAGACAAAAAATAAAATAATAAAGGCCAAGGGTATTGTTGGGGTGTCTGTCCAATGTGGAGGGTCTTTTTTGAGCGATCTACTAAAATAAAATATTTTGATAAGCACTTTCTGGTCCTAGTGATGTCTGCTTGGGCTTTGGCCACCTCCCTATTGGGCACCCATGCTTTGGCTCAAAATGGGCCAAGCACTCCAGGAGAGCAGATGCTGTATGGCCCCATCAGGAGCCAGCAGACACAGACCTGCATCATTAGCTCCTGGAGTCTTAAGCCTCAGCTTCCCCATCCTGTGGTTGAGCAAAGAGCAGCCCAACTCTTGCCATTGACGGAGTAATTTCGAAGCTACCTCCCTACAGTGAGTCCTGGCTGGGCAGAGACTATCATGACTGGGCTGACCCCAAGCTATAAAGCTGCTTGTCATTCTTGCTTTGAACATGCCACCTGGCCCTGACAGATAAGATTGGGACACTTGGCTCCAGTGTCCCTCCATGGCGTTTGTTATTCCTGTGAAAGCACTTGTAGAAAGGCCCAGCCAGTGCAGACAGCTTTAGAGATCTCAGTACCACGATGTCTTCCTAGGCAAATGGTCCTGGTGGTGTGCCCAACTTACCCTATTCTATCACCACCTTCTAGGAAAGCCCCCAAGTCTGAAGGAGTTCAGAGGAAGGCCTCAGGTGTCATTCTAAGAAATGTCTTGCACCTCCTTTGAGATAGTCTCACTGACCTGGAACTCACCATAAGGCCTGACTGGCTGGCCTAAGACCTTGGGACCTGTCCATTTCTGCCTCCCCAGCACAAGTGACATTTTTCATGGATTCTGAGGACTAGACTCTGATCCTTCATATTGGCAAGGCAAGCTCTCTACCATCTGAACTGTCTCATCAACCAGTCCTTACCCAAGATAGGCAGCCAGCCTTGCTATTGACTGAACCCCAGGCACAGGAGAGATGCAGCCCTACCTAGCAACTCCAAACAGACCAACAGCAACCCCTCAGACCTGAGATCTCCAGGCCTGCCAAGCTTGCCTGACCCAGGGCAGGATCTGTGTAGGGGGGCTGCTGCAGTCTGGTGTGGGCGGGCCTGACCAGCCAGGGCGAGTCTGCCCAGCATCCTTCCTCCTGGGTGCTTTTCCAGTCTTGCCTAACCTGGGACTTCTGAATGAACCTGAGGAGCAAAGCTACCTACCTCTGTCTGCATGTGTTCTAGCTCCCACATCTCACCCACTCTCCATACCTTCATACAGCCAGGGGCAGTGTCTGGCAGGGGAACTGCATTCACATTCCTCAGGCTGCCCACCCAACCACCAGTGGTTAAAGTGAAATACGAAACAGGCTTTGGGCGGGAAGGCAGGTGAGTACTGAGACCAAAGGTTACAGGACATAGTCCGGGACCAAGCTTCACTAGCTGTCCTGCTGCCATCTTAACGATGGAGTGTCATCCTGGCACAGGAGTCCTCTGCATTTCAAGAGATAGAGATGTCTGGATTGAAGCCCTGCTTGGGATTAGCTGGGCACAGGACACCTACTAGCCACTGAGGGCACAGGATTAAAAAGGAACTGCTGTCAGCCAAGGCAAGAGGTCTGGTCGGTCAACTCTTGACAGGTTACATTTGGAAAATGGTCATAGCACATGGGTCCACAGATCTCAGCCTCAGGACCTGGCAGGAAGCAGAGTAGGACATATTTATACGACATATTTGTACTGCCTGGCTGGGTTAATTCGCTGCCACCTTGGGCCTCAGTTTTTTCCACCTGGGAAGTGGGTAACCTGGAGCTCTAAAGAGAGTTCACTTGGCAATAGTTGAGCATGTCTCCAAAGTTCATGTTCCTGTTCTCTCCTAGGCCTGAGGTACTAGGTGGAGGCAGGAGGTGGGGACATTAGTGGACTCCCTCTTACTGGGCACTTCCTTGACAGAGGCCTTTCCATAGGGAGCCATGTGGCCCCTCTGGGCTCCACTCTGGGAGAGGTAGGTCTAGGGAGAGATGGCTGGTCTAGAGCAGGGCACTCTGAAGTGGGTGGGCCCGTCTCCCTGGCATTCCTCTCTTATTTTCATTCATGTTTTACACACAGACATAAACAGACACACACACATACACACACATAGAGACACACAGATACACAAATACAGAGACACATATATACACAGACAGACACACAGACACATATACACATACTGGTTTTCCTTCCCTTGTGTTTCTCCTTCTCCCCTTCCCAGGACACTGGGTGCTGTCAGACAGGTTGTATACAGAAAGACTCCAACCCAAGAAGAGGCTGGAATCTCCTGACACATCCCTCTCTTCCAGGATATAGCTGGCCCAACTCTTCCTTCACCTCCTTCCCACCTGCGTCTTGAGAAGTCTTGTGACTCACAGATTCAGAATGCAGAAAGGCCACGGGAATCATGTCAGGGTTCCCATTGGTTAGCCAGAAAAATTGAGGTCCAGGAAACCCCACCCCTGTCCACCAAAAGGTTCTCCAAGGACCTGGAGCCCTGGTTGATGTGTGGGAGTTTGAGTGCATGTTGGTGGACTCTGTGTGTGCCAGAGAGAACTGGCCTGCAAAAGAGGGAAGTAGGGCTTGGGCTTTGCACAAAACACCTCGGCCCCAGCTTCAGAATCCTTAAGAACATTTCAGAGGGGGCTTTCTTGGCTCATTTAGCCTGTCTCAGCCTCTACCTGGCATTGTTTTATGTGAGGGGAGGAACTGGGAGTGTCTGCTCCAGATTCTGGGAGCAGGCTGGGAGGGAGCCTGGCGCTCTGTGAATCTGGTGACAGCAACACTGTCAGCCTCCAGTGATTCAGCTGACTCCAGCCAGCTGGTAGCATGACACTGCCCTTGTGGTGGCCTTTCAGGTCTGTGAACAGAGCCATTCCTTCATCCCATTGGGTTGTCACTCAGTGGGCACTCTGATGTGCCCCCTTAGCATTGGGGCTGAGCCACAGCAGATGCCACACCACAGCCCCCGCCCTCAGGTTGATACTGCGGCTATACTCCCCCGCTCCATCCCCACAGCTGGACATTTGAGATTCTAGCAAAATCCAGGACAGACGGGGACCTCTGCTTTTGAGGTAGTCAGCTCCAAAGGTCCCCAAGGAAAGAGGCCTTCCCAGAATGACCTTCAAACCTTAGGTATTCAAAGCATCCCAAGATCTGGCTCCCAAGTGTCCTCTTTATATATAAACAAAAGCATTCACAGTACCCAGCTCACCCTAGCCAACTGTGCTACATGGGATTCAAGGGGGAGGGGGACACAGCAGGTAGGGGAGGGGCACTGCAGGTGGGGAGGGGCACTGCAGGTGGGGAGGGGCACTGCAGGTGGGGGAGGGGCACTGCAGGTGGCTCCAAGCTCAAACAAACTTCAGTGCATTTACTTCCTGGCCCCAGGATTTTCATTTGGGATAAAACTGTGGGAGAGGGTCTAGAGAGAAAATTCAGAGGTTAAAATCACTGGCTGTTCTTACAGAATCTCCAGGTTCTGTTCCCAGCACCCACAGGGTGGCTTACAACCAGCCATAATTCCAGTTCCAGGAGACTAAGGGTCCACTCCTGGCCTCCTCTATGGGTGCCAGGCACATACATGCAGACAAAATACTTATCCGCATGTTTTATTTTTGGGAGTGGCTTGTTTTTTGTTTTTGTTTTTTGTTTTGTTTTTGTTTGTTTGGTTGGTTGGGGTTTTTTTGCTATTTGTTTGGTTGTTTATTAAGACAGGGTTGTCCAGAAATAATTCACTCGGTAGATCAGGCTGGCCTCAAACTCACAGAGATCTACCTGCTTGTGCCTCCTGAGAGCTCAGATTAAAGGTGGGTGCCACCATACCTGACTCACACAATTATAAACCTGTAGGATCCCCGATCCTAAGGGCATTCCTTAGCACCTATGTTTTCTGCCTGCACAGGGGAGGGGTGCATGGTGAGAAGGAAGCACAACCTCAGAGTCCAGCCACTGGTCTAGGGGCTGAACCTTACAGACTCATGACAGGCAGGAAGTAACATGTAAGCCCCCCAAGTGCCAACCCCGGGGTCCCTGAGCTCAAATAGCTGAGCTGACACAAACCACAGCGAGAGCTACTGAGAGCTGCTCAGTGAAACCCCTAGCCCTGTGTTTTCCTCAGCATTCCACCGCGTAGGCTCTTTGGGTAGAAAGGTTACCTTGCAGGGGCTCCTAAGTTTCAGTGACGATGGAGTAGGTGTGGTCCGACCTATCTGAACGACTCGACTCTGTGATGCAAAGGGGTAGACCCAGAGGAGGAAGCAGTGCTGGATTTTCCCCAGGTGTGGCCCCAGGTATAAAGAAGCACACAGCCAGGCTTCGCCAGGAACGGCACTGGGACCGTCGCCAGAGTGAGGCCGCTCCATGTCTGCTGCCATGGCCACCGTCACTGCCACCGTGATGGTGAGCCTGGTGCCTTTCCCAGCCTCATAATGATAGCCTATCCCAGAGGGGTGGATGCCAGCCAGGGCTTTTTCTCTAAGCCTATTTGCCCACCTACAAAGGGAAATCTAAACCCCATCTTTTCAGTGAGAACAGGCAAGCTTGGGAGGAAGTGGGTGTCCTCTGGGATTCCCCTAACCATACACCTGCCTTGTTCCACAGTGTCTCCTGCTTCTAGCCTGGTTGCCTACTGGGATGACCCACCAAGATTCCCCATCCTGGGGGAAACCCCGAAGCCATAAAACCCTGCGATGCTATTCTGCTGAGGAACTGTCTCAGGGCCAGGCTCCTCCGCACCTGCTAACTCGAAGTGCCAGGTGGGAGCAGGCCCTCCCTGTGGCTCTGGTGGCCAGCTTGGAGGCCACGGGCCACAGGACACAGCATAAAGGACCTCTAGCTGGAACACAGTGTCCTGTGCTTCGACCAGAGGAGGTGCTGGAAGCAGACACCCACGAACGCTCCATCTCACCATGGAGATATCGGTGAGGGTGACGGGACCCCCCACTGGTGGGGTGGTAGGTGGCTTTATTCCCACTCTGGAGCCTTCGATCTCTGTCTGTGCAGTGTGCACACTCACCCAAACCTTTCAGAACACATTCCCCTAAGGAGCTGAGGCTTGGGCCAAGTGAGACTTGATCCCCCACTAAATCTCCTGCTTCTGTGTTCTCAGAGGCCATGGGGGGGGAAATGCAGGTAACATCGTTGATCGAGCAACCACAGAATTCCAGCCTTCTTGGCACCTGCACCTTTTTGTCTGTAGCATTCACATTCTTAACTCTCAGATCACAAATTCCGGTGGAGCTCCAAAGAGGGAAGAGGGATGCTGAGCCCACCATGCTGCTTGGGTGGAGCCAGAGTGAGCATTCTCATGGTTCTCTTCCTACAGCATTGACACAGATGAGAACCGCTACCCTCAGAAGTTGGCAGTGGCAGAATGCTTGTGTCGTGGTTGTATCAACGCCAAGACCGGCCGCGAGACAGCTGCCCTGAACTCTGTGCAACTGTTGCAGAGCCTGCTGGTGCTGCGGCGACAGCCCTGCTCCCAAGATGGCACAGCAGACCCTACGCCAGGATCCTTCACCTTCCACACCGAGTTCATCCGCGTGCCTGTTGGTTGTACCTGTGTTCTTCCCAGGTCTACACAGTGAAGACTTCTGTCATGGCCCCACTGTGCATCAGGATCCTTCCAGGACAGCCATTCCAGGCACCTCCGACAGAGGACACTTTCTATTTATGTGTATTTATTGATTATTTATTGACTCAAGAGTGCAGCAGAAGCTATACCCAAGCCTTGCCCTATGACCCATAGCCACTGCCCAGACCCAGGCTGCTGGTCTCAGGATTGGGGAAGTCTAGTATCTCCATGTCTGGAAGGACCACTTAGCTAACCCTGTCACCAAAGGGAAATCAGGTCAGGGCACTCGGCAGAGGCTGGCAGGCTGCCACAGGTCTTCAGACAGCCAGGTCTACACAATGAGTTCCAGGGAAGCCAGACAGTAGGGTGGGCCTAAAGGAACCGGCTTCCTCTCCTTGAACCTCTAGCAACAATGACTGGGAAGGAGATGGGAGGCTGGGTCTGTGTCAACCCTGAGCTCTGGCTCTTGCCTGATGAAATCCTTCTGCTATCTGTTTTTAAACAATTATTTATTTTAACTGTTATTAAACTGACATAGTTCAGTGCCTCCTTTGTTTGCCCCTGCAAGTGCAATTTTTCTTTCCTCCTGGCCCCATCCACCAAGTGGGTGCTCAGAGGGTAACTAAAGCCCCAAATTCCTCTCCTGAGGCTGAGTGGGTCCTGCAGTGGTGGGTGGGGAGGGGCAGAGCCATCAGAGCCTGAGTCTCTAACTTTCTATGGGAGGCAGCTGCGGTCCCAGGCAGTCCCTCGAGGCCACATTGTGCCCCCCAGTCTTTGCTATTCAACCACTTGGACAATACCATCTCTGCCTGAGGCTAATCCCCAGGAAAGACTCCCTGCATGAAGACAGACAGTCACTGCCATAAGCATGCCTTTCAGCATGGACCCCAATAGGGACCCAGAACTATAAAGCCAAACTGGAGACCTAAACTCCTACTCAGAGCCAGGAGCTGCCCTGTTCTCTAGCTCTACTGGGTGAGGAGGACTGAGTGCCAACATCTTCTGCTGTGCTTCTGAAAGAGCCAGACCCTGGACTAGGCTCAGACTCCCACTTGCAAACATGAGTCCTCCCAGGGCCCATTGGGCAGTTGTCAGGCCTTCCATGATTGGTCTCTGGGTCACTAAGTGGGACAGGGAGTGTGTTAGATCCATTGCTGACCATAGTCCTTCCCCAAGCCTCATATGAAAAACTACTTGTCCATACCAGCCATTAACCATGTTTATTACAGTGAGCATCACCCACCCACAGAAACAACTCCACAGAAACAAAAGCAGGAGTTGTAGACAGCCACTGAAGGTCACACGACTTCATCTGTCACTGGAATTGGGTTAACCTGGGGTCCTCCAGCCGCGGCTGCCTCCTCTCCATCCACACTTGGCTTCTTGCGGACCTCTGCTGGTGGCCGGGGAGGGGGGTTGGTAGGCGGCTGTTTGATGGTGCCTCCCACCTGCGGCCGCTCCTTGGGTTTAGGCTCAATGGGAGTCCACTGCTCACCCCGGATGGCTGCCTGGGGCAGAGAGGGTCTATGTTATGTTTCAAGCTGCTTACTGTCCCCAGAGGCTCCAAGTGGACATGGGTCTTAATCCCATGATGGGCGTGGCTTATATTAATTGACTAGCCCAAGGTCGCACAGTCAGAATCTGAAGGCTGCCCGATACCAAACCCAAACTATGTGGCCCTGCCAGGAGGGCCCGGCAGTAGAGGAAGGCCCTGGGCTTGATAACATTTCCAGAAGCACTTCCAGGCACAGATTCTGTGACCCACAGAACTTCTAGGTTCCCTCCGAAGGATACCCAACTATGTCTGAGGCTATCAAACATTCTACAGGAAGTATCCAGGGCTGGGCGCTGAAGAATGCAAGCAGAGAACCTGCTGGAAATAGTGCTGTTATCCCATCTACACCCATTCCATGGCAGCTGATTCTGTGACTCTGTAGGGGTGTGCATTTAATTTTAGTATCTCACCCAGCAGTGGTGACGCATGCCTTTAATCCCAGCACTTGGGAGGCAGAGGCAGGTGAATCTCTGTGAGTCTGAGGCCAGCCTACTTTACAGAGTGAGTTCCAGGACAGCCAGGGCTACACAGAGGAACCCTGTCTCAAAAAGCCAGAATTAATTAGGAGGTGAAGGCAGGAGGATCAGGAGTTCAAGTCCATCTTCAACTACAAAGCCAGTTTGGAGATAGTCTTGCCTTCATGAGACCCTGCTCTTTCTCTCAAAAATATAGATAGATAGATAGATAGATAGATAGATAGATAGATAGGTAGATAGGTAGATAGGTAGATAGACAGACAATTCTGTGACATGAGCTCCTGGGAAGTCCACTGAATACAACCCAAACTCAGGCAGGCTTGGATGAACCCTAGGCCCACACTGAGGCTTGGAGGTATGACCTGGGTTAGCCATGTTGCCTCTCTGAGTCAGCCTGCCCAATGGAGCCACAATACAGCTTCAACAGGGAAGTGTCCCGTATACACCGGAGGAGCATTGGCACAGCCTATGTGAGCGAGCAAGGTGCTATGAGAGCCAAGAGCACCAAAGACATGTGGGTAGGTATGGAGGAAGGCAGTCTATTGAGGACAGTCACTTACCAGCAGGTAAATCACACTGGCAATGGCCAAGCAGACAGTCCCCAGGATGGTGGCCAGCAGGAAGCCTGCAGGCACTGACAGCCTTGGGGCATGACAGGAGGAAGCAAACAGACAGCAGTCAGAGGGGATCTGGAGCTTCCGGTCACAAGGTCTCAGAGGGAGATTCCATCCCCAGGGCCCCGGATGAACAGAGGCCAGCTCTGCCCACGTCCAGCTTAGGTTTGGTATAAGCTGTTCTCTGTGGTGATGTGTCCTTTGATTCAAGCCTCAGACATCTTGCTGGGGAAAAGGTATGAGCTGGAGTGTGGCCACATGGGTGTGTCCCAAACCTGCTTGTGTAACAGGCCCAGCACAGTGTCTGCAGCTCAGCTGCTAGCTTTGGTGTGCACTGCGGGTTTGGGGACCTTCTGCCCTCTCTAAACGCTGAGCTTTTCTACCTGGATAAACTTCGATGAATAAGGGGGCTTGTCCAGGCTACAGACCCATGAGGTGTCTCCTTCTTGTCTCCTAGTTTCCCTGGGGATGGGCAGAGGGACTCACAGAAAGTGGAGGACAGCCCGGACGTAGTAATTTCTGGTGAGGGGCCCGAACAGCTTCACCACTGTGGTCAGGTACTTCTGTCCGCTAGACAGCGGGAAGACACATGATCCGAGGGTCGGCACCAGTCACACTCAGAATCCCTTGTCCCTCCTTATCCACCCCTTCAGGGTCCTGGGCCCTTTCCCTCCTGGGCACATGAGGCCTTGAGCTAGAAGCTCTGGATAAGTCAGTCGGCTCCGTGGGGCAAGTTCCCAGGCTACTCGGGTAGGAATGACTTACCACCGCTCCATGGTGGATCCCTTTTGTCTCTTTCCCCGGGGGTACTCCAGCAGACAGATGAGCACACCGGCAACGCTGCGGCGAGGTTAAGGAAAGCCACGCCAGGCCTAGGCCAGGATGGACTTTTGCTGATGGGTAAATCGAGATACAGGCGCTGCCCCATATCTACCCTCTACCGTCCAGTTCGTAGGAGTCTACTGTTGAACAAAGTGGGGAGGAGGCAGTGTACTCCAGTCTGGGCCTCAGCTCCACATTTGCCTGAACCCCCTCTGTGACCTTTGGCAAGAGGCTGTCCAGCTCTGGTCCTTGGCTTCTAAAACCGCAGACAGAGCCGGTCCTGCTTTCGGAGGCTGTGGCCAAACAGCGTATGTGTAGCGCTCTATAAACTCACACGCTAGTCCTGAAAGCGATTCCATCGCCCCATCCTCCTGGTCCCCAGTAGAAGGATACATAGAGTAGGCACCAAAGTACCACTGTGTGAAGTGTCCAGCAGTAGCCACAATGCCCCCTGTGATGAGGACTAAAGATGGAGGGAGGTGGTTAGGATGTCCCACCTTCTACCAGCTTGAGCTTAGCCCTGGGCTTGGGACCACCTCCAAGTCTCTGCGTATTGGGGCAGGGCACTGTACAGCAGGGGCTTCAGGGACAGAGAGGACACTCGGGGAGGTGGCCACAGTAAGCTGAGCTCCACTAGCTGTCTAGTGCTACACCCTGGTTGGAAAGTCACCTCTTTTCAGTTGTGTTGTTGCTTCCTGGTCCTTTTGTAAGTAGCCCATACTGGGTTCCATCCCTGTTGGGGGTTGGGGTTGGGGGGTATAGCTGGGTGCTGGTGGCATATACCTTCCATTTCAGCACTCGAGAGGCACAGGCAGGAAGATCTCTGTGAGTTCAAAGCCAGCCTGGTCTACAGAAGAACTTCCAGGACAGCCAGAGCTATAGAACAACCCTGTTTGGGGTAAGAGGTAGGGAAGGGGGAGGGGGCCGTTCCTGCGTTTTTCGATACCCTCACCCCCACTAATGTCTCAGCCCTGGGATCCTAGTACTTGGGAGCCAGCAGTAGGACCAGGAATTCAGAGTTGCCTTCTGTTACATAGTGAATTTGAGATCAGCCTGAAACCGTGGTCTCAAAACAAACAGAAATAAATAAAAGCTAGAAGTCTGTTGTAGGTTTAGGAAGATTTGTGATACACCAAGTGTGAGAACCATCTGAAAATTTTTGGTTACAAAAAAAGCTGGTGAGATGGCTCGGTGCTTAAGAGCACCAACTGCTCTTCCAAATATGATTTTCAGCTGGGTGTGGCCATGTCTGTAACCTTGACACTTGGAGACTAAGACAGAAGGATCACAGATTTCAGGCCCATACTCTATTTCAAATCATAAGCAAAAAATAATAATTGTTTTCTTTCTATCCTGGAAGTTTGCAGCAAGTTTTACTCAGACCAAAAAAAAAAAAAAAAACATGGTGAGGTGTCATTCCTGTTTTCCTGACATTTGAAAATTAATTCTCCCAAATCTTTAAGGCTATTTATTGCAAGATTCTTCATGGCTGTGGGCTCCCTGACTTGTTTCTCATCTGGCAGTTTCTGATCTCTCTCAAGCACCAGCTGTCTCGGGACTCAGTTTCCCTCTTGCTACAGCACATTCCCTAGTCACCTCTGAACTGAGGATCCAGTAGCTGAAACTCAGCAGCATCTCACCAGCAGAGATGCACTGTTTTCCCAGTGCCTGGCCACTGCTGCGCTGTCTCCTGGCATCTATGATTGAGCTGAGAACTCTAGCCTGGTACTAACCCATGACTTTTTCTTTCTTGGTCTATTTTCACTTCAATGGGTCCAAGAAGGGATGTGTTTCTATTTGTTCTGAGGGGGAAAAAAAAGACTTCCCTTTTCCCTTCAGCCAAAAGTCTCACCATCTCTGGGCAGTGCTTGCGCAGCCTCCAAGCCCTCCCCCACACAGTGGAACTCAGCACCTCACATGGTCACTCTTCTTGTACAATGTATGTCCCAATTTCTGTGTACAAAGCCCCATGTCCGTGTGGTTCCTCTCAGCTCCCTTCTTCAGGGTGGTGCTTCCGCAGTGCACCCTCTACCACCAAGGCCTGACCGATGTGTGTCTGTAGAATCCCCTTTCTCAAATCCTGTTGGCCATTCATCTCCTGTGACATCCAAGGAACGCCTTCCCCCCTTTCTAGCGGGACCAGCACCCCTGCCCCGTGGGCACTGACTCCTCATAGGGTTCATTTCCTCAGACACTGAGTGTGAGCTCATGTCAATAGGGTGTGGATTCCACAGAAGCCCGTGGGCCTACTTGAGGTCTGTAATTTCAGCATCTGTGGGTGGAGGCAGCTTCACCCCTACATCCTCCCCAGGCCCAGGTCTCAGGCTTTTGACTGTTCATGATCTTTTCCACCTGACCCCTGACAGCAACAGCTCTTGACAGCTGAAGGGATTGATGCCCTGTGAGAGTCTTGCCCTGTGGTGACTCCTGCCTTCTCCAGCACAGAGACCCTGGAGCAGTCTCAGAAATAGCTTCCATACTGTCCTGGTCATCCCCAGACTTCAGGTCCCTCTCCCACCCTTCAAACAGTATTGAAGCCACTCTATGGGTGGCTTGTAGCTTGGCTACATATTAACCTTCTTGTTTTGTTGGTCAGCATTAAGGGTGAGCTCTGCAGGAGGGAAGGGTGCTTTGTCACACATTCACTCGGCCTGCTACCCATAGTCCTTAGGGTGTCATGTCCTCACCGACAGCTTCTGCTATGCCACCCACCATGAGTGTGGGGGGGGGTTACTCTTTACCCATCAGAGAGAGCCAAGGATTCACTCTCAAGCCCGTGGCCTGCTAAAGTGGACACTATAATGGGAGGGTCCTCATCCCAGGGAAGCAGGCTGTCTGAGGTTGGAGGTCTCAGCAGGTGACCTGTGAGTCAAGACTGGAAGGGAGGGCAACAGCTGTGGCCACAGCAGATTGTACAAAGGCCCTGGTGTGCGTTCAAATCTGCATAGCTAGGAAGGCAGGAAGAGCCCAGGAAGCGGGGAGTGGGGATCGGCCGTCAGATGGGCTTTCGTCCAGAGATGGAGCCAGGTTATGGGGCCAGAATAGATGGAATTTTCTGTGATTTAGAAAAATGAAACAAGGACTAGGGAGATAGCTCGGGGCTAAGAGCACCGGCTGCCTTCACAGAGGACCTGAGTGTGGTTCTCAGCACCCACAGCATGCAGTTCGGAACCACCTGAAACAGCAGCTCCAGGGAGTGATACCCTCTTCTAGCCTTTTGTCTGCAAGCGCCTGCACTTATGCACGTGGACACACACACACACACACACACGTTCTGAAAAACTAAAATGTTAAACAAAACAAAATATGCTCCTGTTAATTGGACCTACACAACTCAGAACCTTCCCAGGATGGTTGTACTTTCCAGTAAAAAGAAACGTCAGTGGAAGTCGCACTTGGTGACAAAAATGGCCACAGCCCGTGACTTCTGAACAGCCCTGGAGACTTGTGTCAGCCTGGACACTGAACAGACCTTTTGCCCACATGAGGACAGCAGACACTGAGTGGCTAGCACTCACAGGGGTAGCACCCGCCCAGCCCAGTCTTCCCACCCCAGCTGTGTCTGTCGCCTCCATTTCCAGGAGGGAACTTTTGAAAGTGTCCTTAGTGTTCACAGTACAAACCACCGCTGACAGGAGGCTGGCAAGGGGAAAGAGGGAAGACATGTCCACCGTTCTCAAAAGGTTTCTGTTTCAAGTCCTCCGCCCCAGCATGGGAGCTTAGGGAGGCGGCTGGGGAGATTTCTCTATCGCCTCCTCCACGTGTGATCTGAGGTGGGTCTGGACCATCATTCCTGCCTTTGCGGGTCTTTGCTGGCTACCTTCGGCTCTGAGACATTTCTGCAGTTTCCTCTAGTCTCAGGCCTGATGCTCCTGGTCTGGTCTATTAGGTTCCTTTCCTGGTACAGTGAAGCCCAGGTACCCCTCTCAGACAATCCAGACTGTTCAAGTCACGGTCAGTTTCATCCAGACTAAAGGCTAGTGTCCCTCACCTTAACTCGGCAGGACATCATGGCTAAGATCACTCTGAGTGATGCCCAGGCTCTTGTGAAATAGTTTCTGCGTACACACCGCTTGTGGGATGGAGCCGACTGCTCCTCTAGGATGAGCTCAGTTCCTAACCCAGGTCCCTCCAGGAGAAGCCGGAGCCCTAGTGACCCCAAGGCCAGAGTCCCAACTCCTGGCCAAATGGGCTGTATGCAGAAGAGGGTCTTCCGGGGGTTTTCCTAACCAGGCGGGAAACCACCGGGTGAATGCCTCTTCCCCAGCTGCAGGCAACTTCCTCCTCTGAGGTCCCAGCCCAGGCCCAACAGGGTGCAGGGCGGGGTCGTCTCTAGAGCAGGCGGCCAAGCTCGGCCTGCAGCAGCCACCGCCCGTCCCGAGCCCCGAGGCCCCTGTAAGTCGCTCCGAGGCTCCCCGCTTGGAGGTCCGCAGAACCAGCCACCCCCCCAGTCCTGCTTCCCCCGCGGTGCCCCGGGGGTCCTGAGCGACCCCCCCACCCGCAGCCCATTTCACTCACTCAGGCCAGACGCTAGCGCTTGTTCGTTGGCCCACATGGCCCACTCGATCTGCCCCATGGTGAGGACCCCGCACACGCAGCCGCCAGCTCCAACTCTGCAGCCCACTCCGCAAGCCCTCACAGATCGGCCCGCCCCCTGCTCGGCCCCGCCCTTTCGGGCTGTGCCTGGGAGGCCTCCTCTGAACCTTCCCTTTTAGCCTGGGTGGGTGGGACAGTCTCCCTATTGCCGGTCACTTTCCAGTTGGAAATGTACCGGGGCTGCTTAGGACTGTTTGTGACTTGTGTCCGTACCCCCAGGACCACAGAAGTAAGTCGTTTCACGCACTTGCTCCTATGGTTATCAGGTAAAGTCAGCTCTCTAAAAGGGGATGAGGTTACTTCCGACCCACTGTGAGCTGGGGCAGGTGTGTCCTGGGTCACATGACTAAGGGATGGGGGTGGAGGACCATGGTGTGCAAGTCTGGGAAAACCCTGAAAGCAGGGGACAGAAGACTGTAGCTCTGTTTTCTCTTTCCTCTGGCCTAGACCAGCACCAGCAGCTGTGGCAGGTACTTGGGGTATGGCTTAGGGTGACAAGGAGGCTGGGTGGCTTCTAGGCAGTGGGAAGTGTTCCTGGAGGGCCCCACCTCTCCACTACGTAGGGAAACAAGACTGAACTCAATGGCAGGTAGAGCCCAACAGATCAGTAACTGTAGATCAGGGGCCCTAGAAAGCTGGTTTAGGAAGAAGAGTGCACAGCCCAGTCAGGCAGGCAGCAGTGGCACACTTTATTCCCGAGGTCATCAGGTCCACTGCCAGCACCTTCATGATGCATCTACACCCACAATGGACCCTACCTGTGGGCTCCACAGCCCCTACCCTCACCAGAAACTGTGTGGCCTGAGTCTCAACAGAAGACTGCTGTCTGGGCCACCAACCTTCAAGCTTGGATGGCGACTGAGGCCCTCAGAGCATCTTCAGTGGGAGAGACGCCGACTCCCCTTCCCCAGTGAGCTGTCTGGAGCACGGGAGTTCAGAGTGGGTCAGCTAGCCCTTCAGAAACCAGCGGGGAACGGGAGGCACTTGAAAGGGGTCCCTGGGGCTGCCCCGGCAGCTGCTCATCACACTTGACATCCCCCAGGATTATCATTAAGCAAGCCTTCAGGCATGGCCGACCAGCACACCAGCTCCCGAGCTCCAGTGAGCAACCCCTTTCTCCAAATAGCACGAGGAAGTGGACGTGGTCAAAGGTCCCGTTGCGGCAGGCCGTCCGGGCCAAGAAGATGGTCATGAGAGTCGTCTAGGACTTGAGGTCCTGGTCCGACCTGGGGGAGAAAAATCAGTGTTCAGTCATGGGTCGCAGCAGTAGCCAGAGACTACGGTAGGATTAGACTGGGGGTGAGACGGGTCCCTTCGTGGTGAAGCCCACACCAGCTTGTGCAAGCTGAGCCACTTGAGCTGCTCCGTGCTCCTTACCCTGGCTGGGCTAGATCCTGGGGAATCTTAGGGACCCTCATCACATGCCTGGTGTAGAAAGAAGGGACTCAGAGTGAGCCCCTTTGAGCAGGACCAGACCAGGGATGCTGGCCTGCTTGAGCCGAGTACTGGGTACCCCAACATCTACCTAGGCTAGCAAGTGACTCCTTTTCATCTTCTCTCGGTCCCAAGTACCTAACCCTCCCACCCCAGCACACCCTGCTCTCCTCTACGTGCGAGTCGTCCCTAAAAGGCCACTGGGGGGGGGGGTGAGTAAACAGGACAGTGTCAGAAGACTCTGAGCCTATGAACAGCATGTGTCTACTTCTATGCCATGGCTGATGGTAGGCTTCTGCCTCCTCTCTGAACACAGTGGGGTGAAGGAGCCTAGGCCCTCCAGCAGGTAAGGAGGGGCCTGCTGTGTATATTGGTCTCACCTGAGTGGCAATGATGTACTGGACCCCACCAGGGCTGGGCTCCGTAGGCAGCACAGCTTTCAGCTCATCGGAGAGAAGGACAGGTGCCACCTGCAGCCCCTTTAGAAACCTAGGCAAAGAAGGCAGAGGTGTGTTCGTGATGTTGTGTGTGGAAGGCCCAGATGGGCGGCAGCTTTTCAGACACAGGTGGGCTGCGGATGGCGAGGGTGAGGAGGGCAGGGGTCTAGTAGGAGGGAGGTTTCTTTTAGGGATGATGAGAACACCACGTTAAACTGCCAAGTGACACACACATTCAGACCAGTCCCAGAAGACAGACCTATGCCAGGAAGAGACAAGAAACCACACTTGTTTGATACAGAAGAAACTGGGGCTCTGCTTAAATCTGACGCTTTAAAGTATCAGACACTGAACACGCTCATCAGAATGCCTCATGCATTTCCTAATAAAATTCACTTCTGGCTGGAGAGGTGGCTCAGTGATTGAGAACGCTGGAGGCTCTTGTAGGGGACCCGGGTTAGGTTCCCAGCACCTACATGGCTGCTCACAGCCATGTGTAACTCCAGCTCCAGTGCATCTGACACTCTCTTCTGACCTTCAAGGATACTGTACACACAGGGAGCACTAACATTCACACAGGCAAAATACTTAACACATTTCAAAAAAAAAAAAAAAAAGTCTTAAAATGTTTCAAATAAATAAATAAAGCTCAAGTCAGCTTCTGCTGAATAATGTTCCCTGAGCTTCCAGGGATATTCTTCTTCTTCTTTAAAAAAAAAAAAAAATGGGGCTGGAGAGATGGCTCAGTGGTTAGAGCACTGACTGCTCTTCCAGAGGTCCTGAGTTCAATTCCCAGCAACCACATGGTGGCTCACAACCATTGTAATGAGATCTGATGCCCTCTTCTGGTGTGTTTAAAGACAGCTACAGTGTACTCATAAAATAAATTTTTTTTTAAAAAGTGTTTTTGGGTTTTTTCCCCATCTTTTATCCTAGCACTCAAGAGGCAGAGGCAGATGAATCTCTAAGTCTGAGTCCAGCCTGGTCTACAGAGCAAGTTCCAGGACAGCCAGGGCTACACAGAGAAACTGTCTTGGAAAAACAAAACAAAACAAAACAAAACAAGGGGGAAGGGTGAGGAGGGGAAACCAGGAAGGGGGATAACGTTTGAAATGTAAATAAAATAACCAATAAAAACAATACCCCTCAAAAAAGGATTTTAGTGAAAAAATATTCTTTAAAATTTAAAAGCAAAAGAAAAAAATTAGAAAAATAAAAATGGTTTTAAAATTTGCCTTTTTGAGATGGGGCCTCACACTGTAGTCCAGGCTAGCTTGGAATTGAGCTCCTGAGCAGGTGTGAGCCACCTCACCCAGCTGAAATGTCATTTCTTAGAAGGGGGTATATGGTATTTGTGTGGCTACCAGGAGCCGTGTTCACACGGCTGCCACATGCTGTGGCTGTGTCCCTGCAGGATGATCTGTGCGCCTAAGAGCTCCAGGCTTAGCGCTATGGCCACCATTCGTTCCTAGAATGTTCTGTGCATCTCAAGGCAGGGGGGAGGGGTGCGCACTCACTTGTCTCCGTTTGCCGCAGGGGGAAAGCTATGTCTTACGGCCGCCACAAACTCAGCCACGGTGTCCTCCAGAGTGAAGATCACGGCGTTGGGACCCGCATCAAATGTATATGCCACCTGGAACCAAAGTGTGCCTCCAGCTCAGCTGTTCGTTCAGCACCCTTGGCTCTGACCCTCTACCTGATGGAGAACTCGGGTCTCCCAGAGCAGCAGTATAGTCAAACCAAGGAGTGCTATTAACCAAACACCCTGCTGTGAGTCACCTTTGCCTGGGGCTCAGGGACAGGATGCCAGGCTGTAAATTAGGCAAGACACAAAAACACAGAACAAACCAGAACTGTCGGGCAGAGCTTTTCTGTGTCACGTCAGTATGGTCTCATGGCCCATCCTGGAGGCCGTCCGCACCGTCTTCCGTAATCTTTGTCTCCCCGTGTGTGCCACAGCCCCCCCCATCATTTGCCCACGTCCCCCGACGCCCTGTCACCTTCGTCTGCCCGTGGTGTGTGTTGAATTGGTGGACTAGCTGGATGATGCGCCTGGAGGTGTCGTTGAGGTAGGAGATGGGCGGGAAGGTGTCGAGACAGGTGGCATGAAACTGGTTGCTATCCTTCATGGTCAGCTGGGCGAAGGCCTGGAAGTCCTGCTCTTGGATGCAGCGGGTCATCTCCTTCATGCGCTCAGGCACAATGGATTCAGCCCGGAACTACGAGGTGAGGTGAGCGAAGGGGTGTTTGGGTGAGCACGCTCTCTGCTGGTAGGTCTGGTCCCCGGACCTCGGGAGCCATCCACCCACCAGGGGAGCTACTCTTCCCACTGCAGACTCACGGTGGGCACGGGTCTCGTCCCTACCTTCCCCAGCAAGCCTACCTTGAGCAGCGTACTGGTCTCCACGCTGGTCTGCATGCCCACTGTACTGCCTGTCTGCTTCTTCTCGGCACTCACCTGAATGGGAGGTAGCACTGAGCCAGGGCCACAGGGAAGGATCCCAGAGCCCCACCCTCTGCCATCCCAACCCTGAAGTCCTCAAGGGGAGGGTTGATGTGGGTATGTGTCTGGTCACATCACAGGAGGGGAGCGCATCCCTGCCACACCGTGTGGGAATCACTCCTGACCTTATCACCAACAGCCTTGGTCTGTTCTCTAGCCCCCGCTGGCCTTGGATCCTGGTCAGGTCTGTTGTAGCTGCAGACCTTCCATTCCTAGCCCCAGCCCTTGCTAAGCAGACATTCCCCCACCAGCTGCCCAACTACTCACCACAAGGATAAGGACTCGGAGCTGGGGCCAGTGCCACTCTGGGGCTATCTGCCGGGCAATGCTATCCTTCCCATCGGCCTGTTCCCCCATCTGCCACTCCACGAAGCCCCCGTAGAGGCTGCGGCATGCACTGCCCGAGCCCCGTCGAGCCACTTCAGAGAGGTCTCCCTCAACCCCGTAGACCCGGGCCAAGGTATAGGCTGAAGGTACAGCAAAGACAGAGGCAGGGTAAGGGTTAATGTGTTATACAGTCCAGCCCTGCTAGCAGCTCACTCCCCACTGTGCGGGAAATGAGATTCTCAGAAGGCAGAGCCAGAGGCCCTGGCATCTCCCGGCTCCACCTTGTTTCACTCAGTATTGGGTTTGGAAATGTAGTCAGTCTTGTAAACCGCCTCGGGAGGAGCTGCACCCAAGTGGAGTGCTGAGGGAAGAGGAGGCATTGAGAAGGCCACCAGGGAAAGCCTGGTGCTCAGGGACGCAGCAGGGCGGGCGGTGAGGTGAGCTTGCTGCTCATCAGCATGGGGCCCTCTGTGAGCCCAGTGCTCTTGAAAAGGTGACTCAGGGCTCACCCAAACCTCCAGTTCAGGACCACACAGGAGTCAGCAGAACCAGGTAGTTATCACCCCTGGAGCTAAGGGGTGAGGACTAAGCTCAGCACCCTGAGGGCTGCCTGGACCAGGGATGGGGACGCCACACAATGACCCAAGGCAAGAAAGCAGTGATTACACTGATGGAGAGGGAGGTTCCGGGCCATAGGGTCAGACAGGGAAGGCAGCGAAGCTGGGCCATAGCCTTGAAATTTTCTGGAAGAGCTATGAACACCCCACCCCCTCCCCCCATGACTCAAGTTATTTTCTCACTTCAGGTGGCTTCTGTCACTTGTGAGCTGAAGGGCCCTCACACAAATGCACAGAGGGTCTGGAAAAGGCCAAACTCGGAGCCTGTGTACAGGGGGCTGCAACAATGGGAGCCCTGGATGCTGACAGGCCAGAGAACCCACTCCTACCACAGAGCAGAACCCAGGTCCCCCTGTGTCTGTCTGTGGGCACCCACCTAGGCAGGCGTAGCCCGCTGCTGAGGATGCCAGGCCTGCAGCCGTGGGGAAGTTGTTCACTGACGCCACGTGCACCTTATAGCCAAGGCTGAGGGGCAGAGCATCTCCGTCCCCTGTGCTCCTCCGCTTCCGAGCCAGGCGGCGGACTGCAGGGCAGATGGCACAGTGAGTGGCCTTGCCAGCTGGCAGACCTACTGAACCTATTCCTGATGCCTTGTTTAACTGGGGCTGGGAGAAGGGAGTGGGGAGAGGCTGGGAGGAGAGAGAAGAGAGGCTGGGAGGAGAGAGGCTGGGAGGGGAGAGGCTGGAGAAGGGAGGAGACTCTAGGAGAAGGGAGAGGCTGGGAGAGGGGAGAGGCTGGGAGGGGAGAGGTTGGGAGAGTGGAGAGGTTGGGAGAGGGGAGAGGGGAGAGGCTGGGAGGGGAGAGGCTGGGAAAAGGAAGAGAAGAGAGTCTGGGAGGGGAGAGGTTGGTAGAGGGGAGAGGATGGAATGGGGGAGGCTGGAAAGGGGAGACTGTGAGAAAAGGGAGAGGGGAGACTCTGGGGGAGGGAAGAATATGGCTGAAATCTTTGACACAGTAAGTCTCACATGGACTTCTTCCTAGGGTGCTCCAACCCCAGGCCTTCTCTCTCTGCTACTGTTGGCCACTCAGCGCCCCACAGTCACCCCAACTCACTCTCTCTCAGGCAGGCCTGGAGCCGTGGCTGCCCCACGTCCTCCTCGCGACCGTTCAGCCAGATGCGGTCCTCTGTGAAGTCCTTGCTGATGGCAGCGGTTGTGGTGGTTTTTAGCTGGCAAGGAAAACAGGTCAGTGCCGAGGATGAGTGCCCATCAAGCATCTCTTTCTGCCAAGGAGCTCTTTCCTACCTAGGGCCAGTACGGCTGTCTACCTGGGCAGGGACAAGCATGTGGTAAGTCAGAAGAACCACTGGGGTCAGCCCCAACTAGGCAGCAGGAAACCAGCAGGCCCCTCGGGATGGCCACACTGGCCTGGCCTGCACTGTGTCGGGATGAGAACTTTCTCACCCACAGCAGAACCACAGGCACCTGATCCCCCTTGAGTAAAGGAACCAGATGTAAAGCCAGCCCCGCGGCTTTGGTTCTTTGTGTGTTGATGAAGAGATGAGGAAAACACGTGTTGGACAGTCAGCGGGAATTAGGACACAGGTCTGGCTGTGGTCCCAGGAGAAGCCACCCCATTCCAGCCATCTAAGCAGGGTCTATGCAGTGCCCAGTCACCTGGTCCTGGTGCAGTGTGACGCTCAGAGAGGAGTTGATGGGCAGGATCAATGCTTCATCGCGCTTTCCCCCTAAAACAACAACCGGAAGCCAGTGAGTTCCCAGCACCACACTGGTACTCCCCACAGTGCCCCACCCTACACCACCTCAGGAAGGCCTTCTAGATTGGCTGCAGACTCAGAGCTCAGGTCCCCAGAACAAAGTGGGTGGGCAAGCAGCCCACCTCTGCCTCACCCTTCCTCCATCTTTCTTCCCCAGATATAGTCCTGGGTGTTTGCTAGGAACCACGGTGCCTATGGCCTATGTGGCTAGTGGTCCACTCCTCCAACTGCTTGTCCACCCAGAGGAGCCCTGCTTCTGACCAGATTGCAGACAGTACCAATCAGAAGGGCCCCTCTCTGCCCAGTACTCCAACCCCCCCCCCCCGTGACACTAAGCATGGTCAAATGTCCAGAAAGCATGATAAGAAAAGACTAACACTGGGCAAGTGTTTCACCCTTTGTCACCTACAGACATCTGCACACAGGTAGCTCTCCTGGAGTCACAGGGCTTCTCTGAGGATGCTCTATCCCCTGAGGCCAAAGCCCAGCTGTCCCATACAAGCCACAGAAGGCCCTTGAATAAGGAAGGAAGACCCTGGGCCCTCTGTTGCAGGCATAGCTAGGGCGCAGGGCTCTGGGTACCATTATCTCTGGGTTCCTCCTGACCACCGGTCCCAGGTCAGCAACACTTGCATTAAGAAAACCCAGGCAGCTGAGTGAGACAAATTTTTTGGCCTGTTTCAGCCCAGCCTTCATCCCAAGGTCCTGGTAGCTTGGGAGCTCCATCCCTTCCTCCCTGAAGGGCAGCAGGCTGCCCTGGCTCAGCTAGGAGCCTGGACTTCATCCACAGGGCTGACGGATGCTTCTCCCAGCCTGGCTGGCAGTTTCCAGAAGAGGCCTGATGGCTCCTGCAGAGTCCCAGTGGCAGGAACAAGTGTCAAACAATGTGGGTGGATCCCCTACATCTGCCTTAAAAGAGGGGGTGCCCCTCTCCTGCCAGCTAAAGTTTTTAATAGGACTTGACCGCAACAGAAAATCATGAGATCTCACCCCAAATCGTGTCACACAAAAAAGATCTCACACTGAGACAAAAACAAAGGCACTAACGTTGAAATGTCAGAGATGCCACAGCTGCAGGCAGTGGCTTCAAAGCAGCCACTATGAAAGTGTTCCAGACATGGCCAGAAGCAAAGAAGAAGAAAGCTTCTGCGGAAGAGACCAAGAAAGAAATGGAAACCTGAGAGCTGAGCAGGGAATTGGAAGGAGAGCTGAAGGGGGCGAATTTAAAACAAGACAGACGGAGTGAAAACCCAGCGGCCCAACCTTGGTATCCAAATGCCGGTCCACCACAGAGCACCCCTGTAGAACATGCTCAGAAGAATAATGTCGAGACTTTGAAGAAAATATTTGAGCCAGGTTTGGTGGCACACCCCTTTAATCCCAGCACTTGGGAGGCAGACGCAAGTGGATCTATGTGAGTTCGAGGCCAGCCTGGTCTACAAAGTCAGTTCCAGGACAGCTAGGGCTATGTAGAGAAACCCTGTCTCAAAAAACAAACAAAAACAAACCAAAAAAAAAAAAAAAAAATCCCCCCAAAACAAACAAACAAAAAACAAAACCAGAAAAGAAAAAGCCAAAAAAAAAAAAAAAAAAAGATTATTCTTTGAAACTTTCATATATGTACACAACACGACTTAGCTATTTCCACCCCTCTCCCATTAGTTCCCTCCAACTCCTTCTCAAGGGCCCGTGTTTGTGTTTGGTTTTGAGGCTCTGTGTATTGGACCTAGGGCCTCTCATACATGCTAAGCACTGTACCACTGAACTACACTCCCACCCACATGATATCAATAGAAAAGAATATTTGATAAAAATCACAGCCATTCCTGGTTTGGGAAAGAATTATGGGGAAAAAAAGAAAAGATGAGGAACCTGTTTTGTTTCTGAAATAGAATCTAGTTATACAGCCCAGGCTGGCCTAGAAACTGTGAAGATACTTTCACAGACAGAGGCAAGAATGTCCGCTCTCAGCAGCCCCAACAACTTACCTGCCACAGTGTGGAGTTCTCCCAGCTGTGATCAGGAAAGAGAGGAAACTCGAGGGACACAAACCCAGAGGAAGACACTAAAGCCACTCCTAGGTGCAGAAGGTTTGTTTGTCTACATAGAAGGTTTCAAAGTGTCTACCAGAGTCCTTAGAATGAAGATTGTATTTGGCAATATTGCAGAGCACAGGAGATCACAAGAGCACTACACAACTTCAATCCCAGCACTAGGGAGGCAGAGGCAGGTGGATCTCTGAGTTTGAGGCCAGCCAGGGATGCAGAAATGAAATAAACACAAATCTACTGTCACTAGGCATAGTGGTGGTGCAGACCAGCACTTGAGAGGTAGAGACATGAGGATGAAAGACTTCTAAACTTGGGCTGGAGAGGTGGTTAAGAGCACTGACTGCTCGTCTAGAGGTCCTGAGTTCAAATCTCCAGCAATCTCATGGTGGCTCACAACTCCCTCTTCTGGTGTGTTTGAATATACAGTGTACTCATATACATAAAATACGTCTTTAAAAAAAAAAGACTTATAAACTCAACAGAGAAAAAAGGCAATCCATGTAATTAGAACATAGACAATAGACCTGGATACAGTGGGCTCAAGGAAAGGACCGTCCACACCATTGGCCATCGGGAAAGTGTTGGTTAAAACCACACTGAAATGTCGGTGTACCTGCCATAAGTGAAAAAACAGGGACTCCAGTGAACTGGGATGAAGGCGTTAGAAGTGGAAATTAAGGAGGCTGGAGAGATGGCTCAGTGGTGAAGAGCACTGACTGCTCTTCCAGAGGTCCAGAGTTCAATTCCCAGCACCCACATGGTGGCTCACAACCATCTGTTATGGCATCTGATGCCCCCTTCTGGTGTGTCTGAAGACAGCTACAGTGTACTCACATACATAAAATAAGTAAAACTTAAAAAAAAAAAAAAAAAAAGTAAATCAAGATGGATGGGATACAACCCCAGGGAACCCAAAGATCGGTAACAGAATAATGAACTTGCTCTCCCAGAAGTGCTCCAGGGAACTCTTCTTCCTCAGAAGGATGAAAGTTTACACAAAAACCTGCCCATAAATGTGAGGAGCAACCCTCTGGGTTCCTAGAATAGGGTCTAGCAACCATAGGCAATGAAATCTTGCTCCTTCCACCTGGATACTCTTCCAGAAAAGTGTGCCGACTGAAACGAGTCAAACTCAAGAATCTACAGGCTGTGTGGATCCACTTCCAAGACCAAGTTCTAAATGATCACGGTGGAAGAGCAGGGTGAGAAGCCCTGGTCCCTGCGATGCCTCCCCAGTTTACAGGTGTCACTAGGGAAGGAGGAGCAAGAGGCTGCTTCTCACAAGCGCAGGTGCAGCGCCCACTGTGTCAACAGCAAAGCTTCGGAATGACAGTGGATTTGAGGGGGGCATAGCAGGTGAGGCTGAGGCTGGCTCACCGGGAGCCCCGCCTCTCCCTAGCATCGAAGAGCCTTAATTTCACCATCGCAGACCTGTAGTGGTGTACCCGTCTCCAGGCCAGAGCTCAACAAATCTAGCAGTGATAACCCTTGTCTCCAGACCAGCGCACCACTGATCCCTGCATGGTAACGCCCCCTTAATCCCTGAGCTACCACACATCCCCCCAGCCTTCTCCAGCCAAGCTACTCCAGATCCGGGTCATGGGCCTTTCCCTCCAGCCCTAGGACCCTTAATCCCGGCAGCAGTGACCCTCATCTTCAGCCCTATGCCCGTCGATCCCGGCAGCTGTGGCCCCGGTCTCCAGCTCCCATCCCTGATCCTGGCGGCAGTAACCCTCGTTTCCAGCACTGCGCCCATCGATCCCGACGGCGGTAATCTTCCCCCCATCCCAGCCTAGAGGACCCCTTTCCCCAGCCCAGCTACTCTAGAACCCAACTCTCCGCTTAGGGGTCACCCGATTCCAGTCCCGGTGACTACGGCCTCCAGCTCTACGCCCGATCCCGGCCGAGGTGACCTCGGTCTCCAGCACTCACAGTATTTGATGACCGCGATGTTGACTGGCGCGGTGCAGGTAACCATTAGGTCCTGAGGCTTTTCCGAGGCCATCACTGCGAGGATACAGAGCTACAGAACCCAGCACCGGCTCTCCCGTGTTCACAGTCTCACGCGCTGCCGTATGATTGGCCCGCGGGCCGGGTTCATCCCGTGCTGTCCAATAGCCGACGGGCCAAGCCCATGATCCACTTTTTAGCCTATGGACAGAATCGAATGATGTGCGGCTGACGCTGAGCCCGCCCCCGGAGCCTCTAAGCTCGTGGCTACAAGCGAGGGGCGGGGTCTGTACAGCTAGTGGAATCTACGCATGCGCCTTACGTGCAGGTGTTATCTGCGCAGGCGTGGGAGGCTTCCTCACACAGGCGCCTATTTCTCGCACTCGGGCTATCTTGAGTGACCTTCGGGACAGCGGGGCCATCTGCTGCTGAAACAGCGGAGCTGAAGAAGGATGCGCTTTCAGTCTCTCCGCTACAGTGAATCCGGAGGGATCCTCGAACCCACAGCCCAAGGTCGTACCCGAGCCCTATATCCTGGAGTCTCTTGCATTCACAATCTGACTTGTCACACAATCTCCAGTCTCCTGGTCCCACAGTCTGGGGTCTCACAACGTGTCTGGGCCATCCAGCTTGCCTGAGGTGTCCAGCCACCGGCGGATGTGCAGCATCCGAGGTGGGCATTTAAAATGCCGTCCCTCCTCCCAAGCTCCACACAAGCAAGAATGTTGTCATTATTTTCATAACTGAAATGGATCGGCACATTTCTACGTCAGTTTCGCGTTACAGTTTAGTGACATTTAGTATATTAGTACAGCCATCACCTCTGCTTCCAGAACTAGCCATCCACTCAACAGAAACATACAAATCTCCTAGTTCCTCTATCTCTAAAATTCGCGGCTCTTGAATGGCCTAGAGTTCCAAAGATGTACAAGTACATGATACCCAGGCCACCAGGTCTGTTCCTAGGAGTGTGGATGGAACCAATTTTTTAACAACCTTCTGGCTGACATTTTATACACAATGAATGGGAGTTGCTTTTTCTTCCACACTGCCTTTTCTATTTGAATGTCTTAAATGATTTCCAGCTCCACACCAAAACAACTTCCTTGTTTGTCTAGACCGTCTATAATTTATTCAAGCCGTCCCCCTTTGAAGCTATGCACCGTACTTTCCTTGCATTTTATATAGGAATGCTTCCATAGACAGATTCCTAGAAGTGGACGAACCAGCCAAACAGCTATGTGCCTGGGGCAATGTTGATAGCTGTTGGCAGGTTGCCATCTTGGAAGCTGGATCGATTGCTCAGCTCTCTCCTAGGGCGTGAGTGTGTGAATAAGCCTTCTGCTCCACAGTACACAGACTGTCAATTAGGCTGACGTCTGACCAATGGGATCTCACTGTTGTTTCCTTGTGGCCTGTTAGCTCTTATTTTCAATTTCTTTTTTTTTAAAAAGATTTATTTATTTTATATATGTAAGTACACTGTAGCTGTCTTCAGACACACCAGAAGAGGACATCAGATCTCATTACAGATGGTTGTGAGCCATGGTGTGGTTGCTGGGATTTGAACTCAGGACCTCAGGAAGAGCAGTCAGTGCTTTTAACCACTGAGCCATCTCTCCAGCCCTTCAATTTCTCTTGCAATAACTTTTCTGCGTCACAAAAAAAAAAAAAAAAAAAAAAAAAAAAAAAAAAAAAGGCCAGCAGGAAGGTGGTAGTGCATACCTTTAATCCCAACACTCAGGAGGCAGATTTCTGTAAATTCCAGGCCAGCCTGATCTACAGATCAGTTCCAGGGCTACACAGAGAAACCATGTCTTGAAAAATACCTAAATAAACAAATAAACCCGAAGAAGAAGAAGAAAGGGGTGGAGGTTTCTGTGAGTTCGAGGCCAGCCAGAATTACACAGTGAGATCCTGTCTCTAAGAAATAAAAACGTTAAGAATAGAATGGTTCAATCTGGAAGGAACAGTTTCACCCATGGGGAATCCTTCCTTGTAGTTGTTATCAGAGGCCAGGGTCGCCTCATGGGCTGAAGGACACCAGTACCCAGAACCCCAAGTACCTCAAAGCTAAGAGTAAGTGATAGGTCATTTCTCTATTCATCAAACATATTAAATATCTGTCACGTGTGTGAGGTTCATTGTTAGGTCAGGGATACGGATACATGAGACACAGGAAGGGAGGAGGGTCCACCAAGGTTGAGAATCATCTGCTGTACCTCGGAGCTTGGCCTGGAGAGGCCAGCAGAGGGGACCAATGCGCAGCTGTGATTCCCAAGCAGGCCCTTCTCCAGCCCAGGCCCTGGGGACAGAAAACCTCTGAAAACAACCTAGAAGGGGAGGATACTGATTGTGGACATCTGTACCCTGTCTCTTGTCCCTTTGAACTCAGGTCCCTAGGGAAGTTCTCAGAGGTCAGAGTTGTTCCAGAGTGCCTGGACAGCCTGGACAGCCAGAGAGACTGGAAGAGGGGTAGATTTCATCCAGGGGTTCTGGTTGCTTGTGAAAAGCCGCATAGTGCAGGGCTACCACGAGCAGCCAATCAAGCAGGTGGCTATAGCTGGCAGCTGTGTTTCGGAAGAGCTAAAGTAGGAAAGAACCAAGAGCTTGGGCAGAACACGGGGAGGAAGAAAAGCTGCCTTAGAGTGAGCAGAGGGGAACAAAAGAGGGAAGGAGAAACTGTCCAGGCCACCTGATGGAATTTTCTTACTCTACCATGAAAAGCAAATTTCTTCCTTAGCCCAGGCCAGGAGGGTAGTCACCAATCCCTCCTCTGATCTGTGTGGGTACCTGGGCACCAGCCCTCAGGACCTTCTCACTTCCCCTGGCTTGTTCTTCCCCTGGACTTTGGTCCTGACAAATCAGACCCCTGCACTGGGCAGCCTTTAGAGGCCCTTCTTTGTTTGGACTCAGTGACCACAGCCCAGTGTGGCCTTTAGAACAGGTATGAACCACACCTCTGGAAAGGGGCCACTGAGCAAATTCTACTTGTTTGTGTTGGGATGGAGGATGGGGGTGGTGTCACAGGAAATCTCAGCAGCCTCAGACAGGGACCAAATAAATACCTATGCACCTACATAGATACCTTGGAATGGATCACACTTTCCAGGTATCACAAAGAATTCTTTCAATCTGGGTGGGTTTTTAAAAATATTTATTTTGTGTATATGAGTACACTGTCTTCAGACACATCAGAAGAGGGCATCAGATCCCATTACAGATGGTTGTGAACCACCATGTGGTTGCTGGGAATTGAACTCAGGACCTCTGGAAGAGCAGCCAGTGTTCTTAACTGCTGAACCATAATTTGGGTGTTTTTAAAAATTATGGCCAATATGTATACCAGGTTAGGTTAGCAGAGTACTCACGTAGCACACCATCTCCAGCACAGCATAAACCAAGTGTGGCACACATCTGTAACCCCATCATTTAGGAAGTGGAGACAGAAAGGTTAAGAGTTCAGGGTCAGGATTGGAATGATGGCTCAATGGTTAAGAGCACTGACTGCTCTTCCTGAGATCCTGAGTTCAATTCCCAGCAACTACATGGTGGCTCACAACCATCTATAATGGGATCTGATGCCCTCTTCTGGTGTGTCTGAAGACAGCTACTATGTATTCCTACATGAAATAAATAAATCCTTTATTTTATTTTTTAAGTTTAAGGTCATCCTCAGCTATAGAGCAAATTGGAGACTGTCTTAGTCAGGCTTTCTATTCCTACACAAACATCATGACCAAGAAGCAAGTTGGGGAGGAAGAGGTTTATTCAGCTTACACTTCCATATCGCTGTTCATCACAAAAGGAAGTCAGGACTGGAACTCAAGTGGACAGGAAGCAGGAGCTGATGCAGAGGCCATGGAGGGATGTCACTTACTGGCTTGCTTCCCTTGGCTTGCTCAGCTGCTTTCTTATAGAACCCAGGTCTAGCAGCCCAGGGATGGCTCCACCCACAATGGGCTGGGCCCTCCCCCTTGATCACTAGTTGAGAAAATGCCTTACAGCTGGATCTCATGGAGGCATTTCCCCAACTGAGGCTCCTTTCTCTGTGATAATTTCAGCTTGTGTCAAGTTGACACAAAACCAGCCAGTACAAAGTCCAACCTGAGAAAACTGAAGGTTTGTCTTTTTTTGGGGGGGGTCCTCATGCTCAGTCCAGTAGTTGGCTCCAACTCTGTATTTGCCAGGCTCTGGTAGAACCTCTCAGGAGACAGCTGTAACAGGCTCCTGTCAGCAAGCACTTCTTGGTATCTGCAATAGTATCTGGGTTTGGTATTTGTATATGGGATGAATCCCCTGGTGGGGCAGTCTCTGGGTAGCCTTTCCTTCAGTCTCTGATAAAGGTTTGTCTTTTAAAAACAATTTACTAATCATAGAATTAGCTGCCATGGCTCTTTTACATACACAACAAGCAAGGCCAAACGCACCCACACTGTGTGTAGGCATCACCGGCTGCCTTCTCCGCAACACTTCCGTTGTAAAGGACTGTCTTCTGAGCCAACTGTCCACCATCTTCAGGAGTTAGGCTTGACTCCCTAGGGTTCATGGAACAGTACCTGGGCAGCCACTCCTTCCACACAGCTGTACACTCTTCTGTCGGAACCGAGTGTAGCTTCACATCTTGGAGAGTTGCTGGAGTATTTGTGTGGGAAAGACTAAGGGAGGAGCTCCAGCTATGCAGCCACAGTGGGGGTGGGGTGGACATTATTGTCTGTGCTGGGTGCAGACTCTCCAGTGCAGCTGCTTCGAGTTCACCCATGTTACTGCCTGTAACCCCTTCCCCATTCATTGCTCTATAAATGAGGCAAATGAACTTGTCAGTTCCCCAGAGTGAACTTTGATGGAACTGCACCTTAGTTTATCAAAGAAACCCTTGGGGGGGGGGCAGGCATTGTTTGTGTCTCCCCCAGGGAAGGAGTTTTAGTCACACAGCATTGCCATCTGTCAGGATACAGTAAAAGCAAGGGCGAGTTCGGGAAGAGTAGCGACATTGGCCCTGAGGTGGCTAATGAAACCCGCAGCCAGTGCCATGCTGGAAATGTTGACATGGTCTCCCCATCCCCATGTGGCCTGTGGCAATGTGCTGTTTGAGTATAGCACAGAGGGCAGTGAGACAGGAGGTGGAACCACCTGGGGGGGATGTCTGTAGGGAAGATCTGGTGATGGTATGGAGGGGCACGAGAGCCCGATGGGCGGGGTTGGAGAACAGCTGAGGATCCAGAACCCTGGAATGATGGGACGCCGGCAAGCCTAGTCACTGCTGTGGGTAACACAAGACCTACCTGAGGCTGTGGTGGCAGTCCAGAGGGATGGAGACTGCAGGGTAAAGGGAGGAAAGGGCAGGTGGCCGTCATCCTCTGTGTTGGCCTCCAACCTAGAGAGTGAATCGGATAAGAGGAGAGGTAGCGTTGTTAGGCTCCTATTTTCGCAGAGCTTGGCCAAAGAGTAAAGAAAACCAAAATCAGGGCTGGAGAGATGGCTCAGCAGTTAAGAGCACTGACTGCTCTTCCAGAGGTCCTGAGTTCAATCCCCAGCAACCACATGGTGGCTCATGACCATCTGCAATGGAATCCGATGCCCTCTTCTGGTGTGTCTGAAGACAGCAACAGTGTACTCATATATGAAATAAATAAATCTTTAAAAAAGAAAACTTAAGTCAGATCTGCATTAAAGAGCTCCTTTTGGAAGCCTGTAATCCATGTGGGGTGTCTGGTAGTCAAGGTGACGAGAGTAAAATAGAGACAGAAGACACCCATCATGAAGGAGAAGTCTCTAGTCCAGTTCGTAGACAGAGAACTCAGCGATGGCCTGCCGTGGAAGACCATGACGATCAGTGTTCAGCATTAGGGAAAATCAGGCAAGTCTCTCACGGTTTGACACGTGAGGCTGTGGACTGTGGGGGACGGTGGGATCTGTGTTAGGGGCTGAAGAAGCAGAGAAACCGAGCAAGTGTGACCACACATCCATCCCCAGGACACAAGCTACGTACCTGAGGTGGCACATGAGGCATGCACCCTGATGGGCTGGCTCGTGTGAGGTGGTCAGAGTTCTGAGTCAACCTGACCCGGAGCTGGAGTCATCTGAGAGGAGGGAACCTCAACTGAGAAAAAATGCCTCCACAAGCTTTGGACTGAAGGTAAGCCTATAGGGCATTGTCTTATCAATTATCAATTGATTGGGATGTATTCCATTGGGGAGGACAATTCCATTGTGAGTGGTGTCAGCCCCAGGCTGGTGGTCCTGGGTTCTATAGGAAAACAGGCTGAGCAAGCCATGGGGAACAAGCCAGCACCCCTTTATGGCCTCTGCATCAGCTCCTGCCTCCAGGCTCCTCCCTGGTTTGAGTTCCTGCGTTGGCTTCTGAAGCCAAACAAATTCTTTCCTTCCCAAGTTGCTTTTGGTCGTAGTGTTTCATCACAGCAATAGAAACACTAAGTTCCTCAGCATGGAGGTCCTCTGGATATCAGGGACTGGAGAAACAAAGATTAGAGCGACATGCTGCTTGGGGAACTAGGAATGAGGAAAGCCATGTTTCCTACCCAGGGCACTTAGCCTGAGAGGACAGTGTTCACTAGATACAATAGGGGTCAAGACCATTTGTCCAGCCAGGACCTCCTCCAGTAGCCAGGTGTGGTGGATAAACAGCAGCCCCTATAGTCACCCTACCAACCCAACCCAGAGCCTCTCAGACCCAGGGAGCCAGGAGGGGCAGCTTGGGAGAGCAGGGCTTGGGTAGGGCTACTTGGCCCTGGAACTGAGCAACTGGATCTAGCCCCACTGAGTTCATCAGGGGCGGGGAAATACAGAGAGGCTCCAGGGAAGACCTTCAGCACTCAGAGGTAGAAGATTCAGAGAGTGACCAAGGACTGTGGAGAGCTAATTAAGTTAGCATGTCATCTTCACACAACTGTGCCCAACCTTGATCTGTGGAGGAAGCCATTGCTTCTAGAGGTAGAGGACTCTCTTTCCATGCTGTGTGCTCTTGCTTCTGTTTGACTTTGGATTCTCTTTAGCTGTCAACTTCTGTGATAACCTGGCACTTGCAATGGGCTTTTGGCGAGCATGTCACTCACTGGTCACTAATCATTACAGCATGGGTGGTTCAGGCCTTTGCACTGTGGTGTGTTTTGATCATCACCTGGGAAAAGGCCTTGTCACGTAGATGACAGAATGCCCCCTTGGAGACGTGTGACTGCCCCAGGAGGAGCAAAAGGGTGACAGGGTCAGATGCAGCTGTGGCATTCTTGGGAGCTTTAGAGTTGGGTAAGGCACAGATGCTACCTACCAAGGTGACTGTGGCAAAGTCTGCAATAACCTGGGTCTGTGAATGCTGATGATTACCGGGAGTGAGGGATCTTGTGAGAGTGGAGACAGATGTTCCCTGAAGCCATAAGGTGGTTGTTTTGTTTGTTTGTTTAGAGACAGAGACTCACTCCGTAGCCAGGCTGGTCTCCTCCTCACAGATCCTCTGCCTCACAAGTAAAGGTGTATGCCACCATTCCCAACCCATAAAGTTGATAGAGAACCCCCGTGCCAGCGATGGGTATCTCCCTACAGTTGTAGGCCAAAGAGGCCCTGGAGGCCCCCAAAGGTAACAGCTATCACCACAGTGGCTGGCTCTATTTTAGAACTGAATGGTAAGACCTTAGAGATGGAGATACTTTACACCCTGGCTGCAGATTTGGAGAAACAAAGCTAGAATTCAGCTGGAAGCGTCTCCTCCCTGTGAGGTAGTCTGTGGTGCCAGAAGTTACTACTAAGGATGCCGGGGAAGATTAAGACCAAATACAAAAGTCTTACTCAGTCACTCACAGACCCTGCGGGCCTCCCAGTTCCCGGCTAGTGCAAGCCTCCGAGGTGGCTGTGAATAGAACTCTAAGGCAGGTATGGTGGAGGCAGAGACAGGTGGATGTCTGTGAGTTTCATGCCTGGCTGGTCTGCAGAGAGAATTCCAGGACAACAGGGCTACTACGTTCCAGAGGAAGAGGTTCATTTCTGTTCTGGGGACTCAGACTACAGCCTTTCACCAAGGAAGCCATAGGCTCTGTTGAAGACACAATTGGCACTGGGGTATTAAATGACGTGCCCGGAAAAGTGTTTCTCCACATTTGTGTTTAACACCACAGCCAGAGATCATCAAAGCTGGACCTGTTAACTCCTGACCCATCCCTCTTGGCAGAGCAGGTCGGGAGGGTCATGGGAACCACATTTGAGTATACAACCATCCCTCCCAACAAGTTGCTTGCTATTCGACCTAACTGCATGTGACCTGGGGTCTCTGGCGAGAGCTACAGAATCTATGTGAGTGAGGAATCCGGAAAGAACTCCATCTACAGGTCCATAGGGAATCACCCAGTGGAACAGTACCTTAGTTTGTTTTGGGGACCATAGGTGAAGTGGGGTAAAGGTTGCTTTTGCCTCCTCAGGGAAGGAACTGTAGCAAAAGCAGATAAGGATGGGGGAGGGGACTCTGAGGAGATGGTGAGGCCAGAGAGAACCTTGACCCCAGTAGGAGATGGTGTCCTCAGATGTCTTGGGCAATCCCCCAAACACAAAAAGTGTCTGAGTATTATTTGTTTTGGGGAACCAGTGGAAAGTTTCACAATCACATGATTTCGTTTAACATAGCATATAAGCCAGAGAGTATGGCAGTGGAGGAGACAGGTGTCCTAAATGAAGGGCTGTTACATGGGGGGGTGCTCTCACAGAGGACCAGGATTCCGTTTTCATCATCCATATAGTGGCTCACAATTACTTGTAACTCAGGCCAGTTGGTGGTGGCACATGTCTCTAATCCCAGCACGTGAAAGGCAGAGACGAGAGAACCTCTGTGAGTTCAAGTGTTCAAGGCCAGCCTGGTCTACAGAGCAAGTTCTAGGACAGATAAGGCTACACAGAGAAACACTGTTTTGAAAAACAAACAAAGGCTGAGATGGCTCAGTAGTTAAGAGCACCGACTGCCCCTTCAGAGGTCCTGATTCTGAGTTCAAATCCCAGCAACCACATGGTGGCTCACAACCATCTGGGATCTGATGACCTCTTCTGGTGTCTGAAGACAGTGACACTGTACTAATATATGTGGAATAAATAGATCTTTAAAAAAAGAAAAGAAAAAGTAAGACAAACTCTGCAATGTCATTTCCAAGGAATCTGATGCCCCATGGATCTGACCTCCTTGGGAAGCAGGCACACATCTGGTACACAGACATACATTCATACACATGAAAGGGAAAAAAGTTGCCACAACAGACTTAACTCTGTGACAACTCTGCAGGCTGTGTGTGTGTCCTGATTTAGTCAGGGGATGGATCTGGCCTTCTAGAGTGGCCGCTGTATTAAGGGGCAGGATTGTGTTCTAATCAGGCCTCAGGTACAGTCACAGTGTGTTTTTAAGGCCTTAAGGATCCTGTATCCTCCTCCACTTCCTTCTCTGTCTTTTCCCCGGGCTTTTGGCCATACTAGGCCCCGCCTTCTACTGCTACACTACATCTCCACTTCAGAGATCTATAAAGATATAGAATTCAGAGCCAAGAATAAAGCCCAGGTCTTACATGTGTTCCGTAACTGAAGATCTTTTTGCTTGGGGTTCTCTTTAACTCCGACATTGAACTTTGTGTGGTTCTTTTAAAGAAATTTTATATGTGTGAAAGTCTAATGCTACATGTATGGGGTGTCCGTGGAGGCCAGCGGGGAGAAGGCATCGGGTCCCTGAAGCTGGAGTTACATGCGCTTGCAATTTGCCAGATGTCTCCGTTTTAAACTCCAAGCCCTCCTTCCAGTCCCAGCAGTTCTAGACAGAGAAGCTGGCTATATGATTAACTCAGCAAACACTGGATGTTCTGGGCTGGGCCTCAGGGGTGTGGCTGCTTACCTCAGCAACCACGTATTCTCCCTGGATGTTCCACTCCACAATCACAGCAGCCTGGAAACTTGTGTTCCATCAAGTTCAGCCAGTGAGCTATACTTAGCCACGTGGGCGCGGCCAGGGGTAGATGCTCTGAGTATAGATAGTAACAAGTAGGCTATTTCAAGCATCTGGAGAACCCCCTAGAATATTCTGGGCCAAAATGCTATTTATATAATCTACCAGGCTTCTGGAAACAAAAGCTATAACCTTCGTGTCTCTTTGGCTTTCTGAAGAGGCTTCTTTCAGCAGGCTGTGGGGAGAGAGACTGGGTCATCCAAAGGCCTGCTGTCCCTCAAGCACCTGTTTCCAGAAAGCCAGGAAGTGCTTGGCTTTCACCCCTGACTGGAAGACCAGTGGAGACCCTCAGTCCCTCGATGTTCTCTGCAGACACTGTCCTGTGAGCACCCTCCCAACAGCCAGCACCCAGGGAAGACATCTTCCACCGAGTTTGCAGGTCTCCGCTTCCCACAGGACATCACAGGGCTGTGACTAAACCCATTCTCATACTCTCCTGTGCCCCCTGTCCCTCCTTGTCCCCTGCTCCCATTTCGGAAAGAGGTCTAGACGTTTTCTCAAATGTTCCTCAGGAGGGGAAGTGGGACTTTTAAAAGTAATTTTGTAGATGGGGACAGGCAAGGAAGGCAAGCAACCCCAGAGAAAAAGCCACCTAAGCACGCTGGGGCACCCCACTTCCTGACCCCACCCCCACCCAGTTCTTTTGCTGTGCCAGGCTGGCTGGGCAGGCGCAGGTGTCTGCAGGCAGGGCTGCTCAGCTGCCGCCGCCTGACTTTAGCCTGGCCCGTTGAGTGGAAAGTGTCCTCCGTTCATTCCCCATCAGTTCCTTGGCAGGTCCCCTCCTCCTGCCTCTCAGCCAGCCCCCACTCTCCGCTACCTCAGCCCTCCACCAGCCCAGATATAAATACAAGAGCATTTTCCATGGGCTGGAACCAAGGGGGGAAAACATTCCACTTTATTTTGGGCTGTGAGATTCCCTGCTTCATACCCGACAGGTGTGACAGCCCCATTTAGACATGGAGAACCAGAAATAGAACACAAACTACAATATAGCTTCCTTCGGGCATCTGGATGCTATTTTAAAAGAACATTCCAGTGAGAAACCCAGGCTCATGTTGGTTGGGGTTCTGAGGGCCCCTCTGCCAGGGAAATCTTGACCTGCTTGCAAAAGAACCAGACACTTGGGGACAAGATTCCTTCCTTTGCTTTGACAAAAAAAGATGAAGAGGAGGTGGGGGAGGGAAGGGGCTTCTTATCCACAACCTTTGAAGCTATTTCCAATACCTGACTACTCCATGACCCTGTAGAGATTTCTAGAAGGAATCATCCTCACCCACTCACCCCACCCCCCTTGCTCTAAGAGTGAGGGCCAAGTAGGGTGACTTCACAAACCACATGTTCTTGGATGTTTGGGCTGAACAGCCATCCCCCAATCCAAATCCATCTCAAAATCCTAACCTGTTGCAGGCCCTTAGAAGTGTGTCATTGCATCTAAGATGAGGTTGTATGAAGAGACCCACAGGCACAGGTCAGTGTGACAGATACAGAGGAACCTCCTACAAGGACAACATCCACCTCCTGCTTTGGTGATCACTTTGAGCTGGGACTTCTGGATGTCAGAACTTTCGATGGGTGCCTTTCCATTCAGAGAGTACCCTCAAGCCCACTTCCTACCTCCTGTGCAGGGAGGCAAGCATCTTGGTCTGGGAGCATGGGTGTGTCTGCCTCAAAAGTGTGTCCCTCTACCAGCCGGCATAGGTCTGGTGCTGTCAATCTGTCGTCTTCTCCCTCGAAGGAGTTGGGGAATGGTGTCTATGTGTTTGCAGTTACTCCTGGTCTAGAAGCCCAACCTCAAGGTCAAGTTTCTAAGCCAGGTATGTTGCTCATGCCTGTAACCCAGCACTTTGGAGGCTGAGGCAGAAAGACTGTTGTGAGCTCCTGGCCAGCATGGCCTATGGACTGAGACCATCTCCAAACAAATAGGTCAAGCTTCCTCTGAGAAGTCCCTAAGGCCAGCAAACCAAGCTAGATGCCCACTACCAAGTCCAGCCTGTAAAGCCAGAGGCTAAGGTACCCACAGGAGCCCATAGGCTTTCCTGGATGCTCCTTTTCCCACATGAAGGTTTAGCAGTCACACTGGAAGCTCAGAAGAAGGTGGGGAACCCTTGCTACTGGGCCTAGACAAAGGTGAATGACTCATGTCCCCCTGTTCTGGGCCAAAAGGAATAGCTGATAGACTGTTACCTAAAAAATATGTCAAAAATCCTCTCTGCTGGATTCTGTGGGTCTTACTCTGCCCAAATGCCAACTCAGTCACTCAGATCCACTGGAAGAACCAAGTCCTACTCCCTCCTGTGCTTGGGACGCCACTCAGCTGCCAGTCACCCGACCAGTTCTCAGCCTTGGTCCCATCTGAGCATCCTTCATGGGCCCTTCACCCTGCTGCTAGTGTGCCCCTGGCATTGTTTCTCCAAGTCACTTCGTGCGGCTTCTCCTCCGAGTTTCATTTCTCCCAGCAAAGGCCACAGGCTCACCTGCACACGGCTCTCTGAAGTCTGCTCTGTGCCCAGAAGGGTTCGAGTCATCCGGAATCTTGTTGCCCCTGGAGAATTCTGCCTCCTCCATAGATCCAGGGGATTGGTAAAGACTCAAGACAGGAGGCTCTTAATTACCCACAGCTGTTCTCCGGAGATGTTAAGTAGCCGCTGAGGCCAGCTCCAAGCAGGACAAGTGAGGTGGAGCCAGGATGTATGTGTGCTTGTGTATACACATGTATGTGCACATAAGGGGCAGGAGGAAATGTGTCTCTGAGCCCAAGGTAAAGGCAACTGAGGCTGGCTTCGAGGCAACTGTGCTTTTTGAGGTTATACACACATTGGGCTCTCAAGGAAAAATGGTCATTTCAAGTTGCACACAAAGGGACCCAGGTGGCCAGGTTCACAGGTGTCATGGTGGGTCTTGTACGATGTTAGCTATTTCCCAACAGACGCTCCTTTTTAGAACAGGTCCAGCAGATGGCCAAACTGAAAATGGAACCGTTGGGTTCTTATTTTGGTGAGCCTTGAGGAAATAAGTCTCCTCTGAGCAAAGTCCTTAGGGAAAGATGCCCGAAAGCTCCACTGGGCTGAGAGTATTGTCAGATTTGGCCCTTCCACCCTGCTGTGCCCCCACCACTAGGGGCCAGGACAGCAGCCAGCTTCCTCATGCCTCGCCAAGAGAGACATTCGGGAGAAGGCCTTGGGGCACACGGTGCACCTGTACTTCTTGGTACCAGCATGAGTCTGTAGATGAGCCCTCAGGTTGGAGCGGTCAGCAAAGGCCCTGCTGCAGTGAGAACAGGTATAGGGCTTTTCACCTGTGGGAGGAAGAAGGGAGGTCAGGTGTGCGGCCACCGCCAGGACAAGTCCACAGATGGTGGCCAAAGGTGAAATGTCACCATTGGCCAATAAGTAACTTGCCCTTGTCCTCCAAGTGCCCACCACAGCTTAAGCACTCAAGACCAGAGCCCTCTGGACAATCAGACTGTCACTCAGGGCAGGATCACAGCATCAGAGGGGCTTCTGAGGCAAAGGCGGTGTGACTAATCTCTGCTAATCCCTAGGTGCTCAGTTCTGACCATGAGACGGAGCGGGAGCCCCTGGCAGCACTTCCTGGCCACTGGCAAGTGTAATATTGAGCCACTGTGAAGACAGAGCTGGGTGGAGAAAGCTATAATCCTAGACACAGGCACCATCTCCAGTCAGGGCCACCAAGGGTAAGGACAAAATCTTTCTGCTAAGAATTTGGCTTCCAGGATAACCCTCCCAAGTGGAAGGTGAGGGGGGGCATTGAGAAGTGTCTGGTTCTGCAGCCTGCAAGAGACACCTGACTGGTTGCAGTTCTCCACGTCCAGAGTCTGCCCTTCCTGTGGGAGTTCCCACGGTGACCACACTTCCCCACCTTCACAGACTGCCCTGGCCCTGAAGCCTCAAGACATGAGTAGACAGGCTCCAAAGAAGCCCTGAGGTTCTCAGTGTTGTTTAGAGGCGCCTGGTTCCCTAGCTCCCTCCAACCCTACGCAGAAATCAGGCCTTTGCAAAGGTAACAGTCAAGATGAGGCCACCTGAGTGAATCCTAACTCTATGACTTACAGGGGTCTCCCTCCCCCCTTACAGCAGAGACACACAGGAGAAGGCCTTAAGAAGGCAGGGACAGAGATACACAGATGTTGCCAATTGCCAATGAGCAGAGCAGCTGCCAGGAGACCAGAGACAAGAAGTGTCATTCCTACAGCCTTTGTGCAGAATGTGGCCTAGCCACGCCTGGAGTTTAGGTTTCTGGTATCAGGACCTTGAGGGGACATTTCTGTACTCTCTATCTGGGGGATGTGTGTCAGCAGCTGCAGGGGGTGCAAGGACCCTGCCAACCAGGAGACCAGCCCCTCCCCCAACACAGATCCATTTCCCAGGATGGCAGCCTTGCCCCTCCTACCTGTATGGGTGCGGATGTGGCCCTGGAGCAGCCAGGGCCTGGAGAAGGCCTTGCCGCATACCTTACAGATGCAGGGCAGCGTGTGGGTGCGGATATGCATCTTGAGGGCACCCAGGCTAGCATACTCCTTGTCACAGTACCTGCAGGTGAAGGCACGCCCAGTCGGCAGGTGACAGTGCAGCTGCTGGTGCCTGGCCAGGCCAGCCAGCGTATGATAAGGCCTGCGGCAGTGGATACACTCAAAACTACCTGGGACCCGAGGTGTTCCCTCAGCCCTGAGGTGTTCATCTAGAGTTCCATCTGGGCCCAGGATTGGGGGCCATCGTGTGGGCAGCACCAACAGCGGGGGCAGACTGAAGCCATCCTTGAGAGTCACACCGGGGGCCTGGCCAGCCCGGGGGCCCACCCAGCTGGTTTCCTGGGGTTCTGGTCCAGAGGCTCCCAAAGTTTCTCCATGATGCGGCAGAAGAGGCAGGGAGACGCAGGCAATGGCAGAGGTACTGTCCCAAGGCTGCAGAGAGTCACTGGGATCGGAAGGGGCTGCCTCAGCTGGCAGGTGGCAGGATCCCACCAGCTCGTCACAGGCAGAGCAGGAGCCATTAGCTTCTAGAAGGGCAGAAGGGAGAGACAACACATAGTGAGGAATGAGGTCCCAAGACCCGGGCTTTCAAACTTCTGCTCACTTATCTGACTGCAGTCTGGCCTGTCTTATAGGACATCACCAGCAAGCAGGAAGCCAGAGGTACAGATGCCTACCACCTACCATGCTCATCATAGAGCAGCCAGAGTTCTCACCTTCCTCCACAGTTCTGGTCCATAGAGATGGTGATGAGAGGTAAGGGCTGAGGAATGCATGAACTAGACATGTCCAGACACTAGAAGGGGAATGAACTTGTTTAAAATGAGTAAAGTGTCTTCCAGGACCTCTACTGCTCAGAAACATAAACAGTTCCACAGCCGCCAGGCATGTGGGTAGACACCTGAAAACCTAGCATTCAGGAGACTTCAAACATCTGGGCCAGCCTGGGCTACATATGGAGACCTCAAGAGTCAGGTCCTCACAGGACTCCTGGCTCTAAGTCTGGACAGCTTGCCTAGGGAGTCCCCCCGTCCCATTTCTGGACAGCAGGTAGCAGCTGGGGCTAGCCCCTGAACTCCCACACAGACGTATGCTCGCAGAACAAAAAGAACCTGGTCAAGCCAGCCAGCCACCCCCACAGTCATTAGCCTCCACTCACCACAGGGTCACCCTTGTGGCGTCTCCTTGAGTGTGTCATGATGTGCTGTGCTTGGCCACTCATCAGCACACACTTGCTACCCTGTACCCATGCACACTTGCTACCCTGTATCCATGCATGGACACACCCAACAGGGCAGGTGGCTGCAGCTTAGCTAGGCAGTATCAGACCTAGTCCTGGCTCTGTGTGTCCTTTGGTTGTGGCTCCTGTATTTGTGGCCAGAATTTTGTGCATTTAATCAAACAATGCTGGTAATCCCTTCCGACACACACAAGAGACCAGGCTGCACATAAGAAACAAATTCTGGGCTCCCCAAAGACAGAAGCACCAATCAGCCCCCCATCTGCTTCCTCTTCCATACACACTCCGACAGACCTCTACCCTTATTTCTACCTTGATGCAAATGGCAGCTCACAGGTTGGGAGGGAATATTCCCAAAGAAATGTTTGATTAGAAACTAGCCGAGGTACAAAGAAAGTTCACAGTTCCATTATGAAAAGATCTAATGGCACAATTTAAAAATAGGCACCAAAGGGCAGGAACACAGCTAAGCTAGTAGAGTGCTTGCCTGCCCAGCACTCAAGACGTCCTGGGTTCTTTCCCCAAACTGGATGTAATGTTGCACATTCGTAATCCTAATTAGGAAGGCGGAGGCAGGAGGATCAGAAGCTGAAAGTCATCCTCAGCTACAAAGAGTTCAAGGTTAGCCTGGGATACATGGGATGCTGCCCCTCAAAAATAGGGGCTATAGGAATACCTATTTCTCTAGAGACAATACAGAAGTGACGTTGTCAAGATGGCTGCTTATAGCCAAGTCTACCCACCTGAGGTTTATATCCCCAACCCATAAGATGGAGGGGAAGTTACGTGCACGTTATTTCTGATATACACACACATTCTATGACGAGCATGTCCACACCCACTCACAAATAACAAAGTCTTCTTAATTAAAGAAGGCTAACATTTTAAAAAGCACATACAGTTGGGCAATGTGCACACAAGAAAATACCCACTGTTAGACACCGGAAAGATGGAAATTAAAACCACGTCAAGGCACCATGTCATACTTCAAGGATGGCTAGAACTTAAGCAAGAAGAGACAGGTGCTGGTGAGGATGTGGAGAAGCAGAAAGTGAAATTCCTTTACTCTCCACCACCACATGAGTTCTGTGACACATTGTTCCTGATCATATGGCCAGCCTATCATAGTTGGGGTTGGAGGAGAGAGCAGGAGCTGAGAGATTCTGTCAGCAGAGTTCTGGACAACAAAATGTGCCCAACCGGGAAGTTTCACTGGGATCCTGTCTGCAGGGAAGTCCCCACTTCTGCCACCAAGGTTCTGTGTCCACTCCACAGGCAGAGGAAAGGGACCTCATGCCAGGTGGGAGTGACCATGGCTTCTGCAAGTGCCTTTCCTATGTTCTCTTGCACTTTAGTGATTTCTGGAGCTCTGGTTCACAGGACATGAGGGTCACAATGCCCTGTGGCTCAAGGAATCCCTGAGGCCCCTTCAGAGGAGGGAGGGAGACCCCCAGCCCTCAGCACCTCAGGTATGGGTACTCTAGAGTGACACCTAATAGGAGGAGAGTCACTGGGACCCTCGGGTCCTGGGAAAGCCAAGAGGGAACACTAAATGGCCTCAGGACTGCTCTGGACAACTACCTCCTGTCCACAACAGGGCCCCACAGGGCATCTGACTTGCCCACTTAGGTGGTAAGCTGGTGTTTTAAAGGTTTAAAACTATGGCCAGAGGTATGGTTCACTGGTAAGTGCCTGACTACTCTTATTTGAGGCATTGATTCCATCCTCCAGACAAGAAGAAAAAAAAAAAAAAATCAAACCTACATTCACTGTAAGAACGAACCTCCTTTCTACTTCCTCTGTTAGGAGACCCACCACCCAACTAAAAGAAAAATCTCATCACACTTAGTTGCTTCTGTTATAGAATTGCTGGTAGTGAATCATTAAATTGAATTCAAAATGTTCCCGGAACAGCAGGGTCCTAGGTAGCACCCTCTGGTAGCAGCGTAGTTGGTGGGGCCTGATCCGTGAAACACACCCATTGAGGCTCTGGACAGGAGTCACTATGTGAGGGGTGCTGGCCTCAGCTCTGACATCCAAGGTGTCCCTAGGCACTGGGCAATTCCCCAGTAGGTCCTTCTCCAAGTAGCTGCCCACCTGAGTGGGATTAGCTCTGACCTGCAGCAGGCTGGCCCTGAAGATTAAGAGTTCTCTTCTCAGGTGCTCAGACCTAAAGCCCCTGAGCCTAGCGGAACGGTGGACACCTGAGCCCATGCGTCGAGGGCGGCTCCTCCTTGGCCACTGCACCAGGAGAGCAAGGGGGTTTCTGGGAAGAGGGAAGACCACCAGAGGTTGTTTGCTCTATCGGTGAACTCACTACCCACGAGGCAGGATGCTCTGGGGGAGTCCTGCCTCTTCTCACCAGCCACCATCTGTGGTCAGGAGTTTCCTGGTGTTGTGGTCAGTGGGGCCTTCTCTGGGTGGGTGTATACAGCGTCTGGGACATATTTTAAATTCGGACCCTTCCAAACCTGCACAGAATTTCACGGTCTGCCTAGCTGAAGCTGTAGTGTTAGCAGTCCACGGGGAGAGCTCTAAGGAGACTTGGGGCTCAGAAAACTTTTTCAAGTGTGGAGTCCAAGGCATGCCAGAGTTTTCCAAAGCAGAGAAGTTAGTTGCCCTGGGCACATTCCTCTTGGAGCCCCCGTCTTAGGCCAGAAGAGAACCTCGTCCCCTGGTGAACTGGAAAACCCTACCCCCTTCCCCTCTCACCTGGGGTAGGTGTGACCCAGCTCCCAAGGACTTCCCAGATGCCTCCAGCCCCGAAGCACTGAGTGCCGAGGGGCAGAGATCAGGCTAACCCCTACCTCTCAGTGTCTCCAGTCTCCCGTAGTTGGGGACCCTGTGACTGGAGTGCGTTTTCACCAGGAAGGAGCGCGGCATTGTCCCCTCCCGAGAGCGGGCAGGATCTAGAGCCTGCAGCGGGATACAGACCGTAGTCTGGCGGCGCCCGCGGGCAGTGCACCCGGCAGGTGCGAGAAGGGTCAGGCTCATTAGCGTAGCGCACCACCTCCGCCAACCAGCGCGGGGCACGGCGGGGCGGGCCCGCGAGGCCACGCCCAGGACAGGTGCGCGGGCGGGGAACCCGCCGCGTGGTCAGCGGTGTCTGCCCCACGGGACTCGGCTGGCCCGCGTCATGGTCACGCACCGACCCCGCGGGGGCTGGCCATCGACATGCCCTGGGTGAAAGATCAGAGTTCAGGGTTGGGTGAAAGGGGCCCAGCCAACTTGGACAAGCCAAGGCCCTATCCTCTCCAGCATCCTTTATAATCCATGCCCCGAGAGCCTTGTCCGGTTGTCTGGGTTCTCCGTGTGGATGTTTACTTTAGTTAGAGTCAGGTGGGACAGTCTTTGGGGTAGGTGGACATAACACCAACTGGGTGTGTCTGTGGCTGAATAGCAGGGCTGTGTGGCCAGAACTGAGCTCTACCCTATAACTCCACGTTCCTTGGCATCTGTGGGCTGAGGTGGGAAGGGAAGGTGAGTCTGCAGCGTAGGAGGCAGTGGGGGAAGAGGGCTGAGTCACCCTGGCCTTCATGTTCACGATCGCAGGGCACAGTAGCTGGTGTCATCCCGTTTCTAGGAGAAAACCAAGGTTCTGAGAGTTCTGTGGTCAACAGAACTGGGACTAACCCACACTCCTGGCTGCTCAGATGTGGCTGCAAACACTCATTTGTTACAATGTAAGAGTGTGGAAATGGGACATCTGTGGGAAGGCTCTCCGAGGACACATTCCTGTCAGCTGCCCATTCCCCTGTACCTTGGATCTGTAAGATACCAATTTGTGGCCCTTTGTAACCTCTTCCCCTCCCTGGCATAGATAAAGCAAGTGGTTCTGAACCAGCTCCCACCTGCCACACTCTTCCTGCCCACCCACACAATGTGTAGCCTTTGGCTGGTTCCTAACACTCTTAATGAGGGATGATCTGGCATACCTGAGGGGAGCTGCCCATCTCATGAAGGGTGCCGGGCCTACCTTTGAGGCGGGCCAATAGGCTTCCTGGCATCCACAAGCCATTACCCTGAAAGGAATTGGAGATCCTCACTTCTCTGGACCCCCTCACCTTGCTCCCATGCAAGCTCATTCTTCAGTCGTGACTCGCAGCCTCCATGAAGCCCCAGGAAGAGGGAGTAGCTGTCTCCGGTACTAGGGTTTAAAATTCTAAGCCCACCGCAGTGGGAAGCCTCCCCCACAGAAGAAGGGCTTGCCCCAGCCAACAAAAGCTTCTTCAGGGCTTTTCCGAAAGACGCTGAGACAAGCTGTTTGGACGCCCGGGCCTTGTCTGCTGCCTACACGCTATGCCGCTCACTAACCTCCTTCAGAAGTACAGGTTTGGGAACCAACTCATAGGTTTCACGGGGGCCCCACACAGATCTCAGCCACCCCCAGAAGCACATGGAGCAGGCCACAGGAAAACCAGCCGCCATGACAAAAGTGAGGCAGACACTTACCCCGTACCACAGAGCTCCCTAAACTCTCACCAACGTGCCCACAAGAGAAGATGCGGTTTGTTTATGCCTTGGTCCCTGATAGATTGCCCAAGCTAACAGAAGGTGTCACAGGTTGAATGGCGTCCATTCAATGTATACCACGGTGTGATTTAATTCGGATGGTAAAGACTTTTCAGATGTTGCTGATTCAAGAGGAGGTTCTTTGGATGGGCTCCAATCCACTGACTAGTGTCCTAATAAAGAGGGCAATGGGAATCCGGTGTGCGTAGGGGTGCCTGGAGAGTCCAGATAGAGGCTTAAAGTCTGAGAGGTCAGCAAGGAGGGAGTCCTTGTCCCCTTCCCTTGCAGCTTTGACACACCTCCATGTTGGACTTCTGGCCTCCAAACACGTGTCTGGTGTTCTCTCAGAGATACATTCTGTGGTACGCCATTTCAGCAGCCCAGGGTACTTGTACGGGTGACATCCTGAAAACGTTGGAGCAGCAGGCTGGGTCTGCCCTGCAGAAACCCAGCAGACTTGTGGATGAGCCCATCACAGCCTTCAGCTTCCCAGCGCATGGCTGAGAGCCCACACACAGGCCAGTTTTCACTGCTCCTGCTCCCAGGGCCCCATCCTCCCAAGCAAGCAGCCTTCCCTGTGCTCTCCCAGGGTGTCTGAAGTTCAGAACTGTGGGTTGAATAAGGGAAGTGTGATCTGCAAACAGCCCCCACCAGCCCATCTCTCCCTTCACTCCCGCCCCACTCCTCTCTGAGGAAAAGCAGGTGAAGTAGGCTCGACCTTCCCACTTCCTTGGCCTGACACTGAGTAAATGCAAGGCCATTGGAGTGGGTCTCTGATTTACAGAAGACGTTTTGCCATCGAGAGATTGAGATATTTCAGTTGCAAATAGCCTTTGGCCTTTGTAGAGAGTCCTTGAACTGCGTTGGGCCTTGACACCTATCATTCATGGATGAAGCCTTTTGCTCCAGTGTTTTAAGTGTTCAGAAAGAGGGCAGAGAGGACTGACATCTTGCAGAACAGGGTCCAACAGGAGGACAGACTGTATTACTGTCCCTCACCCAGGCCTGGCCCACCCTGCTGTCTCATATACAGGAAGCCTTTCTCAGACTCCTCCTGACAACAGATCTTCAGCTGAGGGTCTTGGTCCTCTGCAGTAGGAAGGCTCTGCTCTGTCTTCCCCCACCCCCACAAGCTTGACACAAGGCCTCCAAAATCCCTTCATCCAATAGGAACAAGGCCTCGTGAGCTCAAATTGGAGTTGGGGGTGGTTTTCCTGCACTAAGTGATACCACATACCACACAAATGTACATGAAGGATTCTGGCAAGGCAAGCCTCCCGCAGCTGGGTAGGATGGTGGATGGATGAAGTGTGGCTAGGCACTGGTTGGCTGGTTCAAAAGTGAGGCTCTGAGGCATACAGTGCTAAAGCTTTAAAATCACACACAGTTTGTTCTGGTGCTGCAGGGAGCACATAGACTCCTAATACCCAGAGGTCACTGGTCAGTCAGTTTCTCAGAGGCCCAAGGCTGAGGAGTACCATGCTCAGGCTTTTGCTTCTGGTTGGCCACATGACCCTTTCCTAAGAAGGTCCAGGGACCCATGACAAGGGTGCTTGCTTTCTAGGAAGCAGGGTGCTAGCTTCTGGTGCTGTTGCATAACTTGAAACTGTAGGCATGTTGCTGCCAGCCCAGGTTTCTGACACCCTAGATATGGTAGGGTCACAGCAGCATGGGCTGGGGGAGGATGGTTGAGTGGGAGGGAGTCACAGGGGAGTGCTGGGTGCTATTCCTAGAGTAGTCCAAGGTGGAAAAACCCCTTAGCTTGCTGGGCTTCCAGCCTAGAGAGGTTGAGGCACACCTAAGGACAGGAGCTGTCTGATTGTAGACATGGTACTGCTTTGCTTTCTTTCTGGGGAGACTATCCCTCCCTCTGGCAAACTTCACAAGTGACTATGTGGCAATAGGTTTGTGTGTGACACTTCCAAGAAGGGTCATGGCCCCTGCTCCCAGGGGCCACACCTTAGTATTGCAGATCCCAGCTACTTGTCTCCAGGGAGACGTTTTTTTTCCCTCCAGACAACACAAGACAATGGTTGGCTGCTCTGCAATCTAAGACTGCCTCACCTGGATATGGGTCTGTCACATCTGCCTTGTTCTGGGTTTCCTACCCTCCTTGTTGACTCTGATGGCCTTCCAGCCAATCCTAGATGTAGAGACACTTGATGTCAAGGGCAATTTGGGGGCAAGAATGAGGTGGTACTTCAGCTGGAATGGGTGACAACTCTGAAAGCCCAGACTCAAGAGCTGAGGTTGTAGGCACGGGAGATGTCTGTCTCATCCCATGGTAGCCTCAGGGCTTCCGTGGAAGACATTAGTCAATTGATTTCTGCAGGCTCAGAAGAGAAGGAGAACCATGTACTCAAAAAGGACATCGGCTAGTCCTGTGGGACACAGGAAAGGGATCCCTTCCTGCCCCATTGCTTCTGTTCCCACCAACAGCAGGGGTGGCTGGGTGTGACTTTTCCTCTAGTGGCAACTGTGGATTTTTTGATTTCTTTAAAACACACAGAAATATTGTAAGAACGTGCTTTGCTTTTAATCCTGGGTGTGGGGATATGGGGGCTGCTTCAGACTGTCCACAGCAGTTGACTGTGATTTGCCTCGTGCTCTAGCAGAGGCGTGGTTTTGCCAGCTGCAGACAGTTTCTGCGAGTGTGTGACGCTTAGAATTCTGGGAACTTTTCAGAGTGTAGTTGGTGGTTGGTGGTTGTTGGTTATTCAGGGGGGTTGGCTGAGGTTTGTTAGTGGTGCTCAGAGAAGAAAAGGAACTAGATTCTGGTACTCCCCCCTTTCTCCTCTCTCTCCTATCTAGTGTTAGGGGGTGAAAAGAGGGGGCAGATAAAGAGTAGGTGAACAATCCCCAACAGAGGACCAAAGACCAGCTACACTCTTCCTCTCCCCCCAGGCCTCTTGAGAGATGAGACCAGATACCACGGTGTACAAGGGGCTAATGATTCCACGCTTAACTGGTGAGCTGGAAGATCTATTACTGCCTGTGCTGTCTAGGAAGAAGAACACAGCCCCGTACCCCTTGCCAAGATGTGCAGTGTGACCACAGTGGACTAATGGCTTCCCAATCTTTCATTCCTTCTTCAATTTCCCCAACCCCCACGGGTTTTCAGGTCCTGCAGTTTTTAAGACTGGGCTTACTCTGTGGCCTCCACAGGTGCAACAGAGAACAGGCCAAGTGCTGGGCAGCTGATGAGGTCAGGGCCTGCTGTGACTGGTACCCCAAGATCATGCCCTCTGAGTGACACCACTGTTACACTGTGGTCAGTCATAGCACAGGCCTGGGCCTGTGAATACCACTTCAGCTCAGGGCTGTGAGCGTCTGCCCAGCAAGTGGTAGTTTAGCTGGCAGCCAGGGGTTGAGCACAGGCCAGTCCTGCTGAGCCTCTCAGATGTAGTTGAGAGCTCAGTGAAGACCCCCTTCTGGAAACTGATGGGGAGAAGTCTTGCTGCAGCACTGCTGATCCAGAGCCTGACAGCGCCTGCCAAGCCCCAGCCATGGGAGCACCCATGAAGTTTAGAGGTGACTGCTTCTTACAAGGTATGTATGTCCAGCAACCAACCACTCAGGTTACAGCCTCAGTGTGTGTGTTGTGTGTCTTTGACTTGCCTGCCAGATCCCACTTGTGTTAAGTGTTACAACAGAGTCTTGCCACTGGGTACCACCTGAGAACACAGTGGGACAGTGAGGAGTTTTTATAGGTCACACCCATAACCTCTGCTCTGAGGAGCCTGGGGGCCAAGTGACTCCAGCTTTTTATTATGTTCTGACACAGGGTCTTTCTTGTGGTCCTTACTGACCTAGAGCTTGCCATGTAGCACAGGCTGGCCTTGAATTCAGAGCAATACAGCCTCAGCCTCTTGAGTTCTGGGTATCTCCTGCCTGAACCACCATGCCCAGTTCTCTCCAACCATTAGAAACCCCAGGTGAGCTGAAGACAGCGGGGCACTTTGTCCTGGAGGAGGGCCTGGGAGTCACAGCAGCTGGACTATCTCACAAGGTTCAGGATTCGGCCTCAGAAGAGTGAAAATCTGGAGCCAGAGACTGAGAAGTGACTAGTAGGAATGTCTCCACCACTCTATAGACCACCCAGAGGTCAGGGACAGGTCACCAAGGGGACATGGTGGTACACTCACCAGGGAGAAAGCACCCTGAGACAAGAGGAGCTGTGGATCCTGGCAGCCCCTGCTGACACCGATACTTGTGAAGTAAAACCCAGGACCAAGGCTCCTGTAGATGCTGGGAAACACTTTATTTAAACTCTTTTGAAAAGACAGCAATTTATGCCATGAACAGAACAAGATGCTGACAAATGTTTTCTGGCCTGACCTGCCACCAAGCAGGTCTCTCTGGCCCTTGAGGGCTCTACCACTGGTAAAGGAAGCCCCTGCCTGAGGAGGGATGCGGTTGGCTCTGGAGAAGATGGGGGGCAGAAGAGCTCCATTCCGCCTGGGCTATCCTATGTCTGCTGGGAGCAGCCACAAGTGGTCGGGGTGCTAGGATTTCTTCTGGGTCATCATCAAAAGAAAACAGCAGACACAAGACTCTTCTGAAAGCACATGGCTGAGGGATGCCACCTGTCACACAGAGGAAGCCCTGGTCACGCCCATGCTCCTCCCACCTGTCACACTGATGATGCCCTGGCCACACCCACACTCCCTCTACACTGATCCCACAAGTGTTTATTTTTTTATATTTTTTTAAAAAATATAACTTTGTAAATGCTCCATAAAAATACTGCTCTTCCTAGTCAAACACAGGTATTGCGATAGAAGAGTAACTGCTTTGTCTTTGCTCTAGAAAACGTGAAAAGATTATCACACAGGATAAGATAGAAAAACGCAGGGTTCCTAAATATCACAAAAGCCAGTACCAAATGCTCACGGTGGAAGCGAAGCTAGGGACCAGGTTGGCTGGCAGCCTTGGCTGGGCACCTCCCCTGGTCCTGCTGGGCACAGCTTAGGGCACCTCATCCTTCTCCACACAAAGACGTCAGGACTGGGAAAGGCAGCCAACTGCTCTAACCCAAAGGCCAGCACCTGCCCCTTGAAGCACCGAGGACTCAGTACTGCTGGCCAGGACCCGGTGGCCCTGCTTGATGACAAGGGGCCAGCTAGCCAGGATCCCAGCCCTGGGGGTTCTGAGACCAGCCCTCCTTGTGTAAGACTGCGCTTGGCTGGATGAGGCCCACTCCTGTGCAGGTGCCGGGGCAGAAGGGCAACAGCCCTTTCCCTTGAGGCGGGAGTGTCTTCTGCTCCAAACAAGGCAGGTTGCTAGGCTGTGTCTCAGTTCTCAGAGAGGGACAAAGCCAGGGCAGCCTGGAAGGCAGCTTCTTCATCGATGCTGTAGTCCTGGGAACAAGGAGAGATGCATGTGGGAGGAGCAGGACGGCTCCCAGAAGCCAGTCCACCCAAACACCCATTGTCATCCTGTGCCCCAAGCCTCCTTCACAGAGTGACTTCCCCATTTCTTATGGGGTTCCCAAAGGTAGCCTTGGATCATGTGTGCAAACCAGTGCTCGACACGTTTGTGACCATGAGGCGTGGGTTCACAAATGAGCTCTTTCCTTTCAGATTGTAAGATTCTTTCTTTCTACAGCTTAGGTGTTGGTGTATGTTTGTGTAGACATGGGTGTGCCAAGTGTGGTGTGACAGAGGACTTTCTCATTCGTTACATGGGTACCAGGGATGCAACTCAAGTTGTCAAGCTGGGACAAAAACTGAGTTTTCTGAGATGGAAGTTTAATCGGGGGCCACAAGATCTCCAGCCTTGGGGACCAGGAAGGAAGCCAGCCAACTCGACTTGGCTAGAGGCTGCAGGAGATGATGGGGTGGGGGATGGGGGATTCTGACCTAGTTAGGAGTGGACAGGTACTCCTGAGAAAATCCTTCCAGTCCCCGTCACCTTGAAGGAAACACCTTACCAGGGACTCAGTCTCTGCAGCTGCTATAGAACCAAGGTAATTCAGGTGGCTGAACACCAAGGAACCTAGCAGCTAGCCTCAGGCAGGCCCAAGCCCTTGACAACTCTGGGTGCCTGGTGTCGTACATCAAGTGGCCCCTGAATCTTGGCACTACCATGGCTCAGCGGGAGACACTTACCACGAAGGTATCATAGGAGAACTTGTGCCGGTGCAGCAGGTGCTGCAGGAAGTTGGCGCTTTTGTAGCTGGGGTCCCCCCAGGGCATTGCTGAGCAGATGGGGCAGACCTAGAAAAGAAGGCGGGGGTAGCAGGGAGGGGCCCTCTCCTGCCGGCTTGCCTACCACCCACTCAGTATGGCATGCAGAGCACCCTCCCCTTATCCAGACCAGGCCTGTCCCCCATGTCTCCCTCAGGCAGAAGCCCTGTGCTGCTGATGCTCACCACGCGGTTGGGGTCACTGCGGTGACTTTCCACGCAGTGCTTCACCAGCTCCTGCTGATCCAGGTTTCGGGCTCCGCAGTAGGGACAAGCGAAGGTAGACCGGTTGGGAATATTGCTGGGGTGGGAGGACACTGAGTCTGCCTGGGGCCAAGAAGCCACTCTGGCTTCTTCCAAAACTTACCCTCTCCTTTGTGGACAGGCTGGTGCTGACCCATCCCCTGCAGCCCACGGGGGCACTAATGTTTTATAAGGAAACTCCTGGGACTCTCCTTTACCCCACACTGGATTAATAGGCTGTGGCCATGACAGAGGGAGGTGACTATGATCCTTCACCTAGGAAGACCCTTGCTCTGCCCATCTTGGGTCCCCATCTTGAAGTCTTGCTTACCTGGGGATGGGCTGGGATGTGGGCACCACAGGGACGAACTTGGGGCAGTTAGCCATCTGCTCCTGGACCTTCAGGCAGGAGGAAATGTGCGCTCTCATCTTTGCCAGTGTCACCTGCGAGATGGGAGAAGCAGAGCTGGGCAGGTTATGACCTCAGGCAGCAGAGACAGAGAATGACCAGCAAAGGCATTCGATACATCCCTCCTGCTCTTAGAACATGCAGAGCCTCTGAGCAGCAACCTATAGCTGGGGCTTCTGGAAGGGACCCTGGCGAGAAAGAGATAACACATGGAGGTACATGGTTTCTACAGAGCCACACAGACACAGCAGTGTTCCAGGCCCTTAGGGTAGCTATCTGTATAGAACAGAGGAAAGCCACTAGCTCCTCAGGAAAGGACTAGTAGGCCCCATGCCTGAGTCCCTAGAAAGATCTGCAAATGGGAAGCTGCTCCAGTGAGTAGACAGGATTAGTACTATTAGGAAAAAAAGGCCCTTACCACCCAGTTGGTCCTATCAAGTCACCACAACTGTGCCAGAGGAAGCTGGCCAAGGGCAGCAGCCTGGCCTGAAGGCAAGGGAGTATCTCTTGCCTTAGCTCACCCCGCATGGACTCAGTGAGTAACCCTGGAGAGAGAAAAGACATGGCAGGCCTTCCCCTGAGGGTGGACACTCCACAAGATTGAGGAAAGAGCCCACGTCGGTACACTGCCCTTGGCAGATGGGTACAGCACATGTCCTCAGCAGCCAAAGTTTAAACTAAAGACCAGCAGGGGTCCAAGAAGGTCCTCCTGAAGTCACCGTGACAGCTGGGTCATATCCATACAGGGGAAATCTGCTCCAGAAGACAGATTATACACTTGAGGTGTTCAGGTGAGGTGTGCGGCCACTTCACATGTGACTCTGACAGGATTCTGCCCTCAGGTCTCCCTGAGAAAGGCTAACCTGGGCACCCAAGCACCAAAGGGACCACAGCAGCTGACTCAGCCCAAGGTCACTCCAGTTCGTCTGCCTGGTGACCTTTGGGACATTGTGACAGGTTAACAGTCACAATTTATTAACTAGACACAGGGAGGTCTGAGACATAACTGTAGTGTGCTCAGAGTTGCTTATTTTCCTAGGAACAGAGCAGGAAGGTAGGAGCAAGGCAGGGTCTGGGGACTGTGAGCCCATCCCAGGTGACAGGACCTTGTGTGACGATACAGTGAGTAGTGCCCGGGCCACTCTGCTCAGGACACACTGCACCAGGTGCAAGGCCCTGTCTTTGGCTGCACCTCCCACCTCAGAGCCCCAAGAACCTTCCTGGCCTCCCCCAGATTTGCCACAGCCTGAGTGCACAGTCTATTCAGTCGAGCCTAAGTCAGGCAGCTTTGACATCATTGCTCCCTTGGAGCTCTGAGAGGGGCTAGCAGGTGGCTTCACACTGGAGCAGAGGTGGTTCAGCAGGAAGGAGTGTGAGCATGAGCTTATGGGACAGTGCCCCACCCAGAGCCCCCCTCCCCAGTGTGAGGAAACCTGAACAGGGCCGGTACCTTCTTGTTGCAACCCCGACAGGGTGCCTTGTAAGACGAGAGTTGCTTCTCTACATGGGTGGCCTTGTCCACTTTCTTGGGGTCGAAGGGCAGTCGGCAGAGCGGACACAGAGGGGATGGCACCTGCAGACATGGCTGGAGGCACTCCCCGCAGAACCTGCAGGTGACATAGACCTGAGGCTACTCCCTCCATGCCAGTATAACAGAGTGACACCGGCTGCTACTGACGGTTCTGCAGACAAGTCTTGTGTTCATATCCCACCCCACCACACCCCCAGCTGGACGTAGCCAAGAGGTGAGCTGACCCTCCCAGCAGCACAGCCCCCTTGCTTGGCATGTCCCTGCCGCCTGTACCCCCAGAAGAGCATCTCTGCGGCAGGTTGCAGGCTCTTTTCTGAAAGTTTCCTGATCATGTGGTGATTGACAAGAACCTTAGGGGTTAGGGTGTCAGTCCAGGGGCCAGGGAGTAAAGTCACTAACAACTGTGAAGAAGGAAATGTCAGGCCTGGAGCCCTGATTCACCAGATAAGCCAAAGTTGGCCAGGGACAGGGTTCTAAGCCACAAGGTTCTTGTAGCCTTCGAGTCAAAGAGGGGCTGTGCAATCCCTTGCTGGTGTGCTCACGAGGCCAGCAGCCTGAGTTCTATCTGCCCGGCCACACCCCGAGCTGGTCTGTGGTGTCCTCCACTCAGCAGTGGGGAACAGAAAGGAGAAGGGTGTAACTGCACACCGATGGCTGTTCTTGCCTGTCAACTTGACCACATCTGGAATTAACTAAAACAGAAGGGCTGGGCACACCTGTGAGGGATCTTTTTCCTAATGAAATAATTTGAAGTAGGAAGACCCACTTCTAATCCAGATCTTTGAGGTGGGAAGATGCATCTTTAATCTGGGCTGTACCCTCTGTTGGCGGCAGATAAAAAGGACACAGAGGAAGCTTGCTCCCACTGCCTGCTTGCTCTCGCCCTCACTGGCCAGCCCATTCCTTCACTAGCATGAGATACCGACTTTTTTGGAATTCTGGAGTACAGTGAAGACCAGCTGAGACGTCTGACACTGTAGACTAATAAGTACTGAATTCCTGGACTGTCCATTGGTAGACAGCTGTTGTTGGACTAGCTGGACAATGGCTTGTAAGCCATTCTAATAAATCAATCCCATATATACATTCATTCTATTAAGTTATTTTTCTCTAGATAACACTGACTAAAGCAGATTTGGTGTCAGAACTGTTTCTAAAGCAAGAAGATAAATATGAGTTTTTAAGTATCTGAAATAGGCTTTCCCATTTGCTGATACCTACAGCTACTAGAGCCTCTCCTGGAAGCTCATAGAGTGCCAAAAGTTCACAGTGTCAACTATTTTATAAACTGAAGAAGATGAATTCTGATTGACCAACTGTGAGAGACAATGCATTTGGTGACTGCATATAGAAAAAATCAACAATTTGTAGAAAAAACAAGAATGATGATGCTGGTTAGTTGCTCCTAGCATCCCTAGATAAAAAAGGAAAAGAATGATGTGTGGTTACAGTTAGCTGACTTCTAGATTACGGTAAAGGACAACAATGGAGCACGATACGACTGACCAGCTCCTGAAAAGAACCTTCTGTCCAGCAGCCACAGAGCCCATGTTGAAGAAAACCAAACCTCCTAAGGTTGGCTAAATTACAGCAAAAAGCCAAGCCCCAACTTGGAGTGTGTGGACATAAACTGGTAAAGAATGGGATGCTGGAACCTGGGCTGAAGGTGTGGGAGGGCCACACTGAAGCTGAGTACGTTGAAGCCTCAGATCCTCAAAGGTCTTTCTCCTGAGGACGTCTCTCCAACCTCTGCACGTGTACTCCCTCCTGACTCCCTAAAATATTGCTGCTTCTACCTTTGACTGAGGAAACTAACTGTTCATATCTGCTAAACCAGCAGTGACTGTTTGAAGGAAATGCCAGGCAAGACCGCACTGATGTTCCCCAGCGCCCACCAACAGGTTCCTCTAGATTCATAACCAGACTTAAGGCTAGCAGGCTCCTAGACGGGACGTTAAAAAGTGTAGTCCCTGAGGAGGTGAGCCACACTACTATAGAGCTTAATGAGTTTGCTAATTCATTAAACAGAAGTCTGGGGAATATGTGTGGGAATGGATTCTAAGGGTGTGGGATAACAGTGGAAGGAACATAAAACTGGATCAGGCTGAGTTTATTGATATGAACTCATTGAGTGAAGATTTTAGGTTTAATGTGGAAGCTCACAGTTTTAAGAAGTGACCTCTGCACTTATTCATAGCAACTGGTAGGAGGAGGGAAAATGATTCAGCCTCCAGCAGGAAGGCAACCTCCAAGACTGAAGGAAGAGGCTCCAAGAAGACAGTTTTACTTCCTCCTTGATACTTTTCAGCAGGGTGTGTGTGGGGTCTGGATGTCAGAATATCCCTGAATTTGTAGGTGACTCAGCCAATGTCCCTTCTGGCATTTTGACATCTCAAGAAAATGTCCTTTTTGCAGCAATGAGGATGGTGGACCCACTAGGCAATGTCAAAGATTTCTGTGCCCTTGTTCTTGATGGAGCCACTACCTGGCAAGCCATGTTTAACCAAGCCGAGAGAAACAAGATCAGCCTGAGACCTGACACTTAGTACGTGTGAAGGACTCTTCACTCATTTTTGAAATGTTTTGAGACATGAGGCTGGAGAGATGGCTCAGTGACTCTGTGGTTAAGAACACTGACTGCTCTTGCAGAGGATGTTGGATGTTGGCTTGATTTCCAGTACCTACATGATGACTATCAACTGTCTGTAGTACAGTCCCAAGGAGATCCAGCCCCACTTCTGCCCTCCATGGGCAGTGCATGCACAATGATGCAGACACACACACAGGCAAAAACCCATAAACAAAACACAACAACTCTAGAAACTTTTAACATAAGATTTCACTTTGTAGCCTATGCCGGGCCTTGAACTCATTACTGTCCTGCCTCAGTCTTTGAATACTAGGAGTGCTACCAGCTTAGAGGTAGGAGCCACCATGACTGGTCTGATGTCCACACTCTGACTTAGCAAACTATGCAGCACTGAATTCTACCTCAAGGAAATCCACAGGGAGAACAAAGCCACACTGAAGAAGAAAAGTGTCCCAGAAGAGCAGGCCTTCAAAGATACTGGTGCTGACAGAGGAAAGTGCCCATTCTCCTCTAAGAATGCAAAAAGGGCTCAAGGACACTGCTTGTCTACATGGTGACTCTCCCCAAGTCACAGTCCCCAAGAAGAGGAAGTGGAATGAAACACTGGGCACAGCTCTTGGCCTAGTTTTCAGACCACACTTCTCCCACAGAGAGTTCCTGCCTGCATCTACAGAGGCTGGTGTTGGGTAGCTTCACCAAGTGAAGAAACTGAGGGGAGGAATGTAGGAGAGAGCCATTGCATGCCCCTTCCTGTGTTCTTGGATAGGCAAACACTCAGGCACCTTCAAGGTAGCCGACACTTAGGCAAAGTTGCCTTGTGAAGTCTCAAGATTGCCCTCATTCTGGGCACAGCTCCTCCGTGGCCTTGGGATAGTTCCTTGAGCACACCTCTACTTTGGCCCCACAGGCAGGCCTACTGCCTATATCTGCAACCTCAACGCCTCCCTGCTTCCTCTCTCTCTCTTGTTCAGCTATGGGGCAGCAATTCTGCAGGGTTCTACTCACAAGAACATCTCAAGAAGGAAACAGCTTCTGGTCAGGTGGCTTGAAGCAGGAGGAATCGGTGAAGTTTTAAAAGGTGGTATAAAAGCTTAATCCTCACACTTATTTGAACATGGGCTACACCCAACAGGGACTGCAGATTAAAGGTAGGACTGAACAGCTGGGGAAATGGAGCCAGCAAAGAAAGCAGGACCATCTTCCCAAGGTGAGGTTGGTCGGACAAAAGCCTGCAGGGGGAGTGATGGGAACAGGTTTTCAGGAAAGGTGCTTTTCAGTCCAGTGTTCTACCTTGCCAGGACAACAGATACAGATTCATGAATACTAGCAAACTGAAGAACACAGTGGCCTGCGTGCACAGTGTGAAGGGCTTGTTAAAAATGACACTTCACAGAACACACCGTAAAACGCCCACTCGTGCATGCATACAAAAAAAAAATGGGTTCTGATCAAAGGCTTCCTGCTAGAATGTCACAGTAGCACTAGACTGAGCAGGAGCTAGCTGTGTTCTTACAAGACAACCTAGCAGAACTCTCCAGAGGGATCGAGTCTTCTGTTCAGCCTGACACCGGGGGGCAGGGAAAGTGAAGGCAGTTCTGGATGGAGACAAGGCCTCTGCCACCTCTCTGTATGACTAGCAGGCACACGCCCACCCAAGCGGTTCCAGTTCCCTCTGCATTAGAGCCTCCAAAATCAGCTGCCTTTGTTTGCAAAATGCCTCCCACCAATCTGGGTGCACCTTGTTCAACCCCAAGCAGCGGAGAGCCCTACCACCTCGGGAGTGTGGCCCTCTGCTGAGAAGTAGTCCTGCCCTTTCTCCATCTGCTTGCTAATCTCAAGAGCTGCACTGTGGGGAGGTCATGAAGCAGACGTTCTATCTTGGCTCCCTCCCAACTAGGCTGGGGCTGTGAAGGCCCTGAGCGCCGCTACCTCCCGCTAAGAGTCACATCCTCAAGTTTCTGCTCCTGAAACACTGGAGGAGAAGGAGCCAGAATGGGGGAGGTCTTGGCTCTGCTAGGCATTTAACGAAGTGCTTGGTGTCTGAGTCCCTTTAGGCCCTGCTACCTGGAAGCTTCATGTTCAGAATAGGCCAAGTCCTTCAAAACAAAACACCAGGTTCCAAACGAGTCCCTCTCCTAACTTTAGGAAACTCATTTCCTTGAAGTCAAAACGAGCAGACATGGGGCAGATAAAGTGGGCTGCAAAAGCCACAAGTCGTTTATTTACAATGGCCCGCCCGATCTCTGCAAGCCCGGACCCCCGCGCTCGGCTGCGATCACTGCCCTCGAAGCAGCCGGCGGCCGTTGGCAACGTGAGGGGCCGGGGCAGGTGCAGGGCGCGCGTGCAGCCGGCCGGTTGGGGCAGGGACTGCTTCCCAAAGTCCCCGTTCGGCCGCCAGCCACGACCCCTGCCCGGACCTCCCTCCCGAGGGCTCCCGGCGCGCGCTCACGTGTGGCCGCAGCTGCCGATGGCCACTGGCCGATGGTACACCTCCAGGCAGATGGGACAGCTGAACTGCGCCTCCAGGCCGCTGTCACCGCCCGCGGGCCCAGCCGGCGGCTGCCGCTGCTGCGCCGAAGCCACCAGGCTGCGGAACATCGCCATCCCCAGGCAGGCCGCCGCCGCCGCCCCCTATCCAGGCCGGCACACCGGCGTCACTGCCGCGACGGCGCCGCGCTGGCGTCACCGCTCAGCCCCAGTTACGTCATGACAGCGCCTGCTCTGTGGTGACGTCATCTCTGCGCGCCGGCCCTCCACTACCGCAATCCGGACCAGCCCCTCCATGTGTCAGGCCGGTGAGGATTACGCGGGGCCGGCGCAGCGGGAGCCTCCGCCCGTGCCGCGGCCGAGGTAAGAGCCTTCTACCACCAGGTCGGGGACAGTCCCCTTCGGCCCTTGGCAGCTACCGACCAAAGTTCCAGGGAGCTAGAACTAAACATAGGCCCTGGCGTGTGAGCTTGGCGCTTCCTCCGCCAGCTCAGGCCTGGAAGGGAGCACTGACTCCCCCAAGCCAGCAGTGGTGCGAGAATCTGCCATATATGTTCTTATTCTCTCAAAGCCGGGAGCAGAAATGTGTGAAGTGCGCAGAAGGCCTGCCGGTGGTGGTGATACGAGCGGGAGATGCCTTTTGCAGGTGAGATCTTGGCGCACACACCCCCTACGCCCCATCCCCCCCTTTCCAGGCTTGTTTTTTCCTTGTAAAGGCGTGGTTACTTTGTACGTGCTTGTCCCATTGGCCCTCATAGTAGTGGGGGGAACTATGGTAACGACTCTTGTCATCTAAACTAGGCTCACACCTGTCAATTCAACACTACAGATTCCATGACAGGAAATTTACCTCCGATTTGAGGCCAGCTTGGGCTACAGAGAGACCTTGTCAAACAAAATCCCACATCTCCTGGGCAGGCACAGCCAGTCTCCTTTTGCTTCTGTGTTACAGGGATTGTTTCAAGGCATTCTATGTTCACAAATTCAGAGCCATGCTTGGGAAGAACCGAATCATCTTTCCTGGCGAGAAGGTATATGCAGGGCTTGGGCGCTTGGCTGGACTTTGAGGCTTACGTTGAAGATGCATGTCCTTGCTGATGCTGTCCCCCCATCCCCAGGTGCTCTTGTCGTGGTCTGGGGGACCTTCATCAAGCTCCATGGTCTGGCAAGTCCTTGAGGTATATTTACATCATCATCTGGGTCTAGGCTTCTGGGTTGAATTAGCAGGTGCCTCCTTCTTCAGCCTGTACTACAAAGTTTTTGGTTGACACTAGCTAGACAGCACCCATACCCCAACTGGGACACCTTTAGGATGTCCGGTATATATTCAGCAGGTGTGTAAACCAGAAGCTCCATGCAGGGTCCCAGGCTACATTCCCTGTTTAGCTTTATTTGTTAGGACCCAGTTTCTAAGTTTGGCCAGTCATGACTGTGAACAGAGAGAAGTATTTGCCAAAATCAAAGGGAAAAGCAGCTTAGGTAGAAGGGAGTGAGGCAGATGGAACAGAGACTCAAGCTAACAATGTCTTGAACCCACAGAGGTATACAGGGTTTCCTTGAGAGACCTACATGTTCTCTCACTGTGGGGTACCAGCTAGTGGGGCCAGTGGAGAGGCTGTCTCAGTAGGGTAGTGTCAGTGGCAATTTTGCTCCAATGTGTATTGCTGTGTGGTACTGGTGTAGCTTCTGTCTCACCTGCTAGTCCCCTAGACCTGCACACCTGGAGGTCGGAGCGCACTGTGAAGCTCTTTGTCAGTGTGTGACACCGCTTCTCTTGGAAGACTCTGTTCCTGCTCTCCACATATTTTAACCTCTGTTCTTATGTTTCAAAACACTTTCTGAGGATTTTGGGGTACCCAGCAGATGGTAAAGCACCCCATGGCTCAGCTGCTGTCTCTGGCTGCTTAGGTGCCAGAGGCAGGCTGGGGGTCGGGGGAGTTCTGAAGTTTCTGATACAGATAGGAAGACTTGGCCCCCACCCACATACCCCTGTGAGGAAGGAGGACCCAGGCAGTTTGGTCCACTTCCCGGAGAGTGAAGTCCAGAGAAGTGCTTTTGGCCAGAGCTGAGTCCTAACACTTCCCTTCTAGGGCCTGAGTCAGGATTCTGCGAAACGGCTACGCTTTGTGCCAGGAGTCATCTATGTTGATGGTATGTGTGGCCACTCCTCAGTCCCCAGCAGTGGGTGAACCCCACAGACTTCTCAGGGGATAGACGGTGCCTTCCCAATTATATTGAAGGGCCCAGGGTTGAAGAAGGTGAGCTTAGAGCTAGTCTTTGGGGCAGAAAGCCTAGGGAGTTTCTTCCCCTGTGAGGAGAGCCTGTCTGAAAAACACCTCAAAGAAAAGGCCAGTCTTGCTCTTACAGAGCAGACCGAGTGGGATTTTTGTGTGCAGCACTATGAAGCCTGCATGCTTCCCACTTGGGCTTTACAGAGGGAGCCGCCTGTGGCCAAAGCTTAGAGGACAGAATGAAGACGTTGGTTGAGGTGAAGCAGATCCTGGAGAACACTGGTTTTCCATTTCATGTAGTGGCCTTGGAAGAGGTAGGTGGGTCTGCGCCTGTAAAGGGTCCTGTGGTGGCCCTGGAGGGCATACCTACCAGAATCCATGGGCCTTGGACTCAGTGTTCCTTCTTTCATCTGGGAAGGTGTTCAGCTTGCCACCATCAGTGCTGTGCAGTGCTTCCCAGGAGCCAGCAGGGACAGAGGAGGCCTACAAGGCAGCCGTGGACAGCTTCCTGCAGCAGCAGCACGTGTTGGGGGCTGAGGCCTGTACCAGCCCAGCCCAGGCAGAGGATCAGCTGCATCCATCCCACAGCCAGGAAGACTCAGGCATGGCCGGGTACCCAAAAGCTGCTCAGACTGAGGCCTTGTCTAGGTTGTTCGGCTCCATAAAGACACTGACAGCCAAAGAGGAGCTTCTGCAGACCCTGAGGTGAGTGAACTGCCGCTAAACCCTGCCTGGTCCTGGGAGGGACTCCATCTCCAGCTCCTGCAATTCACCCCATTCCAGGACCCATCTGACTGTGCATGTAGCCCGAACCCATGGCTACCGCAAGGTGATGACAGGGGAGAGCTGCACCCGCCTGGCCATCAAGCTTATGACCAACCTGGCCCTGGGGAGAGGCGCCTTCCTTGCCTGGGACACGGTATGTAGGGTCTAGAGGCCAGGGTGTCCCTAGTCTTCCAAATGGAGAGGCCTGGGATCCAGGCATAGATGGTGGTGGCAGTAGCAGGCCATACTGCTAGGATTTGAGCCTCGCGGCCTCTGCTTCCCAGGGCTTCTCAGATGAGCGACATGGGGATGTGGTATTGGTGAGGCCCATGCGGGACCACACGCTGAAGGAAGTGGCCTTCTACAACCACCTGTTTGGTGTCCCCTCAGTCTTCACACCAGCCATCGATACCAAGGTGGGTCTTTGGAGGGATACGTGGGCAGTTGTGGGCAGCCTACACATAGAATCAGAAATCCCCAATGCTTCATCAGGGCCTCAAATCCTCACCAGGCGGCTTCAGCCCTTCCTCCCCTAGGGCTGGCCCTGGAGACTTAGCTGTGACCTTAGCCCCTACTGCTGGCTTGTGAAAAGGCCAGTAGCATTATCCATGTTCCCAAGGATCCTTCAAGCATGACCTGTATCCTGGAAGAACAGACTGGCTAAGGAAGTGGCTCGGAGGGAGAGGTGAAAGGGTGGCAAGATGGCATGGTGTGAGTCCTGTGCTGGTCTCAGTGCTGGCCACATGAAGCCCATGGTGCTTCTTATAGGTCCCCCTGGGCCCTTCTGAAATCTCCCATCTGATTGTCCCCAGGCTCCAGAAAAGGCTAGCATTCACCGGCTGATGGAGGCCTTTATCTTGAGGCTGCAGACTCTGTTCCCCTCTACAGTCAGTACTGTGTACAGGTGTGTGTGCCCTAGGGGGGTGCTGGTGTGCAGGTGTGTGTGCCCTTGGGGGGTGCTGCTGTGCAGGTGTGCAGGTGTGTGTATTCTAAGGGGATGCTGCTGTGCAGGTGTGTATACCCTAGGGGGATGCTGCTGTGCAGGTGTGTGTACCCTAGGGGGAGTGCTGCTGTGCAGGTGTGTGTACCCTAGGGGGATGCTGCTGTGCAGGTGTGTGTGCCCTAGGGGGGATGCTGCTGTGCAGGTGTGTGTACCCTAGGGGGAGTGCTGCTGTGCAGGTGTGTGTGCGCCCTGGGGGAGTGCTGCTGTGCAGGTGTGTGTGCCCTAGGGGGGAGTGCTGCTGTGCAGGTGTGTGTGCGCCCTGGGGGAGTGCTGCTGTGCAGGTGTGTGTGCCCTAGGGGGGATGCTGCTGTGCAGGTGTGTGTGCGCCCTGGGGGAGTGCTGCTGTGCAGGTGTGTGTGCCCTAGGGGGGATGCTGCTGTGCAGGTGTGTGTACCCTAGGGGGGGTGCTGCTGTGCAGGTGTGTGTGCCCTGGGGGAGTGCTGCTGTGCAGGTGTGTGTGCCCTAGGGGGGGTGCTGCTGTGCAGGTGTGTGTGCCCTGGGGGGGTGCTGCTGTGCAGGTGTGTGTGCCCTAGGGGGTGCTGTTGTGCAGGTGTGTGTACCCTAGGGGGGGTGCTGCTGTGCAGGTGTGTGTGCCCTAGGGGGGATGCTGCTGTGCAGGTGTGTGTGCCCTGGGGGTGCTGTTGAGCAGGTGTGTGTGCCCTGGGGGAGTGCTGCTGTGCAGGTGTGTGTGCCCTAGGGGGGGTGCTGCTGTGCAGGTGTGTGTGCCCTAGGGGGGTGCTGTTGTGCAGGTGTGTGTACCCTAGGGGGGGTGCTGCTGTGCAGGTGTGTGTGCCCTAGGGGGAGTGCTGCTGTGCAGGTGTGTGTGCCCTGGGGGGTGCTGCTGTGCAGGTGTGTGTACCCTAGGGGGGGTGCTGCGGTGCAGGTGTGTGTACCCTAGGGGGGTGCTGCGGTGCAGGTGTGTGTACCCTAGGGGGGGTGCTGCTGTGCAGGTGTGTGTACCCTAGGGGGAGTGCTGCTGTGCAGGTGTGTGTGCGCCCTGGGGGAGTGCTGCTGTGCAGGTGTGTGTGCCCTAGGGGGAGTGCTGCTGTGCAGGTGTGTGTGCCCTGGGGGGTGCTGCTGTGCAGGTGTGTGTACCCTAGGGGGGGTGCTGCGGTGCAGGTGTGTGTACCCTAGGGGGGTGCTGCGGTGCAGGTGTGTGTACCCTAGGGGGGGTGCTGCGGTGCAGGTGTGTGTACCCTAGGGGGGTGCTGCTGTGCAGGTGTGTGTACCCTAGGGGGAGTGCTGCTGTGCAGGTGTGTGTGCGCCCTGGGGGAGTGCTGCTGTGCAGGTGTGTGTACCCTAGGGGGGTGCTGCGGTGCAGGTGTGTGTGCCCTGGGGGGGTGCTGCTGTGCAGGTGTGTGTGCCCTGGGGGTGCTGTTGAGCTTGCTCCTGCTTGTTGCTCATTCCTGTTTGCCTACACACCTGTCCACAGGACAAGTGAAAAGTTGGTCAAAGCTCCCCGGGAGGGCTGTGCCACTGGCTCCTCAGGCCCCAGCTGCCTCCTCTGCATGTGTGCCCTGGACATTGACACTGCTGGTGCGTGCAGGGCCTTCTTGGGGTGCTGTGTGGGTGGTTATTTGGCTGCCCCAGGGTTCCCTCAGCCCCTCTCTGTTGCAGACAGTGCCACGGCCTTTGGGGCTCAGTCCTCCTCACATCTCTCCCAGATGCTGACTGCTGAGGCTGGAATGCCTGCCCGGCCCTGCTGTGGTACAGGGGAGGGTCAGGCCCAGAGCTGCCACAGGGCAGTCTGCAGGAGGTGAGACCCTGTCTGTGTCCTGCCCGAGGGCAGTGGGGAGGGAGCAGGAAGACTGACTGGTTGAGAGCAGACACACAAGTTCAGTTCTGCTCCCACAGGGAGGATGCACCAGCCTGCATCATAGAGCAGCTGTGTTACAGCTGCCGGGTGAACATGAAGGACCTGGTGAGTGGCTGTCCATCTGTCCCTGGAACCTATCCCCATAGTTCCATGGCTTCTCACATTCCATCTCTTGTAGCCCTCCCTGGACCCATTGCCACCCTACGTTCTGACTGAGGCTCAACTCCGCAGCCAGAGGTAACACCTGCTCTTTGGGGAGACCTCTGGGGCCACACCTAGGACTGGTTCTTACTGCATTCTCCCATAGGGGCTCGGTCTCTGAGGAAATCCAGGAGTATCTGATTACAGATGAGGAAGACAGAGCAGAGTCATGCAAAGCCATGAAGCAGGAAGTCGAGGACAAAGGGATTGGTCTGTGACTGTCCATTTGTATAAATAAAAACGTTTTACTTAGAAAACCCTACAGTACTTGTGGGAAGGGAGAGCCAGGCCCCCAGACCCAGTGTGGCTAGCCCTGGGCTACACTGGGCCTCCAGCCCAACTGGCAGGGACGCAATAGGTAGGGACACAGGGTCCCTTTGACAGCAGCATCATCAGGGTTTACATAGGCCAGGACGTGTCACAGCTCGTGGCCTTGGACAGCCACACTCTGACCCAAGGAGCTCTGCCAGCCCTGGTGCCATGCTGCCCTGGGGCAGCTCCTTCATTCCCGGTGCCCACGGGCTGGGTTCCTACTCCTTCTCACGCGTCCATTTGATCATGGTCTCTGGTGACCGATACAGGAAGATGAGCTTGGCATACAGCTCCTCCTCCAGCTCCAGCTCGCGCGTCTCCCGCACCAAGAAGATATCCTGGCACAGCTTGAGGATGCGATCCACACACGGCAGCTCCTCAAACATGATGGAGTGTGAGATCTCACTGAAGAAGCCCCGCACAAACTTGCCAACGACCAGCACAATGGAGACGTACAGCCCCACGATCCTGTCAGGAGAGGCGTGTGAGCCGGGCCCACTCAGCTCCCCCGGGACTCTAGGAGATTCCTCTGCAGTACTCACCCGTAGCCAGCCAGGAAGCCGAGGCTAGGTGGGCTGACCTTATCACTGAAGATGACCATGGGCAGCAGGTTACAGTCAGCCTGGCAGTCCTGCAGCTCGATCACCCACCACTCGACAAAGTCGGAGGCCCTTGTGCCCGCCTGCTCCCTCTGCTCTCTCCGCAGCTGGATGCGTACATCGAGGTAGTCCTCTTCCTCATCTGAGTTGAGGGGGGTAGTTAAGGGTTGTAGCCCATCCCTGGCCGAGGCTGTACCCCTGCACCCTGCTCCCACACTTACCTGGCTGTAGCTGCTTCACAGGGTTGGCTTCAGGCCCATTGGGAGCACGAATGTACTTGGGGAAGAGGTGGGGAATGACCCTGTGGAGGAGTCAGCAAGTCAGGGCCCATCCTAGCCCCCTGCCCACATACCCCACAGTGGCCTCCACTCACACTGACTGGTCAGGTTTGCCCTCGAGCAGTTGGGCCAGCTGCCTTCGTTCTGTACTGTTGGGGGCCAGCTCCAAGGTGTGCTTCTCGTTGGTATACTCCACAGTGCCACCCTTGGCCAGGTCCCTGGGGAGCAGGCAGTGTTAGGCGGTGTGGGGCACCCCTAGGCCCCCATAAGAACAGGACCCACCTCTGGAAATTCCAGGTGAAGCGCAGTGTAATGTCGGCTGTGCCGTTGTATAGCTCCTGCTTCATCTGGGCCCGACTGGGCGGGCTGATGCGCCACAGTGCCCCCGAGCTGCCTTCTATCTGTGCCGTGACGATGTCCTCAGGACTGTACTGGCTAATGAACTGCATGGCTAGCTGCGTGGGGTATGCTCAGTTAGGGGCAGCAGGCCACCTTTCCCCTGCCAGCCCACCTCATACCAAGTGGGTCCACTGCAGGTCACTCACTGGGTAGGGGTCAAACTGCTGGGACAGCTGCTCATAGGACTCGGGCGTGAACGGCACTATGGATGGCTGCTGGGCACTCATGGTGAACAGTGGCTGGGGATGGAAGCACAGTCATCGCGGAGCCCTCAACGGCTGAGAGGACTGGGCGGGCGGGCGGCTGACTACTCACCTCGTAGCCACCTAACTTGAGGGTTACAGTGACATCAATGGGCTGGTTGACGACACCGACCACAGAACGGATCAGTGACATGAAAAGCAGAGGGAACCAGATGATGGCGATGAGGAAGATGATGATGAGGCCTCCCATACCATACTTGACGATCTTCTTCTTCTTCTGTCCCTTGGGCTGGGGATATTTCTGGAAGGGAGACACTGGTTACCCTCCCACGCCCCTGGCCACAGACTAAGCCTCAGCCTGGAGTCACTGAATAGCCTGAGATCCAGAAATAACCATCAGTGGGGTCCCCTGGGACATTAGGTACATAACACACAAAGAGAAGGACGCCTACTTTCTACACAGTCGCAAGCAGGATCATTGGAGCAGAGAGCTCGGTGTGACAATCTTAGACATGGCCAGGCGGCTTGGGGAACACCAGAAGCGAGCAGGAAAAGGAAGATTATTTTAGAAACTAATGTTTCAGAAGTGATCGTGAGAGTGCACTGCTCCGCTCGAGGACCAGAGTTCAGTTTCCAGAAGTCATGTTGGGTGGATCACAACCGCCTGTACCTCCAACTCCAGGGCATCTGATGCCCTCTTCTGGCTTCCGTGCACAGACCCACACAGATACAGAAAGCACAGCCAGAACCCGCAAGCTTTCAGATGGAATTGGTTGACTAAGTACGTGGCAGGTGTGAACTGAGCATTGTTTCCCAGGCACATGAACTGTCAGACTTTGGAACCTCAGCCTGCTGGTGACAAGGTGCAAGCAGTTTGAAATGACAGTGACCTCACACGTGCCCTGTGGAGGGTGGCACAGCAAGAACAGCAGCAGTCTGTCCACATGCCAGGGGTTCCACACCGCACAGGATCGATTACGTAGCTTGGGATCATTGCTAGGTGGAGGGGTGCTGCTGAGGTGGGGGAGCCTGGTACATAATGGTTCTATGTAACCAAACAGGCAAACTCAAAGGAGACAGGGTGGAGAGAGTGATAAAGAAGGCTTGTCCTAAATGTCCTCCGTGGGCATTAGGACATTATTAGGTGCTGGCCTAAAGAAAGCTGTGTGCAGTGGTGAGCACATATACTCTGAATATTCTAAACCATGAAACAGTTCCAGTAACAAACAGCTACGAGTCCCCACCACCCAAACCTAATGGCCCAGTCCACTGTCCCTAACTGCCCAACAGAACCACTGCAGCTGTCTACAAGAGTTCTAGAAAGCTCTTTGAGCTGTTGCACATGAAGGTTGTGAATTCCCAAGAAGTACCCTCCTTCCTCTGCCCTGGCACCTTCTCTGTCTCTCGGCTGCACTTGATGATGAAGATATTGGCATAGATGTCTTCCACACACATCCAGCTGGACAGGGACAACGTGGTGTCGGTCCATACCCAGTCCATGACAGCCCGCAGCTCCACCAGGAATGGCACTAGACGGAACCTGCCAAGGCCAGGATTCCATCAGCAGGGACAGCCTGCAATGGCTTCTGACTGCTCTTCATGATTCCCTAGGCAGACCACACTCACCCCTGGAAAAGGAAGAGGTTTAGATGATTGTACTTCTTGGTGAGGAAGTTGCCCAAGATACGGGTGGGGTAGCCACAGCGGATCTGGTAGGCGGACAGGGCAAAGTAAATGCACTTCACGAAGTACCACAGCTGTGCCACGGCATTCTGGTTGAACATCCTGAATAGGACAGGACAGGGTGTCAGGGAAAATGAACATGACAATTCTAGAGGCCAACCCAAGCTGCGCCACACACAGAGAACACAGTGCCTCACATCACCTACCTCTCAGTGACAGCTGGTAAGATGAAGAACATCCAGAGGTGAATGGCCACCACCAGGACCACCTGAAAGGCCAGCTTGCCCAGTACAGTCTTACGCAGGTAGAGGGCGCGGTCGATAACCATGGTGCCGAACTGGACCAGCAGCATGAAGAGGAAGGCCTGTGGAACCTGGTCATCTGACAGTGAGGATGCAATGTCCGTGGCTGCAGAGTGCTTCTGTAGCAGGGGCACAGGTTGGGGAGACGGAGCTGTAGCACCCCTCAAAGACCTAGAGGCCAGTCGTCCACTCTGGGGTCCCAGGTCAACTTACCCCAAAAGCCCAAAAACCGAAGATGATGATGATGATGTCAACAATGTCGGCCAGGAACATGAGTGCATAGACGTCGGTGGCTGCTCGGTACTTGGTGTGCAGAATGTCATGGAAGAAGCCCCGCAAGGGTTGGTAAAAGCTCTGGGCCCTGTGGATGGACAGCCTCAGAGGGTATAGAGCCAGGGACTTCCTTTTTGCCCAATCGCCCTACCATTCCTAGCCAGGCCACTCACAGTGACAGACAGAAGCTCTGCAGCCGATGCCCAGCTGCCTTCATCCTCTCCCGAACCTTCAATCTTTCTCGAGTATGACGTGGCCTCTTTCTCCCTGCAGCATCTTTTCCTTCCTCTCCCTCCTCGTGCTCAGCCTCTGTGGGTATGTATGTCCAGGGAAGTGACAGTGAGCCTATCAGGGACTGGGTGTCTGCTCCAACAGGCTGACCTCACCCCACTTCATGGACAGCACAGAAAACTCCCCATAGTCACCAGTGAGAGACAACTGCTACTGTGCTCTCTTCTGAGGTGGCCTTGAGACATCAGCCCATAGATACTCATTCTGGGTGTGAGGAGTCATCTCTGTCTCTTCCCCTCCCAGGAACTTGGCAGGGATCTAGCCTGGGCTCTCACCCATGACTGCTGCTCGTTTGGGTCCTGGAGTCTCCTTCCTCTTCCTGAAGCGTATGCTGATGTGCCTTGTGTGCTGGGGCTTAAGGTCCTCTAGGGGATCTTGGATCCCATCCTCGGATCTAACACTTCCTTTCCCTTGGATGTGGTCCCTGGGGGTATTAGCCAACACTGGCTCCTCAGGATGCCCAGTGCCTGTCTCAGGCAGAGAGTCCAGCTTAGCTTCTGATTCTTCCTCGGCCTCTCGGTCCTTTTCACTATTTCTGCAATGGGCCTTGGAGAAACGGTCCTCCTTGTGGTCCCAGAGGCCATAGCACTGTGGAGAAAATGGGTAGGTGAGGAGCCTGACCCAGGTCGTGTTTAGACCAGACTGGGCAATTGGGCTCAAGAATGCCTGGAGTTGCCAAGGCAACCCTGCCACCCCTGCGCTGGTGGGCGGGCTCACCAGCAACTGCGAGCGGTGGAAGAAGAGGGCCATGAGTTGCACCAGGTCATACTTGATGTAGCCATCCGTCTTCTCAAGGCCCAGGATGCGCGGAGGGAAGTAGGGCTTGTTCTCGTAGCGCCGCAGCACTATGTAGCTGTTCCAGGGGAAGAAGCCAAACTGGAACAGGTATTTGGTGACCACCATGACCTGCAGGACAGGTATTTGGTGACCACTGTGACCTGCAGGACAGGGCATTCAGCATGGCCTATGTGGCCCAGCCCCAACCCTATAAGCTGCTACTCACCTCAGTGAAAACAATGGCTGTCATCCAGAAGCGCTTGCTAGGCCTTGGGATGGTCAGCATGGCCCACAGGAACACAAGCACAGGCAGCACCAGGGAGGCAGCTGAGGCTGTCACCATGTGGTTAAGGATGATGATGAAGTAACAGAGAAGCTCCGAGTGCGCAGCCACACACTGGTACATGGCTCCGAGCAGCCGCAGCAGCCGGCCCTGTTGTGCTTCAAACTGCTCCGCCTCCTCCAGCTCAGGGATATGCAGGCGCCTGCCACAGGACCACAGGAGTTTGGGGGCAAGAGCACCCCTGGGGTGCAGAGCCTTGCCCACAGCCATGGCAATAGACAGACTCTGATCCCAGGGCTGTGCCTAGTCAGTTCCTGCCTCCCTCACCAGCGTCTTCCACTGGGCCTCCTGCTCAGGAGAATGCCCTTGAAAACCTGCACACAGCCGAGTCCCATCCCACCTGTCCAATAGCAGCTCGCTGGCTGTGCGCATCCGGGTACGAGGATTGGCTAAAAGCTCTTGGGAGCCATGCAGGGAGGTCCCAGCCTGGAGGTCCCCAGTGTCAGTGATAATCTCCTCACTGCCACTGCGGGTGTTATAGCCTGTGCTCAGGAGGCTGCTGGTGCCGTCTGTCATGTTGCTCAAAGGCTCTTCGGCTCCCAGCCCACTGTGGGAGAAAAGGTTACAGAGGGACAGGACTGTAACCCGATGGCTCTTCCAGGGACAAGCAGAAATGGGGAGCCTGACTCACCCCAGACCCCTTGGGCTCTGCACCCACCTTGAGGCTGTGCTGGGTCCATCACGGGTCTCCACCGGACCCGACAGTGTGGTCTCATCTTCACTCACATAGAGCTGGTCTAGCACCCCTCGGTGCACCTCTCCGCCCTGCAGAGGATGGAGAAGCTCTCAGGCCACTGGGATTGGCTCAGCTTTGTTCCACATGTGCCCAGCAGGCCACAGGTAGGGATGTTGCCTTGATGGAGCACAGGAGGAGCTTGGCCCAAGGGATACTTACCCGAAGAAGCTCCTGGGTGAGCAGGTAGCGCTCTGCACGCAGCACATCACTCATGGTGCGGTGGTGCTTTGTGAATGCACGCAACCAGCGCGTCAGCCCGTCTACTGTGGCCTGGCCCAGCACCCACAGGAACTGCATGGTGCTCAGCACACGCTGCATCACATGGCTACGGCCTACAGAGAGTAGGGGGGGTGGTGGGGGGTTGGCTGGTCACAAGAGCCCTCAACCCTCTGCTCCCTTCCCAGCAAGCCCACATACCTGCCATCTCATCCTCTGGGGCGTCGACTGGCTCCACATCTGGGTTCAAGTCACCTAGTCACAGACATAATTAGTATCGGGTAGTCCTACAGCTCTCCTACTGGAACCCCCAAATACAACTCACCAGAAGCCAGCTGTTCTGCCCGATCCTGCCGTGCCTGCTCCCGACGCTGCCTCAGCACTGTCTGGGCGTTGGTTACCCATGCCTGGTATGCCATCTGCCAGCCAGATTTCTGGTTAGGAGTCTGGCACCTCTAGCCGAGACATCCATTCAGCCTGGCATTATGGTTCCCTCTCAAGGAAGATGACAGAGGGCCAGCTATGTACCAGATACAGCCAATCACGGACCAGATCCTGCTCTCTGTCTGGCTGTGGGTCTTCAGTTTCCCAATCCCCCTCTGCAGCCGCCCAGCATGACCAGTGCCAGGGCCTCAAAGACAGACCAGGGCCTCTCCTGGTCCCACAGAGCAGTTTCCAGTAGGCACGTGTGGCCTTCCTCTTAGAGCAGGTGTCAGTCAGAGAGCCCGTTGGGTAAAGAAGAGGGTGGGAGAGCAGAGGGGCTGTTGGTGACCTGTTTCCCTTACATCACAGCCTGTTTCTCTAGCTGCCTGGGCAGGTCTGAAGGGCTCGACAGACTTTCTGATCTGTAGGCGCTGGATCCCACGGCCCTCGGGTGTCTGTCTGTCCCTGCACACTGCCCCACTCAGAAACGCCATATTCAGAGCAGGAAGGCGTGGCCCCACCTCACCTGGAAGGCACTCTGAGCTGCAGGCCTGGGGTCCTCAGGTAGAGCCTCCTCTTCCTCCTCGCTATCTGACTCAAACAGGAAGTAGTCGCCAGAGTGGATGACTATAGTTGGCAGGGGTAGGAAAGAGTACGTGTGTTTGAGAGCCAGTCTCCACACCAGGACCCTGAAAAGTTCTGGAGTTCCTAGGTTCAGTTTTGAGTTGTGTGGTAGCAAACCCGTTGTTAAGAATGATGCTCCCCTCAACATCTTCCACCCTCTTGCTTGAGGGCCACCCTTCCCACTAGGACCATCCCATGCAGGTTTCAGCAGGATGGGGAAGGTGGTCCATGCATGGAACGGAGAGCCATGCACAGGTTAGAGGGCCCAACACGACCAGACGGGACAAAGAGAAGCTAGTAGACAGGAGGATCAACAGCAGTACAGAGGGGTCAAGGCAGGGTACCTGTGGCGTGGTCCAGCCAGGGACGCCACCACTGTCTCTGTGGCGAGGAGGAGACCCCTGGGCTGTCAGGCCCTGTGGAGGGGCAAGGCAAGCGTGAAGCAGGGGAGGCTGTGAGAGCAGCCTGTTTTGGGCACAATGGCACGTGGCGGGGACAGAAACAGACACAGGACTCCTGCAGTGACAAGGTTCCATGTGGTGCCACATGTCTCAGAGCCCTGGGGGGATGGAGAGGGGCCACAGTGCAGGTAGACAGTCCCAGGTAGCCACATGGCCTGCAGGGACAAAGAGGAACACACCGCATGGCACAGGACTTGGGGCAGGGTCCCGTGACATCACTTACACGTAGCACAGGACAAGGGAGTGGGACCCGGTGGCATACCACTTGTATAGGTGCAGGGGATGTCAGCAGCACACATGCCGGAGGTAGCGAGTGTGTGCGTGTGTCGCGGGTACCCACTGAGGTATGTGGTTCTGTCCACACTTACCTGGCTCCTGGCTGGGATCCTGAGGGTCTGTGGACTGGAGTTGGCCACGCCGTGCCTGGCTCTGCCTGTACTTCTCCTGCTTGGCACGGATGCGCTTCATCCTGCGAGTAGGAAGGAGCTCTGAGTACCAGGCTGACCAGAAGGGTCAAAGGGACCCTAGCCTAGGTAACACCTACTGCCTCTTCAGCTGAGCCAGGGACTTCTCCTCCGTCTGGCGGTGGAAGTTGATACTCTTCAGGTTGGCTGCATTGTAGAGGGCAAAACCCCTGTAGGGAAGAGCAATACCTCAGCACTTATCTCAGACACAAGTATTTCTCAATCCCAGGGCCTAGGGAGCCTGCCTGGTCCTTCTCATACCGAGGCATGTGTTTGGAGACACCGGCCACCTGCAGCCACTAGAGAGGAAATACCTGTCACCTCTTTATCTGGGGCAGAAAACCATCACAGAAAAGAACATTGGGTGGCAACTCTGGGGTAGGTAGGTGAAGCTGCTGACCCTAAGTTTAGCTCCAGGGGCAGAGACCTTTGCTGGGAGCATGATCCCATGTCACAGCCCTCTAGCTGGGGGACACTCAGGCCGCTGGGGGCCATACTGCCTTCTAGTGTGTCTGGCCACGTGGAGTAAGGGCCGCCCTGATGATACCAAGGCGCCAGAAGTCCTTTGGTCTCCCTTTTGGTGACAGGATCAAGTGGAGATGCTATTGTAGAAGAAACCCCTGCTGAGGATGGAGGGCTCTTCTCCACCCCAGGGAGAATCAGACGGGCAGACCTGGAGGCCTGCAGGGCCGTGGCCTTCAGGTCAGCGCTGACATGCAGGAAGTAGTGGCTGAGAAAGATGCGCCGTTGCAAGAGCAGGAAGAAGAAGCAGATACTGTCCCAGATGATCCCGGCCTCTTCCACAGGCAGCAGGCAGTCCCTGTCCCTGGTCATCATCTCTTTGGCTGTGGGGCAGAGGCCAGTATGGCAAGGGGTCAGCAGCAGAAGGAGTGGCTCTCCTTGTGCCTGCCCCTCCCCCACGCCCCTTACCCACTCACGATCATAGTAGCCTTTTACTGTGCACACGAGGCTGAAGAGCTGGATGACCCAGCAAAAGTTGCTCTGCATTTGCTCCACGAAGACACAGGACAGGAGCTGGGGGCAGGAATGGTGGCCAGAGTGAGGGAGGTTGACCCTGGGGTGGGCTGGGGCCGGGCTGTGTGGGCAGTCTGCTCACCGACAGCATATTCTTGGAGATGATGACGGTGACGTTATAGAGGATGAGGCAGTCCCACAGCACGAGTTGGGCTCGTGTGTCCTTCTGCAGCAGGGCAGTACCGAAGAGCAGCAGGTAAAAGCAAGCCAGCAGGTACCCCAGCCCAAAAATGCTGATGCGGGTGGCACCCGTGACAAACACCACCACAAGTACGAGCCAGAACAGGTAGCGGAAGACAGCCACCTTCAACATATCCAGATAGGACCTGGCAAGGGGGGATGTCACTGAGGTCACCGGGTCGCCCCAGATGTCCCCTGAGCAAGTGCTTCAGAGTGGTCAGCACAGGACCTACCTGCAGTGGATGAAGTTGGGAATGGGGTTGGGTTCCCCGTGCAGGGGATCCAGGTGGTCAGTGTTAATGCCAGCCATCCGCTGCCACTCCTCCGTTCGCTCAGCAGAGAACACCTGCCACTGCTGGGAGGCACAGAGCAGCAGGAGGAAGTCACCTGCAGGACAGGAGAGACGTTGCGGGGCCTGCACCGCCAGGGACTGACTCCTCCCACTTCACAACTGAGAAAGTGTCTATACATGAAAGCTGAAAACAGGAAGGCGTCGTACTGAGGACACACCGGTCTGTAGGTGTGCTGTACACACGCACGCACATGTGTCAGGGAATAAGGGCTGCTGTGTATGTCCCTGCACCTGTGAGACTGTTGCTGTGCACACCTGCGAACACACAGGTCTGCGTCACTGTGTGTGCGCATACACTCCGGGACGTGTTTTGTGTGTCTGAGGGTCAGACCTTCAGTCCCATCTGGGTGAGGCTGTGGGGTGCCATGGCTCTCCTATGGAATGAAGTACCACTCAACTGTTAATACCTGGACAACCGTCCTCTTGCTGGTTCCAGGCAAAGGTCCCTGTGTACCCAACAAGCACCCCGCCTGAGTCCTTACACACTCTCGGCAGGTACCCTGAGGTAAGGATGGGGTTGCACTTACTGATAAGGTTGGTGGAGTTGGGGGCCCTGAAGAAATCAGGCAGGTACAGCCACTTGATGAGGGCAGAATTCATGGGGATGGCCTTGCTCCAGCGCCACGGGTAGTCTGTGCGCATCAGAAAGGGCAAAAGCTGTCCTTATCCCCTCTGCTGCCAGAAGCCCCAAAGGAATATGTGTCACACAGTCCAGTGTGGTCACAATCTGTTCTCACATCCCCTCTCAGTCTCAGGGACACTGACCCACAGATTCAGAGATTCTAACAGGCCAGAATTTCAAGGTAGAAAATTACCTTGGAGGCAAGGGGTGGTGGAGTAACCTCCGGATGGGCTAGAGGACAAGACCGTGGTGAACCTCACCTGAGACAGGGCAGGTACATCCCAAGGAGATGCCAGTATTTGGGATGAATTATGTTCATATAATTTAATAGTATGAAACATAAAATAATAAAACACAAAGCAATAACTATCTCAGACATCCCTCAACTACTATACACCCTGGATGCAGTTGCTAAGGCAACCACACCTGGGAGACTCCTAAGTGAACAGGAATACCTCAAGGGCCTTGCCATAACCTCTCACAGAAGGCACAACTGAGGGACCTCTCCTGCACCCCCTAAGAGAAAGAAGCTCATTGCAACAGAGGCACCACTCCACTCTGTGACATCACTGAACTGGACAGATTATGGACTGATGCCTGGGGCGGGGGCAGGGCTGACTTCAAAGGTCTGCACAAAGGGACACATGGGGTTGGGCATGCTCATCAAGAACTGTAGCCTTCTAGAAACATGTCTGAAATGTGTGGAACTGTCCCAGGTACAGAACTCAGTTAAGGGGGGACACCCCAGGCCATCTCACAGGGAGGGTCAGCTGTCCATTCACCAAGGGCAAGGAGGGCAAGGAAAGCCCAGAAATCACCAGGTGGAAGAGAGAGCAAGATGAGCCAGGGATGTCTACTGCATGGTCACAGACTGGAGCAGGAGGACAATCTAGGACCCGAAACACTTTCCGCTTGGTTCAAAACAAAGAGGGGGGACTTGGGTGTAGCTCAGGACTGAGCCCTTTCCCAGTAAGTGTCAATCATGGACTCCACTGACACCCTTAGGATGATTAAAAAAAAACAAATGTCCCCCACCAAGAAGCTAGTGGACGATCAAAGACACCTGAGACCCAAAAGAGAAGCCGTCACTGGAGCAGTGGACAGTTGCCCTGTGTATCTGTAGCACCCAGATGTGGGCAGGCAAGATTGCTTCTGGACAGGTCAAATGGGCAGTCATGGGCCACACCAGGTCTGGGGGTACCACCATGAACTCTGTACCCATAAAATTCCTCATACTTAAGCCACCAACTCAGCTGTCCAGAAATGTCATAGGCTAGAAGAAGCTTCATGAAAGAGACAAGAGAACACACGAGAAAGGCCGTACTGAGAACAGCTGGTAAAAAAGAGCTAGTGCCATTCTGCTGCAGACTACACACCTGACAAGTATCCTACTACCATAGGCTGTCAGGAGAGGTATCAGCCCTGCAGGCATAGTGCCACGCTGCCCTCAGAAAGCCCACCTCGGGCCAGGACTGTGAGACATCACAGCTATGGCTCAAGTGGTCCAGAGAGAACTTTCAGGCTACAGAGGATATAACAGGCTCCCTTGCCAGGAATGTGGGTGTGGCACTATTCAAAGGTCAGGAGGTGAACAGGAAACAGCCCTCAGCCTGGGTGGCTTACCAATGCACAGTGCGGGAGGCATGCCCAGGCATAGCAGGTACTGGTACAGCAAAAACAGTGCGAGGAACAGACAGTAATTGGGCCAGAGGCGGGCGATGGCCTCACGGCGCCGGCGTGTAAGGATGGCCACCAACCAGCAGCCATGTAAGATCACCATGAAGTTCATGCGCTGCCCGATCACATTCACGGCCATAAGGAAGCAGATCTGGAGGGATTCAAGGGGCGGGTCTGATGGTAAGAAGGGAGCTACTCCAGGTCCACAGGCTTGGAGCAGCCCTGCCTTGAGGTTATAGAGCGTCCATCGTTACTGGGGCCATGGGGGGCAGTCCCAGATCACCGTCCTAGGACAGCAGAGGTTAAACACATCCTCAAACTTAGAGGAAGCCAAGGCTCAGGGATGAGGAGTCCCATGGCTGGGGAAAGACTTTAACTTCAGACAGTGGCCAGCCTTGGCCTATTTCTGCCAGAGAAGACCCAATCCAACCTCCTTCCTGGGCATGCGGAGAGCCTCTCATCTAGCCTTAGGGTAGCCTGAGCTAGCCTCAGGGTAGGCTGTGCTCAGAGTTCTTGGGCATCATTAGAGATGCTCCTGCTGTCACCCCTGCCAAAAGGACACCCAGCCTTACCTCCAGTCCGAATTTGTAGAAGAAGAAGTTGATGAAATATTTGAAGCAGCTGAGCAGGTCCTGATCCAGCCTCTGGCGGGTGCCATCTTCGCACACAGCCTGGGCAGGCAGAGGGGCCTGCTGGTGCTGCCGGCGGTAGTGTTCTTGGCGCCGGTACACCACAGCCTCAAACACCAGCAGCAGGAGGATCTGCAGGTGGTTCTGTGAAGGTGGGGTCGGAGGTCAGCAGGGACCATCCGGGTGCATCAAAGACCATCCGCCCTCGCTGCCAGTCCCCACTCACCTGGATATAGCCCAAGTTGGGGAAACCCTTCCGCACCCCAAACCAGTTGGCAGGGTCAACAGGGCCACGGTACAGCAAAGACTGGTTGATCTCCAAGGGCAGCAAGTTGGTATTGTTGGGGAAGGGCTGCAAAGAGGGGTGAGCATGAGCCCCCAGGTTCCAGGCCAGGATGGAGTGGGGATTGTAGGTGCTATCAGTTTTTTAAAGATTTATTTACTTATTTACAGTGTACATATGAGGACACTGTAGCTGTCTTCCGACACACTAGAAAAGGACATCAGATCCCATTACAGATGGCTGTGAGCCACCATGTGGTTGCTGAGAACTGAACTCAGGACCTCTGTAAGAGCAGTCAGTGCTCTAACCACTGAGCCATGTCTCCTCTCCACCCCGTTAGGGATATCTTAAGCTCATCCCACAGTTGAAGCAGGTTGGGTCCAGGGTAGACAACAGCTGCCCTACCAGAGGTTCACAGGGCTGTCAGTCTTGGGGCCACCTTGATTGGGAAGGGGGCAGATCAAGGGCAGAGGTGTAAAGAGATGCCCAAAGAGAAAGAATGAAGCCAAGCGAATCTAGGCATAGCAGTCCTGATTCACTGAGCAGTGAGAAGCTCTACTCTCATTGCAGGAGCCGCCGGCTCTGTCTCTCCCTTCCATGAGGAATCACTCCAGCTGGGGCAACTCCTCAGGCAGCCCCTGGACCCTAGGGACACCCCCATGTCCGTACCTCAGTGCAGTTGCTGGAGTACTCGTGTGGGTTGACAATCTTGAGCTGATACAGCATCTTGCATACAATGATGATACAGGTCCACACGGTGGACAGGCAGGAGGCCATGGGCCGGAAGCGTGGATAGGGCAGGGCAAAGGCCCACAGCACCACCAGCAGCAGGTTCATCACAGATACCTGTGGAGAACAGAAGGCAGTGGGCAGACCAGGCAGCACGGGGACTCCAACAAAGCCAGGGCAGGAGTAACCCGGCTTCAGGCAAGGAAACAGCCCAGACTAGAACACTCACTTCTTTCAGGGCCACCCAGACAGTGTAGAGGGCCACCAGCTTGAAGACATGAAGTTCCAGCAAGCGCCGCACAAACACCTGGATTCGTGTGAGGACAGCGGAGAAGCTGGCCCCTAGGTCCAGCAGCCGGTCAGCCACCAGGCCCCACTTGCTGGCTGTACCTGTGGAGATGAGGCTCAGTGGGATCTAGTACGGGGGTGGAGGAAAAGGGGAGAGGGCTCAGTAATAAGGGGGGGTGGAGAGAGTGGGGTTCAGTAAGGAGGGGCAAGATTCAGGGGGATATGGCTTGGTGAATGGGTGGGGTGTGTGAGGAGGATGGGGATGTGGTGGAGCTCAGTATGAAGGGGGCAGACCTTGGTGAGGAGGGGACAAAGCCACAGAGGAGGGTTGGAGCTCTTGGGCCTCCTGTCTGCCTTCCTACAACCGACATCCAGGAGGAGGCAGAACTGAGCACAGACAGCTTACTGAGTTCTGCCCACCCCTTCCAGACTCACCCTCAGGGATCTGTGTGGCCTGGTGGGGTCCATCCATGCCCTGGCCACCATCCCTGAAGACTTCCTCTTCCTCCTCATGCTGAAGCAGAGGGGCCTCGCTCACTGCATCCTGCCTGGGAAAGCCCAAGAGTCACTTCCTGCCCGTGTTCCTGGCTCTGCCTTCCCTCAGGCAGCCCCCCCTCACCCAGTCCCCCAACCCCCCATCCCTGCACAACATCTCCACTGATTCATTGTCTAACTCTAGGCCATGGCTCTTGCTCAAGCTCAGAATAGTCAGCTAACTCTGTGACGCGGCCTCCAGCATCTCCCCAGTCCCACAGACTGAAAACCACCCATGGCCCTTGAAGGCAGAAAACCTGTGAGCCCATCGAGGGCGGCGGGTGCCCGGTGGGGGCACGTGGTCCAGGTCAGTGAGCTGCATGAACGGTCTGTGGAAATAGTGCAGCTGCAGGATGCAGGCCAGCAGGAAGAAGCCAGGGATGAGGATGCTGGAAAAGAGCTCCGACACGCTGAACTGCTCCAGGCCCAGGTCGCCCAACCTGGCAGAAGAGAGCCATCAGCCCCAGCCGCCGTTGTGAACAGGCTGGGAGAGAGTCTGAGCATGGGACAGGGACAAGGAAGGTACCACTAACTGCCCCGAAGGGCGCTCAGCGGTCACCCACTCACTGTTCATCTGTGAAGCCCGTGAGGTTGCGCCAGTAGGTGGGGAAGTCCTGGAACTGGAAGGTATACACAGCAATGAGCACCAGCATCGTGTAGGCCACCACGAGCCACCAGAAGATGCGGAGCAGCTTCCTCCACAGGGTGTAGTAGACCTGCGGGTGGTGAGCGGTGAGCAGGGCAGGCAAGGGACAGAGCGCCCCCCTCGCCCCGAGCCCTACCTGCCCATCACTGTGGGCACCTGGAACAAGGTGAGGCACAACAGGAAAAGAAACATGTAGACAATCTTGTAGACCACCAGGCGGCCGGCAAAGCTGACCACAATGAACATGCCGGCGCACACGTAGATCCAATACTTGACGTAGATGCCCGTGACCAGCTCCCCCAGGCTCCGCAGCAATGTCTGGGTCTGTGTGGGCTCTGCAGAGCAGGACGGAAGGCGGACTGATGGCCTCGACCAGAGAGAGGACAGTGGGGGGAGGGGAGTGGGGGGGCTGGGCTCCACTCCCCGAATGCTACTCACCCGTGTCTGCCACTGTGACCTCCAGCAATGCTGCTGGCACCTTTTTCCTCTTCAGCAGCTTCTCCTTCACGAACTGGCGCAGTAGGAGCCAGAACGTGAGCAGATACAGCAGCTGTGGAGAGCAGGGATGTCACCCAGGCCCAGCCCAGGACCCAGACCTCAGCTTCTTCCTCACTCCCATGTGCAGGTTTACATGTTCACAGATCCATGGATGCACATGAAGGCCTCACAGACACAGGCTCACAATCTTATTACTTCGGCCGAACTCACAAGTTCACGCTCACGTGCGTACAGATGCCCACAGATGCTCATATTGGTGCACGTAGTCTTGTTTGAGATACGTTAAAATCCACCAGGTTACAGTGGGCAGGAAGTGCTACACCTGCCTCATGCAGGGAAACTTGGGTGATCCAAGAGCCAAACAGACCAGACCTGAGTCTTGAACACTCAGTGCCTCATACAGTGGAGCCCTGTCAGGCAGGCAGGATACACATGGGCACTCACAGTGTCAAGGACACTACGACAGCATGCCACTCACAGCCTCTATATTGCAGGGTGGCCCATAGGAACCCAGTGTTGGCTTCAGACACGCTCTCCTTCAATCTCCACCCAACAAAACCAACGGCCAATCAGCAGGGCACTGTTATCTTCCCTGTTTCACAGGGAGAAATCTGACCACTACCCAGATACGGCCACGTATGGCGGGTTCACTCGTACCATGGCACCAAGGTCCAGGCAGGGGTAGCGTGTGTGTTCCAGTCCCAGCTGGTGTAGACTGACAGGGCCCAGGGTGGTGGGCAGCTCGGGAAGCTCCATGGCCCACACGTAACGCAGACAGCAGAGCGCCAGTCCATACAGCAGGATGAAGGGCGAGCAGAGCATGGCCAGCTGGTGGCGGCTCCGCACAGTCCAGATGAGGCAGGCCCAGAGCAGCAGGACGAAGGTCAGCCAGCTGTGGTACATGATACTCCACACCTGGACAGCCAGGGTCAGTCAGCAGGGACTGCATGGGATGCCCAGCCCCTTAGTCAGTCCTCCCATGAGGTGGCCCACATACGGCACGTGCATGCACACTGCACAGTTACGGGATGTTGGTGACTTACACGGGCAGTTCCAGCACTACTTCTGGTGACTGGGCCTCAGTTTTTGAAATGAATCCCCCCTACCTCCCCACATTCTATGGGAAGACTGTGGTGGCCCCCGGGGGGGGGGGTACGCCTTACCATCATGGCGATCAGGGCGCACACATAGCTCTGGTCCATGATGAGGTGGCCCAGGCCATGTAGCGGTGACATCTCTTTCAGTTCAGCCAGCCTGGGACGTACTGGGGTGGGGGGTAATGAGATTAGCTACCACATAAGAACCATGTGGAGTCCCTCCCCTATTCTCAATGTGGCCCTAAAGGACAGAGCAGGCTGTCTGCAAGGGCAGGGCCTTACAGGTGGGGGTGGGCCAGGTCCACCAGGCAGCCACAGTGGATGCTGGCCAAAAGACAACAGAAGAATCTGGACTGTCATGTGAACCCAGCCAAACCCTCCTGGCTTCACTTTTTTTTTTTTTTTTTTTTTTTTTAAAGAGTCTGATGCAGAAGATGGCCCTCTCAGATCTGTGACTCCCCTGCAGGTCAGTGAAAGCTCCAGGCCAGCACTCTCAGAATGAACAGGGGCTCCTGGGGCCTTGAGCCATGAGTAGCTGCTTCCAACCCAAGAACAGAAAATGGGAGACCTGGAGGGCCACCCAAAAGGTCTAGGAGGTCAGCTATTTAGCCATAGGACTGGTCCTAGGAGGTTCAAGCATAAGGCAGGGCGTGCATATAAGGCTTATGGCCACCAGGGGGCAGCCTAGACCTGCCCACAGCGAGATCAGAGTGAATTACTAGTAAATGTTCACAGGAGGGCATCCCAGGGCCACAGCCTGTAAGTAACGCACCAGGACGCTGGCGGACAGGGCTCTGGCTGGTTAGGACATGCACAGTGCAGTTGTCGATGTCGGGTTGCGTGGTCGCGGGCATCGCACCCTGCAGAGGATACATGGGTCAGACAGTGGCTTGCTGAGGGCTCCCCATTGCTTTCGATACCCTAGATGGCCTGCTCACCTGGGTGGCACCCCTAGCCTGGGGCTCTGGCTCCAGCTGGTCCAGTTCCAGCTCATGCTCTTCATCCTCCCTGGGTGTGTCCTTCCTCTGTAGAGATCACAACCCTGAGTGCAGTCCCGGGACTGGGAGCCCCCAGTGTGCCAGTTGCCAACAGGGGTGACGGCAGGGACTCACCAGCTCTGAGGGACGGCTCTTGTGGAGCTTTAGGAGAGAGCTGGCTGTGTAGTACAGCAGCAGCAGGATTCCAGGGCTCACATAGATGGGCCAGGCATGCGTAGTGTTCAGCACCAGCACGTTGGGGCTGGAGCAGTTAGGGAGGTCCACGAAGTTCTTGAGACCGAACAGCCTGTTCAGAGAGGGCGTGACACTGACCGCCGGGTCTGCGGGCCGCAGAGCTGTGGCTGGGCGGGAGGGCCCTATGTGGAAGCCTTACCTGGCCCAGATGCTGCCGGGCGGTAGCATGTTCTGAACAAACAGTGTCTGGTAGCAATATAGGCAAATGAGGTGGCCGGCACCGAAGCAGCTCACAATGACACAGAGGGTGTTAAAGCCCAGGGGGCTGAGAGGAAAGTGGCAGGCCCACCAGGTGCAGATGGCCAGGAACACTATCAGGTAGACGCTGGAGAAGGCTGAAGGGTGGGCTATGCCTACAGGGGTGGGCACAGGCGCTCTGCGTCACTCCTGGTCCAGCATTCTTTCAGGAAGCTCTGAGTCACCCCCCACACCACCACCGTGCCAGTGAGTGCCAAGACGTTATTCCCTGCCCCAGGGTACCTGCCAATGCCAGCAACACAATGATCAGCATCCGTCCAGAAGCCATCAGCAGCCAGCGCGCTGTGATCCGGAAGCGGGAGGCCAGCCACGGCCTGCGTTTGGTTGCCAGGGCAGGGGCTCCCTGCGGCCCCACTGCGGGGACATCTATGTCATCACCATCCTGCTGAAGTCATGGGGAAGTGACGTCAGGGCCATCACCACGGAGGCCGCTCCAGCCTCATCTGCCTAGCTGAAGTAAGAGATGAGGCCTGTCCCACAGCTGCCTCACTGACGTTGCCCGCAGCCTGAAACAAGCCTTTCTCCCGTCTCAGAGTGGGCGCCCCCACAGCCCCATCCTATCTGAGTCACAACATCCTGCCAGGCCAGGGGTAAAATGTCCCAGCAGTCCTGGGATGCTCCAAGCATCTCTTTTTGCCCCATCTTGGCCAGGATGCCCTAAAAGACAAGACAGCCACCCAGGTCTCAAATCTGTCCCTGGAGATCCTGTGTCCGTTGCATGGGGTTCCTGGGAAGAGGCTTTTTTAAGATAGAGGGGAAAGTTGGGACACACATCCACACGCCCTATGCGACAGTTTTTTAGAACATTTTCAGACCCACAATCCTTGATCCAGGGGTGACTGATGATGGCTCCAATCCCATAGGTCAGGGAGAGTGAGGCTACATTTGTACTTGTGGGGCTTCTAGAGATTGACGGGGGATCCTGGGGACACAGCAGCATCAGCTCCCCCAGCTCTCCAACTGGGCATTTCCCAGCCTTGCTATATATATCCCAGAGGAGATCCGTGTTTAGGATTGCCACGAGCCCTCTTTAACCCTCCAGAATGATAGAAGTGATTAGCTATCTGGGAAGAAACGGGACAGTCTCTGCCTGGGGCGGGAGATGAAGACACAACTGAACCTATCTTCCCTGGCACTGACAGAAGGCTTCCCAGAACTGAGTTGGATCCAGGTCTCAGAGAAGGTCAGAATATGGTGGAAAAGAACACGGGCTGTCGTCAGCAGCCCCAGCTCAAGCCAGCTTCTGGCAGCCCATGTTTCTAGCTATGCCCGTGGGAACAGCTGAGGGGATCCTGAGGACTCAGCCCGAGTGAGCTGGCGCTGGAGCAAGATGGCACGAGCACCTCCCAGCTCCAGTGTCTCCATACTGTATAGCTAACCTCCCCGTCTGCTTCCCGTCTGCAGAGCAAGCTGTGGAGTCTGGGCAGAAAAGAAGAGCCTGTCCTTACAGGCCGTCTGAGGATCATAGAAGCATGAAGGTTAGAGGCCAGGCCAGGAGACAGCATGGCTGGTCTACAAGCCCACAGAAGGTGGAAGTAGGGCCAATGAGGACATGGATGAGGCAGATCTGAGGGAAGAAGGTGTAGCTATCCTTGCTAAGCAAAGGGGAAGACATGGCTCTGAGGTGGAAGATAAGATGACTGGACCTAGGCCCTGGGAACCTCTCAAGAATCAACTGAGACAAAAGAGCAATTCCAGGCGATGGAAGGAAGTGACAGCTGTTGACAGGGACAGATGCCACTCCCCCCAAGCTACCCAAGCCTCTCGGCTCAACCCAGCCCCCAACCTCCCAAGGCTTCTGGAGTCCCTACCCCTCTCTGGTTTCCTCTGGAGCCCAGCAAGTGTCAGGTGTTGATAAATGGGTTCTGGGACCTGCTGTCTGAGAGCAGGGTGTGCCTGCACCAAGACACCTGGGTGGCCATAAATCCTATCTCAGCTCGTAGGATAGGGGAATAGGCTAAGCCGGTCACGGTGTGGGGAAGATGGACCTCGGGCCTCAAGCAGGGCCCAAGGGTGCTCAGTGTCCAGCTGTGGCCCCAGGGAACAATGGCAGGACCTGTCTCACCCTAGAAATAAGTTTGAGACAGTTTCAGGTCATTCAGGGAGGTAACCATGACCCCTCAGGTCCTAACCCAGCTTGGTAACTGATACCTGCAAGTGACAGTTCCCGTAACACAGATCCACTGGGGGCTCTGATGTTTAAGAACTGGGGTCCTGCAGAGCAGGCTTCCAGTGGACAGAGCCACAGAACAGAGATAGGAGAATGCAGCAGAAGACGGTTTCCTCTCCCACATCCCTCTTCCCTTGCTATATATAAATATCCTCTGAACTTAACTTTAAAAGTCTATGTGTGTTAAAATCAAAACTGTCGCCAGGCAGTGATGCGGGCGTGCACCTTTAATCCCAGCACTCAGGAGGCAGAAGCAGATGGAACTCTGAGTTTGAGGCTAGCCTGGGCTACAAATTGAATTCTAGGATAGCCAGGGCTCTGTTACACAGAGAAACCCTGTCTCGAACAAAATAAATAAAAGAAAACACGTCTAAACAGTCCGAGTGGGACTTTAGTGCTAACCCGCTCACCACCATCTTGGCTGCTGCAGTCTCTTACCAGTTCCTGGGTGCGCCGCTGACTCTGCCGGGCTTTCTTTATGAGGTGTCCACAGAGGCCAAGGCAAAGAGAGGATGCCACCAGCACTCCCAGGTCAGGTGCCACCAGCCTGGTGGTGTTCAAGATGTCCTTCAGGTCCAGCCTACGAAAGGCAGGGAGAGCAGAATGGGAGGGGGGATGAGGAGATGTGAGGACATCTGTAGGATTCAGGAACCCAGATGGGGGACTCACAGGGGTGGCAGAGGGAATAAGAACCTTACCTCGTAACCCCTACGTGTTGAGACACCTTCACCCAAAGGCTGCCTGTAGAGAAAGGGCTTGAGGAAGGAGATTCCAGGCCAGGCAGGGTGCCCAGTGGTTGTTCCTGTGAGGCCCAGGCACCCTGTAGATATGACTGCTGGGGATCTCACATGGGACAGCACATCGGTGATACAGGAATGCTAACATGTCACCTTTTTTTTTTTTTTTGGGACAGGGTCTCTCTATTATAATCCTGGCTGGAAGCTGCTATGTAGACCAGGCTGGTCTCGAACTCACAGCATCCCTCCTGCTTCTACCTCCCAAGTGCCATGCATGGCTGGAAATGCCATCTTTACAGACAGGGGAACTGAAGGCAGCCAGGTAGACTCCATTGACTGTGAGTGGCAGGACAGCAGGAACTCTCAGGCAGGTGGGGCTGGAAATGGCCTAGGAAGCTGATCTGGTCTCCAGAGTGGTAGAGAATTGAAGCCCCTTCTACACATAAAGCTAGGGTGCTGGTATCAGTCCCTGCCTGATGAGAAGACAGGTGCCCACTAGAGACAGTGTGCACAGGTACAAGGGCAGGGACACTAAGGACAGACAGGGACACTGAGGACCTCTGGTGTTACAGACATACAACTAAGCTACAAGCAGGCACAGGAGGAAGATGTTGACAGGTGAACACCAGAAGCCCTGAGGCTGTTCCACCAGATGCCATTCTGGGACTGGCCTGAGCCCACTGACCACATCCCTGCCAGGATGTGGGCTAGGCCATCTGGGTCACACATAAATCATGGTCAGGGAACTGGGCACAGCCCATATCAGGAGAAGCCTGGGGTAAGGCAGGGTGGTCCAATGAAGTTGGAAGCCTGAGGTTCCCAGTGGGTACCCTCATCCCCTCTACCCCAAGACTGCTGGCCTCAAGTCCCCCCGCCCCTGCCCCAGTTGCTCCTTGATCACTTACAGTTCTGTCCCAGAAGCTGGTCCAGGTGAGGCATGGTGTGTAGGCATATCTGGAAGGCAAGGTGGGCCACCAGGAAGAGGAGGCTGAGGCAGAGTAGTGCACGAAGCAGGCGACCTGTGTGTCCTGTGACAATGGGCAGAGAACAGATCTGTGGGATACTGCTCACACTGATAGTCCCCAGGTAGACCATGCCCTGTTCGTGTGCCTGAGTCACACATTCAGTGTGGACACAGGCTCTGAGCAGGGGAACCAGCTGCGAGGAACCAGGGCTCAGTGCCTCTGGGAGGCCTCAGAACCCACGGGGGTGCTTGTTACCTCCTGGGGACGCCTACTGGTGCTTGGTTGGCGGACACTGTTGTGACTCTGGTTTCTAAATGAAAACATCAGCCCGGAAGGGGGAAGAGACTGCCACAGATTGTTTAGGGCAGTTTAGGGAGCAACCCTGACCCAGATGCTGCACTGGTCTTACTCCCTACTATGCTGTATGCAGAGACACCCAGTTCCTAGAGACCAACACTGTAGATTCATGTTAAGGCAATACATGATTGGACAGAAGAGAGATAGGCAGGGAAAGGTCAAGGCAAAGAAGTGGAGGCAGGAGGTGGAAGGGAGATTCCTAGAAAATCAAGATGGACCTTGAGAAGGAAGATCTAGATCCTGGTGGCTGTAATTGGTGATAGGTAGATATGAATATTTTAAGGACTTTATAGGTCATTTTATCTCATATAGAAGGGTAGTTTATATCTTTGTCCATTGGATGTAATCTGATTGTGTAGAGGGTTTGTGGACTGAGAATTTAATATAGAAACCTGCTTGAAAAGTTATCGGGCTTTGGAGTCATGTTTGTGCCGGGCGGTGAAGCAAAGAATCACCCTGCGCGGTCGTATCCACCCGGGACAGAAGCAACAGGGCACAAGGAGTGAACGGCCTGGGAAGGGAACCGCCTGGAGAGTGCTGCTTGTGGACCAAGTGGTCCATGCGCTCGGCTCCACACTGGACAGCGTCCACAGAGTGAGACCACGGCTTAAACAAAGGCTAAGCCATCATTTTAATATTTACCAAAACACAACACCATCCAAGCCCCTGAACAGGCAGGAGTCAATGGATTTTCTTATTTAGTTAGCATACAGGGGTATCTCTGCTAGGTCTTGGGATCGAGGAGAAACAAACAGAAAAGCAAGAAACCTTATCTACCACGGCTATGCTCACTCGCCCCTGCATGGAGGCTGAAAACAAAGCATGAGGAGGGTGGTATCCCAGAGAAGGGGCCTGGGCAGTGGGGGCCAAATGCCTCCAAAACGTGGGTTGCCAACCGCCTCCATTTGGAGTGTTGCAGAGCAGATGTTTCCAGTACTCACGGCCACACAAAGCCATGGCAAACAGGATAGAGCCCCCAACCTCAGGCCCCACTGAGTAGCAGCCCCCTAAGATCTTGTCCCACTGATCACTTCATGGGAAAGACACAGGCCAGGAGTCATCAAACCATAGGACCCTTGTCACATAGAGACATGCTGTGCTTGGTAGGTTATTCATTCAAGCTAAAGAATGTCCCACGAACATGCTCTGCCTCCAACTACCCCAGCCAGCCCACTCAGCAGGGAGGTCCTTGTCTGCAGACCACACTAGGTGGCCATAGCCTGGTCAGGGATGATATAAGACCGTGGTCCTTTCATCTGCCCTATGAGACCCAGACAGAGACTGGGGCTAGCATTTAGCTCTTTGCCTATGGGTGCTCAACCCACTGCAGTAGCCCTGTCAAATCAGGCCACAAGGTTAATGAGGCCATCATCACTGAAAACCTCAGAGCTACAGGTCTCTTTCACAGGACTGACCTTGGTCCCCACTCGGCCAGCTTCATTGGTGACATTCCTTTTTTCCTCCCTGTAGGTTTCACCCTGGAAGGATCTAGCACTCAGCCACATTGTGCATCTGGGCAGGTGTCCTGTCTTGCTGGCTCCCTGGGCTAAGCCTTGAGCACCAGAGGGCAGGAGAATGCTCCAGCTGTGGTCCAAGTACTCACCAGTACCCAACCTCTGGTAGGGTATCAGAGAACGAAGGAGACAAGTCTCACTATAGGTTGAGATTATCACCAAGAGCAGTCCTGACATTAGGGATGGAGATCCTTTGCTCCAGTGACATTGAGTGGTGAAGGTGTGGCTGGTTCCTTCTAGAAGATCCAGAAAGGAGGGTCCTCAGGACCCTGTGGTAGGTCCCAAGTACTTGGAAGGACAGGTAGCATGAGCAGAGATGGGAGCTAGATGCTGACTGTCCCGCTATGAACAATGCACGGTGGAGACCTGTTCTACAGGTCACCGTCCTCCTTGGAAACCGTTAGCACGTGAGAGCCACAGCCATAGTCACAGAGAGGGGAGGGTGGTAGGCCATCTCCACAATAGAACATCCTGTGAGAAGGCCCCATGGAAGTTTGAGGGCAGTGGGTCTCTGGGAGAGCCCTCCTGGGTAATGGTAGGCACTAAAGTGCACTGAGGATGTCACAGTTTAATTGCATGCAGAGCCTAGCAGAGCAGGGAGCACCAGGAGAGACAGAGCTGGCTCGGTGGTGGCAGGCTCTACGGAATAAACCCTGACTCCTGGGGTTGGCAGGGTGGACAATTCTAGAAAGAGCTCACGACCACCACTACTACTACTACTACTACCACCACCATCACTTCCACTACCACCTCTATCTATCACCACCACCTCTATTACCACCTCCACCAACTCTACCACCACCTCTATCACTACCACCATCTTCACCATCACCACCACCTCCACCACCACCTCCACATCCACCACCTCCAACACCTCCACCTCCACCACCATCACCACTATCTTCACCATCACTTAGCTGGGCAGGGGTTTCTGCTGAGCCTTGGGACTCTCCACTTGCACCTAAGACTCAACCCTCGCTTGATCCTTGTTACAAGCTCTGAGGTAGTGCTAACCCTCCCCATTTGACCTGAGGAGGGGGGAGGCTCCAGGAGGACGGATGAGCTCTCAGGCCCAGCCACTCCCTCCCCAGACTCGCTGTCAACACCCCGGCTTCACCCTCAGCCCTGCACAGACCCCAGTGCCTCCACTGGCCCAGAATCTTCAAAGCCCTGGGTTTTCTCCAACACCATACCTGGCTCCTTTCCAGGCGGGGCCTCCTCTACTGGCCTGGCCACTTCCAGCCACTCCCCTGTCATGGGGAAGAGAGTGCACTGGCTTAGCCAGGCTTACCCAAGGCCCTGGAATGACAGCTACCTTTGTCTCTGGTCACCTTTCTTTTCTACCATTGTCTGGGCACTGACTCATTGGCATTGGCTTGATAGAAGGAACACAACTTCAAAGAAGGAACTCATCCCACACTAGGACATGCGATACCCCTGTACCCTTCAGACAAGGAAGGGGCTTTAGCACAGCAATGAATAGCCACCGGTAAAAGTCTGCACTGTTACAGTTGCTCCCTAGAAAAAAACGGAGTGAGCTAGGGGCAGGGGTGGGGCATTCTAACAGCAGAGAGAGTGGTAACCTGTCACCTGACCTGTGGCCTTGACTTGCAGGAACTCCTAAAAACTCCGATGAGTCAGCACAGGCTCACTCAGAGGTGCGTCTCACTCTCTCTGCTTCTCCTCATTCACGCCTCCTTCCCACCTTCATGCCCCATCCCCATTGACCACAGCCCTCCCCGGGCCTCACACAGGCTGGACTCTTGAATACTCCGCAGCCCCTAAACAGGAATCCCTCAACAACATCGCATGAGCTGTTGGCAAATACTATACTTCTAATGTGAACTGGGCCAGGGTGTGCTGCCTGGGGTCCTGGTGAGGGGAGGAATGTCTTCTGCACATCGGACTCCATACACTGACAGGATGAAGAGAGGATAGGGTCACCCCAAGAGTCTAAGCTGAGGCTCGTGGGGCAAGAAGAAGAAGTTGGGGGAGGCTTCCCTCGTCTAATCTGGAGCAATGCATGGGTTAAATCCAGAGAACAAGAAGCCAGCTGTGACCTAGCTTCCCAGGGTGCAGGTGTCTGTCCTGAGAGAGCAAGGCAGTCCACTCCAGTTACCTACCAATCAACTGCTCGTCATTTTCCCAGTCACACAGTTCCTAGCAGCTAGGAGCCACCGAGATGAGGAAGAGTGTGCGTGCGTATGTGTGTGCGTGTGAGAGAGGCCCACAGACTGGTAAGGCTAAGACTGGAGCAGGTCTCCTGAGAGAGAGTAATTAAATGGGAAAGGGGGTCAAAGATCAGGGGCATCCTGGGAGGTAAATTTTGCTAGGGCAGGGAGTCAGCTTCCTGACTCTAAATCACAAGCTGGCGCTGGGAGCAGATCCCCCACACCACAGGTTCTGATACATCCCAAATCTATCCTGTCCTACCTTGTCCTACCTGGGACACACAGTCCTAAGCTGGTTTAGCATCCTGCACAGTCCAGCCTTGGCCCAGCCTCTGAGAATCAGGCAGCCGCCTACGTGGGGAACAGGGCCCAGCAGCGTCAGACCTTCCAGAAGCCAGTGCCAGGGCAGCAGATGTACAAATCATAAACGCACACAGGGTGCTCCATTCTGCACGGTCGGGCCTCACATTTTCCCCTCCCACCCGGAAAAACCAGGCAGCATCATGTCCCTGGAGGGCCTCTAAGGCTGGACAGATAGAGCTGGAGGGTCGAGAGGAAAAGACTTCCCACCCTGTTTTCCAAGTCTCCCTCATGATCCGTCCTGCCTGGCTGGGAGTCTGTACCTCCCACAGTTGATCAGGAGTATTTCCAGCTGTTTATAGGGCACGAAACAGTCTTGAGACAAGTTGTTTCCAAAGAGGACCTGGGGACAAGAAGGCCTGGGCTCTGTGGTGAGCAGAGTATGGAAACCAGACAGACCTTCACCTGAGGCTCAACACAGGAGAAAGGACCCAATACCTAGGCTATGTCTTGGAGGGGCTCAGTGTTTGGCTCAGTGCCCAGGGGCTGCCAGCACACTGTCCAGGCTGGACTCCTTAAATATCTGTCCCTGCATCCCCAGAGCCTACCCATCCTCTAAGACCGTCTGGTTCCAAAGCACACTGGGCTGGGCAAGTTCCCTGCTATGGTTGGCAGAATGGTGAACCCAAAGGTAGCCCTGCCCAATCTCTGCCCTCAGACACATTTGACTCACATGGCAAAGAGACCAAGGCAGAGTGGTAGGTCTGATGTCACAGCTAACAACAAGGGGAGTCTGTCCTGAAGCACTAGTGGCTGTCTTCACAGAGCACTAGCAGTGAATAGAGCCACAGAGCCATGGGATATGGAGAGACGTCAGTTGGCCATCACAGTTTTGATGTAGAACGTGTCATGACCTAAAGGTGCCCCAAAAGAAGAGGAGCCAGGAAGCTGATCCCCAAAGCCCTCTGAAAAGGCACAATGGGGCTCACAACCTGACTGCAGCCCCATAAGCCAGTGGGTGTGGCTCTCAGCAGGGCAACTTATTACAGGAAGTCCACTTTCACTGGGGCCCACACATGCTGAATTCAGCACTGTGGGGTGAGTGTCAAGGTTGAAAGTGCCTTCCCCGGGCCCCAGGCTGTCACATCAGTCCCAGCTCTGACCTTTGCTGACCCTCAAACACTGGCTGTGATACTTGCAGTGTCTCCCAGGGCAGGGTCTTCAATGCTAATGTTCCCCAGGTTGTTGCCATGCAGATCTGAACCCAACAAATCCAGAAGACAAGAGAAAGGCTTCTCTACTTTAGGAATGAGGGTACACTTGGGGATAGGTCACCACAAAACAGACTCTAGGCACCTACAGCATAGGTGACCAGAACCATAGGATGAAGGGTTTCAGGATGTCCTGCCCCCCCCGAGGACACTGCCTCAGCTGCCTGGGCTGTGAGGACACAGTGGTCCTACCCTTCCCGCATCATCCTATGTGGAGAGCTGAGGCCCAGCCAACTTTCCCTACTTTGCTTTGGTAGCACTGTCCACTCCCACATATGGGCACAGCGCCGGGGCTAGCCTGCATCTGCATATTATCTACTGTCTGAAAGGCAGGAAACAGTGGAAACATAGCCCTGCCCAGCTCAGACCCCAGTGAAGCCCACTGTGGCCCAATTCCACATGGCAAGGGGGTCCAAGGTAGGGAGGGCCTTACTTTGCAGGGTGATAGACAAGCTGGCCAGAGCCTCTCCAGGAAGAACAACATGGCCAGTCCTGGTAACTTACCTGAAGGAGGAATGGACCACAGCGCTGATCCCTAAACCCTATACCTGCACAGGGCAACTAGGACCCACAAATGTCCTCTGCCTTCTGAGGGACACTCAGTGACAGATGAGGAGCCACATATGACCCATGCCCTGCCACCTTCAAGGACATCAGGGCCGCCTGTGACAGGCAACTAGCAGGAAGAAGAAAACTGAACAAGTGTGTACTGAAGGGACTCTTAGACCCCCGGAGGAGTTACCCAAGCTGCTAAAACCGAACCAAGTCAATGGCTGTAGAGTACCTATCCAAATAACCAGCCCCTACCCTGTGGGCAGAGTCCCCCAAGGAGCTGGGCTCCATCCCCATCCCCGATCCTGCCCCTTACCTGGTATGCTGTGTCTTGAGGGGCCTGGAAGCCAGGGCAGCAGCAGCAGAAACAGAAAATAGACCAACGAGAGAGCATTGAAGCGTAACAAGGAAGCTAGAAGAGAGACAAATGGTTAGTACACCAACAATAAGGGCAGCCCTCACCTGAGGGGTTGGGGGGCAGCACCCCCCCAGTGCCCCTTCCTCACCCTTGTAAGCCTGTACACATAAGGCTTGTGCACCACAGACAGAAAATCCATGGTCCTGTCACCAGATGCCCAGGTTCCACGGTACCACAGGACTCTCCCAAAGCCATCCATGTACTCATACATGCATACACACAAGGTTCTAGCCACGCGACCTAATCCTACCCACGCAGGGCTCAGGTAACTTGCTTTTCTTCTTGTTTGAAGTTTTGTTTATTATTCATTGGCTGGCAGCTCGTCTGAGGAATGGTTTCACGAACAACCGTGTAGAAGTCACTGGGGCAGAGCTCTGGCACCCTTCCTGCGTCACCGATGGAACGGTGCAGTTCTGAACCTGGCTTTGCAGCACTCTGCCGGCGCGTGTCCCTTACCTGTGCACAGCTTCCCTCTGGGAATGTCCCTGATACCCTGCTGCCCTACGCTGTCCTGCCGAAGTTTGCCAGGAAGGCCAAAGGACCTGAAGCCTAGGCAGATAACATGGCTGGCCACTTATCAAATGAGCAAGTTTCTTCCCGGAAACATGGAGTTTTCCGGGAGACAAGGTTTTGGGACCCTATGCAATCCTCAGTCCCAGCCGTTTCTACCTGTGTTATAGGGTACAAAAGGAGCGAGGCCAAAGAGGGTCTACATGCTGTGTGAGAGGGCCCAGCCCCACACAGTACCATTCACTGCAAGCTGGCTCCTTCCTGTCCACACCTCAGGCAATTGCTACTGTCAGAAACTGACTGCCCTAGACAACTAGGGTTAGCAGACCATAAGCAAGGAGCCAGGGTGCATCAGGAACCCTGATTCCCTCCTGGACAAAGTACTCCCAAGACTGAATTTTCTGTGGCCAGGAGCACCAAGCCTACTCCAGTATCCCACAGAGAGTAATCTCCTCAGAGTGGGCATCCTCCCTCCATTCATCCTCCCAAGTATGAGAACCAGGAAGCCCAACAACAGACCTACACAGCCAGGGCAGACTTGAACTTGGGGACAGAAACTGGCCCTAGAAACTGGTTGCCCTGGAAGAAAGCGGCAGAGACCCAGTGTGCACAGGACATTAAAATTTTTTTAAATTGTGTTATAAATGATATTGCCCCCGCCAAGAACAAAACAAACACATAAACCTAAGCTGAACCAGGTCACCTCCTCAGGTGACATTGCCCACTTTGGGTGACTGACTCCATCTGAATTCAGCTTGTATACTTTCCAAAGCCCCTGACACAGTCTTCCTCCAGGATCACAGTGGACATGAGACGGATCCAAACTTCCAAGGGCAGGGGGTAGAGGGATGTTGACCATGGCTGCACTTCTCTTGGCTCCCAAGGGGAGGAGTGAGGGTGCTGTTTTCCTCCTGACATACACTGGCTACCACACACAGCTCAGCTCTCTTAAATCAAATCTGAAGTTTTCAACAATGATACATTAAAAAAAAAAAAAAATCAATCTTCTCTGGCCCAAGAGGCAGGAGGGAAGTACATCTGTGACAAAGCTTCCGAAATCCCTCTGCTTTCCAGGGTTTCACCTCTCAGCCCAACCAGGGCAGTCCAGCCCAGTCTCCCAGAGGCAAAACTGTCCCTCACACTAGCCGGCAGCTGCTTCCAGTCCGGTGGATGTCCACCCAGCTGTCCATTGGCTCGTCAATCCTGTCCACCAGTCCATCCATCCACAGGCCCCTAAGAACTTCCTCCCATGTAACACCCCTGATGTGACAGGTCCTGCCTCTGAGACATTGGTTTGATCTCATATGCCAGGAACACCAGCACTGAACCAGTCCAAGTACATGAGGGGGCAGTGATCAAAAACCCCATGACGGGAGCCGAGAGGACATGCCACACAGGTGCAAGGGCCTGAGTTCAGATCACCAGAACCCACGTAAAAAGGTGAAAAGCCAGGCTAAGGACATGTCTTAGTGGCTTACCATAGAAGCCTGATGACCCAAGTTTGGATCCCCAGAATTGTGCAAAAGCCAGATGCAGAACTCCAGGTTCCTGTAATTCCAGCACACCTGTACTGGGAGATGGGTGGGAGAGGAGGCTCGCCAGGAGCAATCAGGCCAGCTAGCTTGGCAAAAGCAGCAGGGACTAACAGGAACCCTGTGCCAAACAAGGTGGAAGGTGAGAACCAACACCCAGGCTTGCCCTTTGACTTCCGTGAGCACACTGTGACATGCACATACCTGCATTCACACACACATGCACACTTGGGACCTGCATTCACACACACATGCACACTTGGATTATATATGGTTGATTGATACAGGTATGAAATGCTGTGTGTGGTAGGTAGCATGCACCTCTAACTTCATGGGGGGGGGGCTGTGGAAACATCGGCAGGTGGATTCCCAGAGCCTGCTGGGCAATCAAGCCAACTGATGGACTCCTAAATAAGGTGGAAGACAGCAGAGAAGACGCCTGACTTTGAGTTCTGGCCCCACAAGCACAGCCTGTGAAGGGGGACCAACACCAGCCCAGGGAGCAGGGACAGGTACTTCACCCAACACCCTGCTTAGCAAGCTCAAAATTCAGACCCCAAGGCTCTTTGTGTGTGTTTCTGGGGGCAGGGAGGGGGAGGTTTAAGTTTATTTATTTTTTTAAGAATTATTTATTTTTAAGAGCACTGGCTGCTCTTCCAGAGGTCCTGAGTTCAATTCCCAGCAACCACATGGCGGTTCACAAGCACATGTAATGGGATCTGTTGTCCTCTTTCATTTTTAAAGAAGTATTTATTTATTTAATTATTTTAATTCCATATTTAAAGAAGTATTTGTTTATTTATTTATTTACTTATATATATATATATATATATATATATAAGTACATGGTAGCTGTCTTCAGATACACCAGAAAAAGGCAACAGATCCCATTACAGATGGTTGTGAGCCACCATGTGGTTGCTGGAAATTGAACTCAGGACCTCTGGAAGAGCAGTCAGTGCTCTGAACCACTGAGCCATCTCTCCAGCCCTGAGGCTAAAGTTTAACTTAACTGCTATCAAGTTTCAGTAAGGAAAATGAGACGGGCCTGAGGTGGCCATTAGTGACATATGAGGATGTGTCTAATGCCACTGCACTATCAAAAATAGATCAAGATGGCAAACTTCTCAAACATATCTTTTTACCCAAATAAATCAATGAATGGTGTCTGAAATCTGTGAAGGGTTCCAGAAGCCAAACACCGAAGATGGTATAAACGTCCATGCCTGGCTTCCTGACAACAGGAAATGTGGTATGGGGTACTGAGCTTGAGGCCTGGCCTCCCCACTTCTCCCAACCCCAGGTGGGGCCAGGAGAACCCTAAATAGCTATATGTGCCAAAGACAGGAAACGCAAGGTGAGGTACCAGGGGCCGGACAGAGGGTAACTCCTTGCCTCAGCCACGCAGGTCAGCTTGGGAGTGCACAGGCCTGAGTGTTTTCCCTTTCTCCTGCCTCTTTTCCTTCCTCTCTCCCTCCCTTCCTTCCTCCCTCCCTTCCTCCATCCCTCCCCCTTCCTTTCTTCCTTTCTTCCCCTTAGTGCAGAGCTGACCCCACTGCTGTACAGATAAATAAAGGCTATGCCCAGAGACTAACACTCTACTCAAAAACACAGGCTCAGAGGCACAACCTGCCACTCCAGTGTCTCATTCCCAGCCATCATTCCTCCCAGGTTATCACACCTCAAGAGCGAGGAGACAGCCAGAGGAGCAAGCCCCGCTGATGAGCCCTGCCTGGGTCAGCAGTGCTGCTCTCACTTCTGGAAGAGAGGGAAGAGCACTACGAAGGCAATAGAGCCAGGCCGTGTCAGCTGCTCCCCGGTCCTGGTGGGATGTTGGTTGAAGCGCACTGATGTGACTATCATAACCGTGACTTTAGCTGTGCCAAGGCCAGAGGTGAAGCATCCTTCATTGCAAGCAGCCTGGAGAGGACAGCCTTGTCTTTGTCCTTGAAGGGTAGTGGCTACTGCCCGAGGGGTCATAGGGGACAAAGACATTCCTAAAAGAGGGAAGAGCCTCAGCCAGTTCTGGTGGAGCTGCTGGGCAAAGCCTGTGAGTTCACAGGAAACAGGCCTTTCCTGAGCCAGCAGAAACAGGACAGACAGAGGCCGGAAGGGCCCCTTGCAGGCCAGCACATGCTTAACCCTTTATAAACCCTCACCCTACAGACAAAGCTGAAGACCCTTGTTAACATTCATGACTGGGGGTAATAAAGCCCTCAGGGTGGCTCCCCTGGACTCTGAGTGACCCAGAGCAGAGCAAGTTCGCTCTTAGTGGGAACTGGGTCAGAGAGGGGGTGCTTAAGGGTAATAGGACCACACACAACTTTGAGAGTACTCCACACAGAAGGCTTGTGACCACCCCTCCTCCCAAGAGCAAGAAGACAGGCCTGAAGATGACCTCAATTACTAAAGCCTGGCCCAAGGTTTAGGTAGAAGATGAGAGTCCATTGGTTCTCCACTCCATGGAGGCTCTTTGAGTAAACTGCTCCCATATGTCTCGGTCAATGAAGCCTTATGCCAACCCCAAGGCAAATGCCAGACTCATTTGTAAATAGCTCTGAAGCACAAGGCCAATCTGCAGAGAGCTTCCCTTGCCACAGCCAGTGCTGGACAGACAGAAGGAAAGGTGCAGAGAGGCAGTGTGTGTTCAAGATGACTGGATCCTTTAGGGAGATGGGCTGTACCAGCAGGGACAGAGCACAGTGAAGATTCACACACTAGTCTGCGCCAATACAGGAGGCCAAGCAGAGACAAACTTCATGTGTAGAAACAGCATGGGGAGATGGGGTGAGGAGCAGACACACTTCACCCTACCACCTCAGCCCGGAACAGACACAAAGTTGAGGGTCTCAAATAACCCCCCTCCACACCCCATCATTGTCACTCCTGTCTGCATAAGAGAGGGAACAGGTATAGGTGGCCCGCCCTCTCAGCCTCTAGACTACCTGCCTGAAGATGAAACAGAATGTACCATGGAGGAGAGTATCTCTAGGCCAAAAGAAAGTCCTCGGTGAGGAAGGAGAGCTGGGCAGAGGCCCCAGCAGGAGGGACCAGACTAGCCCATCTCTAGGGCAGAACAGGACAAGACAGGGCAGAGTAGGGCAGAACAGGGCCTGCTTAAGGACCCTGGGGCAGGCATAGTCTCAGCCCTGGAGGAAGTGGTGTCTGGCAAAAAAAAAAAAAAAAAAAAAGCAAGGCAGAGGAGCCTGAATCTTTAAGAACAGCAGCCTAGCTATGCAATAGCTTTGTCCAGTGGTGGAGTAGAGACTCCACTGAGACCTTGGCTCCCACAGATGAGCATGCTGTCTAGAGAGGCCATAGATCCGGGGCTGGGAGAGACTTGGCAAGACCCCAGGAGCAGCCTACACCCTCAGAAGGTTACTTCTCAGAAGGGCGCCCCATCCCATGGCATTGTACAAAGGCCTGTACAATGCTGCATGCAGTCCAATGTCTGGCACAGTCCTGGGGTGGGTATCAGTCACAAGGGCCCCTTGAAAACTTGGTTTTTCAGGGATTGGAGAAAGGGGTCAATCTCCACACCCCAGAGTCCACCTGACCAGGGTCCTGGACACATCAATGGCCTGCACTGACCACCACTGGAGCTGAGAATCTGATAGATTGTAAGGATCTATGATATAGTTCTGCTCTCAGGACCTGGGCATCTGCCCACACAAGGCACCACAGAGAGCCTAGTCACCAGTGGCTGTGGTAAGTGCCCTGAGGTGAGTTCCTGTCCCTATGTGATTTATGTGCATGTGTAAGAAGAAGAAATTGGGCTGGAGAGATGGCTCAGCGGTTAAGAGCACTGACTGCTCTTCCAGAGGTCCTGAGTTCAGTCCCCAGCAACCACATGGAATGGGATCCAGTGCCCTTTTCTGGTGTGTCTGAAGACAGCTACAGTGTACTCACATACATGAAATAAATAAATACATCTTTTTAAAAAAAGAAGAAGAAGAAATTGAGACAAGTAAAGGATCTTTCGGGACTCAGGAAAGACCAGAATTTTCAACTGAGACCCACAGACGCCAAGCAGAGTCCTGGGTTAGGAGGGAACCACACGTGAGCCATGACCACAACAATGTCTAAATTAATCCCAGCCACTAGAGAGGGCTCTGCTTACTGGAGCCTGCAGCATAGGGTAAGGGCTAGTGGGGCCCTTCAGTGTGAAGGTAAGAATATGGTCCATGCTGGGCACAGCAGAGAGGCAGGCGTTCAGAACAAGGGGATAGGAAGAGATCTCAGAAGAGGAATGGAGAGCAGGCGGGGAGTACACAACTGGAAACTTGCCCTTCCTTTTTCCTCCTCTGGAAAAAGAAAGAAAGAAAGAAAGAAGGGACTAGAGAGATGCCTCAGGGGTTAAGAGCGCTGACTACTCTTCCAGAGGTCCTGAGTTCAATTCCCAGCAACCACATGGTGGCTCACAACCATCTGTAATGGGGTCTGATGACCTCTTCTGGTGTGTCTGAAGACAGCTGCAGTGTACCCGAATACATTAAATAAATAAGTTAATTTTAAAAGGGGGGGATAAAAATTGAAGACCAAGCTCTAAACCTGGTACTATGTGCCCAACCCTGGGAACTGGGGGGGCTGAGTAAAAGCAGGGGGGCTTTGGATGAGTCTAGGACAGTAGGTGACTTTAGTCTACCTCACCCTAACTCCCGCAGACAGTCTCAGAAGCAGGGAATTCTAGAGCTATTCCATGTGAGTGTCACAAACTTCAGCCAACCCCAGAAGATGCCTTGGACATTCCTGGCCAGCTAGCCTGACCATCTCTATTTCTCTAACCAGCAAGGTGGGGTAGGGAGGGAAGGGACAGGGAAATACCCCCCCCCCCGCTTTGGCCTCATGCCTATAACCCAGGCTGCATCCCCAGGCAGGGGCTGCTCTTGAGTTTCCTCCCATTGTCAGTCAAGGGATGATGGTGCCCACAGCTCTGAGACAGGAGCAGGCCTGATTTCTTGCCTACCATTTAAGATCCTTGTTGTAGGCCCTCGTGTGACCACCTAACCTTGTGGACTTTCTGCTGTTCTTCTATAAGCCAGTGTGCTGTCTGTGGCTCACTCTCGACTGGGACAGTACCCCAGCCTCTTTCTCTCCTGCCCTCTATCACTTGGCTTACTGAGGCCGCTGTCCATCACACTGGCCTATAGAAGTTCCCATATGACTGGGGACAGCATTCTGAAAACAAGCAGCTCACTGTCCCTCGTCTATGATGTCCTGGAGGAACACATCTGTGGACCTTCGGGAGGTGACTAGCCTGGCAACCAGAGTAACAACTTCAGCCATAGCCTTTGTGTCCACCCGTATGAGTCCATTCGGAGGACAGCGCCAGGGACCCCACAGATGCCTGCACATGCCCTGCAACACCGATCCCAAGAGCACCTGAATTCCTCCCAACTGTTTGACAACCACAGACAAGCCTAGCCTGTCTCACATTGCTCAGCTTACTTTAAGAGTCCCAACTGTCCCCATCTATGGTGCTCCTGCTGGCACACTAGATATAGCACCTGAGAGGTGACACACACACTCCTGAACAACAGGGCTGGAGAGATGGCTCAGTGGTTAAGATCACTGGCTGCTCTTCCAGAGGTCCTGGGTTCAATTCCCAGCAACCACACGGTGGCTCACAACCATCTGTAATGAGATCTGACTCCCTCCGCTATGACGTACGGTGTGTCAGTGACAACATACTCATATACATAAAATAAACACATCTAAAAACAAACACACAAAAACTTTAAAAAGTAAACCAGAGGCCTGGAGAAATGGCTCAGCAGTTAAGAGCATTGGCTGCTTTTCCAGAGGACCCAGATTTAGCTCCTAGCACTCGCTCACAAGTATCTGTAACTCCAGTTTCAGGGGATCTGATGCTCTCTTCTGGCCTCTGCAGGCACCAGGAAAGTATGTGGTGCACAGATAGATGCGCAGGCCACACATCTGTACACTTAAAATAATAAGAACTTTTATTGAAAATAAACAAACGTAACCAAGAAACTGTCCATGTATTTGATCTCTGTAAAGAGACGAGAAGGCTCTGAGGGTCCACACAATCTCTGTGTGAGGGGGTCCAGAATCATCTCACGAATATCTCTCTGTACTGGCTGGTTTTGTGTGTCAACTTGACACAAGTTAAGAATCATCACAGAGGAAGGAACCTCAGCTGAGGAAATTTCTCCATGAGAGCCAGCTGCAAGGCATTTTCTCAGTCAGTAATTGATGGGGGAGGGCTTGGTTCACCATGGGTGGTGCCATCCCTAGGCTGGGTAATCCTGGGTTCTTTAAGAAAGCTGGCTGAGCAAGCCATGAGGAGCAAGCCAGTAAGTAGCACCCCTCCATGGGGGTGTAAGCTGAATTAAACCCTTTCCTCCCCAGCTTGCTTTTTTGTCATAATGTTTGGTTGCACCTATAGAAACCATAGCTAAGACACAGTCCTTGGGGCTTGTAAAACAGCCCTGTGTGGGGGTAAAGGACAAGCCTGACCTGAGTTTGATCCCCAGGTTGCATACAGTGAGAGAACTAACTCTCAAAGTCTGTCCTCGGACCTCCACAACCATGTGTGACACACTCATACTACACACCTAAATACACATACACAATAAAGTTAAAATAAATATATTTTTAAACGTCTGCATTTGACATCTCCTTTTCTCATAAAAGGAGTGCTGCCACACATTACCAGAGTGCTTAGTACATAAACTGACTGGAAAGACGGTCAGCTAGGTACGGTCAGCTTCTGGTCCTGTCTGGCCTTCACAGAAGTGAAGGGCAGGGAGGGCCACAAACTATCTTCCTCCAAGAGCAAACAGCAGCTACCAGATTAGACTCCTAGTTGAGCCTGGTGGCTCAGGCCTGGGACCTCAGCTACCCAGGATGCTGAAGCAGGAGGATCCCAAGTTCCAGTCTGGCCTAGAATACTCAGCAAGACCTTGTCTCAAAAATAGATAGAGAGATAGAGAGATAGAGAGATAGATAGAGAGATAGATAGATAGATAGATAGATAGAGAGATAGAGAGATAGATAGAGAGATAGAGAGATAGATAGATAGATAGAGAGATAGATAGATAGATAGAGAGATAGAGAGATAGATAGAGAGATAGATAGATAGATAGATAGAGAGATAGATAGATAGATAGATAGATAGAGATAGATAGATAGATAGATAGATAGATAGAGAGATAGAGAGATAGATAGATAGATAGATAGATAGAGAGAGAGATAGATAGATAGATAGATAGATAGATAGATAGATAGATAGATAGAGAGATAGATAGAGACCAGGAGTGGTAGTACATGGTCTATACTCTAAGCACGTGGGAGGATCCGGTGAATGGAGGATTAGGTGAGGTTGACCTCAGCTACCTAGGGAATTCAAGGACAGCTTAGGTCATATAAGACCCGACTGGAAATGTGACCTAGTGCCTCAGTGGTAGACCCCTTGCCTAGCCATGTGTGAAGCATGGGTCAACCACCACAAAATACATGGGTATATTAACCACACTAAAACCCAGATCTGCAGATCTAGGAAGTGCCCTCCTAGATCCTGCCTTTTGCCGTGCCAGTTAGCTATGTGACAAGAGAGGGGACTAGATACCTGCTACTGAGCAGGACAGCTGCAGGATTAGGGGGATCCTGGTCCACACCCCAACTGCTCCCTACAACCCGTTGGGATTCCCGGTCAGCCGCTGGTCTGCCTTATTTGGCCTGGGCTGCAACTATAAACACTTCTGTGTGAGATTTCTGCCAGTGGGTGGGGCCAGGCTGAGGAGGAAGAGGAAGGATGATTTCTGTTGGTAGGGGAATCCGGCATCAGCTAGATCAGCTCTGCTCTGTGCTGGAGCTGCATGGAGCTGTGGTGTCACTGAAGCCCAGTGGCCACACCTGCCACCTCCAGGGAGGCTGAAACACAAACCGAAGCCAAACCAGGCCCAGAAGGCTCTGGTCAATCCCCCTTCCTGGAAGAGGAGTGTTGGTACAGTCAGCTGAGGGCACATGAGGAAGCCAGCTGCCTGGACATGTCCCTAAGGCTTGGGACTAGGGCTCGTAGACTGAATTATCCTGGGCAGTGTGGCCAGATATCTTAGCGCCTGTGATCAGGCCTAGGTGCAGCCAGCAGCAAAGAGGGTCAGGCCTAATGTGCAACTTCTTTGCTCCTTTGAGCTTGTCCTCACTTGTCACCTCTACAGCCCGAGGTAAACACTGGGCCTGGCGGTCATGTGAGCTCCCCATGAGACGGCCATGGACCCGGGCTTCGCCTTCTGTACCCAAAGGCCCTCTCACCCACACCAGCAGGGACCTCAGGCCCTTGGTAATTTCAGCGCTGGATACAGACTGTTCATGGATACTGGCCCCTTTTGGGAATCATTCCTGATCTGCTGGAGACAGGGAAGATGAGGAGGTTGAGAATGCCTAGCTGACACCTCTTCAGGTTCCAAAGCAGACCTGAGGTGCAGGAACAGTTTCAAAGCACATTGAGGATAGATAGAGCTCTAAACGGATCCGGAGTTTCCTTTCTGCTGGAGAGAAACTGAGACCCACGGCGGGGAAATTGAGACAACAGCAGAGTCAGGAGGACATGTGGACCAGTCTTGGCTGAGTGAGAAGAGTCACGTTGGGAGCTGCCCCAGCCCCGAGTAGCCGGGGTTGGGAGAGGCACGGGAACATCATGGTACCCACTTGGAGCCCGGCCAAACTGCCTGGGGCTCTGGGAGCACTTGGAGCATTTAATTACCACAGTGTTGGGGGTTTAATTAGTGTGATGTCTGGAAAACGTGGTTTCACAGCTCAGCTGAACCAAGTCATCCTGGCTCTCTCTCTCTCCACCACAGTTAAAGGGCCTACACCGAGGGTGGCCTGGTGGCCATAGTATACACAAAGCAGGGGACACACAGTCACATTCTCCCATCTACCTAGCCCACGGCAACCTTGCGATGCTTTGAGGAAGTTGCAGGGCAGGAGAGGACTGGCTGAGGTAGGTTATGCAGGTAACCAACAAACAGTAGGGACAGATGAGTCAGGACGACTGGAGGGGGGAGGGATGCCCGCTGCCCAGCGAGCTGGATGTGGCCCGCAAGGCATGGAGGTGTCTTACCTCGGCTTCTCACTAATGGGGCAACTCCACAGCACCCACTTGTAGGAGAGCGGATGGGAAGTGCTGAAGGAGGTGGGGGCCCAGAAGACCAGCAGGAAAAGCCTTGGTGCTGAACCCTAGCTCTCAACCAGGGCTGCATCAGCCAAGGAGATCAAGGATGAATCAGCTACTGCTGGCACGAGGCAGCAGGAACGAGCTGGCAGAGGGCTGTTTACCTCCCACCCCAAACTTCTCAGGACAGCCAGAGACCAGAGATAGAGAAGATATGAGGAGTAACTCAATCTGACCGTGACGGGCTCCATTCCCAGCAGAGGCTAACCAACTGGGGACCCTGCTTACAGTCTCCCCCAAATAACCCACACTGCCCATTATATACAGAGGCACAGTCTGTAATCCACACTGGCCCTTGGAGGTTCAGGACTGGAGCTACTCTAAACTGACCTACCCACAGGCAACAACTATCAGCAAAAGAGAATTCAGGGTACAGGGTGGGCCCCACTCCGTATCAGCTATCCCCACCCACTTGTCCCTGGAGGGAGGAAGCCAGACCTATCTGCAGTCATCTCTACTGTCTGTCACAGGTAAACAGGCAGGAGACCCAATGGGCAGGGCTCCAGGAAATACATGGGTCCAGAATAGTGCCTCTCCCATTTGGGAGGGAGTTGGCCTGCAGAACCATCCCTCCTGAAGGTGACACCCTCCTCAGAGACCGCTTGGAGCTCAGGGGTCTTTGGCCTCAGTAGGAAGCCTAGCCAGGAAGGGCCACTGCTGGCCCTGTACATGGTGTGCCGCTGACAAACGTAGCCTCAGACTGTGAGTTCTTCCTCAATAAACCATGAGTTCTCCAGAGCCTGGAAGAAGCCTGGGGAGCCGCTAACAGAGCCTCCACGAGGGCCAGTCCTGCCTAATTCCCTCGCCTGACCATAAGTCACCCCTTCCAAAATCGTGACTACCCAAGTTTCCCAGGGACAAGAGTTCCCACTGCCTTTAATAAAAAGTATATCCCAGCTGAGGTGCAAAGGGCACGGGGGCTGAGATGCCAAGGCACCGCATGGCAAGGACCTAGCAATCCACAGAAGGCTTTTCTAGGTAGAGCCTCCCCTTCCCTACCCATTACCCACCATCGGTCAGACAGGGGAAACTGAGGCACTGTGAGCATGGCCCCTCCACAGCTTCACCTACTCTTCCAGACAGAGGTAAAAACAAAACAAAACAAAAAAAACAAGCAAGCAAAACAGAAGCACCAGGCCAGGGCGTTGTCGGTTTCTCTGTCCCCTGGCAACAAGCACACATATGCCTCGGGCTCTTTCCTAGGAACACAGAGACCCCCGAGACCCCATTACACACTCACAACTGGACAATCACACACCCCCAGGTTAGTGCGGTCAGTGGTCAATTCCAACTCCATAGTTCTCCAGCTAGAGTCATCTGAGAGTGCCACAGAGGGTGCCATCAAAGAGGCAAACTGAAGCAGGGTGGCCAGAGACACTCACCAGGACCTGATGTCACCCAGAGTTCCAGGTTATGATTCAAACTGGCCCAGTGTCCACCTGTTAAGTTGCAAGCAACGGGATAAAGCCAGCACAGTAGCTCTTGAATGCTCAGTAATATCATAGTTGGGTCTCAGGACCCCCGGGGGCTTTGGTGACTGCCAGACCAAGCGCGTAAAAGGTTCCTTGGTGAGGAGGCCAGGCTCCAAACTCAGGGTGAGCCGCCTGGGAAAGACAGCTCTGGACTCACCTCTTCTCTCCAAGGGAGGGGGTGCTCTAACAAGACAAGTGAGGGGGCATCTCCTGGGCAAAGCACTTGCTAGGCAGGGAATAGGTTACCACAGGCAATTTCCCTCCAGAGTGGACAGCACATTCCAGAAGCCTCTTGAACCACACTGATTAGCATGCAAAGGCTGGCCTTTCGCTCTGGGTAAACAACAGAGCTCCTGAACTGAAGGCACTGCCCCCAGAATTCCAAGCTGCCAGAAGGCAGGATTCCTCACTGCCAGCTAAGCAAGGTACCTGAGGAGGGTGGAGAGGCTTAGGAAACCTAGACAACGCTCTGCAGTACCCAGCCCAGCCCTCTGGACCTCTCTGAGCCAGACTAGTCCCTCCGTCACCATACCTCCACTCACATTCTGAGGCTGTGGCACAAGTCTGGGCCCCACAATTCTCACAGCAGAAACCTCCCTGAGACTGACACTAATCTGTGTCCCTGAGAACTGCACTAGTGAGACTGCTCTGGCCTCAGACAAGAGCAGCTGCCCCCTTTGCTCCCAGAGAGGACACTTGCCCATCTGCAATGCCCAGGCCAGGCTGCGGAAGTCACAAAAGAATCTAACCCCAGCTACCTGTAGCTCAGAGAGAGCTTTCTCACCATGGTAGGTCAGCGAGAGATCCAGATCTGCCACAAATACAGGTGCTGTGCACACCTGTCATGTGGGCACTAGTGAAGTTGAGGCAGGAGGATTGTTGTGAGTTTAAAGCAAGCCTGGCCTACATGGAAAGTGCCAAGCAAGCTTGGGATACAAAGAGAGACCCTGTCCCCAAACAAACAAAAACAATATGGGTAACCACAATACCCAGGACAGACTGGTTCTGGGACCCTTGACTGCCTGGAGTATGATGTCTATATTCTTTTAATAAAATTATTTGCACTCTAAATAACTTACAACACAAACAATCATTAGGGCCAAGCTGTTCGGGAATAAAGACAACAAAAACCGGCTGTACAGTTTAGTAGAAAGGCCATTACCATGATCTCAGAGCGGAGGAACGAGACTTGGGGCCACACATGCAGAATTGGCAGACATGAGGCCCAACAACACAGGAGATGACCAATGGGGTCATGTGGTTAGAGTACCAAGGAACAAGGGCAGCCAGGCATAGTGGCACACACCTTTAATTCCAGTACTTGGGAGGCATAAACAGGCAAATCTGGGTTTGAGGCCAGCCTGGTCTACAGAATGAGTTCAAGGACAACCAGAGCTACACAGAGGAACCCTATCTAGGGGGAGGAAAACAGGGGGTGGACAAAGAGGGCCATGACCATCCTTTTAAGTCCTCAATTTGGGGTTTCCAGCCATGCCTTCAGCCTCACATGACAACCCATGGAAATTTGGAATCTTAATGTCTTAGTCAGTGTGCTGATGCCAGTGAGACCCCATGACCAAGGCAAGGGATAGAAGAAAGACTTTACTGAGGCTTACTTTCAGAGGCTTAGAGTCCATGATCATCATAGCAAGGAGCATGATAACAGGCAGGCAGGCAGGCAGGCAGGCAGGCAGGCAGGCAGGCAGGCAGGCAGGTATGGAGCTAGAGCAGTAGCTTACATCTGATCTGCGAGCATGAGGGAGACAGCTGACTGGGAATAGCCTTTGAAACCTCAAAGCCCAACCCAGGGACACACCCCCTCCAGTAAGGCCACACCTCCTAATCCTTCCCAAACACTTCTACTAACTAGGGACTAAATAGTCAAATACATGAGCCTGTAAGGGCCATTCTCATTCAAATCACCACACTCAGTCTTGCCTAGGCAGTCCAATCCTTTAAGGGCTCCCTTGAAGAAGAGCAACAGGTACAGGCCATACCTCTAGCCAACCAGCTCTGCCTGCTACAACCTGTATAAATGCATGATGTTAGCAGCACATCCCACAGCAAGCTGATCTGAACCACGGCTGCTGGGAGGATGCAGAGACCATGGCCAGCTCTGATTAACTCCATTAGCAGTAATCTGTATCATTTTGTCACAGGAAGGTAGTGGGTTCCACGGGAGGGAGCTCTGGTACCTGGAAGCCCTCTGGCCACCACTCATGAGAGCCATAGCTTTCCTGGTACATGTAAGTACCTGGCCAAAACAGCTCCAGCCACCCCACATTCCCACGTGGCTTTGGCTAAGGCTTTGGTTATACACTGACTCAGACCACCACCCTGTGACTCACCATAGCACCTCTTGGCCCTTATGTAAGCTGCTCAGGGCCTGCCTGTAGGCTGTCCAACTCTCCAGGGCCTCCCTGGCACCTTGGAAGAATGTTACCCAACTGCCTCTTGCTGCTAACACAGCAGGAAATAGTCACTGTCCCAAGAAGCAGCCAGGTGAGGGACGTTCCCTGGCCAGGCACCCCTTCTGAGCCCGAGCCTCTACATACAGCATCTCTGTTTTCAGGGGCAAAATGGCATCGGGTCCGTCTTCTCCCAGCCACACCTTGGCAGCACAGGGACAGATGGGCAGATGACATAAACACAAAGAGGTGACAGATAGTGGACACAGAGAGGGTGAATGGGTAAATAATAGAGAAGAGATAGAAGATGGATGGATGGACAGCGAGAGACAGGTACAGACAGATGGAACACTCCTGTCTGAAACTGCAGCAAATGACCCCTCTCTATCCCCAGAACCCCAATATGACCTCATGGAGCAGTACCAGCCAGAAGGAAGCCTAGAGCCAAGTTCTCCTCTCAGCAGCTCTGGCCTCAGGCAGGGTGGGAAAGTCCTGGGCTCCACAAGTGCCCAAGGGAAGGATCAACACTGTCAGCTCTAACACTGGTGGCCATGCCTGGTCCCACCCCAACACATGTGTAGATGACCTGTGCCCAGCAAGCCTCAGTTTCCCCTTTTGTGAAAGATCCCTGACCAACTCTCAGCATACTTTGTGGTATTAATTTTTCTTTTAAAAAAAGATGTATTTATGTGTGCATGCAGTGTTTCTGTCTTCAGACACACCAGAAGAGGGCATTGGATCCCGTTACAGATGGTTGTGAGCCACCATGTAAGTTCTGGGAATTGAACTCAGGACCTCTGGAAAAGCAGTCAGTGCTCTTACCCGCTGAGCCATCTCTCCAGCCCCATGTCTTAATTCTCAAGACTTTAAAATATAGAGGAAAAGGAAGTGAGGACACACTTCCTGGTACCATACCTTCCCTATCAGAACCAACTGAAGCCGGAGCTCTCTACCCGGGGTCCCATGGTCCTCTTGCCTCCCCAGACCTCTTCTAAGGAATTGATCAGCAATGAGCTGTACCCAGGGCCAGTCTCAAGGGTATTCCAGGATGTGGCTGCAGGATGTCTGGGACTGGGACAGAAGAAAACATCTGGATTCCTGGCCTGAGGGACCCAGGAGAGCCTGGCAGGAGAGCTGCATTGCCCAACCCGTAACACCAATTCCAAGACCAGGATACAGAGGTCACGGGAGACCCAGACCCGCCGGGGAAGAAACTGGGGAGCGGTCCAGTGCTCCACAGCTACTGAGAGGCTCTATCTGGCTCTGATCACCACCCCCTGGAGGATGCTGAGGTGCTAAGTGCTGAGTGGTTGCCATTTTGCTTCCCTTCCCGGGAGGCTCCACCCCTCCCCTCAAATCTCAGAGCCTCACAGCAGAGTTTACCAAGTCTCAGCCTGGGAGTTGGGAGCAGGTCCTGCACTCATAGGACAAAGCTGAGACATCTAGGAGGGGGGACCACTGCTGTCCCCACCCACAGAAGATGAACCGTGCAAGGAGGGACAGAGTTACCTAGAAATGTACCACTAAGCCAGCCCCAGCCCCAGGGACTTTGCCCCCACCCGCAGGAGTCAGATGTGCGGAAGACTGGAACTCAGCTCCCACTGGCTTCTCTCATGGGACCTACTAGGCACGGAACAGGACTCCGTTGGCCCCATGCATGCTCCCATCGAACAGCGGAACCCTCTGAACATGGATGGAACTTTGGGTAACTTTCCCCAGGTTCAGGCCATGGCCTAGAGATTCTTCCTCAGCAAACCCCCGGCTTACAGTAGGCTTTCATTCTCTCAGTGATCTCTAGAGCAAAGGCTCACAGGAGGGACCCAAGAACCCCGATTTTGTGCCCAGTGAAGCATCCCGGGAACGGGGCACAGGGAAGTCAGTCAGGCCCAGTGATCCAAACCTTCCTTCCACGCTTTACCCTCCCTGGCCCTTGAATACTGCCAGACTATCCCCACAGAGGCTTACTGGCTCCGGGAGGAGCAGTGAGTTCCCCTGGCCAGCAAGAGAAGCCGATTAAGAAGCCACTTAAGAGCAAAGTGCAGGCTGTTCCCTGCACAGGCAGGCAGGGTGGGGACAGGGACAGTGCTGGCCAAGGGCTATACATTCAGTTCCTGGAAAAAAGAGTGAGAAAAATGCCGGGCGGGCCGTCCTCTACTGCCACATCCTGTTTTTATGGAAAACTAATCTAATTCCTGATGATGAAGCCAGCAGCAGACATCCCCTGGGGGTCTCCAGGGGCCTCAGTGTCAGTCCCATAGGGTCAGGCCCCTTTGCCCAGTGTCCAGAGTGGCTACCCTCCCTGCCAGCCCCCACCCTGGAAGATGGAGCTCCATTTTAGCCACACTCTCCCCTCCCGGGGAAATGACACATCAATGGGCTTCCTTACCAGTGAAATGCAGGCTGGTTTTTATCCTCTGCCCAAGTTTGGACCAGACTATGTCCCACATGACCTCAGTGGGTCTTGGGGTGAGGACAGTCATCACCTGGGGATGCCACTCAGGACAGACAAGTCAGAAGTACTAGGTCATTGTGTATTCCAGGGACCTAGGCTGTGTTGGGCAGCCTCGTGGCCAGAACAGCCTTGGCCGTTTAGAACAGCTGAGTCCTGGCTCAGCTTCTGAATGACCTCTGGGTTTTCCTCATCTGAAAAGCGTGTCAACAATTCTATGTGCCTTAAAGACTACCAAACCAGAGTCACTGTCTGCACTGCGACATGCTGACAGCTTGTCGTTGGCTCTGCAACTGCACCAGGCTCCTTCTTCACCTCCTGGAGACTGTCCACCGGGCACGCATGTGAGGCTGCTGAGCCTCTGAGCAGCCCTGGAAGCACCAGGTTATGGAATTCTGAGATTGACTTTTGACTCCCATGGTCTTTGACCACGAGGAGCCTTTCTTGGCTTCCTGTGGGCCTCGAAGGGTCACTGCGAATGGTCAAGGCTGAGCTCAGCCTCTCCTCAGGAAGGAAAAGGCCTAAAGACAACAGAACCAGCCCTTCCCCTGGGCCAGGCGGCAGGGGTAACACCGGAAGAACAGGTGGGCTTCCTAAGGGGCTTCATGGCAAGAAACCTGGGTGGCAGGAGAGACCATGGCAGGCCTCTATTTCCTCTACTCCCTAAACAGGCAGAGGGTTGCTACGTGCCGCGCCAGTGTGGGTAGAGGGTGATGGACAGATCACTGTGGGTTCTGGGTCCTATTCACCACTCCCAACAACAGACATATGTTGGGAATTGGTTCTAATGCTTTGTCTTACTTCAGCTCCCAAAATCCACGCTTCAGTGGCACTTCCAGACACTGAGGGTCCCTGCCCCCCAGCTGGCTTTTTTTGTTTTTTAAAGATTTATTTATTTTATGTAAGTACACTGTAGCTGTCTTCAGACACGCCAGAAGAGAGCATGGGATTCCATTAAAGATGGTTGTGAGCCACCATGTGGTTGCTGGGAATTGAACTGAGGACCTCTGGAAGAGTACTCAGTGCTCTTAACCATTGTGCCATCTGGCTTTGACTGGTCATAAAGAATCGAAGTACAGAAGGCTGGGTACTTCTAAACCTCCCTGCAGCTAGCATACGCACCCTTCCAGTATTCCTGAGTTAACATCTTTTTAGAAAATCTATATTTTGTCTCTGACATACAGTATCTTCCAAGACCCGCTGCAACACCAAGGCCTCAGCAAAGGGAGCCTGACCCCTCAGCATCCTTCCTGCTGGGTCAGAGATATCACTAACCCTGATGGGTGAACATCTACCCCACCACCCTCTCTTTCCAAGAGAGATGCATGGTTTGGTCTTCACCTGCTAAACCCAGAGGGAGCTGATGGTGCAGACACCAGGAGACAGTTATCGCTCTGCCCCCATTGCGTGTCTCAGGGCCTGAAGCTAACGCCACACTTACCCACCAGCCCTGCAGCTGGCCACACCCCATGGAGAGAAGACCTTCCTCAGCCTCCCCAGGCCTTGATCTGCACAGCAGGGTCAAGGACAGCAGCTGCCATATGAAGCTTCGAGGTCACAGAGCAGGACTTGCCCACAGACATTCAGCCAGAGGACCTCAAAGTGGGCAAAGTCATGTAGGGCACCATAGCCTTGCTCCTTTTTTTTTTTCCTTAAAGATTTATTTATTTAGTGACTACACTGTTGCTATCTTCAGACAGACCAGAAGAGGCATCTGATCCTATTACAGATGGTTGTGAGCCACCATGTGGTTGCTGGGAATTGAACTCAAGACCATTGGAAGAGCAGTCAGTGCTCTTAACTGCTGAGCCACCTCTCCAGCCCGGCCTTGCTCCTTTTATCAGTGAGTTCTGGCTCCATTCCCTGAGCTGTGTTCCTTGGCAGAAAATACCCTTAGCCACTGAGGCATCTCACTGGTCCAAGCCCATTTTTAAAGATGAGGGGTTCAAAATATAGAGAAGCCATGTGACTTGCCTATAAAGACGCCCAGCAACAGACATCTCATATCACCCCCATCTCCAGGAGTAGATGCCCAGAGGCTCTCTTCACCTGGCCAGCCAGCAGAATGCTCCAAGGCACCCACTGTCAACAATGTGTGAGTAGATAGTTAACCTTTGACCTCCTCAATTCACTATAGATGCAATTTGGCAGGCAGAGTGAGACATTCCGCCTGTGCCCCAGCCCTGCCTCCCTCAAGTCGGTTTTCAGAAAGCATTTCCACCTGTGTAACCTGCAGGGCTACCCCACCCCCACCCCCAGAGATGTGTGGGGCCAAGCAGTACAGATGGTAATTTTACATCTGAAGACTTAAAAAAGACCAGTTGGGGGAGGGGATTGGGGAGGAAATCTCTACCACAGAATAGTTAAAGTGCCGGACAATTGGGTCCAGGGACCACTGGCCAGACACTCGGCCTCACAGGAGCTGAGGGGTGTCCCATACTCCATGCACTGCAGCAGACGCTGCTTCTGTTTGTTTGCTGCTGGCTTCGTTGCTGTTTGTTGGCTTGTTTGTTTGTAGGCAAGGTCTTGCTAGATTGCTCTGGCTGTCCTGAAACTAAGTAGACCAGGCTGGCCTTGAACTCAGAGATCCGCACTGCCTTGAGTCAGGGTCTCACACCGTAGCCCAGGCTGGCCTTAAATTAACAACAGTCCTGCCTCGGCCTCCTGAGTGCTAGGATTACAGATGTGAGCTACCATGCCACATGGCCAGCCCCATGTCCAAGGATGAAGGGTTCATGGCTAACAAGATGGCTCAGAGGGTAAAGGGGCTTGCTGCCAAGCCTGAGACCCTAAGTTTGATCCCCAGGACCTATATGGTGGAAGAAAAGACTGACTCCCCCAACTTGTCCTCTGACCTCCACACGCAAACCATCCATACACACGCCGTCACATATAAAATAAATATAATTTAAAACATCTAAACAAGGGGTAGGAGAATTTACTAAAACATACTTTAGCCAGTGGTGGGGTGGGTGGCGCTCGCTTTTAATCCAGGCACTCGGGAAGTAGAGACAGAGCTCTGAGTCCAAGGCCAGCCTGGTCTACAAAATGAGTTCCAGGACAGCCAGGACTGTTAGACACACACACACACACACACACACACACACACATACTGTCTTGAAAAACTAAAAAAAAAAAAAAAAAAAAAAAAAGGCAAAACAAAATCCACCCTAAAGTAAAAAATTAAAAAAAACCAAAACCCACAAAAATCTCTGTTCAAAAATGCAATAATGACATCTATACCTTATTGCTATATTTTGAATTATGTGTCTATGTGTGCATCTACACATGCACCTGAGTGGAGGCCACAAGGTGCTGGGTCCCCTGGAGACAGAATCCCGGGTGGTAGTGAGCACTTGATATGAGAGCTGGAAACTGAACTCAGGTCCTTTAGAAGAGCAAAAGGCAGGCTGGAGAGATGGCTCAGTGGTTAAGAGCACTGACTGCCCTTCCAAAGGTCCTGAGTTCAAATCCCAGCAACCATGTGGTGGCTCACAACCATCTGTAATGGGATGGTCTTAACTTCTGAGCCCCACTCTAGTTCTGGATACGAATTTTAAAAAAGATTATGTTAATTTATTATTTTTCTTAAAGATGAAGGGTTCAGAACTCAGAAAAGCTATGTAGACCCCCAAAGGCATCCAACAGCACAGCCAAGAGTCAGAACATCTGTGGACCCAGGGATTCGACAGAGGCTGAGCCTGGAACTGTCCCTTCCTACCTTGCAGGAGAAAGCCATTATTAAAGAGCATTATCAACCACAGTTCTAAAATGTTTCCCAGAACCCTGTAGGTTCTACATAGCCCAGGGGGCTCTAATGGCTAGCACCCCACACATGCACACATGTGCGCGCGCACACACACACATAGAACTAATGTAACTCAGAACACAGTCCAGTAAAGACTTCACAAATACAAGGGAATAATGCTGAGTGACTGGAGATTTAGCACGGGGAACAGACAGCCTTTGCTATAACCACCCCGCCAGGCCTTAACCACATGCAGGTGGGCTGCGTGATCTAGAGTACCTAGGGGAGGCACCTGAGCCTGAATCTGACAAAGCAAAAGCTTTGCTTTATGACCAATAAGATGGTTGGAGACACCTACTTCATCACCATCTCCTGAGGTCCCCAGCAGTTCCCATTTAGGTCTGTCACCACTGCCATCACCCCCAAAAGCAAAACGACAAGCAGTTTAGGCTAGTCCGCAGGGCCAGGCTTCGTCCAGTGAACGAGAAAGATCACTGTGTCTCAACCTTCCAGCCACACTTGGGGTCATGAGTACCAGTGCTTCCTTGCTGGCTTTCTGGAAGGGCTTGTCATCTCTGGAATGTAACTCGGCCTGCTGGTCCAGAAGCTCCCAGGAGCTGAGTTCCTTATCCTTGAGAGCAATGATTCTAGCTCCTCCCACAGCTCCAAGGCGAAGCTGTCTCCAGTCACCTGGGTCTCTCTGATTTAGACAGCTGGAGCTTTACGTTTGGCTTCAAGCCCTATGCTTTACATAGTTGTGGGGGAGCTGGAGGATGTAGGAAAGGTGGAGAGAGGTTTACCCACCCACTATGAGTCAAGGGAAGAGGTGGGAGGGAGAAGTGGAGGAACTTGCCTTGAAAGTCAGGGGCACAGAGCTTCACAGTGAAAACTCCCTGCTGTGTGGTCCTGCAGAAACCTAGGCTCACCCAAAAGTTCACAATGAATATGGTGGCCGGTGCTTCCTCAGGCTGGAGGATGGAGTCCCAGAAGGTAGGGGATGACCGCTGACAGTGTAACAGCAGGCAGCAAAGGAGACACCTATACCTGCCGTCTACCTAAGCTGTCAGAAAGAGGATCCAGAACAGCCCAGGGACGTGTCATCCACAGCAGCCCTGACCACCACACACAGCTGCCCCAGCCCACACTTCAAGTAAAGACTCTCTAGGCTTGTTTTCACCTTGAGAGCTGGAAACTGATGCAGGAGGCCCTTTACAGAGGTCACTAAGCCAACTGCTCAGAGGCTGCTCAAGGAAGGCTGCCTAAGGCTTCAGGTTCGGCCAAGCCTCCCCCAGGCAGAACCACCCTTTGATCATCAACAACTCTCTTTTGTAGGTCTCTGTTCCCACAACACTGTGAGCCTCTACCCCACACCCCTGATCCTTGGAGATTAGGGCCTACCCGGCTTTTCTCCCCTAGCTGGGAAGGTCTGTGTTCATTGATAAGGTCTGCATGTTGGTTAGCTTTAACTGTCAACGTGACAGAAGCTACAATCAGTCACCTGGGAAGAAAGTCTGAGAAGTTGTCTAAATGAGGTTATCCTGTGGGTATGTCTGTAGGGGGATCGACTTGATTATTAATTGGTGTGAGAAAGACCCAGCCCACTGTGGGCAGCACTATTCCCTAGGCAGAGGGTCCTGAACCGTGTAAGAGTGGGGAAATCGAGCTAAGCACAAGCAAGTGACTGTAAATATATTGGTTTTCTCTGCTCTTGACTGTGGAGGTGATGTGACCAGCTGTCTCAAGCTCCTGCTGCAGTGACATCTCTACAGTGATGAACTGTAACCTGAAATCAATAGGTAAAAATAAATCCCTTTCTTCTCTAAGTCGTTTTTTGGTCTGACTCCTTTATCACAGCAACAGAAATGAAATTAGGACAGACTAAAATGTGGTCACCATGAGACCATGTCGCCAGGCAAGACTGGACAGGTGTGACCTCTGAGACCTGGAGCAACATCCACCTTGTTACCTCCTCCTGGCCTCTGCTGACATTCTCTTCCCACCTACAAGATGCCAACTCCCTGGCTTGCTTGACCCCAGTAATATATAAACAAGAAATCACAGATGCACGACACTGGGCACAGGCAGGCAGGAGTGTAACACAGGGCTGCAGTTTTGCAAGGTCCAAGCTCCAGGCAAGAGGTCCAGCCATCTTCACACAGTGAAGCAGAAACAGGGACAACCCTGTAGGGCCAGCCATGGGCCACGCTGGATTCGGAGGCCAAAAAGAAAGCAAGAGGTTGCACCCAGATCCTACAAGGCATTCTGAGCCCTCTTCCCACAACCACTTCAGGACACAAACAGAACAGTAAATCTTGCATCTGTGGAGCGTGAGGCAGGAGGATTTGGAGTTCTAGGACAGCCTGGGCTACACAGTGAGACCTTGAATAAAAATATAAAAAGGGAGCAGTACCACAGAGTGGCTGGGATGAATGCCACATGCCTGGGCAAAGACGGCAGAGATGTTCATGACCCATGGTCTTTCTGGAGCCCAGAAGCAAGCAAGGCAGCCAGAGCTGGAGGGTGGCATGGTGGTCCCTTCACTGTCGTTTTGGAACGGTTGTACGGAAGCCGTCAGCTGTTGAACCTCACCAGGCAGTGCAGAGAACTATGATCTCCACTGGGTGCTGGTGATGCTCAGAGCTCTGTGCAGGCCTCAGTGTTCGGGTCCACCGGAAACTAGGCAGTGGCAGGGGACCCCAGAGCCTCAGACAGCCTGGGGCAGAGCAGGTCTTACATTTGCCAAGTGAATGATGAGGACAGTGACCAGACATCAGAAGAAGGCAGGTGACTAGCCCTGGATGAGTGACATGTCTGGGAGGACACCCTTGGCGACCCACCCAGGAAGGCAGAGCAGGGAAATTGCTGACAGGATACACTGAAGGGGCTAGGGCTGAAGGGCAGGGCTGCTGGAGCAGAACTCTGGCAGTGAACAAAGACTAGGTACCCCCAACTATGCTACACACTTTACCATAGACAGTCTCCTTAGAAACAGCCCCAATCAGCCGTGGTGGTGCACGCCTTTAATCCCAGCACTAGCGGGGCAGAGGTGGGTGGATCTCTGCGAGTTTGAGGCTAGCCTGGTCTGCAGAGTGAGGTCCAGGACACTCGGGGCTACCCAGAGAAACCCTGTCTAGAAAATCAAAACCAAAACAAACGAAAGCGGGCTACCTGGGCTGTGGAGACTTGGTGGGTACAAGTGTTTGTCATGCAAGCCTAACATCCAGAGTGCTTAGCCTGTGGCACATGTCTGTGATCCCAGCACTCCTAGGATGAGAGGCAGAGACAGGAGACTCTTCCAGAAGCTCACAATCCAACTAGCCCGAAGGACACACTACAGTGGCAAACAAGGTGGAAAGTGTGGACCAATATCTGAGGTCAGAGGTTATCTGAGGTTGACCTCTGACCTCCACATATGTGCCATAGTACTCACACACACTTGCACATGAACATGTACGCACATGCACAAATACAAAAATAGATGACTCAGTGGCTAAGAGCACTGACTGCTCTTCCAGGGGTCCTGAGTTCAATTCCCAGCAACCACATGGTGGCTCACAACCATCTGTAATGAGATCTGATGCCCTCTTCTGGTGTGTCTGAGTATCTGAAGACAGCTATAGTGTTCTTATATATAATAAATCTTGAAGAAGAAGGAGGAGGAGGAGGAGGAGGAGGAGGAGGAGGAGGAGGAGGAGGAAGAAGAAGAAGAAGAAGAAGAAGAAGAAGAAGAAGAAGAAGAAGAAGAAGAAGAAGAAGAAGAAGAAGAAGAAGAAGAAGAAGAAGAAGAAGAAGCCAGTCTCCAGCAGTGGAGAAACCCTGATGTCATGGCTTGGGGATGTAGGTGAGACTGGAAAGCCAAAGGTCAAAGGTCCAAGGTTCACATAGTAAGCAATGTTGCTTGGGGGACTGCTTGGAAGAAAGGAGCCTGGCGTGTGCTTGGGAAGACAGGGACAGCAGTGGGTGCCAAAGGCCTCAGCAGCACAGGCAGGAAAGGGCTGGATCCCAACAGAGCTGGAAGAAACCATGCCTCCAAGAGATTAGTTGCTCAAGGTTGTTAATCAAAGTAGCCAATCAAGGTAGACTACCTGGCTCCACTCAGACAGAGGACATAGAACTGGGTAATGGGCCACAGCCTGTGAGGCTACTGAACGCTGCATGGGACCTTCCCACTGCATGTAATGTGGGTCAGAGGAGGTTGGCCAGGACTGGATGTACTCAGCTATCCTCAGAGTGATCTTGGGCAACTGGGATAACCTGCCCACCTGGTCCTTCACAAACAGGACAAGGAAAACCCTATGCAGGATCACAGTACAAAGTTGTGCACAGAGCGCACAGGGTTCATGGGGGTCATTAGTGTAACCAGTCCTCAGACATGTTAGCAAGGGAAAGGAAAAAATAAAAACAGCTGTCAGGCTAGTAGATGGTCCCATTTCCCTTTTAAAGATTTTATTTTTTAAATTTATGTGTATTTGTGGGAAGCCAAGCAGCGGTGGCGCATGCCTTTTATCCTACCCCTTGGGAGGCAGAGGCAGGCAGATCTCTGTGAGTTCGAGGACAGCCTGGTCCACAGAATGTATATGTGGGGAACAGGAGGAAGTGCACGTGAGGGCGGTGCCCCTAAAGCCCCAGAGGGTGCGTGAGTTTCTTGAGCCCCACAAGAGCAGAACACACTCCAAACTGCTGAGCCATCTCTCCAGCTCCCTCACTTCCCTTTTAAAGCTCCCTGGAATGCTGTGGGGATATTGCTGTTAAACAGTGTTTTAACTATAAACAGAAATCAAGTAAATGAAAGAGGGGGAAGGCCAGGAGCATGCTGGAGCCACAGCAGAGGCTGACAGAGTCTGGGAGCTGCCTCCATCTTGGTGGCTCAAATGTAAGCTTCCAGCTCCAGCTCCAGGCCGGCATGAGACCATACGTCCCACCACGACGGTCATTCAACCCTCTGAAACTGTAAACAAGCCCACAATTAAATAGTTGTTTTTTTTTTTTTAATAAGTTGCCTTGGTCATGGTATCTCTTTAAGCAATAGAACAGTAACTAAGACAGACCAGCCCTGCTTCACATTCCTCGGAGCCCAGCAGCTGCTCCCTGGCCCATTTTAGGCTCCCATTCAGTGGCTAAAGAAACCACAGGAGGCCGAGGTGGCCACCATCCCTTTGCAGCCTGAACCCAGGGAAGGAATGGTCCCAGCTATATATACTCAGAGAAAAACAGTGTCCGAGTTGCGGCCTGGTAAACAGCCGTGCTGACCCTGTCAGCCCGTTAGAGAGAACCAAAAATACCCCCTATAATTATGCTATTAAAACATACCAGAGAAACAGACCCACCCCACTCAGCAAGGGTTCATGGGATGGCTACAGAGAGGCAGGAGGCTGCATATATTGGTGAAGGCATCGGACATCACCCAAGAGGCTAGTCTGGCTGGACAGCTATCCTTGTCCCCTATAAGATGATGCTTGCTTCCCATGGTGGCCAATTCCCCAAGGGACCAGTGTGAGTGGCTACATGGACAACCTGTGTTCTTCACACACAAATATACCAGGACCCACCCTAGAGGGACACATGAAAAGCAGAAGTGTCCCTGACACCAGAAACCTAGGAGCAACTGAAGGGAAGGCCATAAGGGGAACCCCAAAACAACCATGGATATTCTAACTACAAAAGGAACAAGGTGACAAGACCATAGCAGTGGGTGACAGGCAGCAGATGCCACTCATGCTGAGACCAGAAAGAGCTAGGAAGGGCCAAGGCCTCCTGGGAATAGGGTTGGGGGTTGGGAATTCAAAGGGTTCAAGTGGAGTTTATGCTCAGCTGACCTGAGGCACGCCCAGCCTCAGTCCAAAAGTATTAAATGAAAAATTCCACAAGCATGTGCTTCATACGTTTTAAAAATATTTTATTTGTGTATTTGTGTGTGTGTGTGTGTACACATGGGGGTTGTACACATGTAATACTGTATGTATATGACTCCAGAGCCTTTACCCACTGAACCATCTTGCCAACCCTTACTTTTTTTTTTCCTTTGAAGCAGTGTTTCACTATGTAGTCCTGGCTTCCCTGGAACTCTGACACCTACAACCAGGTTGTCCTTGAACTCATAGAGATCTATCTGTCTCTGCTTCCCTAGTGCTGGGAATAAAAGCATGCGCCACCATGCTTGGCTTAAAAAAAACCTTTAATGCATTACATGGTGGTAATTATTTAATCTTATTATTAACTATCAGGCTAACCTCTGTGCCTAATACATAAATTAAATCTTACCATAGTTGGATATGGAGAGATGAACTATATCAAAAGTTTGTTTGGGGCTGGAGAGATGGCTCAGTGGTTAAGAGCACTGACTGCTCTTCCAGAGGTCCTGAGTTCAATTCCCAGCAACCACATGGTGGCTCACGACCATCTGTAATGGGGTCCGATACACTCATCTGGTATGTCTGAAAACAGTGACAGTGTAGTCACATACATGAAATAAATAAATAAATCTTAAAAAAAAAAAAAGTTTGGTACAATGGCAGGTTTCCAACAGCTATCACTGTTATTTGTTTTAGGAAAAATAGTTTATTGACTATACTACAAGAGGTCCACCAGGGTTTTCTGTTTGCCTTTCCTGGTGCTGGGGACTGAACCCAGGGTCTCACACATCCCTGGCCACCATCCTATCACTGGGCTACTCCACCAACCCTTCCTTCTACCTTTTGCTTTGAAATAGGGTCTGATAAGTGACCCATGTAGGCCTTGAACCTGTGATCCTCCAGTCTCGGCCTCTAAAGGAGTTGGGATTCCAGGCTTTGGTCACCAAGACAGACTCATTGTGGATAGTGTACCGTAAAGATAAGGGGACAACTATAATTGAAAACTTCACTGTGTAGGGAACTTTAGGCTCTGCCCAACCTCCTTCCCCTGTGGCCACTCCTGCTCTTGCTCCTGAAGGCCTCTCTACAAAAAAAGGGTGGGGACAGGCACAGGGAGGGCTCTCCTGGCCCCACCCAACCCCAATGACACTAACTCTAACAGCTCACCACTTACCAAGCCCTAGCTGGTGTCCTTCTAAGGAGGCAGAGGGCCCTGGAATGCTACAGTGACATCATCCTCAAGCCTGGCAACCTATTTCTTCCCTCTGGACTAGCTGCCTACCACCCCCCCACCCTATACCCTCCTCTTCCTGCAACTCATGGACTCTCTCTGCCTCCCAAGCCTTCAGAGCCCAGCACCAGGCAGCTAGGACATGTGCCCTGTCCATTCATACTGCTCTGACCAGATAAGGAGGGGGCAGACTTTGCAAGGCACTCTGGGGGCCCCACTTAGAGGCATTTATTGGAGAAACCTGTTTGGAGTGTCATTATGAGAGAGTCCTTCGGGGTGGCACTATTTGGGGCTCCGTTTTTAGATGCCAAATACCACTTTGGATGGCATCACTGGGTCCCTATGGAGGAGCTACCGGGAGCCTGTTGGTAAGCAGACCTGGTTCCTCTCTTCACCCATGAACAGCTGCAGGGGCTCAGAATGCCCTCAGGCCTGGTGAGAAAGAGGTGAGCCTCTTACCTCTACCAAGTACACCAATCCCGCCTCCCACCCCCACCCCATGCCTAAGCATCACTGGCCTGGAACCAGCACTAGACTCCTGGCTGCTAACCAGTCCTTTGTCCCACAAGACCTAGATGAGAGGACGCATGAATGAACTTGGAGCGTTCAGGGAGCTGCACGCTGAGCACAGCTTGGTGTTGCATGCTGGGTACAGGACTGTAGACCCCTCAGAGACGGGAGACGGGGCCTGTGCATGGAAAGTGAGGTCACCAGTCAGTCCCTGCCTTTCCTAGGACGCCTCTGTGCTGAAGGAAGCCCCAGAGACCTGGCCTAGCCACTGGAGACCAATGTTATCACACAGCACACAGCACGCCTGGGAAAGCACTCAGGGCCGCCCAGCCACCAAGGCCATGGAGGGATCACCGGATGAAGGACTGGCCTTTCTCCAAGCACGGCTGACCCATCCACCTCCCTGGCCTGGGTGTGAGATTACAGCCCAGGGACCAGAGATCAGAGTCTGGAAGTAGCCTTAAAGCTTTTATAGGCCCACTTACAGGGAAGGAGATGAGGCCCAGAAAGAGGTTAAAGGTCAGGCAAGTTCAGGGTGAGATGAAGGGACTGGCTACCACCAACTGATGTCTTCCACCCACAAACCCATCCACCTGCAGCACATACTCCAGCAGAGCCCCTTTGTCCTCCTAGTGACCTCAAACAGGTACCTGCCAGCAAAGAGGGCAAAGAAAATGTCATCCCAGGGCTGTCCCTTCCCATGCATCCTGGGCCTGTGAATTAATTCCATGGAGTCTTCTTAATCCGAGAGCTGCGTTCTGACAGTGGGACCAAAAGCTAATAGTGAGGTAGACGGCTGGTGTAAACGCTGAACTTTAGAAAGAGCAAAACGTATATGAGAAAGTAAATATCTAATTACACTTCTAAAACCGGCAACAAAACTGAAAGGTGGGGGGAGGGGTGTGTGTGAAGAGATGGCTCAGTGGTTAGAGCACTGACTGCTCTTCGGGAGGTCCTGAGTTCAAATCCCAGCAACCACACCGTGGCTCACAACCACCTGTAATGGGATCTGATGCCCTCTTCTGGTGCGTCTGAAGACAGCTACAGTGTAGTCACATAAAATAAATAAAGAAATCTCAAAAAATTAAAAAAAAAAAAAAATAAAGAACTGAAAGGGGAGCACAGAGGCACAAGGAGGCGGTCCCCATGGGGCCCAGACGCGGAGTCTAAGGGCTTACCCTCCCCAACTCCAGACTGCAAGAGAGCAAACTTAGCGTCATCAGCACAAGCAGGCAGAGACACCGCCCAGGAAGTAGCCTGGGGACAGGATCAGAAGCCAGCACTTCTGCCCACCCCAGCAAGGTCACTTCCTCTGCAGGACCCTCCCCCTGGCTGCCAGTGACCACCTGCAATAAGAAAAAGGTGACAAGGGATCCTCCCTCAGTTCTGGACTGGTCCCTAGCTCCTCCCCTAAACGCACTGGGGCCCAGTGGGCTCCCAGTCCCGATTACTCATTCGCTCCCAGCACAAGGCAGGGACCCACCCCCTCTGCCAGGCTCAGTTACCGAGCTCAGCAGGGAGTCCCCCACAGTGCTGCAGGGGAAGTGGGACCTCACCCATTCTGTGGCTACAGCACTGGTGGCAGGAAGGTCTTACTACTCTCTCTGGCCCTGAGTTTCAACAATAGCTCTGACTACTGAGGGAGGGCTGACAGTTCCTGTCTGAAGGGGGTGGGTGGGCAAGCCTGTTAACCCTTCCCACCTCCAGGTTCACTGAGAAGGAAGACAGGTCCCCACTGTAAACAGTGATACTTCAAACCCAGGTGCCACTCTGTCCTCCATGTGCCTCCTGTGCTGTGGGGGGTGCAGAGAGCAGAGATCACGTTGCTTATCACAGGGAGCTTTCTCACTACCTGGATCTTGCTTGGATTTTAAGTTCCTGTGAGGCCAAGAATCAAGAGACCCGGTCCTTTCTCTCAAGCACAAAACATCCAACTCCTCCTGGGTCCTGATCCCTAGGTCCCCAGGTCACCAGGTTAGGTCAGCCTGGGCGGGTTGGTCACTATTCCCTCGGGACTAGGGCATCACCTTGCCTGACTTTCCAGAGTGATGTCCTGTTAGGGGAGTGGCAAAGAGGCTAAGCACCCAGGATGATTCAAACTTCAGGAAGGCCTGAGCCAGCACCCAGCATTTAAGATGACTAACCTGTGAAGGCCTTGTTTCCAAAACACAGGACCCAAACTGTCCACAGGATGGAGGATGAGGGAACCCTCACAAGAGATGGAGTGAATGTCCCACCTCCAGCAAGAGGTCTCTCGGCAATGACTATACCCACAGAAATGTACAGGATGCCAGCATCTCCTATGTTGCCACAAAGCTCTTGGCTGGCTCTGTGTCCTTGCCCACCTCCCCAAGCATAAAGCAAACATCCAGGCTCGGTGTCAGGGTAGGTGTGGCCTGTGTCTGGATATGTTCTCTTGAATGGACTTTATAGGGGGGACAGTTTGGGCCTAAGGAAAGACAGAAGCATTAGTCATCAATATACTTTTGAAAGCTCCCCAGGTGACTAACACACAGGCTGGGTGGGAACCCCCAAAGCTGGCAAAGCCTCCTTCACATTCTAACCAGACTCAGATTGGCTTCCTCTGCCACCCACACACTACAGCTGAAAAGCCGGGGACCTCAGAGCCCTGGCTGATCCTTGGGGGTCATAAGCTCTGGCTAGTAGCAGGCTGGACCCAAGCTTACGGTCGGTTTCAGTACTGCCTACGAGCTGAGAATGTTTTTGGCATTTTTTAACTGCTGGAAAGAATATCAGAGTATTTCATGATGTGAAAACATTTACCATCTGGTCCGTCAGAGAAAAGTCTGCCTGTTTCGTTTAAGCACAGCCCCTGTCTGTGGAAGAGGACCTCTTCTGTGAAGAGGGAGAAGCCTTTCTTCCCACACAACAGGACCACCTATTCCCTGTCCCCAAGCATTGACAGCCCATTAAGGAGCCTGAGAAGCAGCTCCTGTTGGGGCTTTCGTTCCCTTTAAGAAGGGTACCTGTCTTCCACATTCTCATCCACCCATTCCGCTTATATTTACAGTCTGCCTGTGTACAGACCAGTGAGGAAAAGAAGCCACAAATGGCCCTGGACCTTGGCTCTCCTAAGTCCAGGATGAGCTGAGGACAGTGTCCGCTGGCCCCTCCTTCCCAAGCTCAATGGTTTTCATTGATTCCTGCCTTGAAAACTTCCCCCACGTCTCACCACATTTTGGTCCTACAAATCAAAACCTGGCCTGTGTGGAAGTCGCAGTAGGGTTTGCCCAGGTTGCCTGACACCCCGGGAGCCTGTTCCTAAAATAGGGTGAACAAGCAGTGTCCCTGAGAAACTGAGGGAATCGTACGCAGTCCCCTACCTCCGACAAATAGATTTCCACCAGGCAGATAAACTTTCACAGTGAGTCCACTGTCTCTGTGGGCTAACTTCATCAGACCCTGAGGAAGGTCACATATGGAGGGGTGCTGGCTGCTTCTTCAGGAGGTGTAAGGAGGTGAGCAGCTAGCTGGGCACGGTGCCCTGGGTGAGGCTCGGAGAGTTACAATGGAGCCCAGCACCTATGACACCAAAGGAGAGAAGCTCTTTGCAAGCAAGGGACACATGCCACAGTAGGGGATCTCCAGTTCTGACATCAGGCAGAGCCTCCTGGGGGTGCCCTGTGCCCCAGTCCCTCTGGAAGGTAACCAAGTAGGGCATGAGGAAGACAGGAGCTTTTTCCAAGGCGTTGGACAGACAGCCTCAGAACTGGGACTAAGAACACTGGGGACTGCGCCTGGGGCTGGAACATTCGTTTCTGGTAGGAAATTTCTGACTTGAAAAGCTCCAGGCAGAATGCCACCTTCTCCCAGATTGGTCAAGAAGTCATGATGCAAGTTTGATTTTTTTTTTTTTTTCTCTCTCTTTCTTCTTAACCACGAAAGAGAATAGAGTCGCGCTCCCCTCACATCTCAGACACTAACAGCCCCTCGCCTGGGCCTCTCCTCCCAGCCCGCGCAGAGACGCCCATTGCTATCTGGGGCACTCGGGAACCGGTGCCTCGCCACTGCCGGCCGTGCTTTCCACTCGGTGCCCCGGCCGAGGCCGCCAGCGCGCTCACGCCTCAGGAATGCGGGCGCCCTGGGCCGCCAGTCCCGCGGAATCTCCTCGCCTCTGCTCGCCCGCGCGCTCCCTCGCGGGGCCCGGCGGCGCGGCGCAGGGGTACGGGGACGCAGCCTTCCCGCCCGCGCCCTCCACTCACCCGCCAGGAGCGTGCAGGGCAGCAACAGCCAGTAGAGCCCGGCGCCCAGCACGTGCGGCTCCATGCCCCGCGGCCGGGGGACCGCCCGGGGTCGCGCCGCCGTGGCTAAAGGGAGGTGCGAGGGCCGGAGCAACCGCGCGCCATGGCACTCAGGGCGGGTCTCCGCACGTGCGGCGCGCCGCTGCTGCGACTTCCCGCGGGTCTCGATCTCGGGTCTCCTGCCGGCCGGATTGGCCGCGCCCTCTGATTCCTGGCGGCCGGAGTCCGCGCGCGCTGGGGTGTCAGCCCGCCCGGCTTGGAACTCAAGGCTGCTCGCGAGGCCGAGTTGGGCCGGACGGCGACTCGGCGGCTCTCTCCCTGCTCCCGCCCGCGGGCCTTTATAAGCTCGGCCCCCGCCCTCCCTGGAGTGCCCGCCCCCGCGCTTCCCCCGACGGCCAGGCGCGCCCAGGCACCCCTCGCTGCCCAGCGCAGTCCGCGCGCCCGCCGGCCTTCCCGGCCTGGCTGGTGCCGGTGAACCGGAGCCCTTGGTCCGCGCGCCCACGAAGCCCCCACTGCAGCCCAGCGCAGTCACTCGCACAATACCCGTGGGGCGCTTCTCTCTGGGGCGCTAGGGCCTGGGACCCGGGATGGGGGCAATACAAAGTAACTCCCCAAAGATCTGACCCCCTGTGGCACCCACGCGCAACTGCGCCCCTCGTGGCTGGAGCAACTTTCACTTTGCTCCCCAAGCCGTGAGGGCGCAGCGCCCCCTGGGGGCTGTCCGTTGTTCCGAGTTCCCGACTGTGGCACACTGGTGGCCACGTTGGCTAGGCCTTTGTGGTTGTGGTGGAGAGACACTGTACCGTGGCATCAGACAGCTGGGTCCTGCTGTGGTCTGCATTGGGGCTTTGGGACTGTTTCCAGTCACACCCGTCACCACTGTGTTGCTTGGCCTTAATCAGTGTGCTATAGACAGTAGCAAAAGCTGCCAGAGCACCTGCTGTCCAGTTGGTGGCCAGACAAGGTCTGAGTCCTGCATGTGCCGAGTACCTCACCAAAGCCTCCTTGGTTTGGCTCAGTCTTCCATATTAAGGTGGAAAGAAAAGACGAAATAAAAAAGAGCCAAGTACTGCACCAAGTCCAGGATGCCCTGACTCAGCTGCACTGAGGAATGAGTGGCGTTAGGGGCAGAGGCTGGCTTAAGGACCGGGAACGATGGTGTGACCACTTTTGAGCCTCAAGGCATTATCAGACTAAAGTCAATCAATCACACTTCTGAACTTCCAAGTTTCCAAAGCCATCTGAAATGCAGGCTTTCCCTGGACATCTAGTTTTTAAACATTGCCTAGCTTTGTCTCCAAGACTCACCAATAGTCTGACTCTGAAGGGGTGCTGGGTTGTGAAGTGAACAACTCATTTCTAAGGGGTAGCATATCAAATATCTTGCATAACAGATATTTACACTATTATCCATAAGAGCAGCAAAATTACAGTTATGAAGTAGCAACAAAATAATTTTATGCTGGGGGGGGGGGTCACCACAACATTTTAGGAAGGTTGAAAGTTTGTGTCTCACAGGTATCAAAGTAGCAAAGCTGGAAACAAAAGGAAACAGACAAAGGAGCTCTCAAAGAAACTAAAATGTATCCTACAGTGTTGTTCTCTGTAGCAGTTTAAAGAGTACCAGAAGACTCCTGTATTGTAGGAGGAGATTCTAAGATACAATGTTACCATTGAAAAACTGGCGCCACTCTCACCTTTAACAGCAAGCACGTGGCCTTAGCCTGCGTGCAAGCCTCCTTCCGGTTTGTGTCATGGTCAGTCACGCACATGTATTACCTGGGTCAAATAAAACTCACAAAATGGACCAGATCCTCAGTAAACTTTCCTACTTGTCACTTGTCAAGCAGGAAGAGACAGAAAAAGGCAGAACCAGCCACAGCCTTCCTGGCCCACAGCCCTGGTACCTCTATATCACCTTTCTTCCTCTCTCTCTTCCTCTTTCTTTTGACATGGCTTCAAACTTGTATAGCCAAGGATAACCTTGAACTGATCTTCATGCAGCCAATAGGGCATGTGTAAGATTGCAGGTATGCACCAACTCACTGAGGACTTGTCCCCTAGGTGGGGAGGATGGCACAGGGCCAGAGATAGAGGGATTCAGTTCTGCCAGTAGGGTCCCCACTTTTTCTGAGAGGTGACTAGTCATCCCTACTTGTCTATACTGGAATCTTAATTCCACTATGCTTAAACGCCCCAAGTGCAGGCAAACATGGCTCTTCATGCAGCTGGGTTGTACCTGGTCATAGAAGGGTACCGAATTATGGCACCACTGCAAATCAAACATCTGGAAGCCAAGTGGTGAGAGTCTGACACAAAGAATAAACGGCATGTGAGTCTAGGTTTTTGTTTTTATTTTGTTTTGTTTGTTGATTGGTTGATTTTTGAAGACTCAAAAATGGATCATCAAGCAGAAGTTGGAATTTGAGTGTTGAGAACAAAACTATCCTCAGTGGACTGAAGGTTAAAAAAAAAGACCAAAGGTCACCAGCCAAGGACCAGGAAACAAACTGTATCTCTCCAGTGCCAACCGGCCATTCTTTCTTTATTTTTGAGTCAGTTTCTCAGTGGGTGGCCTGGACTGGCCTAGATAGAACTTGCTGTGTAGACCAGGCTAGCCTCCAGCTTATAGAGTTCTGCTTGCCTCTGCTTCTGAGTGCTGGGATCGGATCGCATCTGACTTTATAGAGTATCTAAATTAAGTCAGTTAGGGAGTCAGGCAGGGAGAATAGAAGACTGCCTGCCAGACACAGGTGTGAGAGGAGAGAGATTGGTGAACAGGAGTTTAGAAGGTTCGAGAGCTAGGCATGGTGGAACAAACCAGTCATACCAGCTCTCAGGAGGCTGAAGAATTGCAAGCTTGTGGCCAGGCTGGGCCATTTTACCTCCCAAAATGAAGAAGAAAGAGGAAGAGGAGGATGATTGTGAAAGTGTTTGAAAGTCCCTCAATTGTATGCCTTAAAAATGGTTAAAATGGCCAGAATTGGTGGTCCATACCTTTAGCCCCAGCACTCAGAAGGCAGAGGCAGGCAGATTTCTGAGCTCGAGGCTAGCCTTGTCTACAGTGTGAGTTCCAGGACAGCCAGGGCTACACAGAGAAACCCAGTCTTGAAAAAAATGGTTAAAATGCCAAGTTGATGTTGTGTGATTTACTATAGCAACAGGTTTTTGTTGTTACTCTTTATTTGTTTTGACTTATTTATTTATGTATAAGAGTACACTGTAGCTGTCGTCAGACACACCAGAACAAGGGCACTGGATCCCATTAAAGATGGTTGTGAGTTATCTGGGTTGATGGGAATTGAACTCAGGACCTCTGCAAGAGCAGTCAGTGCTCTTAACCACTGAGTCATCTCTCCAGCCCTGTTGGTGTGTGTGTGTGTGTGTGTGTGTGTGTGTGTGTGTGTGCGCGCGTGTGTTCGCGAGCGCTCGAGCACCTAGTCTTATCATACCTTGTTATGTTCTGTTAGGTTTATGTCTCTGGAAGGCTTGCTCTATTCTGAAGGGAAACAGAGGAGTGGATCCGGAGTACTGGGAGGGGCTGGGAGAAGAGGAGAATACACACACACACACACATACACACACACACACACACACACACATACACACACACACACACACACACACACACACACACACCTATTGACACAAGTTTCCAATAGCACATCCTAAGCCCCCTCCACCCACACCCAGAGCCAGCCAATGTTGCCAACTTTTCCAGCATCTTGCTTCCTTGATTCCTGGCCAGAAAATGTGATAATTTGGGGAGCTATTATTTCAGTTCCTTGTGTACATTTCTACCAAGTGCCAATTCCTCTTCTTGGGAACAGGAAAAAAAAAAACTCATCTAGAAAACTGGCTTGTACCCACCTTTGCCTGCAGATCACAGGACAACTCTGGAGAGCTGTTTTGGCCTGGGCACAGAAACAGGCTCTATCAAGATGCCACCCCACGAGGTAGGCCATTCCCATCTCCTTCTGTCCTCCATCTAAGTCACCAGCACCTGGTGGCCCCCAGAAGGCCTCTCCAGGTTGAGAGGACCTGGGACACTCATGTTGGGGAACATTCCTGGAGAAACACTGTCCCTCTCCCTTCTAGGAACACATAAGTTTAAAGGATTCACACCAGCTAGTCACTAATACATGTTTATAGACACCTTCACCTTCCAGAGCCTGGCAGTAGCCCAGAGTCCTCTGCCAGCTCTTTCCCACTTAAAAACCTGTCTCAAGTCTGTCCCTGTTCATGCTAACACCAGACAAGAGTCTTAAGGACCCCAAGTCTGTGTCTATTATTTGGAGTTGTATCTAAAACTGTCCTGCTTCCTAAATGCCAGGTGGAATTAGAAAGCTGGCCATTGAAGTTAGGCAGAGTAGTACACATGGTAAGCCCAGAACATGCCTTTTGTTTGATTGACTTTTTTTTGTTTGGTTGTTTTTTTTTTTTTGTTTTGTTTTTGTTTTTTGTTTGTTTGTTTGTTTGTTTTTGCTTGTTTTTGTTCTGTTTTGTTTTGAGACAGGGTTTCTCTGTGTGACAGGCCGGGCTGTCCTGGAACTTGCTTTGTAGACAAGACTGGCTTTGAACTCACAGTGATCAACCTGGCTCCACGCCCTCCCACCCCCACAGTGCTGGGATTAAAGATGCACACAACCACTGCCCAGCTAAGACCTTGTCTTATAACAAAATGCTGGACATGGTGGTTTATTATCCCAGCACTTGGATATTGAGGTGGGAGGATCCAAGGCCAGTCTGGGATACCTGAGACTAAGTCTCATATAACTATATAAACAAACAAATTGTTAAGGGTCTAAAGGCCAGAGAGATGGCTCAGCTCAGTGGGTAAGGATGCTTGCAGTTGAGTCTGACTACCTGAATTTGATCCCTAAGAACCCATATGGGAAAAGGAAAGAACTGGTTCCCAGAAGTTGTCCTCTGATTTCAACATACATAGATGTTTTAAAAAAAAGAAAGAAAGAAAGAAAGAAAAATGAGGTTGGTAGTTGAGACCCCTCTGGGAAACAAGCCAGTAGGACTTGTGGTCAGGAGCCTTTGGCAAATTACTAACAGGAGTGGGTTGGGGGCAGGAGCGAGGATTCAGCCCACACTCATGTGAGGAAGATGGGGGAAGGCAGCCAGATTAGTCATCAGCATTGTCCAAATGAGTTTAGCATCAGAAGGATGTTTGTGGTTATACTGGGCCCGTCTAGGCACTGAAACCAGATCAGGACTGGAGTTGGGGATTTTGGAGGGATACACCCAAACTAACTGGAGCTTGATGGCCCAGACCCAAGCCTAGGGCTGCATTGAACCACACAAGTGTCCCAGTGAGGTTGTTTCTAGACGGGCTACAGAAGAACTAAAACTGACAGCCTCTGGCCAGCCTTCCAGGGTCCTGAACCATTGCAGTGTCTCCTAGAAGCAGGCTTAGTTTTCCTGGGCAGGCCTTCCAATGGACAGGCCAACACTGGAACAAAGTAAGCCAGAGCTAGAGGGTGTTATTAGCTCTACCACCAGCTCTCCTGCCCCGGTAAGGGTTCCTGGCCTCCTTCCTAGGGCTGGCTCCCCTATCCTGGCCCTTAGAGGCAGGGAACCAGAGCCTGGCCTCTTCCAAGACCTGATCAGAGCCAGGAGGAAAGGGACAGGCCTGTGTGCAGACTTGGCTACCCATGCCTTGCTGCTGCCTCTCATCCTTTTCCTGCCCACAGCTGGGTCTGGAGGCGGGCTCTACTCGGGGTTGGAACTGCTAACGAACTCCGCCCCTTCCTCCTTTTCAGGAAGCTCCGAGAGGGGTGACAAAGAAAGGCCCAGGCACACTGTAGAAGCCTGTCTTATCCTTTAATTACCTGGCTTCAGGCTGGGGGTGCCCAGGTTTCTCCCAGCACGCCCGCTCCCCCAGATAGAAGTCACATGCTCAGGCTGGTCCCAGTGAGGATGGCCTTCTTCTCATGCTCCATGGGCCTAGGTCAGGAGCAGAGATGAGAGAAAAGAACTTAGGCATCCAGGGTCTCTCTGCTGTCTATTTTATGTCAACCCTTACAGGTGACAATGGCCAGTACTTACAGATCTCAGGGCAAACAATCTTTGCTGTTTAACTACTGTGCACTTGCACAGTAGCACCCCAAAGAGCACCCAGAGTGTCTCCCTCCATACAGCCACCTGGATGTCACCTCAAATTCCTCCCTGCCCCAAATAATTATTTATTTATTTTATGTTCACTGTAGCTGTCCTCAGACACACCAGAAGAGGCATCGGATCCCATTACAGAGCCACCATGTGGTTGGTGGGAATTGAACTCAGGACCTCTGAAAGAGCAGTCCTCTTAACCACTGAGCCATCTCCCCAGCCCCACCTCAAACTCCTAATTCTTCTGAACAACATATGAACTCTTTAACTGCCCAGTGGTCACTGCCATGTCTGGACAGCTAAGGTGGAGGAACCTGGAACATCTCTCTGTGACAGCCCTACCTCCTGGGTTTAACCATCATGATTACAAGTCTGAGAGATCCTGGGCTATCTCAGTGACTTGGAATCACAGAATCACCAACACAGAATCACCCCATCACGGAGAATCCAAAAGTCAGAGGTCAGACACCACAGTGGGGTGCTGACTGCTAGCCCTGGCCCGCCAAGTGCACTCCTTGTATCGGTAAATGATACTGAGTTCATGGTAACCACAGCACTAACCCACTGTGCCTACCTCCTGCTATAGCTGCTTGTTGGCATGAAAAATGAGATGACCGAGGTACACCTGTGCCCACATATGTCTGATTCTAAAGGGGCATAGTTGCCCTTGACAGCTTTGGGTAACTATCCAAGGCCTGAGGTGTGGCCGGTTCACTGGGTACCCTTAACTGTGACCGAGTGCCCAGCTTCATGCAGATAGCCCAGCCTGAGCAAGCCTCCAGAGCCCTGTCAGCCTGCTTGGTCCTTCTTGCCTCTCACACTGTTCCTTGTCAGAACTGCCCCAAGAACTATCCCTGCTGGGGACAAAGGCTTCAGCTCTGCTTCTAGGTCCCCAGTCCTTGGTTGGGATGTATGGCTCAGCCGTAGAGTGCTGGCCTGCCAAGTGTGTAGATCTGGCTTTTATGGGTGTGTGTGTGTGTGTGTGTATACACTGTCCGTGATGTACTTCCTACTGTTAGGTTTCACTCAGCACCCGTGGCTTCTCCCAGCACCCTGCCCCTCCCCCACCCCAAGTCTCCCCTTCCTAGGGGTTAGGCTTCTGCTTCCCTTCCCCCACCTCCTGATCCTATGAAACTTCAGCCATGCACTCTCTTGGCCTTCTTCTCTCCCCTCTCTTCCTCTTTCTCTCCCCTCCACCCCCTCTCCTCTCATGGCCCAGGTCAGACTCCTGGCCACATTCAATCTGGACCCTTCTAGATACCTCTGGCTTTACTCTACTTCATATCTACAATAAACCTCCTCCTCAACCACACCTAGGAGCAGTCACAGCCTCGTTTGTTTTTTCAGTCACCTACTATGGCAGTTGTTGAGGAAGGAAAAATAGGCCTCAAAGCCAGAGTCCCTGGGGTTCAACACCTCACCCTACGGCATCAACGAGGCCCCTCACTCTCCCGCAGGACCTTCCTTTGACCTCTGGATCCTTTGAGCCCTTCACTAGGCTGGTCTCTAATTATGATGGGTTTCTTATTATCAGGAGGAGACCTGAAGACAGGACTCTGCCAGCCACCAGCCTCGCTCTTGCTGTCAATGAAAGACTGGTTTTGTGACGTCCCATTTCCTCAGCTCTGAGCTGGCTTTTTAGTCAAGTCACTGAGCGATAAGATCGCCTGCAGACCGCCTTCATCATCTCCTTGTGAGGAGAAAGGGAAACAAGCCAAGAGGAGAGGTAGATACCCTCTTAGGCGTCTCTCAGGCACAGCTTGGTGCAGGAATGTGAGAATCCCCTCCTAGATTCCGAGTTGGGGATGGACTGTGGGAACATCAGAATGTGTTCACAGAACTGGAATCTACCACTGGACCCTGCTGTCTGCCATCTGCCCGTTCAGGCCCCTCCCTGGGCCTGGGATCTTCCTCTTTCCTTAAAGTGTCTCTGTCTTCTTCCTCCTTACCACAGGCAGGACCTCTCCAAAGGCTGCAAAAGCTCTGTGCTGGTCACCATGTGGTAATGTCATGCCTTCCACCCTCTGTGTGGCTTCCCCCGCCCATGGCCCACACAATTCAGCTGCTACTGTCAGTGCCCGTGGCAGAGCGTCTGCCTTCACCCCAGCCCCAGGAGGAAGGTCAAAATGGCCCCACATCCCCTGTTCAGGTCATGGTCTGGCCAGCATTCCACTAGAGTTAGGATAAAGTATAGGGCCCATCTGTGGCGTAGGCCAACTTGGTTCCCATGAATGAATGCCCCTGGCTCCTTTCCAAGGTCATGAATCCAGCCACACAGCTTCAAAGCCCAAGGGCTTCAGCTTATAAATTGTTCTCCTTTGCCCCAGGTCCCAAATGCCAGAGTTAGAGCCACCTCACCTGTCTCATCATATCTGCCACAGTCACTGACTGTAGGTGGGGTTTGGTCTTTGGCACTGCCTAAGGGGCAGACTGGCATGGGTTTATATTCCATTTAGCGAGGTCAGTGGACCTGCACAGGCTTATAGTTCACCTAGTAAGATCACTTGGGGAGTGCCATCTTTAAAAGGGGATGAGTTTCACATGCAAGTCCTGTATATGCTGCATCTGGTTTGGTCTTTTCTTTCCTTTTTGAGACAGGGTTTCTCACTGTAGCCCTGGCTGTCCTAGAACTAGCTCTGTAGACCAGGCTGGCCTCCAACTCAAAGAACCACCTGCCTCTGCTTCCCAGGTGCTGGGATTAAAAGCATAGGGAAACATGCCCAGTTAGTGATTTTTTTTTTTTTTTTTTTGAGATAAGCATCTCATATTATAGCTCAAACTTGAGGCAATCCTCCTACTTCAGCTTCCTGAGTGACTTAGATGCTATCTTCCTATGATACAAATCTGTGGGCTTTTCTAGACAACTTACATCAGCTGCTCTCCAGCTTCTGGGCCATTAAGACTCCCTGCCAGAAACAGGAAATTAAAGCACTTCATATGAACTGACTTGTTCTGGGAGCCATGGAGTCATGGGAGCATCCCATAATAATAGACCTTAAACAGCCAGCATTCCTGAGGCTACAGGTACATAGGAGTTGGCCATTATGCTTGAGATGGGCAGCATATGGAAGGCCAGCGGTTGCTTGGGCACTTAGGATGGTCCTGTAGGAATGGCACTGTGAGATCTTCTGGGCCTTGGGGAGTGTCTGCTCTTGCTCCAGGGACAATAAAGGCTTAGGCAGAGGAGCAGCAAAGCAATCGTGGCCCTGTTGGGAAGGGACCCCGGGATGAACCTGCTTGTCTCATCATGCTTGGGGCCTGGCTTCCTCCTAGAATGAGCTGTGCAGGTTGGGGAAATATTGGAGGCACCGCCAGGGCTTCACTGATTTATTCAGACCCCCTCCAGGTATATTCTCTTGAGTTCTTATAAATAATTCTCAAAAAACCCTTTGCCAAGAACGAGGGGCTAAGCATGTGGCCATCAGTGGGCAGTGGAGGGCAGCAGGCAGTAGATAAGACAGGGGGTACCTTAGCCCAGCTGACCAGTGGTCTTCAAGCAGGGCACACAGAGCCCTGAGACCCAGCTGTTTCACCAAGTCTATAATTGTGTGACTTTCTACCAAATGGGACAGGTGATGTCCTCGGGGCCTCATGTCTTGGTTGGTACTTTTAGCTGACTGTGCAGCTAGTGAGGACTCTGTGCCCTTGAAACTTATTCAGCTCCACCTGTGGCCACGATGGGTTTCTGCATTGGCTGACAGCCGCAAGTCATTTCCTGTTGACTGGGTCTATGCTAGGCTTCTCACCAAGTCCTGCTTCCACCAAGTTCCACTGCTCCATCTGAAACTGGAGAGACAGGAGAGGAACTGATCCTGAGAGGCTGTGCAATCAGCAGAGATGGAGCCTTACACATCACCAGGATGACAATGGTAGTGGGGCTGATGCTGGTGCTGATGCTGAGGATGTTAATGGTGGTGACACCGATGACAATCTAGGCGATGATCTCGGTGGTTGGTAATAAAGGAAAAACGTCAAATGTCTCATTAAAAACTTTCTATTATCCAGGCAAGGTGGTGAACACCTTTAATCCCAGCACTTGGGAGGCAGAGGTTAGTCAGATCTCTCGTGAGATTGAGGCCAGCCTGGAGTACACAGTGAGTTCCAGGCTAGCAAAGGCCACATAGGGCAACTCTCTGTCAAAAGTAATACATAAGGGCTGGAGAGATGGCTCATCGATTAAGGGCACTGCCTGCTCTTCCAAAGTCCTGAGTTCAACCCCCAGCAACTACATGGTGGCTTACGACCATCTGTAATTCGGTCAGATGTCCTCTTTTGGTGTGTCTGAAGACAGTGACAGTGTACTCACATAAAATAAACAAATCTTTAAAAAAATAAAAATAGTGTGGTGGTGCACACCTTTAATCTCATTATCTGGAGGTAGAGGCAGGTGGATTTCTGTGAGCTCCTGACAGCCTGGTCATGCCAGAGTGAGCTCCGGGACAGCCAGGGCTATGAAAAAAGACTGTGTCTCAAACAAACCACATAATACATAAATGAAATATTTATTTTGAGACATTTTGAGGTGTAACTGATGTAACAATTATTGTAAGTTGCGACCTGGTTTTGGAGAGATGGCTCAGTGGTTATGAATACTGGCTGCTCTTTCAGGGGACTTGGTTTTGATCCCCAGCACCCAAATGGCAGCTCACAACTACCTGTAATTACAGTTCCATGGGGTCTGATGTCTTCTGGCCTCCACTGGCAATGCATGCATATGATAGACATACATGCAGGTAAAAGACTCATACAGAAAAAAAAACATGGCTGGAGAGATGGCTCAGTGGTTACGAGCACCGGCTTCTCTTCCAGAGGACCCGGGTTCAATTCCCAGCACCCACAAGGCAGCTCAGAACTGTCTGTAACTCCTCTTTCCAGGGGATCTGATGCCCTCATACAGACACACATGAAGGGAAAACACCAGTGCACACATAAAAACAAAAACAGAACACAGTTGAAAACAAAAGTTTGGCAAAGTTATTGCCACCCAATTTTTACTACTTTTTGTAAAGTAGTACTAGTCTTGAAAACTTGAAACCACCCAGCTTGCACGTCTCCGTTGAATAGAGCAATGCTAGATGCCCACACAAGAAAAGGAATGGTTACTTGTCAGCTTGACAGAATGCAGAATCCCCCAAGTGACAGGCCACTAGGCATGCCTAGAAAGAGTAATCTTAATTACACTAATTAAAGTTAATTGGAAGACCTGCCCACTATGGGCAATACCATTCCCTTGGCAGGAGAGCCCTGACTGTATAAGTGGAGAAAGCAAGCTGAGCATTAGTGTCCATTGCTTCATTGCTACCTGTCCTTGACTCTGGCTATAATGTGACAGCTTCCTCTCCATCCTCCTATTGCTGTGACTTCCTGGTTATGGTAGACTGGAACCTGAAATTGTGAGCCAAGTTACTTCTTTCTCTCTGGAGCTGCTTTTGTCAGGATAGTTTATCACAGCAACAGAAGAGAAACTAAGAGCGGTGGAGGCAGAGCTAGCCTTCCCCACCTAATACTTTCCCAATACAGGAGAAGGCGTTTGTCGTCCCTGAGATAAAATGAGGCTCTCAGTTCTTCCTCCAAGGAGTCTCACAGCAATCTTAATGTGGAGCAGGTTCCACAAGACAGGACACCCTGGAATTGTCAAGGGATCTGAGTCTTGGAGGGAGCAGAAACTGCTGGTGTTCCCCGAGAGCAGGAGCACCTTCCCTTCCATCCTGCTCTATCCATCCATAATGGATTCCGAGGTTGTCTGGCAGACAGGGAACCAAGTGGAGATCCGTCTTCACTGAGACCCAGATGCCTTCATTTAAGATGAAAGTTGCCTCTCTAGACTTGGCCACAAACCTTGGGTAAAAAGCCAATAGCACGAGCTGCTCCACAGCTGCCGGTGAATAAGATCCTCAGGTGTCCCCAGGGAGACCCTGGGGTAGTGACGGGGAGCTGCAATGGAGAGCCCAGCTCCCTAGCTAGCCAGCTGTATGCCTGAAGTCTGACCCAGAGAAGACTTTTGAATGAGACAGAGGAGCCATTCCAACCACAGGGAGAGGGGCTCTCTTCAGACACACCTGAAGAGGGCATCAGACCTCATTAAGGATGGTTGTGACCCACCATGTGGTTGCTGGGAATTTGAACTCAGGACCTGTGGAAGAACAGTCAGTGCTTTTAACCACCGAGCCATCTCTCAAGCTGTGCTCTTTCACTAAATGCATCTGAAGGCAGCGGAAGTGCTGCAGAGACTGGATTCCTGTCATTGTTTCTTATGGATGACGCCAAAACTCGGCGGATGAGGGGAGCCAGGGAGCCGGCAAGATAGTCAGTCAGTCATACTGTAAGCTAGACCGAGGTTGTAGCTTGGCAGACAGCGGGTCTCAGGGAACCAGGATGAGTCAGTCAAGCAAGTCCGGCAAGGCTGGAACATGGCTAGCATCAGTACTGAGGTCTATAGCGAACTTATCTATCCTCGGGTGGTTAGGAAAATGGTGAAGGTGGGGGCGATGGTGAAGATGAAGATGAAGGTCACTTTTTTCATTGTTTCGGCAACAACAAAACCCAACCTAACAAAAGCAATTAGCATCGCTGTGGACACACACCTTTGGGTGTGTCTCCGGGGATATTTCTAAAAAGCCAGAACTGAGGAGGCAGACCCACTCTGTGTGTGGGTGGCGCCGCTAAAGGAATTAAGCAAGCCAGCTGGGCACGAGCCCTTATCTCTCCCGACTGTGGTTCACTGTGCCCCCCTGTTCCTGCTGTCACGATGAACTGTACTGACCAACCAACCAAGCGTTAAAAGCTAAAAACCCCTTCCTTCCTCAAGTTGCTTTAATCAAGTCTCATGTGGATTCTTTCTTGGACAGTCCCAGTTACAAAGTCTCAAAAAAAAAAAAAAAAAAAAAAAAAAAAAAAAAAAAAAAAGAGAGAGAGAGAGAGAGAGAGAGAGAGAGAGGGTCTCTTAGTGTAGTTCTGGCTGACATGGAACTTGTTATTTAGACCTGCTGGGATTAAAGTCAAGAAACAAAAAAAAAAAAATTTTTTTTTAATGGATTTACTTTTTGAGACAGGGTTTTTCTGTGTAGCCCTGGCTGTCCTGGAACTTACTTTGCAGACCAGCTGACTTTGAACTCAGAGACCCATCTAATAGTTTAATTTTTTAAAAGTCATTTGGCAGGGTTTTGTGTATCCAAAGGCAGGGTTGAACTGGAGTTTCCTCCCTCAGCCTCTGAAGTGCCGGAGTCACACTCATGAGTCACATTGCCAGCTTTCCACATCTACACCCTTTCTCCTTTCAAATTAATTTCAGTCAGGGATCCCAGCCCATAGAATGGTTACATTAATTAATCAGCCTAATCTAGAAAACCCCTCATGGACATGTCCCGAGGCATGGGCTCCATTCCTTATCGCTGCAAATATCGAAGAGATATTTTGCAAATATCCAAAACTCCCAAGTTGCTGGGTCTGGCTCAGAACTGCCCATTTGCTCTCTGTCTTACATGAAGGGGGGCCACTAGCAAGCAGGGTGGTAGTTCCCACTCCAGAGCATTCTCTGATCCTAGGAGAACATCCGATGTGCTCAGCCATGTGTCACTTGCCTAATCAGCTGCGACCAGGGACAGCTGGCTTTGTTCTGTCACTGGGCCAAACCAAGAATTCCTGAGGGGCTCCAATGCTGTGCCCTCCCAAAGGCCTAATTTGCAGGGGTGGCTTTACAAATGTAGACTTGATTACTATGGTTGTACCTAAGCCTTCAGAAAGGAGGTGGGCCTCGAGGCTCCAGGACATCCCACACTCAGGGGCAGGTACACCAAGTCACTTTTTTTTTTTTTTAAGATTTATTTATGTGAGTACAATGTAGCTGTCTTCAGACACACCAGAAGAGGACATCAGATCTCCTTACAGATGGTTGTGAGTTACCATGTGGGTGCTGGGAGTTGAACTCAGGATCTTAGGACCACTGAGCCATCTAGCCCTCAAACTTACCACTTCTAAATCCTGGTCCTTTACCTCACAGCTGCAGATGCAGTTTAGACTGATGCTCTGCACTGTACAAGCTCTCGCCTCCTGAGAAGTCTTCGGTGCGGCGTGTGCCTTCAGCTATCCAGGTTTCCCAGGTCCCACTTCCCCGGCTGTTCCCCGTCCTCCCCGCATGGAAGCCACCTTTGCCCAAAATGACAGTACAGTCTGCAAGGCCACTCCCTCCAGGAGTGTTGTGAGCATTGGGTGACTGCCTGGTGATGAGGAAAGCAGACCTGCGTGGCCTCTCTGGATTTCCCATGCCTCTAGGCCGCTTCCTGCCATGGCGGAACTCCAACCTCTGCACTCCTTAGCCGGAATGTGGCCAGGAAAATGAGATGCTTTTGGAGCCTGTTCGGCAGCATGAGTCGTCCTGTGTACCCATCTCACGCCCGGGACCAGACACTCAGCAGTTGCATGTGACTCTGGTCCAGCTACTTTGCAATCCTTCCAGACCAGGCTATTATTTTGTAAATGTGAGCCACAGGAGCACAAGCGTCTCACTTCACACGATTGCGTCTTTGCTGGGCCAAGAGCTGTCCGGCCGCAGCCGCCACTCTTTATGCTGCGCGCCAAGTGGCTTTGAGACCGTGACGCGCCACATCCCAGCAGCGCACGGAAACGACACACGTCAGCGCGCCTGTGCACAGGGGTCAAACAGTATCCTGTCCCGAACCTTCCACCTCCACCCTACCCCCCGGCCGCTCCCATTACGGTCATTCAACTCAAAGCAGCAGCTGGGAGGTGGCCCGGCACGGCGCATGCGTGTCTCCGTGCATACTGGCGCGCATGCTCCGGAGCAGCTAATTTCCCCCCTCCGAGAGCCATGAGTAATGGTACGGCCTGGGCGGGGCGAGGCTGAAGCCGCGAAAATTGCTCCAAATCCGCGGGAACTAGCTTTTTTGGCGCCATGGCGCAAAGTCGTGTTACCGATTTCTATGTTCGCCGTCGTCCCGGCCTTACTGCTCCGCGGGCCAAGTCGACCTGTCTCACCCCGAGCCCTGGTGGGCTCGTGGCTCCTGAGTTCACCCGGAGCAGCAGCCGCAAGCGCCCTCGGACCCACGCCGAACCCGGGAGCGACCAGCCCGCGCCGCCCGCGCGCCGGAGGCTACGGCTACCTGGATTGGTGAGGCGCGCGCGGGACCCTAGAGGACCCCTTGTTAGGATAGGAAATCCTGGTTATCGGGCGCCGAGACCGGGAAATGGGCGCCAAGATCGAGGGAGGAATAGAATCGCGAACAGTCTGGGTGCTCTTTCCACTTCCCTAGACGTGTGCAGAGGGCATCCGGCCTTGCTGGGAAGCTGCAGCGGCCAGGGGTGATTGTTGTGGTGTAGATGTTCCGCAAAGAATTGGGCTGGAGCTCCTGAAATGTAGAGAAGGCACTGGAGAGTCAGGCCTGGAAACTGCTTCTAGGGGAACAGGATCAACAGACCAGGTGGACCTTTTTGTAAATGCTTCATCAAGCATCTCAATAAACAGGCACCCTCTAACGCCTGCCTTCTGTCTTCTGGGTTGAGTGAACTGACAAGCCTAGTCCTGTACAGGTATCCCTCCCCACCCCAGTCTATTGATCTGTGTCTTCCTTATCACCAGGATTCCTGCCCCAGTTACCCAGCTGATCCCAGCTCTCCAGTTGATCCCAGCTCCTCAGCTGATCCCAGCTCCCCAGCTGATCCCAGCTCCCCAGCCGACCCTGGCTCCCCCGTTTGCCCATCCCCCATCAAGAGAACAAAGAGTACCACTGTTTCTGGAAGTCCACAGCGGGACAAGGTGAGGAGACCGGACTGAGGGTGGGCTGTGGGCAGGAATAAGCCTAACTTGCAGAACTGACAATACCTATGTCTCCAGGTTCGCTCAGAGGACTCCATCTCTGAGCTCCAGTCCTGTCTGAGGCGGGCACGTAAGTTGGGAGCCCAAGCACGGGCCCTGAGAGCCAGAGTCCAAGAGAATGCTGTTGAGCCTTGTACCCCAGATGCCAAGGTGCCCACCGAGCAACCATGGTGAGTCCTAGTGAGCCACAAGGTCCAAGAGAGGACAGGCCTTTGGGGGTGGGGTTGGAGTGGGTGGATGCCATGGGGCTTAGAGCCAGATTGCCTAGACCATACCTCAGTCTCCTCCCTTGCACTATGCCCTTGTCCCCCACCTGAAAAGGACATTGTCACTCCTGCCCCTGGCTCATTCTAAGTACTATGAACAGCTGTGGATTCCGTACCCGTCTGTGAGTCTGTCTGCCTCCCCAAGCTGAGGGTGCAGAGCTAGTGTGTGGAGCAGGCTTCTTGTCCCTTTCTGGTGCTGCCCTCATGGGGAGCATTAGATTTTCTGGGACTTTGCAAATGGGTAGTTTTGAGGTTCTGGGTCAGTCTCTCCTACCCTATTGTCTGATGGTGGAGAGGGTCAGCCCATGTGACTTGCTAGTCCTCTGATGGTAGTGCTCCCCTTTGACAGTGTCGAGAAAGCTCCTGCCTACCAGCGCTTCCATGCCCTGGCCCAGCCTGGTCTCCCAGGCCTTGTCCTGCCGTACAAGTACCAGGTGCTGGCCGAGATGTTCCGCAGCATGGACACCATCGTGAGCATGCTTCACAATCGCTCTGAGACTGTGACCTTTGCTAAAGTCAAGCAGGGGGTTCAAGAGATGATGCGCAAGTGAGTGCTGTGGGGGAGGGACCTTAGCTGCCCCTGATGTCCGGCTGGTGCCTGTCTACCTGGTCCATCTCACTCTGCCCTCTCCTGTAGGCGCTTTGAAGAGCGTAATATGGGCCAGATCAAAACCGTGTATCCCACGTCGTATTGCTTCCGCCAGGAGTGCAACATCCCCACCTTCAAAGACAGCCTCAAGCGATCTGATTACCAACTTACCATTGAGCCCTTGCTGGGTCAGGGTGAGTCTGTGGCGAGGCTCGGGGTGTTGATTCTAGGCCTGGTTTTTTACCTCAGTCATTGGCTGGGCAGTTGGATGGGCCTGGGCTCAACACAGTTTCTCCTTACAGAGGCTGGTGGTGCCACACAGCTCACAGCCACGTGCCTCCTGCAGCGCCGGCAAGTCTTCCGGCAGAACCTGGTGGACCGCGTCAAGGAGCATCACAAGGTGAATGCCTGGGTTTGTGGAGGCAATTAAACAGGTTCACTTCCTGCTCTGAGTGGACAATGGTCTCAGTCTGTTCCCTATTCAGCTGCTGTCCAGGCCTCAAATATAAAGGTTCCTCTCAGTCCCTGTCCTAGTTAGGGTTTTACTGCTGTGAACAGACACCACAACCAAGGCAATTTTTTTGTTAAAGCTCTATTTTACCTACATGAGTACACTGTTGTCTTCAGACACACCAGAACAAGGGCATCGGATCCTATTACAGATGGTTGTGAGCCACCGTTTGGTTCATAGGAATTGAACTGAGGACCTCTGGAAGAGCAGTCAGTGCTCCTAACCACTGAGCCATCTCTCCAGCCCAACCAATGCAACTCTTCTAAGGATAACATTTAATTGGGGCTAGCTTACAGGATCAGGTTCAGTCCATTATTAGCAAAGTGGGAACATGGCAGCATCAGTGCAGGAGGGGCTGAGAGTTCTACATCTCCATCTGAAGGCTGCTTGCAGACAGCTAGGATGAGGGTCTTAAAGCCTACACCCATGGTGACACCTATTCCATTCAGACCACTCCCGGGGCTGAGCATATACAAACCATCACAGTCCACTGCTGTGGTCCTCTTTAAATGTAAGGAGGGCTGATACCTACACTATAGGCAGGAGCTGGGGCAGAGCTCCATGGAACCCCAGAGCTGGGGAGTCAAGGATTACCTCAAGACCCTGAGCAGGGTGCTTGTGTCCTATAGTCAACCAGGCCCATGCGCTAGGAACATGTCTTTATACCTGGCTTTGTATCTAGGCACAGAAAAGCCAAGTTGACTGCTGCGGGTCTTCTGGTTGGAAATGAAATGAGAAACCCAACATTCTTCCCTCCAGGCTTTCCTGGCTTCCTTGAACCCCCCCATGACAGTGCCTGAAGACCAGCTGACTCGCTGGCACCCACGTTTCAATGTGGATGAAGTACCTGATATTGAACCAGCCGATCTGCCCCAGCCTCCCGTGACAGAGAAGCTCACCACTGCCCAGGAAGTGTTGGCCCGTGCCCGGAGCTTGATGACACCCAAGGTGAAGCTCTCTGGCCTCGATTTCATTTCCTTTCTCCTGGGGCGGGGGTGGGCCAGCCTGACCCTGGAGGGTGCAGGTCACAGCTGAGTACCTCTGGGTTACCTCATTCTTTCTCTGCTAAGGGTACAAAGAAAGATGCTCTTGGCACACACTGGCTCATCTGGCTGTGTGTATATATGCTAGGATGGGCCCTACATAGAGCTGTCCCCTCGGCTGCGAAGTTCATGAACCTTTTTTGACCTCTGACCTGTGCCTACGTTGCAGATGGAGAAGGCCTTGAGTAACCTGGCCCTGCGCTCAGCTGAGCCTAGTAGCCCTGGGACCTCTAGTCCAGCACTTCCAGACACCCCACCAGCCACTCCACCTGCTGCCTCTCCTAGCGCCCTGAAGGGCGTGTCACAAGCACTGCTGGAGCGGGTGAGTCCTGGGTTGTGGCTAGGGGGGGCTTGGTGACAAGAGGGGGCCTTGGTGACCATTTGTTGCTGATCTATCCCTATGCAGATAAGGGCCAAGGAAGTCCAGAAGCAGCTGGCAAGGATGACACGGTGCCCCGAGCAGGAGCTTCGGCTGCAGCGGTTAGAACGTTTGCCAGAGCTGGCCCGCGTGCTGCGCGGTGTCTTCGTGTCTGAGCGGAAGCAGGCGCTCACTATGGAGGTGGTCTGTGCAAGGATGGCGGATAGTTCCAGAGCTGTCCTGAGCCCAGGTTTGTGCAAAGGAGGCTGGGGGTGTGAGGGTGTTCCTGGCAAGGAGCTGGGCCCATTTCTGACCAGGGTCAGTTTGCCAGCTGAGGTCTTGTTGGACCCTCCCAGTTCCGCCACTTAAAGGCTCTTGGTTCTGCTTGGGTCCACTACATAGAAAGGCCTATTGTGGGGTGTCGGGCACCTAGCTGGGTGAGTGATTTGATCAAGCCGCCTAAGCTTAAATCCACAATCCCCCTGTGCAGAGGAGATGGAGAAACACCTGCTGCTCCTGGCCGAGTTGCTGCCAGACTGGCTCAGCCTGCACCGTATCCGCACTGATACCTACGTCAAGCTGGACAAAGCTGCTGACCTGGCCGGCCTCACTGCGAAGCTGGCCCGCCATGTACACGCCGAGGGGCTGTGACTTTGAGTTCATTGCCCGATGGCCTCTTTCTTTCATTGGTACACAGCACACTTAACCTTCGCCTCCGAATCACAGGGCCGATGGGGGCGCCTCTCGCCAGTATGGGCGGCTGCTGTCTTGCCCATGGGTCTCTTGAAGGGCTGGTGTTAAATTGGTTCCTGAGGCTTTGGGGTACCCCAGACTCAGCTGTAGGGGAAGTAGGCTCTGGAGAGTAGGGTGTGCTAGATGCCCATTCTACAAACTACTCAAGCACTAGTTACTGTCGAGTCCAAGATCAAGGTCCAGATGGAAGCCTAGGCCAGCATCTCGAGCCTCCATGTTCGGGAATGCTGCAAGAGCTCAGCCTTGAGAATCACACAGAATTTGGACTTCTGGCCTGGTTTTACAGGACGATCTGAGAGTGAATGTGTCTGTAAATATGTCAAGTTTGGTTTCTTTTTAAACCTCCTATACTTATATGGTCCTGCATGTGACTGCTAGTTTGGGTTATTAAAAGTCATGTAAGATAAAAATAAAATACTATGGAGATTAAGCTAAACCTGTGGCTTTAAATCTCTTTAAATAGTGCCCTGTTGTGCAGTTTCCTTTCCTGAAAGTTCATGTAGCTCTGGCCCTCTCTCAGGTTGGCCTTGAATTTAAGATGTCTGTCTGCCTCAAAGTCCTGGGATTAAAGACTAGTGACTGAGCTGGGTGTGGTGGTGTGTACTTTCGATCCCAGCAGAGGCAGGTGGATCTCTTTTTTTAAGTTTGAGGCCAGCCTGGGCTACAAGTCCAGCCAGGGCTGGTTACATTAAGAAACCCTGTCTTGAAAAGCAACAGGAAGATGGCTGTGGGTCACTGCTTTTCATCTTGGTCCTAAGGGTTTAGCCTAGAAAGTGAGGTAATAAAGCTGTTTACAGGTAACATCTGCTTCCTAGGTAGCGGTTGTGGCTTCTGTACAAAGCTGAGCCCTGTGGGTTCCCGCTTGTTTAAGGAGGTCCGTCCAGAGTGACACTGAGCCCCCTGTCCCCAATGTCCAGGTCAATCTGGAGGCCATGCAGTGTGACCCATGCAACAAGGTGAGAAGAGATGTGTGTGTCAAAGCCATTTATTGATCCCAGTAGCTCGGCTCTGCTCTACCCCAGGGTGTGGCACGTGTACAAAATGCAAGAATCCAGTTGGTCTATAGGCATGGCTATCAGCTGACCATCAGTGATACATTCACAAATGGGCAGCTTGAAGCTCACAAAGGTCACTTGGGTGCCCGGGGCCGGGCCACCATGCAGTTAGTTACCAAGGGTGTGGCCATGCCAGGTCCTCACTCATACTGCAGGAGAGAGAAGAATGGTATAGGTCCTAGCTTCTCCCTGCCCTTCAGGGAGGTCAGCTCCACCAGGCACACACACTCCACCACCTCAGCCCGCAGCTGGCCCAGCAGCTCACAGGCTGCACGCATAGTTCCTGGGGTGAAGGGACAAGGAAAGAAGGTTATTAAAGCTCTTTGCAGGGTCAGCACCCCGGACAGGGCCTGGCCCTTTGAAGCCTGTTTATGTCTTGGGGGTGGTTCTTACCTCCAGTGGCCAGGAGATCATCTACAACCACTACTTTCTGCCCCGGTTCTAAGGCATCTTTCTGGATTTCCAGCTCAGCCTGCAGACAGGAAGTAGTGTAAGAGAGCCTTAGGTGCGAACAAGTGGCTACCTCCCAGGGCCTGCCTAGCCTCCAGCGTTTCCTGTGGTGTAAACCTGGCCCAGTGGATGTCTTAACCTCCCTGGCCACCCACATTAACTCCCAGACACTAGCAACGGTGGTATGACCCTGCCCTTCCTCCACCCACTGCTTGCCTACCTTCCCATACTCCAGATCATAGGAAGCTGACACAGTGGGGCCCGGCAGCTTCCCGCGCTTCCGGATGAGCACACAACCCACACCCAGCTCCTGAGCTAGGGAAGGGCCAAACAGAAAGCCCCTGGAGTCTAGACCTGTTAGGGTAAGGAGAGAAGGGTGTTGGATGGTGAGGGGTATGGGAATCTATAGGCCAATGAAGAGGTCAATAACATTGGCTAGGAACACTGGGACTTGCTGACTGGCTGGAACACTGATGGCTACTGGGTAGCATCTTAGCGTTCGTTGTTGAACATCTTCCCTGCCTTCTGTAAGGCTCAGGGATGCCTTTCAAAATGCAACAGGAGCACGTTATCTACAGGTCATTTCCAGGAGGCCTGCACTGTAGTGGGGAGAATACATACATGGCCCTACTTTCTGGAGCATGGCCAGTGGATGCCAATAGGAAGTGACGTGGGCAAAGGTGGTCCCTGAGCACCTGCCAGGACCACTCTGTTCTCTGGGGTGCTCACTCTCCCTCTGGACACTCCTGGTGGACATTCAGCTACCCTGGGGGTGATTCTGAAGCTCAAGCATGGAGCCTGGTATACTGCAGTTGTTCAGCACAAGCTTGTGCAGGGGAACAAGGGAAAGGTGCTCTGGTGTAGTCCTGGGGCTACCAGGCTGCAGGTCTGCCCCAAGTTTACTTGTTTCTTAATATCTAGCCCATCCCAGAGGCTGCCCCTAAGCAAGGATGTCTGGAGGTTTCAGGGCCTCAAAGGTCCTCTCAAAGCACACAAGTACGCCTCCCAGCCTGCTGTCAGGGCCCTGGCCAGCCTTGGGCCCCAAATGGTTCTGGACACAAGGACAGAGCAGAGTTCATCTCTAGGAGGAATAAGCACGGAGGGCAGATGCCTTAGGGTACCTAGCAGGGGAGGAAGGCTGTAGTCATCCAGGGTGAACAAGGCAAGGAGGAACCAAGGAGGGAGCGTCTGAGGTTGAAGAAGGGGTGGGTGTGGGGTAGACTGTGGGTGACACGAAGGGGAAAAGGAATGTGGGCCTGGACCGTGGGGGATGAGCACGGCCTAGTAAAGCCACTCGCCTGCGATGTAGTCGAACTTGCCGCCGTGCGTGGACTTCAAGTGACTGGCCAAGAGTCGGATGGAAGCTCGGAAGGCGTCCGGGTCTTTCAAGAGGGGCGAGATATCCCTGGGAACAAGGACAGGATAGTGACCCGCGTGTGGCCGGGTAGAGGCCCCGCTAGATCCCCGAGACTGCCCACGCGCCTGCGCCGGGGACTGAGAGTTCGGAGCCAACGCCTCGCCGGCTCCTGACCGCACCTGAACAGCACGCCCGGGATGGGGAAGTCGGGGAAGCTGCGGATGCGCCGCGCCACCAGCTGCAACTCTGATTCGGACATGGCCGCGTGCGTGGAAGAGGAAGGGAGGAGGTGGGGTATCAGCGGGATAGGGTCAAGTCAATCCGGGAAACAAGGGCGGGGCGGCTTCGGTGGGCGGGGCCTCTGGATGTGCGGAGGCTTAGCGCGAGGGGCGGGACCGGCAGTGAGAGGCGGGGCCTCTGCGAGGTTGGGTGTGGCCTCAGTAAGGAAGTAAAATATCTACTGACTCCAAGGTGACATCAAATGAAAACCCGGGGTTAAGTTTCTTGAGCTGCCTAAACGCAAGCATCCCTACCTCAAAGATATATGGGTGGAAAAGGGATGTGTGTCTTGTCACTCTTTTTTGGTTTTGCTTCCCGCACGTATTTCCAGTCCCGCTTTTCCAGAGGGGAAAAGGGTGCTCACCCTGGTCATGGGGGAGAAGGGAGGGATGGGTCTTTCCCAGGTCCCGCGGCGTGGTTTAACCTCGCGTCACTTCGCTCGGTGTACTGTGTTCTGGTGCGCAGTAGAGGGGCCTGAGATTCAGCCCCTACTTTCCTGGAATTAGCCGGGAAGGGAGTTAGTGGATAGTGTCCGGTCCAGAAGTGGGAGTGCATTGTGTATGGGCTAGAGTAGAGGGAAAAGCAGGGTAGCAAGGTAGGGTAAGGAATGCCTATTCTGAGGCCACAGACCCTCCTGTGCATTGCAACAGGATGTGCTCTCCTCGTTTTGGGGTGGGGACCAGAAAGCCAGAAACAGAACTGGGCTCTACCTTCCTAGCACAGTATCTGGGTCTACAGGTAGCGGTATAAGACTGTCCTCTTGAGTGTGATGGCCGTTATCATCTTCAGGGCAGTTTTAATTACTCAAAAGATATCCTCCAGATTGACCCATGCTCCATCAAAAGAGAAGGTGTGGGGAAGGTCCAATGGCTTCCAACCATTCTTTCCGGGACCCTCCCTGTGAGCTGCAATCCCTCCATCTGAGGTGGTCTCCGGAGGCACTGGAGTATATATACAGGGAGGAAGGTTAACTGAAGGGAGGCTCAGTTATGAATCTACAGAGAGCTTGTCGTCCACACTGGGCTGAGACTTTTCAGCTTTGGGGGTCGTTCATGTTTTTGTAAGCAATGAGCTCATTGAGTGCAATGGTTACGTTAGGCTGCCACTGGAATCTTATCTGGAGCGTATGTTTAGTCTCCTCAGGGAAAGTTCATGCAACAGGTACATGGACACCTAACACACAGTCTCCTGCCATAATCTCTAGTGTAAAAACCAGGATAGGTGGCTGTGGTGGCACACGCCTTTAGTCCCAGCACTTGATGAGGAAGCAGGCAGATCTCTGAGTTCAAGGCCAGCCTGTTCTACAGAGAAAGTTCCAGAAGAGCCAGGGCTACACAGAGAAATCTTTTTTTAAAAAAGAAACAAGCAAACAAACAACCCCAAAATAAAGCTGAGGCTCCCAGCATTAACACACCTCTTGTTCCTTTATTCTTGCTCTCAATCTCTTCATCCCCATTTTTCAGCCTTACAACTCAGCTCTGGCACTAAAGTAATTGCACAGGTGTGAAAACTCATTCTTGATGGACCACTCCCATGAGCCCTCAGAGAAAGAATCTCAGAGACGGTGTGGAGCACATGGGTGGCAGGAACAGACGTGGCCCCAAGGTGCACCGAGCCAGGGCAGGAACTTAGGATATCTCCTTATCTCCAAGGGGCAGTGACAGATGCCACCTTGACTGGAAAATGTGCTATCTTTGTCTTTCCTTTGTAGCTATTGGAAAGGAGGTAGGGTGGCTCAGGGGTTAGCCTGGAGGTGAGGATGGATGGCCAGGTAGATGGTGGCTCCTTGGCATCTCGATGCAATTCTCACTTTTATCTACAACGCCGAGGTTGAGATGTGTGCAGGGAGAGTGAGGTAGCAAAGTGACAGCACCTCAGACCCTGGGCTGGAACACGCGTGGTGATCAAGGCTACTTGTGGTAGGAGAGCCGCTTCTTTCTCAGGATCCAGTTGGCAGGATGGGCTGCGCTGCTAGAGAGTGGGCTGCAGGGTCAGGGCTTCAGGGTGGGCAGTCTGGTCTCAGGGGCTGTCCATCCCATGATGGGAGGGCGGAGGGCAGCTGGTCTCTTCCATTCTTCAGTCCCAAGGCCAGGGCCTTCCAGGCATTTGTAGGTCTTGGTTAATGGGCCCAGAAGCATTTCTCAGGGACAGACTCAGGAGGTGTCAGACATTTCCCTAGTTTTTCACAGCCTGGGGGCGCCCAGTTCTGGAAAATGAAATTTAAGAAAATGAAATGTAGTGGTTTATTTAGACTTTTCTGGCCTGGACACAATTATCTCGATGTGGGCCTCCCACCCCACCCACCCACTTAGCTGCAGGGCTGAGATACCCCATTCTCCACGCCTTCCAGAATCCTAGGCATGTGGAGTCCCAGGCCCTACTTTAAACCGCAGCTCTGGCTCTGGGTGGGGCTGCAACTGGCAAGCAAGTAGCAGGGAAAGAGAGCACAGTAAGCCAAGCCTTAGGACAAACGTGGTCTAACAGTCTGCGTCTCAGGCAGCTTCCCAGTGGGGGAAGCCAGGAAAAGGAGGCTGCCGCACAACCAAGAGTCTGGGCATTAGACAGACTCCCTGGTAGGCAGGGAGAGGAGCCATGTCTAGGCCATAAAGGAGCTGGATTTCTAAGTGCCCAACCTGGCTTCTTTTTCATCCTCCTGACATGAGACAAAAGCATGATAGCTTAAGATGAAGGTAACAGACCCCTGCTAATGGATGCCCAGCACGTTTGAGGCCTGCTCAGGACATGCCAGGCACGGTTCTGGGCCAACCCACCATCCCAGCTTCCTTCAAAACTGACCAACCCTAAATTGCTGAAGAAAAATGTTTCAGAGACTTTAACATCTTTCTTCTGGGCTGGAGGGATGACTCAGTGGTTAGGAGCACTGGCTGCTCTTCCAGAGGTCCTGAGTTCAAATCCCAGCAACCACGTGGTGGCTCACAACCATCTGTAATGGGATCTGATGCCCTCTCCTGCTGGGTCTGAAGACAGCTGTAGTGCACTTACATATAATAAATAAATAAATCTTAGAAAAAGAAAAAACTTTCTTCTATGTGTCTGCTGCATGTCTGTGTTTCCTCATCCCCAATAATTGCCTTTCTTCGGCTGCTGATTCTGTGTGGTCCCTGAGATTTTCCTGCTGCTACCTCTACCTGTGGCACTCCAGGTTTTTCCTGCCTTTTAATTGTTTAACTGGCAAAGAAAGTGAGCCCGATCGAAGCTTGCTCGCCACTCAGTGGACTAAGCCTGCACTCCAGCATGGCTGCAGCCTGGAGGGGAGCAGCCATGTCCCACCGTGAGGTCACTCAGGCTCCGGAGACCCCAGAAACCTGGCAGTCTAAGAACAAGCCCCCTGATCTACCACTGCTGGTTAGAGCTCAGAACCAGCACTGTGTGGGCTTATCCTCTGCCAAACCACTGCCATCTTCATGAGTTTAGCTGGCCTTGCTTGCAAAAGGGTCATCAGGGCTTGGTTTGCTGACTACTGACTGTCCTTAAGGACTGCAGGAGAGTCATGGAATACTCACCTAAAGGCAGCCATTCCTCCCAGTCAGCTGCATACAATTCCTCCCTAATGGCAGGCAGCCTTGGGGAGGGGCGAGAGTACATGGGTGGGAGAGGATAAGGGGAGGGAATCTCTGCTGGCTACAGACCCTGGTTCCAGCATGGGTGCTTTAAGTGCCCCTTCCTCAATGCTCCGGCCTGTCACCCTTCACTCACTGTTCCATAAGAAAGTCTATACATCCTTTGGTTCCCCGGAGTGACCACTGGTGGAATGTACCTCTGTTGGTTAATGGGACCTTAGGAGGAGAGGTAGATGTTTACATCTCCCCGTGGGAAGGAGTTTAGCAATTAACCAGCAACTCGGGCAGCCATCTGTGAACGTCTCGAAGCTATTCCTCACTGGGACCCTCGGAGGACACTGTACCCAACTCAGTCCTCAACAAGGCTGCTCACCCTCCAACAATCCTCAGTGTTAGTAGGATACTGTACATTTTCCCTCCTGAGTTGCCCAGGATGTGAGTACCCCTGCCAGGCTGAGCAGCATGTGTACAGGGAGCCAAGCACAGGCAAGCCCCAGCATGCACAAATCACTCACCATGACAGCCTGGTTACACACATTGAGCTGGGGCTGTCCAGGGACCAAAGACTTTTGGTGCTGCTGGACAACCTGGGTGGTCCTGCTGAGGGCATCCTGGTATTCATTACTGGTGAAGCTGGAGAGAAGACGGCTCTGGTCACAAGGCTGTTGTGTCCAGGGCCGATCAGCTCCTGGCAGGCAGCTCAGGAGGCTCACAGACGTTCTAGGACATCAAGTGGTCTAGCCTGGAAAGCCTCAACCCTTGAGCTCATCTCTAGATGTGGTAAGAGCAAGGTTAGCAGTCTGAAGCCCAAGTGGGCTATGGGCTCCCGCCTGGTGACCCTCGAGCCTTCCTGGACAGCTGTCTGCACTGTGGACAGCTCTCCTGTTGTCAGACTCTGCCAGGGGAAGGAAATGGGGGACCTAGGAAGCCGAGCTGGACCAGAAAGGCCTCCTGGTACTGCCAATGTGACCTGTGTGTGAGGAGAAGCCAGGGGTGCAGCTTGGAGAATCAGGGTCCTGACAACTGGAGCCTCTCTGTGGGAACTGCTGTAGCAGTGGGTGCTACTGTGAAACATATATGCATATGACACTTGGCTTTTCCTTAGCAACTACTGTCTTCCACAAGAGGCAGGCACAGATGGAGAGAATAATGCCAAAAGCCCGAAAGTTCCAGCGCAGGCACTTGTGGCATTTTAATTAACTTTTTACTAAGAAGACATGTTTTTGTTTTGTTTTGTTTTTTGAGACAGGGTTTATCTCTGTAGCCCTGGCTGTCTCAGAACTCACTCTGTAGACCAGGCTGGCCTCAGACTCACAGAGATCTGCCTCTGCCTCCTGAGTGCTGGGATTAAAGGTATGTATCACTAAGATGAAGGAAGCAAGCATCACTAAGAGGCACTTTGATCTCTGGGCTGATGCTGAGGGCATGAAGTCAGTGGTAGCAAGTCACTCAGGCATGTATCTCAAAGGACAGCCCTGCCCGTCAACCGTGCAGCCCACCACCCCATGCCACCAGAGCTCCTTTGGTTTGTGACAGCATTTGTGTTCTACTGGGCCTTGAGGAAATACCAGACTGTGCCCAAGGGAAGGGAGAGAAGCTCTACACAGCCACAGTTTAGTGGCTACAAGTTTAACGTTAGGGAACTACAGTCCCACACTTCCTCTGGAGGATCTGAGAGGCACCTTCCTCCAGCATCTTGGCTTATCTTGTCCTTAAGTATCCTTTCCCTCTTGATGTCTATGTCCTTTCTTCTCCCAGAATAATGTCTCATACCTATCCAGGATGACTTCACTGTCATCTTGATCTTAACGGTACCTGTAAGACCATATTTCCAAAAGTGTGTCTTCTGTGTGTGCTAGAGACACACAGGTACCCATGCAGGATGTAGGAGCAGCCTTGAGGACCTTTCTGTTGTCTCAAAGCCCTCTCTATCTCCCATGAGCAAGTCATAGCCTGTCACTGAGCAGAAGGCTGTGTTTTCCAACCTGGCAGAAATGCTATAGAACACAGAACTTATATTCCAGGACCCAAGGCATCTACTGTCACCCTAGGGGAGCTGTGTTAGTCTCCTGAGAAGAGCCAGAGAGAATTTGGCTCCAGGCAGCTGAGGACTGTTAGTAGATCTAGACTTCGGTGGATGTGTGTGGTCACTGGTCGTTGGTACAATGACGTTTCAATCTCGCTGTGAATAAGGGAAGCTGAGAGGGGTGCTCTTGAACCCTGCAGTGGCCCTTTAACTCACCAATGTTGGTCATTGTGGTCGGCCAGCTATAGTGACTTTTGAGTTGAAACACTCCTGCCCACTGGAGGCCACTAGGCACTCTCAGTTCCAGACTCTGGGATTGAGTCTTTGACTATCCTCACCCTCAGTCTTTCCCTCTGTCAGTCTCAGGGCTAGTTGGTGTGGATGGATGTATCCTATGCCTGGCTCCCTTTCCCTTAGCCATCCCTGCAGGTAGCTTGGAGTATAGAATCCATTGTTGGAGTTGTCAAAGAACTGGGCCCAGAGGGGGAGGGATAAGAAAGCAAGAAGAGAGCAAGGTGGCGGTGACCTATAAAGGTAAAGGTTTCTGGGGGCCAGTAGGCTCTACATCAGTCTTGGTTGGACACCCGGGGTTCGGGTTCAGGGTTCCATGTCTGCGTTTTTCATCACCTCACAAAGGCAACCACTCCCTGTGAGAGCAGAGGGGTAACTCCACAGAAGGCAGAGTACCCAGGTGTGGTTCTCACCTTTGGCCTGTCTGGCCAGTGTCTCCTCTGCAGCTTGGAGACCCTGCCCCTGCCTCACCTGAGTGGGAATCTCTCCCCTGGGTCACGCCCCAGGTGGAAGATCAGGGGTAGCTCCGTGTGTTCTTCCTGGGTGTGCGTTGTGACTCCTGAAACATTCTGCCCGGGGCAGAAGTCAATGCCCTGCAACAAAAGGCACAGAGGGCCAGTGAGCATCCCGGAGCCAGAAGCCCATGCTGTTCGAGATGCCCTACTAGTCCAGCTTCCCACACATCCCCCCATACCTGGTACTGCGGTGTTAACTGGGGAATGAGCCTGAGTCTGGTAGAGTATGGCCACCTCCTGGCTGAGGGGAAAAGCTTTAGGCTGAGAGTTGCTCAGCCCTCTGGGCATCACCCTAAAGTCTTTTTTCTTTCTTTCTTTCTTTCTTTTTTTAAAGATTTATTTAATATACGAGTACACTGTACACACCAGAAGAGGCATCAGATCCCATAATAGATGGTTGTGAGCCACCATGTGGGTGCTGGGAATTGAACTCAGGACCTCTGGAAGAGCAGTCAGTGCTCTTAACCACTGAGCCATCTCTCCAGCTCCCTAAGTGTTTGTTTGTTTTTTTTTTTTTTTTGTTTTGTTTTGTTTTGTTTTCCTATAGTCTGGGCAGCTAGCCTGTAATCTCAGCATTTAGGAGATGGAGGTAGGAATATCATGAGTTTGAAGTCTTCCTGGGCTACAGGAGACCCTGCCTCAAAACAAATGAAACAATCTGGACAGTCTGACCCTTTGATTTTGACCAACAGTGCAGGGGAGAGCTCCTGAGAGTGACTGAAAGACCTCTCAGTGTGTGGCCTCTCAGAAGGTGATGAGTCAGGATGAGTCACTAGACCAGACAGGAAGGAGAACCTTTTGCTTGAAAGCTGAGAGAACACAGACCCAGAGCTGAACATCTGGAGCTAAAAGCAAGGGACAAATCAGCCGGGAAGGGAAGGGCACAGGCTGTGTGATCATGACCCCTGCACTCAGAGGTACAGAGTGAAGGCTGAACTCAGGCCACACGGAGCCAGTCCCTGCATCGTCTCTTCAGATAGCTTGGCTGCTGCGGTTGCCTCTCCTGGGAGCAGCCTGATTCCATTACAATTGTTCCTGTGAACAAGCTTACCCTTTGCCCTTAACCCCCCCCTTACCAGATCTCTCCGCTTACCCCTTGGGGTGACTGATGTAGGAACGGAGAATGCCCTTAATCACTCTTACAACAGTCCCAGACGGGAGCTGTGACTCAGGTGCCCTCGTGTCTGCCAGCTCGTCAATGGGAGACCTTACTGTAGGGTCTGTTTACATTTAATGTGCAGTGCAGTTCCCTAAGCAAAGGTCTGTAACACCCCAAGATGGACAACTGACTGGTGTAGCAGTTTACAGTCTATAAAGCAGGGAGGCCGTAGGCTATGACGTTCCATTTCCACTGAGCTGCAGAGCCAAGTTGGGGACTGGAAGGACAGGTGACATTATAGTCAAAATGGGTTACAGAATCTAGGCCTCCTGGAGCACCCTGCCAGGGGACAAACATGCAGCACACAGCAGGGAACCACCACAGTCAGCAGAAAAATACCAAACAGTTAATGGAGAAGTCTAGATGGAACACATAAATTATAATTTGGATGCAAATCAAATAAGCTATTTAATTAAGATCCCGCTAATTGGTCTAGGGTTTCTCTTACAGCTGCTGTTGTCTGAGTGCCTCACCCTGAGGGCACTGCAGGAAAGTCAGCCCGCTGTACAGAATGCTCTATCTTCCCCACAGAGCTGGACTCTGGCCTGCCTCTGGATTCACAGTGGGATGGGGACAGACAGGCTGCTAGAAACCACATGCTGATTTTGGAGAGGGACATGACTCACTCTCCTGGAGGATAAAGGTTCAGGTGTAGCAGCTGAGGCCTCCACCTTAGATCTGAAGCTAGAACCTAAGGCTGTTAAGACAACACCAGGAATTCAGGAGTAAAGGCCAAAGACCTGAGTGTTTTCTCCCAGGAAGCCCAAGGTTGACGCTGCTCTTCTGAGCCTGGCTGTGACCTTTAGCAGGTCTCTGGCCTCTGTGTAACATGGGCTCTCAGCTTGATTAGGAGGGTGGAAGTGATGGACACAGGTCTCATGACTTGGCTGGAATAGGCTTAGGCTATTCCCTTTAAACTGGGTTCCAGAAAGAGACCAATTTTCAACCATCTAACTCTGGTCCATGAGGGATGAGGACCTAAGACCTGGGCTCTTTGGAATCATTGTCCTACAATGGGGGAAGATTCTGCTAATAGCAAGAGCTATACACATTTCAGACATTAAATTACAGACCTCATGTTCTGAGAAGCTAGAAGCTGTGCAAACCCTTGTGGGTCCTACTCCACCTACTGGAGCATAGAATAAGGCATTGTTGGTGGCAATGCAGTTTCCTCAGGACACCTTCTAACCCCTTGTGCAAACAGGATCACATCGGGACCAATTGGTACCTAACAGACCATGTGGATATGAGTTCTGCCTGCAGAACCTTCCAGACATTCACTGGTGCTGACAGGATTTGGTGTATATCTTCTTGGATGGGTGTTAGTCTGGCAGAAGCAGAGATGGGTTTTTCTGGACCCTGCCTTAAGGAGACCAAAGGGGCAGAGCAGCCACCCATGGAGCCTTGTGGTGGTCCAGAGAGGGAGCCATACAGGCATGAGAGGAAATTTCTTCTGACTTTTAAACTACCCAAACTCTTCAGGAGCCAACAATGGGTACCCCAGAGAAAACCCTGAGGAGAGCCCAGAACGTGGGACAACCTTAAGGTTCTGCTCACTATAACCTCAGATCCTTTGAGGGAATTCCAAAAGCAATTCAGGGTTACAGGGAGCAGAAGCATTTATGAATACCCAGAAAACATGTCTCTAGGATACTGGCTGCCTGTGCTGGACAGTTTTATGTCAGCTAGACACAAGCAAAAGCCATCTGAGAGGAGGGAATCTCAGTTGAGAAAATGCTTCCATAGGATCAGGCTGGGGGCATAATTTAGGGAGTTTTCTTAATTAGTGATTAGTGAGGGAAGGCCCAGTTCATTGTGGATGGTGCCATCCCTGTGCTGGTAGACCTGGTTCTATAAGAAAGCAGGCTGAGCAAGCCAGGGGAAGCAAATGGCCTCCATGGCCTCTGCATCAGCTCCTGCTCCAGGTGCCTGCCCTGTTTGATTTCTGTCCTGACTCCCTTCAATAATGTGGACATGTGAGCACCAAACACACCTTCTCCTCCTCGACTTGCTTTTTTGGGGAGGTGTTTCATCACAGCAGTAGAAGCCCTAATGAGGACACCATCTCTGAGATGCGGCAGATGAGTGTCTAGGACCCTCAGGCAGGGTGGGTCAGAAAGAGGATGGGCAGGGCAGGAGCCATGGAAACGGTCCTAGGCTGCTCCAAACTTCCAAACAAAGTTTGGGAGTCAGTGCCTTGAGTCATAGTCACACGTCCACCTCGGTTTGAGCTGCTCACTTGCCCACACATACCCAGCCCAGCCTGGCATTCTGCCCAGTCCAAAGCCCTGCCTAGCTGGAGCCTCCTGTAGTTTGCTTCCTCATTTGTTCAGAATGTTCTAGCATTTAGGCTTTTCATTAAGTGATTGTCTTCCCTATTAAGGCACATTAGAAGGTTTTCATGTGCTTAAGGGCCTTACAGAGCCTGAGGGGGTGGGGGAGGTAGGACCAACCGCTGCAGGACACAGGCCTATGGCAGCCCCACGTGGGTCGAGGGGCCAGCAGAGGCCTAGGCTATGAATGGTGTGGCACTCCACCTTGAGTCCTTGAGCGGGCACCAGATGTAGACATTGATGCCAGCATCTGCGGCCATCAGCATCTGGGCCCAGGCAGGCACCACTGATACTGCCAGCCTGGGAGGGAGCAAGAGAAGAGTGCTAAGTAGAGCCTTAGGGGATGGTGGACAGAGAGGACCTTGTGCTTTCTGAAGAGCACATCCCAGGAGAAAGTATTTGCCCCCTAGCAGGATAACACTCATGCACCCCTAGAATTTTCCCTGTGCTCAATTTCTACATCTCGACATAAACTAAGAAAGGGCAGGACCCATAATGCCACACGAGGGAGGGATGTTGTAGGGGCATTGGTGCCTCTCTTGATGGTAGCTGAGAGACAAGATTCAACCCAGTTCTCCAGTGGCCTTCCAGTGGTGCCCCTTCCCAGGGAGGCTGTATTCAGGGGCTGGTACCTGTCTGAACTCCTCCCAGGAGTTGGTCCAAGTCCAGAGGTGTGCTTTGTACTGACCAAGAGTGACCGCCATCAGTGTGTTGCCACGGTAGTAAAATATGGGCCTGTTGTGTTGAGGAGAGAAAGAGTGAAGATCAAGTCCCTGTGTTTACACGTGGAGCTCCTGGCTGGGGAGCGCGGAGCTGCCCATGCCTCCGAGAGGTATCAGCTGGCACTTTAAAGGTGTGCTGAGTACGAACAGCAGCAGGGAACTGGGGTGCGTGGCTCAGGAGAATGATTTCCTGGCACACGTGAGGTCCTGGGGTCCTATTGGCCCAGTGTGTGATAACCAATAAGGCTACAGGAATTGATCTGAGTCATCCCTGGCTGGCCCTCCTCCTTGTGAAGGCAAAGCCAGACCCTAGGAAATGGGGCTGATAAAGGACGTGAGCTGTTAACAATGAGATTCCCTTCTTGGAAGTCAGGTGGGTCTGGAACTGGGAAAAGCCCACCCTTGTTGAAAGGACATGTCCCATCCCTGAAGTCTTAAGATGCTTTCCTAAGGGTCAGGGCTTCCCAGAGCCATACCAGGCTAAGACTGGTTTCTTTCCTAGGTGCACATCCCAGGTGTAGCTATAAGGTTCCAGTTCCATCTTGTCTGGGCCCCAGCATCTACACTGCTTCCTTTCCTATGCCATAGCTAGACAGTGAGGAAGTCATAGCCAGTGAGGAAGTTATAGCTCCAAGCTCCATCAGGAGCTGGGGCAAGGAGGCAGGACTAGAGGTGGAACAGATATTGTCTAGTACCAACCTGTCTATCATCTGGCCCTGGAGCATGATGGGGAGGAGGTCAAGTCCGTCAATTACCCTGTCACTGGGGGGCTGCAGGCCTGCAAGGGACAGGCTGGTCGTAAAGAGATCCATGACACTTCCCAGCTGGTGGCTGACCTGAAATGGATGGAATAATCTTTGAGACACTCCATCCTGACCAGATGGTGTTTGTGGGCTGGTGTGGTGAGCACCCAATTCTTCTCTGGGTATGCAAATGTGCCCTGCCACACGGCCATGGGTAGGGGCACAGCCAGGGTTAAGTGGAGTCATGGGGCTGGTAGTAGCAGCTGGGACTTAAACTGAACATCTGACCTCAGGTCAGGCCACACTCATGTCCCACTGCCCCTACCACATATGAATTAGCTGTCATTGCAAGATCCAGACTGCTAGAGCTCCTTCCTCCTCACAGAAAGACACCCGAGGGTCCCTCCTAATGTTCATTTTGACACCTGTGAGCTTTGTGCATCAAAGGAAAAAAGGTCAGGAAAGGCCCAGAAGTAGGAAGCCAGGTAGAAAGGAACCAGACAAATGGTCCAGCCTCCTGCCTTACCCAGGTAGAAAGGAACCAGACAAATGGTCCAGCCTCCTGCCTTACCCAGTCAGAAGAGAGTTCCAAGAGAGGCAGAGGTACTTGCTGGGTCCACTGCTCTTCATCCGCAGACATGTTAGCTCCGTGGGAAGTGTACTTGGCTATTTTCCACACATGCCCCGGCGTGAGTGAGTGGCCGGGGATCTTTTGTGGCTCTGCCTCCTCTGTAACAGTGAGCTCCTTCACTGGCTCGCCCATCCCCCAATACCCTCTCAGTGTTGCTGTGCTGGAGACAGTGTGCTCATCTCTCTTCCTTGACCTCTGTGGCTCGGGATGGTCAGTGTGGGGTGAGCACATGATACACGTGTGGTCCTCTAGGAAGACATGGCTCTACAGCCGCCTGTCAGGGCCTCACCTGGAGTCCAGTTTGGACAGACTTTTCTTATTGTTCCTTGCTTGGCCCTCATTCAATAGTGCCGTCTGGAGATGCTGTCGAGTAAACCTTGAACTTGACCAGACCCTGGCTGAAATCCCCCACCTCTATGTCGAAACCCCTTACTGCCCTTGCGTAACTTGTACCCTGATGGGGTTTGGGGAGGAGGCAGTTTTTAAAGAAAAAATGGCTGTGTCAGGACAAACAGCCCTGGGAGAGACCTTTGCAACCTGCATGCACTTTGCTGTAGAATCTGTTTCCTCATTCCCCAACCCCACACACACCCTCCCCTATAAAAGATCCTAGCCAGCTCCCCTAACCCCTGCAGGCCTCTTTCCCATGGCAAAGCATCCGTCTTCCACTGTTTGAAACAGTTTCATCTGCTGAGGCCATTCAGACTCATCTCCTCACTCTGTGCCCTGAAATCTAACAGATTTGACTCTCATGCAGTGAGATCCCTGTCAGACATGGCCGTTCTTCTATAGGGCCTGCTTGGGGATAGGGCATTCTTGCGGGTGCATGCTCTAACTAGGGTCTCCCTACCTATGGTATCAGGGGGCAACAGAGGCCTTGTAAAGCCTTTTCGGGGAACAGAGAGCTTTCGGAATGGCTCATGGCCCCCTCTGGGTATTTCCCTCCAGAAAAGAGGGTAGGGGAAGGAAGAAAGCATGGTGTACAACTGAGGAGGAAGGGGTCTGACTGCCAGTGCATGCATCTGAGTGTCTGCATCTGACAGCAGGAGGATGATCTCGGCTCCTTAGCCGGGTCAAAGGAGTGTGAGTGGTCCCATGGCAGGATGGTTGTTGCCGGTTCTGCCCTAGTGGCTGCCGGCTGGATAGCTGAGCTGAGCTGAGTTTCCCTTTCTAGTTAGAGGGAAGAGAAAGGACTGTTTGTGGCCGGCAGAGTGTCAGCCGTCAGGGACATCTGCATTACCATCTCTGGACTCTGTGGTTATAGGATCCCACTCAGCAATGGGGACGTAAGAGAGGAGGAGGGACTAAGGTTGTGCATCATCTGGCCTCTAGGAGACTGACCTGTTCTGCCCATGCAAGCCAGTATTCATAGCAGACTAACGGAGAAGCAGAGAGTGGGGGTAAGGAGACAGAGGAAGGCTAGCCCAGCACTTAGCTCCATGAACTCCCAGACTCTCTGAGGAGCCAGCCCCATGGCTTGTCACAGAGGCCAGCAGATGCCCACTCCTGACTGTTAGAGTCAGCTATTCTGTCCAGTCCCAAGGATATGGAGGGAGGATGCACCACTGCGGGTGAACTGAGGAACCTGGACTGTCTCCAAGATCACAGGGGGAAGAGGCCAGGTGAGGAGCAATGGCATAAATGCTCCTCTCAACAGCAAGCACTTAGTGTGCGGACTGCAGGCTTCACGTAGATTCTTGAACAAGGGGTGGCCTACCTGGGGCCAGGGCTTGGGGTCGAGAGTGCTGTCTGGCATGAAGGGGGCCAGACTGAGGCCTCTGAAGGATACACACTGTACCCACTTGAGGCCCCATTTCTTTGCCACAAAGGCATCAGGGTTCCGTGTAGGGCCATCACTGTCCTTTGTACTAAGTCCACAGAACATGGGCAGTCAATTGATTCCAGAAGCCTCCTTTTTACCCTGGCACCAGTGCCCCTGAGACCGTGTGGCATGGTGACTCACCTGGCCTGCAGCAATGTGCCCTGGCCACCACGCGATCGCTGGCTCCCTCATCCCGCCTTCAAACGTCGTTTGCTTCCCACACAGGAAGGGACCGTTGCTGCCACCTGAGGATGAGAGTCACCACACGTCGACTTGAGATGTCAGGGCCCTGGGTCCTCTGGGAAGTCAGGGATGGTAAGTGGCTTATCCTGACTTCTGAACTCATTGTTAGGCACATTTGAGTCCTGAGGTCATGACGGAGACAAGGGACCAGGAGGATGAGGTCAGGTTGCAGACACAAATCAGGAAACCCGGGTGGCTCTGGCCTGGGCAGTTAAGCTGCGGCTTTAAAGAGAGCAGAATATTCTTGCCTCACTGAAGCTGCTGCTCAGAAACAAGAAACAGCCGCAGAAAGCCATGTTACAGGCCACAGACACTTGCTGATGCCCGTAGTTAGTGTTCTTAGATGCTCATCTTCACAGGCACCATGTACTGGGGAGGGTCCTACTTAAAATGTGGTCTACCCCAGGGCACACAGCTGGAGTTTGAAGCCACTAGGCCCTAAACAAGCTTAGGGGAAACTATGGGGGATGAAGCCCCCCTCTATCTCAATCCTAGACACGAGGACTCATCCCGTGGAAATGACAGTCACTGCTCTGTGGCTTCTGTGGCTTCTTCTCCGTGTGCAGCAGGCACGGCAGAATGAAAGATGTCAGGTCCAAAGCCCAGCATCTCTGTTCACCCTGAGCCAGGCTAACTGCACCACTGAGGAACAGGCATGGGCACCAGTAAGGACGTCCGCTAGGTAGCAGATCTGTGTCGGGGGGACAACACCTGGGCCTGAAGGCAACCATATTCTATTTCTTAAAATAGGTATGGGCATATGGGACTTAATTTTTTGTAAGTGTTTTAAAATCAAACTCTGACAAGTCTTGTTCAGGGAAAACTCTCCCGGTTCACTTTGCATCAGTCGGTCCGGGCATGATTGCAGTAGTGTCAGCATTACCTGGTAGTGTCAGCATTACCTGGTAGTGTTAGCATTACCTGGTAGTGTCAGCATTACCTGGTAGTGTCAGCATTACCTGGGCCAGTGGTCGCCAGCATGCACATCTGTATTCTCCGCTTTGAAATAAGCCAATGGGATATTTGAAATCTGAACTGGTGCCCAGTTCAGTGTTCCTGCCACTATAGGGAAGGGCGCCGGTTTTGACCAATGTGGCATTTCAGACTTCCTCAAAGCTAGCAGCTGTTGGTGAGGAGAACCAGTTTTGGCTGGCCCTGTCTGGCCACCTTCGGAGTTGGCTTCTATCCTAAACTGTACTTGCACTTTTTAAACAAGCCAGAGCTTAGTGCTGATAGACACCAGAGACCTTTTTTTCATCATTTTGATGGTTACCATCTTCTACCTTAGATGCAGGATGGCCTCTGACCCACTGCACAGGGGAGCTGGTGCTGAGAAACTGAGGTAATTATTAGAAATGATACCATTTCCCTCTGCCATGCACCTTCCTACCCTGAGAGTTAGCCAAATAGGTAGCATTTGAGCTCTGGGTACTTTCTGGGAGGTGTTGGAGTCCTGCTCTTTTCTCTGAGATGTATGTGGAAAGCTTGCCCTAAGAACTAAGCTCGCGGGGGCTGGAGGTATGGCTCAGTGGTTAAGAGCACTGGCTGCTCTTCCAGAGGTCCTGAGTTCAATCCCCAGCAACCACATGGTGGCTCACAACCATCTGTAATGGGATCTGATGCCCTCTTCTGGTGTGTCTGAAGACTGACAATGTACTCATACATAAAATAAATAAATTAAAAAAATAAAAAAGAACTAGGCTTGCCCATGGAGCTGAACATTGAGAACCTCCAGGTCAGCCTGCCTAGACTTGGTGGTCCTCTCTATTACCAGACAGCTTTTCTTTGGTTTATGGATGCTGTACTAAGTTTGTTCACCTGAAACCAGGAAGCCCCAGGGCACTGGGCTGTAGACCTGACTGTGCCACCTGAGGTATCAGAGCCTAAGTTGCCCAAGGGCAGTACAGGCTGTGGAGATTACTGGGTTCTCAGCCTTGACCAGTAGGTAGCCTTGTATTGATTGCTGATCAACATGGGTGACTGTCCCAGGTCCATCCCTTGGATGGCTCCCAAGGCTGAAGGTGTTATTCCTACTACCTCTGGAGCAGCTAAACCGCTCTGCCCCCAACATCACCAGGTGTTCTGCCAAAGCCCTGGCTGCCAGTCTCCTGCAGCCTGAGGCTGTGGGCAACTCTGGCTTCTTGCAGGTAAGGACCTTTCTGAGACATTTCCACCCCGTGACACTTGCCTGTTCTTCTTTGTCAGAGGATTCAAAGTCATGTGAACGCAGGCCAGGCCTGAGTCAGCAGAGTCAAGCTGTTGATGCTGGGTACGGCTATTCTGGGAGGTCTGGGAGTCGCTCTCAAGCCAGTGACCTGGGGCCGGAGGATAGGAAACAGAAAACTTGCCTTCTTTGGGAGCAGAAATGAGGGCTGCGCCATTATCCGATGTGAAGAAGACAAATGTGTTCTTGCTGATGCCCAGGTTCTGCAGAAGGCTCAGGATCTTCCCAACACTGTCATCTATTTCCCGAACAGCATCGCCATACCTGCAGGCGAAGGTGATACTCCATCAGGGAGCCGAGGGCATTAGTGTGACCCAAACACCAATCTTGCCACAGGGCAGCTAGCTGCTCCTCAGGGAAGTTCCGGCTCAGGAAAAATGGTGCAAACGATGCAGACATAAGTAGCACAGCTTTCCTTTCACCGATGACACCTGGCCGGAGGAGGTTTCAGCGGCATTGGTGTTTTGTATCTTTCTTTTGTGGTGCTGGGAATCGAACCCGGGGCCTCATGTACCCTAAGCATCTCCACTATTGGAAAGCATCCCAGCTAATTTGGACTTTCCATAATGGCCCAGGCCAGCCCCACTCGATGATCCTCCGTGTAACTGAAGGCCTTTGTGGGGCTTATGACTCACCGCCCTCGAAGGCTGGTACCCAAGAACTGTTCTGAGGCGTAAACTGGCGCATGCGTGGCGTCGATGGCCCAGTAGAGGAAAAAGGGGCTCCGCCTTGTATGTTGTGTCCGGATGAAGTCCAGAGCTTCCTGTGGAAAAGGACTCCATTCTCCTCTGTTGAAGGCCAAGTCATCCCCCTGCCTCCCCAGCTTGCCTCACTCAACCCACTCAGCCTTACTTGTAAGTAGAGTTGGGTGAGGTTAGCTTCCCCGGTCTTCAGGTTGATTGGGAACTCTTCATAAAATCTGAAAGCAAAAACCAAATATCAGAATTTATTCAAGAAAGCCCCTTCCTTGATTTCACCGAAGAGTCTGGGATGCTCCATGTGAAGCATGCACAGCTCCTAGGAGATGATCCTGACTGAGGTGACAAGGCCATGATGACATACACCCAGCATGTCAGATGAGTGTAGAACAAGTTGTGTGTGTGTGTGTGCCGCAGAGATGAGAAGGTCATGAGATGTAGCTGAGTGTATGCATGTGTGCACATGTGGGTATAGGTACACATGTAAGTGCAGGCACACATGTATGTAGAGGATAAAGGGTGGTATCCGTTGAGCTGGGTCTCTTTCTCCTATTAATATTTCTGAGACTGGGACTTACTCTATCACCCGAGATCTGCCTGTCTTTGTCTTCTACATGCTAGGATTAAAGGGGCCAGAGTCTCTCCTTGGCTTTGAGCCCACCAATTAGACTTGTGGGTTAGTGAGCCTCATGGAAATCTCCTGTCTCAGCCTCCCCAGAACTGGGATTACAAAGACATGCCATCCTGCCCAGCTTTTTACACCAGCATCAAGGACTGGGCTAAGGTCTCCGTGTTTGTGAAACCAGTGCTTTATCAACTGAGCCATCCTCCCAGCTCCAGAGGCTGCTTTGTGAGAGGTGAAGATGTCCTAAGGCCTGCTGGGAGGTAACCGTCCCTGGGTACCCCAAGGGCCCTGCCATAGCTCCTGAAGATAGAAAGCACTCATTTTTAAGAGGGCAATACTTGGCTCAGCCTTGAGGTCTGCTGATAGAACAACTTCCACTCAAGGAACAGAGGGGGAAGGAAGAGAAAAATTAAACAATCAAAAATTCAAGAAAACAAGTCAGGTCCTTGACCCCAAAGCTACAGGCTGCAGGTACCCTCTGAGACCTGGCCTAGGCGGGCTCCCCTCCTGACTAGGATCTCTTTTCATGGTGACAATGGCAGTCCCTGGCATGGCTCTCACGTTAGTTCATCCCCACAGTCTCCTTTCTTGTATACAGCTAATAGGCCAACTTGCTCCTGAAGATGACAGCTACTCTACCAAGAGGACACACAGGTCCTAGGACCTCCCGCCCCAATACAAAGCTATGATCACACCTTGGATGCAGGAGGTCCTTTAAGTCACATGTCTGATAGGAATCTATGACTATGGAGAGTTAGAGAAGTCCTCACGTGAGTCTAGATGCCAGCTGGTCGTTCAAGAACACCAGCCCTATTCTTCAGCAAGTGTCAGAGGCAAAGGACAAAAGCGAGGGCCACAGGGATGGGGCTCTGCCTGTTACCTGCCGACCATCTTCCAGTCCCTATACACAGGGATGTTGGGCTTGACCTTGTTGTCGTACGGTCCAAAGTGACAGTTGGGGGATCCAAACCACTCATCAAATCCGTGCTTCAGGGGGTGGAATTGGGGTCTATGACCCAGATGCCTAGAAACAGGAACCAGGATACTTGAGAGATCTCCTCCCTGGGGGCATTCCAATGTTTTGATCAGCAGCAATACATCGTTATCACCATTGTTAACCTTGTAAGCAGCATGCTGGCACCCCAACACCTCCTGGTCTGCACACTCCGAGGTACAAAGGGTTAGGCCTCACTTTAAGAGGGGCACAGGAACCCATCTGCACTCTCCAGACAGTGCTAGTACCTACAGCCCCGGGCACACCCAAGGGCGTCCAAGCATGACTCAGGACAGAGCAGAATGTCCTGGCAAAGCTAAGGGCTTCTGGGCACAGGTGAGGGTGTCTCAGCACGGCCAACGACATCTGGGCACAATGAGACCCTAAAGAGTTTAGGGAACCCCTCAGGATTCTGGAAGGATGAACCTGAAGGACAGTTGCATGGGGGGAAATTTCCCACATGCCTTGAAACCAGTTAGACTCAAATGTCCATTTTAGCCATTTCCAGACTCCAGTAGCTTCCTCCTGGACATTCTAGCCTTTATCCTCAGGGACACTCTAAGGTCCTTGGGTTTCTAGCCGGGCAGCTGACAGCTCCATTTCTTACACAAAGTCAAGAGTATTCCACCAGCAAAGGGGAGCTCAGCAGGAAGGTGGCTGGATGGGAAGATGGCACACTGGCTCAGGACTGCCCTCTCATCCTCAGAGCCTAGGGCGTGCATGACGCTGGAGTGAGGAGGACAGAACATGGCAGCATGCCTTCTCTGGTGACAGTACAAGCTATTTGGAGAGCGAGGCTCATCTGCTCTGAGAGGGGCCCACAGAGTAAAGCTTCACAGGGGGAAAGTCCTTAGGCAAAGCCGCAGGATCCCTGTGTGAGGCTCCACCTTCTTCCACCTCTATACCCCATGCCAGCCAGGAATTACCCTATGCTTTCCCATCTTTTTTTTCAGGGACCTTTCTTTAACTGTATGCCCTCCATCCACTAGTAGCTAAAGAGAGCTGCTATCCCAACGCCAACTCCTAGCACCAGTGGTCAGTGGTCCTGGGGCATCCCTGAGGCAGGGCCTGTCCTTCCTGGGAACTTCAGCTTCCAGATGTTCTTCAGAGCAGTGGCCATCCATTATCACCACAGACAGAAGCTGGGGAGGGTGTCCCGAGGGAAGGGGCCTGCTCGGCTTTAGGCTGGGGAGGGTTCCATCAAGGGGGGGGGTCATGGGATGTTGCAGAAGTGAAGCAAACGGTCAGTGCTGGAAACCAGCCACAGGACAGCTAAAGCACACCTACCCACCTGACTGTTTCACCCCACAGACACGGCCGTCCACTGGGCCCCCAACTCCCCCCTGCTTCCCGCTTCTAAGTTTGTGGCTTAGCCCTCTGGCAGCTGGAAAACTGTCTCATCTGTGTGAGAACGTGGTCTTACTGTGGCTGCTGGCATGGTTGGGGCAGGATGGCAGGGATGGTGGGAAGGAATGGGTTGGCCGGGATGGTTGATGGAATGGTTGAGCACTTGCTCAGTGCCATGTCGAGACAGCTCTCCTGGAGGCCGGACTTGAGATCTTGACTTAGTCTATTTATGTGAGACAGGGCCTTACAGTGTAGCTTTGGGTGGCCTGGAACTTGCTGTACAGATCAGGATGGCCTTGAACTCAGAGGCCTGCCTGTCTCTGCCTCCCAAGTGCTGGGGTTGAAGATGTTCGCCCTCATCAAATTCTCCACTTCAGACACCGAGTTCTTTTTTCTTTTTTTTTAAATATTAAAAAAAGATGTATTTATTTTTATTTTATGTGCATGGATGTTTTAACTGAGCACATCTGTGTACTATGTATGTCCCAGAAACACCAAGCTCCTGAAAGCCCCCAGCAGGAATAATAGACAACCCAGACTATAATCTCAGCATGTGGAAGGCTCAGGCAATGGATCATAAACCCCAAATCAGCTTGGGACCTTGCCTCAGAAAACAAAACAAAACAAAGACAAACTACAACAAAACTTAAATGAACCTGGAATCGAGATTCTGCTCCTCCCAAGAGGCAGGTCTAGGACTCACCACTTGCCCACGATCTTGTTGGTATAGCCTGCCTTCTTCAGGAGCTCGGGCAGGAGGTGTTCCGAGTCCGGGATCCCGCCCATGATCTCCTGAGGTGTGTAAGCTGGAAGAATGAGTATCACATCTCTGTGATGGATATACACACTGCCCCATGAACGTGGACAAAGAACTGTGGTCACGGTAGGGACACTTCCCAGGATGTTCCTAAGGACCCTCCAAGTCAGCACCAACATGGTGGGGATGGTGTGGTGGTGCCTCCACTCTGACCTGTCTCTCAGCTCTCCAGCCTCGTTTGTCATTTGACACCACTCTGTTCCCCACAGGCTACGCTCCAGGGCCCTTCCATGTTCCTTTTCTTCAACACCATTTAAATCCCACCTCATCTGGGACCCTATCCCGAGAGACCCCATCCAACTCTTAAGCTTGTTTCCAGAACTTCCCTGCTTTGACCTAAAACCCCATAGCTTCCCCAGTGGAATAGGAATCATGCCAGGCAGTGGGTGCCCCAGAAGTAGGTCCAAGGTGGTGGGAGGTTGCTGTGTGGTGTGTCTGAGGGTCCTCAGTGCCAGTTTGGTTCTTGTTGGGCCAGTTCAGGGAGGAAGCGTGTGACATGGGGTCTGCACTATGGAACTTATTTCTGCCTCAGGCTGTCTTTATTTACCAGCCCAGGCCCCAAGCCTAGGGCACCGGCTTTCCCTGGTCTAGACAGAGGTACCGAGGGGGTGAGGTGGGGTAGGGAGGCATACCATTCCTTGCATGCGCGTTGGTTGTGTAGAAGCCATTGCGGATGGGCAGCCGTCCTGTGAGCAGGGCTGCCCTAGCTATATAGAAGGATAAAGACAGACAGTGAGACAAACCGGGCAGGATCCTCAGACAGCACTGAAGTACCTCCCATGTGCAGCTCCTGGGATGGGTCTGTCCTGAATGCATCAGGTTGACACTAAGCTGTTGTATTTCTTGGGTTTTGTTTCTCTGTGAACCCCTGGCCGTCCCAGCACTCACTCTGTAGACCAGCCTGGCCTCGAACTCAGAGATCTGCCTGCGTCTGCTGGGATTAAAGGCGTGCACCACTACTGCCCAGCTGTCGATCCCTCTAGTCTGCATTGCTGAGCTCCGGCATTGGGAGATGACACAATGGCCTGAGGGTGGATGGAGGGTTATGTACCTGAGTTCTGCTCTTCATCTCTGCTCCTGTGCTCAGTTCTTGAGCCCTGGGACAGCCACATGCTGCCTCCTACTGCCAGTTCATCCTTCCTACTGTTCCTCAAGGTCAGCACTTTCGTAACACTACTATAGTAGGAGAGACATTCCCTGGAAGAGGCCTCACTGCCTCCCCACAACATCCACATCTTGTGACCGGGAAGTGCAGACAATGCCTTGGAGGCAGTTCTAGCAGTCAGTCCTCAGTCCTGGGGCAGAGTGATCTTTGCTTGCTAGCAGGAGCCAGCCCTGAAAGGGCCCTAATAAGCCAGAGGACTTAGAGTCAGGAGCCAGTATTATTAATAACAAAGGCCTCATTCCACCTGGCACCTGAGAAAATGCTGTTCTTCCTAGAGTGGGGCTGGAGGGGAAGGGTGTGTGAGACTCTGCTGGCCAATTGCGTCTCAAGAGTGGGGTCAGGGAGCAGCAGCAACTTACATGGTGAGCACAACGGGTTGGCAGAATAGAAGCTTGGGAAAAGCATCCCTTCTGCGGCCATCCGGTCTAAATTTGGGGTCTCTCTGGAAGGTTCTCCATACACACCCAGGTCACCCCAGCCCATCTGCAGGGAAGATCAAAGAGATGAAGAGTGATCCCTTTCCACAAATGGTTCTTTTGTGACGAGGAAGAGCCCCAGAGTGCACCGAAACCCTGGAAGCTTCCGTGAGCTCACTAGGAATTTGCTGGCTCTCACCCCTGTATCAGTTGGACCACCGTCATGGTATCTGTGTTTGCCTTCCTCCCCAGCTGAGATCAACCTCTGTATGCTCCTAGAGTCTTGGTGTCTAAGAATACACGTCTATTTTCAACCTAAAGCTGTTATGCAAATTTAGATTTCAAAAGCAAGTGCTTCGAGGTCCCCCTGAGAGTCGAGCCTAGAGCCACATGGACTGGCAGTGCCTCTCTACTGAAACACTCCATGACTGCGGTGTGCTCCGGCAATCTGATTCCAAACAACAAAGGCTAGAGCCAGTCCTTAGAGACCACAGGAGCTGAGGAGTCAAAAAGCCAAAGCAAGAGCTCCGTGAAAGGGAAAGGTGGTGTTTTGCATGTATCAAGGTACCTATAAGCACCAGTTAGGTGCAGGAAACCGCTCTTTCCAGGGTGCGGGATACCTACTGCCCACTGAAGGTGGCATCCCACAATAGCCTGAGGATGGCAGTCCAGAGGCATGCTTCTACTCCTCGTTTAACCCATTCCTTAACCATCAGCTCTTTCTGTGAAGACAAGCATGCTACCTTCCACCCTTCAGTTATCCGGAGTTAAAAGAATCAGCCTATGCAACCCACAGTGTAAGAGAAGTATTCTGTGAATTTTATCTCAACTAGGAAGAAGGGGGTGGGGTGGCACACACCTTTAATCTCAGCGCTTCTGAGGCAGGGGAAGTGGCAGGCATATCTGAGTATGCCTTGAGGAATAACTAACTAGTCAGATTCCAGGCTGCAAGGTGGCGCTTGCAGTCTGAGTTGGGAGGGGTTAAGGGATTGTACGCACATTCTAATTACGAAGCACAAACTGGCTGTAGAGTCTTTTGCAAGTCAATGTGACTGGCAGGCTGATAGGTCTGGAACAGATCAGTATACTCATTTGGGGAACCCACCCCTTGTTCTATAATGGTAGCTTCTCAGGTGGCACAGCCATAGCCACTGGAAACGGTGAAGAATCATGGCACCAGCACAGTTGTTGGACAATGGACACAGTTCCAGCAAAGCTGCGACCGTTGTCTTTCTAGCTCTCACTAGGGTTTTGGTCTCTGTGCATTTCATTCTTCCTGCATTAGGATTCACGTTAGGAAAGTCCTAAGATTAACTTTATCTGGCCACTATTTGGAAGTCTTCCTGGTGCCCTGGAGATGATAAGGCACAGACAAGCCCACAGCTAGATGAGGCCATTACTCCAGGAATTCCGAGCAAATCCAAACTACAATTGGTACAGGGAGAACAGAGACAAATGACAAAATCTGAATCTGACAAACAGGCCTAAGATCTCTTTTTATTACAGGCTTAGAGCTCTCTGAATATATAGTTTAAAGACAGGGGGTCATACAGGGGATACCCTGGAGGAATAAAACTCAATTAAATAAGATAGACCGATTAAAATAAACTTTTCCTACTTTTATTGTAGATGATGGAACAAAGTAAAAGAAGTTAGAAAGTGGTCTTTATTATTCATAAAAGATGGGTTTAGATATTTTCTGATGTCTGGAGTATTTTAAACTACAAATGCTAGGATGTTGGAACAATGGCTCAGTGGTTAAGAACACTGGCTGCTTTTCCAGAGGTCCTGAGTTCAATTCCCAGCAACCACATGGTGGCTCACAACCATCTGTAATGGGATCTGACACCCTCTGCTGGTGTGTCTGAAGACAGCTACAGTGTTCTTGTATACATAAGATAAATAAATACATATTTTTAAAAGATTTATTTATTACATATAAGCATACTGTAGCTGTCTTCAGACATACCAGAAGAGGGAATTAAATTAGATTCCATTACAGATTCTATGGGAAACCTGGAAGCAACCCCCCACCACCCCCAATGCATTCAGGGAACAGGGTTTACCTAGAACATGCCCCCTGGACACTCATGATGTGACCAGAGCAGGACAGGACCATGGCCAACCAGTCAAAACTCAGTGGCAATCCTTGAAGAATTTAAGACTGAGACAACCTTAGACAGTCAGTACCAGGCCTAGAGCAGGACCCGTGCCAGACACACATAAGCACCTGTTGCAGATTCAGACATGATGAGCCTGGCAAAGGTAGCTATAGAGGGCCAGAGGGAGGGGTTTGTAGAGAAGAAGGCACTAGTATGGAGGCCCCCTGCACTGTTGAAGTTGTACCTTCTTATCTGCCACCTAGGGAGCACCTCCTAGGGAGGACTTCAGGACTTTTCTTATCGCCTAGTATCCCTGCCTCTTCTGGCACAGGCAACCTGGAGTAGGTCAAATATAAACCCAGGAGGCCTCTCTACCCACGGTGTCCTTTCAAGAGATGGGCTTAGCTACCTCATTGGACAGCCCGGGATATTCTTCCTCTCTTATGCTTGGCCCAGAAGTAGGTCCAAGTCAGCAAAAGCCATTGTCCCACTGACATTGCTGACAGTAGGCTAGGTGAGCTGGGAGCTGCCTACAGCTGTCATGAGGTTGTCACAGGGCTCCCAGGGCCCCGCTTACAAATGGCAGCAGCTTTATGAAAGGGGAAGCTTGGAACCTTCTTGCTTTAAACCAGAGTGACTTAGTTGTCTAGTTGGTAAAGCCAGGGATTCCTAGTCCTGCTGAAGTTGAGTTCCTTTTCTGTTATTTGTATCACAAGTCTCTACATGACAAGACCCAGGTTTTGTAGAATGTTCTGGGATTCAGCTCCAGAGAACCCTCCTAACACAGCCCCAGGGTATCCAGAAGGTAGGTGGTGGTGCTTCCTAGTCAAGCACCTCCGTTACCTAAGCCTCTCTACTCACCTGGGGCTGCTCAAATTCACTGTGAGCCTTACCTGTAACCAGCACTGGGAAGGCTAAGGCAGGAGGATTGCCTTGAGTCTGAGGCCAGCTTGGACTACAGAGTGAGTTTCAGGCCAGTCAACACTACCTAGCAAGACCCTGTCTCAAAAAATAAGCAAAACAAAACAAACAAACAAAACAAAAAGTAAGGATGCAAAAAAAAAAAAAAAAAAAAAAAAAAAAAAAGGAAAAGAAGCCTAAGAGAACATTTACATAACTCAGCTATCCAAAGTCTATTAGTTCAAAATTCTTCAGGAGTCTAATGTAGGGTCAGAGAAGAGCTGTCCTCACAGGCTGTCATTTGGCAAAGGGAAGAGCAGAAAACTGACAGACAAGCCTGCACTCAGTACTTCTGGATCAAACGAACCAGTTAACCAGCGGAAACAAACCAAGCCAGTGTGATTTGGCTCTAAAAGGACTTAATACTGAAAGACACTATATATGTATAAAATCTCTCTCTCTCTCTCTCTCTCTCTACCTACCTACCTACCTACCTATCTATCTACCTATCTATCTATCTCTATCTATCTCTCTCTCTACCTATCTATCTCTCTCTCTCTATCTACCTACCTGTCTGTCTGTCTGTCTATCTCTCTATCTGTCTATCTATCTATCATCTATCTATATCTTTAGCACTATTCATTACTGTGTAAAGTCTGCTATCAGTGACCAGGACAGGAGCCAGAGGAGCCAGGCATCCAGAGTGTGAACAGTCGCCATCCACACAGAATGGGAAGCTGGAAAGGGTTTCCCACAGTGGCTTCCGGGTGGTGGGACTTATGTACAGGACTTTTTAGGTATATATTTTTCTTCATAATAAAGAACCAATGACCTAATGTTTATCAAGTGGGATGTTTACTTTCTTTTTCTCCTACTAAATCTCTAAAATCCAACTTATTTTACATGCATAGCACCTCTCTAGACTGATAGGCCTGCAAACCGCGTCCCTCTCCTCTTTTTGAGGAGGTATGTGTGGAGGACTGGTTTGGCTATTAATTAGCCTCTTGCAGGTATTAGCCTCTGATTTGTTCCAAAGCATCCTGAACTGGATGTGACCTTGATTCTAACAATAGCCGACAGGTGGGTGCCACTCCATAGTGTGTCTGCGGTGGGGGCGGTGGGAGGGGGGCTGGTAGGCTGAAGCTGCGAGGAAGACAGGGTCCAGTTCAGTTCGGATAGTTCTATCGGACCTAGTATTCTATGCAACTAGTTTCTAAGCTTTGCTTTCATGGCACTTCAAGGAGATAGATTCCTCAGATGGGGACACTGAGGGAGATCTGCCCCAGGTTAGAATTCATAAATGACCACAGGCTGTACACCTGCCCCCAACCCAGTCTCCAGGTGACATTGCATGCTTGACTTTGGCAGGGCCACCTGTTGAGGGGAGCGGAATGTCAACCCTCTCCAGGGAGGGGAAGTAGTGGGGAAAGGGCCTCCCTGAACACCTACCCCCACTGCGGAAACAGTGAGAGATGTTACACCGGGATCTGAACCTCATCTGGTCACATGGCTGCCCTGTGTCTTCCGTGTCCCCCTGCCGCGCGGCCCCACTTACATCGTCCATGAGCAGTAGCACGATGTTGGGGGGTTGCGGAGCACCTGCAGCCAAGAGTCCCAGTGCACTCAGTACCAGCAATAGCTGCTGGGCCCTGATCGCTGTGGTACAGGCCGCCATGGCTATCCAAGCTCCCGCTGCAGAGCCGAGATCCAGTCCCAAGCCCGCCGCGGTTCCGCTTGGATCGTAGGGCGAATGAGAGGAGAGGCAGGGCCACAGAGAAAAGAAGAGGGAGAGGTGGGGCCTAGGCCGCCTGAGTGACAAGAGTGGGCCTGGTCTTACAGGAAAGGGGCAGGACCAAGGCCGGACGGGAGGAACAGGGCGGAGCCATGGCAGAAAGAGGCGGGGTTTGAGCCGTGGCGGAGGGGGCAATGGGCGGGGCCTGCCCACACATCTGGTCACATGACGCGGCGCACAGCCTGCCAATATGGCGGTGTGCATCGCGGTGATCGCCAAGGAGGTGCGTGTGAAGCTGCGAGTGGCGGGCGGCGGGCGGCGGACGGCGGGTGGCGGGTGGCGAGCCTCCTTCCAGCCATGTTCTCGATCTTCTCGACTCTGAACTCCCAAGCCTCAGCCAAGCCCTTATGATCAGTATCCTTCCTGCCCGTGCTCGCTGACAGCTGACAGCCGTGTGCCGCCGCCAGCCTGACGCCAGCTTGCAGGCCTCGGCCTCCGGGTTTTGAGATTCACCGGGAAGCATAGCCAGTCGCTGCAGCCTTCCACCCTTCGTTCTACGCGTTCTTTATACCGCCTCATCTGCTTTCCGTGTCCGGTCTTTCTGCCCCGCCTTCCGGACCGTCCCCGGCTGCCCAGCCGGTGCTATTTAAATATCAGCCTGGCGCGGCTTGTCAGTCTAGAATCCAAGTGCTTTTCTTTGCCTTAGGATAGTCCCCTTCATGCTTTTTGCACCCTTCTATTCCAACCACTGTGAAGGCCCGCAAACCGCTAGACAGTGTCCCTCTCCCCTTTGTATCCTTTCTTCCCAACTGTCATCCTTGCTGGTCAAAATATGTATTTCCTTCTGGAAAGCTGTTTATGGATGCTAAGATAGCTCCAGAGGTCCACAATATCCTGCTGTATGAATCCTGTATCCTACGAGGCTTTTTTTGAGACCTGCCATGAGGGATTAGGCTACTGTGAAGCTGTCAGTATGAAAAGGGGAGTTATACCCTTAATAAACCCACCAAAATCAAAACTCAATTTAAAAAGCACTTAAATTTGCCACCTTGACAAACTCATGATGAAGTCCAGTATCTGTGCTGATATGTCCCGATTTGGAGACTCAGTTACAGCAAACCCCATGATTTCTGGACATTGTGAACAGTGGATGAGGGAGGTCAGGACTGAAGCTTTCGACTGTGGGCTGAGGATGGTCTTAGGTGTAGAGGTGAAGATTTGAGCTGAGGCTTGAAGCACTGAGAAACAGACCACTGCCCCACTGTGGAACGTTAAGAAATAGCTAGTATCCCTGGTGATGGGATGGCACTACAGAGTGTGTTGGCGGTTGAGACAGAGATGATCCTAGGAAGAGGAGTGTCAGGGTATGTTAGGTCATGCTCAAGTCGGAATTCCGGGGTCATTTCTGCTCACTTCCTGCCTACTGCTTTCATCTTCTCTTCCTCTTCTTCCTCCTCCTTTCTGGTACAGGCGAGAGAACTAGCGGTTGATGCTGCGGCTCACTAGCACGGAGCTATATCGCTGGTCCAAGATTGTTTTTCTTTTTGATACTGGGAACTGGACTTAGGGCCCTGTGCATGTCAGGCAAGTGTCACGCCACCCGGTTATATCTCTAGGGTGCTCTCTGCAGATGGCATACAGTCCTCCTTCCGTTAGGTTATGCCCCTGAAGGCAGTCTGCCACAGTTCAGTAGGCAGTGGATCTTAGAGAAGTCCAGTCGTTGGCAGGCTGAGAGCACACGTTAGGAGTGCTTTGACATTGTCTTTAGAGCCCCACTAGGTGGATCTCCATCTCTTCCTGCAGAATTACCCTCTGTACATCCGAAGCAGTCCCACGGAGAATGAACTCAAGTTCCACTACATGGTGCACACGTCTCTGGATGTGGTGGATGAGAAGATCTCCGCCATGGGAAAGGCGCTGGTGGATCAGAGGGAGCTGTACCTGGGCCTGCTCTACCCAACTGAGGACTACAAGGTGTATCCCTCACTGCTCAGCACTGTTCCTACACTCACAGAGCACCCCCCTCACTTTGACTGGAAGAGCCACTGGAGAAGCAAGGCCTAGAGTCCGGGAGGGTGCAAGTTGACATAGTGGGAATTTGGGCTTCTTCCTGCCCACTAGAGGCCACCAACTTCGAATCAAGGGCGATCGTTTCAAGATTCTCTTGTTAGGCTCAGTCTTATGTGGCCCTGTAAACTTTTGGCCATTCCTTTTGGACAAATTGTTAAGACCATAGAATCCAAGGACATTTGCACGGGGACTAGCTGTAGCCTACCCGCTGACATTGGCGTAGGTGTCACTGTGCTAGAAATTTGATGGCAAAAGTTTATATCCCAGGCCCAGGATTAGTTCAGAAAGAGGCTGTGCCGTTCCCAGCTCAGGCGCACACCTGTAACATTGCTGCATAGCCACCTGAGCCTGTGATTCCAGGTGTTAGGCTTCTCGGAGATGAGGGTTCACAAGATTCTCCAGGCTTGCAGGCTCTTGGGGTGTGCGTTCATATGCAGTCATACGACCTCCATTCGAGAGCTTATTCCTTAACCAGCCATGCAGATATGGCTACGTGACCAATTCCAAGGTGAAGTTTGTCATGGTGGTGGATTCCTCCAATACAGCCCTTCGGGACAATGAGATCCGCAGTGTAAGTGCAGAGGGTTGAGGTGGGTGTTCACCCTTTCCCTTTCCTCACTGCGAATGCAAAAAAGTCTGCAACAGCTCCACTCGGGCGCTCATCTGAACTGCCTTCGGTTCTTCTTTCAGATGTTCCGGAAGCTGCATAACTCTTACACAGATGTGATGTGCAACCCCTTCTACAACCCGGGAGACCGAATCCAGTCTAGGTGGGGCCTGCTTTTTGATAACATGGTCTTTAGGAAAGTGAGGGAGCCATGAGTACTGTCCTGAGGTCACGACTGCAGAGCAGCCAGCCCACTTTTCTAAATTAGCGCTGACGCAGACCTCTAGTGTGTACAGGTAGATTGGGCCATGGCTCGCCCATCTGGTTTCCCAGATGTGTCTGTGGGTATCTGAGGACCTACAGAAGGCTCAGCAAGGGCTCATGCTGTGGCCATACCCTTTATGGAGGCAATGTCCCCCCCATGTGGCTTGGTGTGCCTTTTGTGTTGGGCTTGGACGTCTCCCCTCCAAGGATAAACTTCAGATAGGTGCTTCATCAGGAGGCATAGACTTTATATGCAGGCACTACAAACCTGCTTCCAGAATTCTCTTTTTCCAGGATGGTTCCCAGATCACTACTTTCAGTTGACAGGCGGCACAAGTAGGCCCTTCAGTGGTCCCTTCCTTTGGCTGAGACATCAAGTGTTTTGGGTCCACCTAGATCCTAAGACAGAGAACCCAGGTGTTCCTAAGCTGTGCAGGGCAAAGATAACACTGCCCGCTCATGGGGCTCATTGCTTACCCCTGCCTGCTCCCTCTGGACCTTACTCTGGGGTATATGCTGGGGGAAATCGATGGAATATTAGGTCTGTGGGGGCTGTGCAGGGATTGTAGAGTCAGGATGTGGACGTCACTACCCAATATGGTGGGTATGGAGTCTGCTTCCCTGAACCCTAGAAAAGCCCCAGAGTCCTGAGGATCTGGTCGGGCAAGGCCATAGCCTGTCTAAATCTGGATTCTCTTCTCAGGGCCTTTGATACCATGGTAACTTCGATGATGGTCCAGGTGTGCTGAGCGGGACCTCTGCCCCAGTCATCTGGAAGAGAAGCCTGTGTTCACCCCTGTTGGATGATACTTATTTATTCCCTCTCTGTTCCCTGAGTGTAACCTGCAGGCAGGGCTGTGTGCCCTGTGCCTTTCTACTAAAGGCCTCACAAGATGAGATCTACTTTGTCCTTCTCCATCAGTAGAGAGGGGCTCAGCTGAGGACCTGCTAGCTGGTCTCTGGAGTGATGGGAGACTCTGGAGCAATGTAGGGGCTGTGACCACTGCCGGGTGGTGTGAGGATGCTGAATACAGGAGGCTGTGGGCCTCCATTGTCTGAGCAGCTGGGTGGTCCAGAGGGTGCGGGGTATGGGAAGCCTAGAGCCAGCTTTAGAGAAAGGAGGCAATCCAAGGTAGGAGGCAATCCAAGGTGGGCAGCCACACCCTCCTCCTTACCATTCGTTGCCAGCATTAGCCCAGCGCTGTGCCCAGTGCTCACGTCAGGAGGTGGTGAAAGATGTAAAGCATCGTGGAACACAACGTTAAAGTGGCTGCTGCTTCCTGTGTGCCAGAGGAGAAACTCCAGGAGCCTCTCTGTCTGTGAGCATGGAGGCCAGCAAGGTCCCCAATGCTGCACCTAGGCCATGCATCCCTGAGGACAAACCAGGCTCTCCTCAGGTGGCTGTGTGGAGGTGTGAAGATGGCTCTTCCGTGCCACTGGACAGTGTAGCTAAATGCCGGTGTCCCGGGAGAGGGAGAGGCCAAGAGGACCTGTCCTTAGCCTGAGTCCCCTTTAGCTATTGCAGCTCCATGTTGTCTTCAGGATCTCTGGCTTCCCCTTCCCTGTAGAGTGTCTCATGCCTGGGCTCACTAGGCTGAGACTTGTCCACACAAGCCAGGTGGAGTGGGAGAACCCATTTCTGGGCATCTCAGGGCTTCTCTCCAAGAGCACAGGTCATTACAAAATGCAGGAAGAAGCCAGACCACCCACCTGATCGATAAAAGTGGCAAATGAAGTCGCTTTGAGAAGTTCAACATGCAGCTGACTCGTGGACAGAACCCAGATGTGCTTGGCTTCAGGCTTTAGCAGGAGGTTGGGTTTGGCAAGGGAAGGGAGGAGCACTAGTCAGTGGAATCTTGGGATCTCGAGTTTTTAAGGGAGGTAACCCTTCCGAGTGTCAGCTGCATCTTGTTCCCCAGTGCCCCTCACAGATAGAGCCTCAGGTTTACTGGAGAAACTTGGCTAACTGCCATTCCCAGGGCAGGTAGTTAAGGCACGCAAAGGGTGGTGCTGGGAGAAACCTGCAGGAAAGATACTTTAAAAGTAGGTCCAGCTGGTATGTAAGCTCAAGGCTCTCTTCCTGCCTGGAAGCGGGAGGTTAGGCCTCCCTCTTGAGAGCGTGAAGATGAGGACTTGCAGACATGAGGGCGGGGCAGAAAGGAGCTTGAGTCTGGGCCGATGTGCCAGCCCTGGACGGCTCACATCAGCTTTTCAGAAGTGAGGCAATGAAATATAGCTTTCTCCTGTTTGGGTTTTCTGACAGATTATGTGTAGGTGCACTGTGTATGCGTGTTATGATTCTTCACTATCAAGTTCTAGTAAATAGTGTATAATGTGATCTGCTTGCCTGGATGTGGGCATCAGATTTGCAGGTTGGCCTTGGAGACCATGGTCACTACCTGCCTGGCAGGCTGCCTACCCCGGGGGCCAAGATAGCGGCACTGGTTAGCTTGTGATTTGCTGCAGGTCATCAATAGGGTCATCAGCTGCCTATCTTCCCTCCAGGTACTGTCCTTCTGCACGCCTGGGTCCAGGGCTGCTTGGCCGCCCTACTTTGTGGAGGAGGAAGCTGTGGCTTGACATTGACAGCACATGGCAGAGGCTGCAGGGCTAGTGGGGTTTTTGCTGCTGTATAGACGCTGTGCTGAGGGTGTTTGTACCTGACTTCTGTCCTTGGCTCAGAAAGACCTGGGACCGTCAGAAAGGAAGGCCTCCTGGGTCCTTCCCATGAAGAGAACCAGAAACTACTAAGCTGACAGCAATGATGTCAAGACTAGAGCCATCCCTTGGGTGGGAGATGCCCAAGGCTCAGGATACCTGGACCAGGGACCTGGAAGTCCTGAAGCTGCAGGCTTCACCCTTGACAAGGACCCTGTTAGGTCACTTTGATACTGAGGAGGAATCCTCCTCCCTCTTCCTGCAAGGCCACCCTGGGGCCAATTTGTTGTTCACCATCTGCCCACTGGGTGGCAGTCACTCCTGGCTGCTCAGGACAGAGCCAATTGTTTCCAAAGATAAAAAAGGGCGTCTAGGCTCAAGGGGCTGCCCTGGGCTGCCCTACTGATAACACAGGCAGACTTGGCCTTGGCCAGTTAGCACGGTGGCTGGAGGTAGGGCTACTTCCTGCATGCCCAGAGAGAATCTACTCGGGGCCTTGGCTGGCTCCTGGAGCTGCAGAGACTCAGACCTTTGACCGCAGACATCAATGCAAGCCTCAGCTCATGTTCTGCCTCTTCACAGTTGTCGCAGGCCTCGCCTGCTGTTGGTCTGCTGGGCAGTCGGCATGTTCCTGGAGTAGCAGTAGTTATGATGACAGGATCTTCCTGTGTAGTCCTGGCTGTCCCCAAACTCACTGCCTCTGTGTGCTCCTGAGTGCTGGGATTAAAGGCTTGCACCACCACACCTGAAGTTAATTCTTATATTTCTTCAGAGATCCCTTTTAAATAAGGTCACAGGCTTGCATCTGGGGGAAGAGCATTATCCACCGAGGACAGGGGACATGTGAGAGTGGCTTGGGGAGGTCAAACAAGAATGGAACCTAGAAAAAGGCACAGCCTGTTCTCAGAGCAGCTTCCTGGTGCTGGCAGCAGGGGTACATGGCAGCTCTACTGGGACTTAAAGAATGACATTAGCATCCAGCACGGTGGTAAGTGCAGACAAGTGTGTGCGCCAGGCAGATCTGGGGCTGGCAGAGCAGGGTGACCTGTCTTTGCCACACACACACACACACACACACAGATACAGACACATACGCATGTACACACAGATACACTCAGACACACAGACACACACTCAGACACACAGACATACATTATATACACTCAGACAAACACACACACACACACACACACACATGAGTTCAGCACAGAGGCCCCACTTTGGCTTTTGAACTGACCAGCTCAGATAACTTCCAGGGCAGGATGGAGGTGAAGTTCTGGTATATCTAGAGAGCCAATCTGGGGCATGAAGGAAGAATTACGGAGTTGGAATTTTGCTCATGTTTTGTTGAATCAGAAGGCCAAGCCAGAACTCCCTTTCTGGTCTCATGGCATATCCCATTACCACCCTCTCTGTGGAGAGCCATGGAGAAGGAGTAGTGTGCACCTGTATCTGAGGGAGCATCGAGAAATGAGACTGGCTATATGCTCTTAAAATATATTCAAGTTTAATAAGTTATATTTTACTATTAACACACACGTCTATTTTCTTTAAAAGTACTTGAGTATGTCAATTCCAGCTTACCCCGAGCCTCCTCTCCCCTCCATATCTCCCTGCCCAGTGCCTTCCCACTGGGACCTGGTGATCTAGGCACCTTCAAAGGCACTTGTAGGCTGCCAGGCTTGAAGACCCATCGGAGGAAGTGGAGAGACAGCAGTTTACTCCTGACCCAGTTCCTGGCCCCACTTTTAAAACTGGGCTATCCTTTCAATATGGTGAGAACCATAGCGAGGCTCGTCCACGGCCCCTGCAGAGAGTTGGGGGTAGGGGTGGGGAGAACAAAGGCAGCTCAGTTGCCTTCAGAGGGGATAGGCCTGGAGACTATCAGGGCAAGGGTTAAAGTTACCACCAAATCGCCCAGGAACTGTTGGGGACACCTCGGGCTCCTTGCTTTCTTGAGGGGGTGGCTCTAGAGAAGGAGGGAATCCTGGGGCTAGAATTTGTCACATGTGCCCCATGGGCTCAGCTGCAGCCTTATTTATAGGAGTTAGCCTGTGCTGCAGGCCAGAAGGGCCTCCTGTGCATCCCAGCCTCCATGTCACTTGCAGAAGTAGCCTTACCAGGTAGGGAGGTTACATAGAGCCTGTTCAGGCTGGTAGAAACCATGAGTCCTCCCCTCAGCCCCTTGCCAAGTGCCCTGACCAGTTATGGCTCTTGTGAAGGACAATAGTCCTCCCTTAGCATGACACTGTTCAGAGTGCCCACAGCCAGCATCAGGGTTAGGCTCCAAGAACCTTGCTGCTCAGATCGCCAGACTCAGACTCCCCACCTGGGCCCACTTACCTGCTCGGTCCATGAGGTTTTAATCGAGGTCTTCGATGGAGGCTACCGTGCAGGAAGGCAGCCCTGCTGCCCGAGTGTGTCCGCAACCCACCACGGTCTGTGGAGCTGATTCCTGGAAAGTTCGTTCTTTTGGGAAGTACCTAGATGGAACCCATGCCATGGTCCAAGACACTATTCTGCATCCTGGCTAGGGTGGGCTGAAGCCAGGGCCCAGGCTGAGACCAGTTCCTAACTTTGTAATATCATTTAGGTTGAAACCATTCCTCTACCTTCACTTGGATGCAACTGTGACCATACGACATACTGGTTATGGCCAGCATCTTCCTGATCATTCCCCCGGGCCCCACCCACACCAAGCCCCACCCACACCAAGCCCCACCCACACCAAGCCCCACCCACACCAAGCCCCACCCACACCAAGCCCCACCCAGGCTCTGAGAGTTTCACTTCCTAACTCTGATCAATGCCCAACCAGCTAAGATGCCCAAAGGGTCAGGCTGGGTAATGATGTATTCTAGGGCAGGCATTCTAACCTCTCTGAGCCTGTTGAAAGATTTTGTGAGTTAATGTGCAAGACTCAGTGGTGGCCCACAGGCGCTTGGAGACTCCGGGGAAATATACCTTGATGACCCGACCTCGGAAGGTGCTCTCATCCAGCCCCACAGCAGCCTTGACAGAGCTCTGAGAAGCAAACTCTATATATGCATAGCTGGGGGAGGACAGAGGGGTCGAACAATGGAGCCAGGGGTGAGGGGCCAGCCCCACCCACACTGCCCAGCCTGCTATAGCCCCACACTGACCCCTTGGGGTGTCCAGAGAACTTGTCGCACAGGATAGTGACCCGGTAAATCTCCCCACAGGGGCTGAAGTAGGCCTCCAGCTCTGCAGCTGAACCACCATAATCCACCTGCTCTCGGAAAGGGTACCTGGTGTGAGTGCTGATCTCTGAGCTCTTCCGCCTCCCTCCCGCTGAGGTGGTTGTGGCAGAAAAGGGTTGGAAGGACCCCCAAGGTTGGTTGGCTCCTGGCTGGGAATGGGCTGAAGCTTTACCCACTCCTGCCCAGGGTTTAGTGCTGAGAGACTGTTAAGTGTTTCCTGTGTGAACAGCTGGTTGGGTCCCAGGTATTAGCTCATGCCAGGTGTGCGGCCCATTAAAGGCAGCAAATCTCATGGGGCTCCCAATTTCAGCTCATGGTGAAAACCTGAATGCGTGACCTCACCTTCAACTAAATGGTCAAGTTCTGGGCACTATTCGGCCTGTGGGTTTTACCTTCCCTGTGTTATAGCTAGAACCAGGCCTCCTACTTTGGTCTTGCAGATACTTTCATTTACAACCCTACAGCCTCCTGCCTCAAACTCATAGCCAGCCCCACCCAGGGCAGTTACTGAGGTGTCTACCCAGCTGAATGCCATAACTGGGGGCAGACACCCTAGGAAGGCTGTGACCGTCCCTTCCTTCTACTCACGTTGCCTACATAGACAGATCTGTGGTCAGCCTCCACATTTTCCTTGGGGGCCACAGAGAAGCAGCAGCCTGTAGGGAGAACCTCAGAACTAGCAGAAGGACCTCATTGAGGAGCCCACTCCTCATGACCCCAGGGAAGGTCACCCAGGCTCCCAAGGTCACATTGTGGATAATGGGTATGATCCAGAATGTTCCCTCAATAGTACTCATGGAGCCCAAGCCAAGTACCTCTCCATTGAGAGAAGGTGTGGTTTAGAGTCTTAGCTGAGTGGTCAAGGACCTGGAAGGACAGTTGTCCATCTGTTATCTGGGGACAGGGTCAGCAAGGGTCTCAGGTTCCTACCTATGGTCTCAGGGTTCAGCAACTGTTTGACCTCAGCCCTCTCTTCTTTGGTAGCTTTCCTCTGTACACAGGGTGGCTCTGGCATGGCTTCGGCATGCTCCATGGCCCACAGCTTCAGCTTGATGGCCTCTAACTCCTGTTGGCCATTCCACAGTAAGTTTGAGGTGGCCTGCAGACCCTTCTAGAATGAAAGGCAGGTGTGGCCCCAGCAGAAAGTCATAGTTATTAGGGGATGATTTAGATTAACTTGTCCCTCCTATAGCCACAGTCCGGGACTAGGAGCTAAGACCCCAGAAGCCCCTGACATCTCTCCCTTCCAGGATAGCTTCCCCTAGTCAGGCCCCTGTGGTCTGAAGCACTGGGTCTTTTAACCCCCCTCCGTCACCTGTGCCCCTCACTCCATGCCCAAATCCACACCTGCCTCCACGGGTTGTGATGGGGTGCTACCTGGTTGTATACTGGGGACTTGGCCAGGTTCTCTGGCTCCAGCAGGGAGAGCAGGAAGCCTGCATCTTCATTTTCCTCCGCTTCCCTGTCACTTCCTGCTCTTTCAGCCTTTGGCACCAAAGAGATCTCTTCAGTTCTGTCCCAGGCCCCCCAGCCTTGGGCCTCAGGATCTGAGGAGACCGTCTGGAGCCAGGCTTCAGTGGGGGGAGGGAAGAGCTCATTGTCCAGGTAGGGCCACATGGGTATGCAAGGCAGGCTGGGTGAACCTCAGCTCTTCAGCTCCACTCACCCCCACAGCTGCCTCTGCCCTGTGGCCTTCCTTTTAAGTCCTCCTGACCGGCTGTTTTCACTAAAGCACTAAAGACTACAAAGGCCTCCCAGCTTGGGCTTGGCTACTAACCAGAGGGGTCAAAGGTTGTAGATCTCCTCTCTGGCCTCCTTATCAGCAGCACCCCAAAACACTTAGAGAAGGGAGGATGAGTCCAGAGCAGGTGGGCAGGGCCTTACTCACACGAGTGAGCTCCCTGGCGTCTGCCTGTCCCTTGGTGCATGCATTGTGCCTGACCACAGCTCTGACAATAGAGCCTAACCGACAATCAGGTCTTGTTCAAGTTACCTAACTGTCCTATGAAAAGAACAGACTTCAGGGAGAGGTGGCACCGTGGGAATCTGGATACGCTGGGTCATTTTGAACAAGCCTCCCCGACAGCCCCTTGGATGGCTAAGAGCTGAGGCCTAGGATAATCCAGGGCAGAGTTCCATGTTTTGCTCTAGCCCCGAGTTTCTCAAAGATACTTCCCTTCCCACCTCCCCTCAGGGCACCTCTAAGATGGGAGCCTATTGAACTCAGGCACTGGTTGGATGGTTCCTTTTGCCACAAGGAAGGCTCAGGTCAAGCTGTACGAATTGGGTGATGGTTACTTGGCGGTGCAGGGAGGTACCGCAGTTTCCAGCCCCGTTCAGCTGTCTCACCTCCCAGGACCGCTGCCGGCCTGCATCCACTGACTCCTGGGGGTTCCAGGAGAGGGGTGGCTCTAGAAGCATACTGCTGTCCTTTGGCTAGACATGGGTACTGACGCTTCATGAGGCTACTCTGCCGAGCCTTCGAATCAGCTGTGTGTGTTGACAGGACCCCAAGAGGGCTCTGCAGGGAGTTTTAGGTGACCCCATATCTTCACATCCACAGTCACACTTCTGTGACCCTGCCCTCAGGCTAGGCAATAGGATCTCTCTGAGAATCTGGGCTCGGGTACGAGATGGGTTTAGTTTAGCTACAATGTAAGTGGAGTCTGGTGGCTGATGTTCCCCACATCCTGGAGTTGGCAGAGGGGTTGGGAGGCTGAGGCAGGAGCAGCTCTGGCTGGTGCTGCCCTAGGAAATTGTGGGCCTCTGACCCTAGCCTGACCACTCATTCACTCGTTCTATTCTCCAAAGTGGCTGAAAACTGTATCATGCTTCATGTGTTGGCTCATTCTTCTACTCAGAACCGGGGCAGGAAGATCACAAGTTCAAGGCCAGCTTGGGATCCAGACTGAGGTTCTCTCATAAATAACTCAATAGTAATAAAAACTGGTACGGGTCCCATGCCTCATAAGGAAGGACTCCGTGGCATACTCACATGACCTGAGATAGTCTGAGGCTGGTCACATGACCTGAGATGTAGAGACCGAGTGACCACTGGCCTCTTCCCAGCCCTGCTTCAGTAACTTCCCTAGGTCTTTCCTGGCAGACAAGAGCTGCCCAGAGGCAGCATTCACGTCTACACAGAGAACAAGCTGACCATACAGCATGGGCTGACAGGGATAGACAAGTGGCACTGCTGTCCTCCTGCATGTCCTACACCTCTGTAGGAAGTTCTGTTGTGGTCCAGCCTGGGTCTTTCCTGTACTTCCACGTGGAAGGCAGAACATGGCAGGCTATTCCCAAGCCAAGACCGGCTGGATGGAGCTCAGGCCCTGGCCCGTCTCTCCCGAGCTCAGTGTCTGCAGTGGAAAAAGCTTGTCACCCTCCTCTCCGTGGTATCCTGAGACTGCTGACACACCAGGCCCAGTGGGGCTCCAGCCAGGCGCCTGGCCTAGGGACAGCTTACCCCGATGCTGGCCTTCCCAACAATGCCTTCAAAAATACACCATGTTCCAAGCTGGGGCAGTATTAATGACAGCCGCTTCCTCCAGGCAGCTACCGGTGCAGCCTGAAGCACTATGGCTGGTGTCTGGTTCTAGAGGGGCTCCCCTTCAGCCACAACACAGCAGCCACAGGAGCAGACCAAGAGAAGGGTCTTTCTGCTGAGGCTCTCAGTGTCCCCTCAGGTCTTAACTGTCCCCTCAGTGTCCCTCAAGCCTTTGCTGTTTTTCTCAGTCAGGTCTCACCATCTCCCTCGTGTGGACAGCTCAAAGAACTTGGCTCCAGTGGTAAGCTATAGGTCAGGCCCTTGAATTGCAGGGTCATTTTGGGGGTCCAAGATTTCCCAAAAAAAAAAAAAAAAAACCTCCATAAGGCTAAGGACCAAGATGGACCCTACTTGCCAAGGATATAGCAGCAGCACAAAAGCTTGAAGTTCCCCCTCCTTTGTCTGCCCTAAGTCTCATGTACAACTGAACATCACGACGACCCTTGCCTGTGCATCAGGTCTTTGAATGTGGTGATCTGGTGTGCGCGATGATCTGAAGGAGCAGCAGAGGCATCGTAGCAAACGCTTACTTTATTACACAGAAGTAATTAACCTGATCACCGTGTCCGTGGCCCACAGGGCAAAGATCTAGGACAGCAGTAGACAGCGGTGGGTGGCGGGACATAGCACCCAGACGTGGAGGGCCGTGAAACACAGCTTTTTTAATGAACAGAACATTGAGTACTCTCCCAGCTCCTGTAGGGGAGAAGCAGCGGCTCCCCCGGCAGGCTGTGTGCTGCGGTACACACTCCAGATATGAGCCGAGAGCTGCCGGGCCTCTCGTCTGGGTTGGGAACAGGAGCCGTTGCCTTTGAGGATGTGATGGGCAGGCCATACTTGGAGTCAGATGCTTCATTCCTATCTCCCAGTCTGGCTTGGTACCCTAAGGGCCAAGTGAATTGAAGGGAAAGGAACAGAAAACAAGACAGTTTTCTAGAATTTGGGGACTTGTGCGAGTCATTGGTTGGCTGACCTGGACTTTGTCTGTGAGCTGTCTCCAGGAATAGACAGTTCCCCTGAGCCCAGTTCGCGTCAGGTTTCTCTCCCTATCTTCTCTGGCTCTTGCCAACATGATGGTAACCCAGGGGGTCTCTCCCCAGCCTCGTTTCAGAAACTTCCCTACATAGTAGGAGCTTCAGGAAGAGCAACAGCTTACCAGGGGAGCTTGTGGATGGCCCTAGATACCCAGCAAATACTCCATGTCCTCGATGGATTTAGTAGGGGCAGACTGTACAGGGCCAACTCTGAGCTCCTTAGGACCCTGACAGAGAAGACGGGAATAGTGCAGAGTCCTGGGGCACGAGGCTAAAAGCACTCCTATCTCAAGGGAGGCCCTCCCTGGCTTGCTCTCCTCTTCAGAGATCCCTCTTCTGGACCGACTCCTAGAGACAAGGACTGCCCTACTTTCAGGGAACATGGCTGCCTAACAGCCTTTCAGAGCATGTCAGCACCTGTACAGACCCGCTCCCAGCACAGTTCTTGCTCCTTTCTCTCCCCAAGGAGCTCCAGATGTGTCATAGCTGTCAATAGAACATGTCCAACCTGTCCACAATGCCTACAGTAAGAACTCATATTTCTGGAAGTGTCTGGACGTCATGGTGGGGCAGAATTCTGGGGGTGGGGGGCGGGATGTTGCCTTGTGGGTAGGTATTCCTAGAGTAGCCCTGGCCAGTTTAGAGCAGAGAGGGGGCATGGTGTCTTTGGTACACTGTGGGAGCTGATACAACTCAGAGTACAGCAGATAGAGAGATGATAGAAAACATGGACCTGGAGGTGGTTGTCTGCATGGGGCTGGAAGGCATTTGGATGTGGGAATGGTATGTTGAAGTGGTGGGCTGGAGAGACAGTTTGGATGGAGCAATGGACAGGTGGACAGATGGATTTGCAAATGGGTCAAGATAGACAGATGGGGGTAGTTGGCTGGAAGGGCAGGTGAAGGAAGATGAATAGGCAGAGGCAAATGGACTCATGGGAAGATGGCAGTGCAAGTCAGGACAAGCTCAGGAAAGCGTTGGCCTATCCATGAGGTTAGGCTGAGGAGTAGAAGACTGGACAGGCAGATGCCAGAGACGATACTTTGGTGTCAGCCTAATGCTCTATTTGGAGAAGCTAAATGAGAACTTTGGGGCTCATCCTAATTCCTGTCCACTGTCACCTCAAGATAATAGTGCTCACGGCCCTGCCTCCCATTCTTGACCTCCTCCATCATCAACGACCTTCCCAGGTCTTCTGACAGATGTTCCTGTTGACTGAATCCTTCTGGGCCCTCCTATGAGGACTGGCTCTTTTTACCTTGGCACCCCCCTGTCAGGCAGTGGGACCTGATCTGTGGTATCTTCCAGCCTGTTCCTATACAGCTGTGACCTCACGTGGGACCAGAGTCACTGGCTCCTGTGCAGATCTGAGGACTATGTTAGAAAGAAGCCTCTTAGGCAGCCCTCAGGGAAAGGCCAGTCTGGGTTTGAGGCAGGGCCAGGGAAGGAGATGAGAGGAGGGGTGGGAGAGACAAGACTTGTACCAAGAAGTCATAAGGTCATGAGATAGAATCTGGTCTGGACCTTGGGGGATTGGAGAGCTCTACCTGCTACCTGCCCTCCCCACTCAGCCTTCCTGATTTAGCTTTGGCCACAAAACAGGAAGTAAAGTGGTATTTTGATTTGGGGGTTTTGGGGAGCAAGACTGTGAGAGCCACATCCCCTAGCGGGTTTGGTTCATGTTTGGCTGTGGTTACCAGGGGGCAGGGCCTGGCACTTGTTCCTGGGTCCATGGTTTGAGAACTAGAGAAGGTAGCAGGAGTCAGGGATGGGGCACCATGCCCCCCTATACCCCCAGCTCTGTGTAGAGCCTTAGGCAGACTGTAGGTTGAAACCGAGGGCATGCTGTGGTTATGGCCACCCAGGGTATACCTCCCAATAAAGAACACCCACAGACCCTGTTCTTTCCAAATCTGTGAGGTTGTTTGCTTTTGCTGTAAGGCCTTTGAGTAGCTGGAGTCTAAGCGCAGCACCCATAGCTTTGCCAGGGCCTTAGCACCTGGTTTAGCAACCCCACCTTACCCTTCACCCCCTTGCCTCAGGGGACACTGCTGACATCCAGCCAGAACTCAACAATACACCTGGGACTCCCTTCGATTGCTTCCAGCCCTTGGTTTCCTTACCTAACCCTTCACAGCTCCATCTCACTGCCAGCCTGATGCTGCAGCTGCCCTGACTCCTGAGCTCTATCTACCCAGCAGACTGCCAGGCTCTCACTCTCGAAGTGTACAGCTGCTGGCCAGATCTCATGCACAAGAGACTCACTGTGGTGGAATGTCATCTAACAGCTGCCTTGAGGGGCTATCGCTCCCAACAGCTAGGGTATAGATGGGGGTCTCTGCTGAACCCTAAATATGTAGCCTGGTTCGCGGAGACAAATTTGGCTGAGCAGTGTTTTGTTGCATGTGGTGGACCCCCTTGTTCCTAAAAAGTGGGTAAGAAAGGGTAAGGAAGGAGGTATAGGAACTAAAGCAAACTGGTGGCCCTCTGAGACATACCTCAGAATGGCTGGACTGCATAGGAGCAGGCACTCTGAAGACCGGACACCAGGGACATAAGTCATCAGGGATGCCACCTTAGGATTCTTGGCCCAGACCTCTAGAGACTACGGCTCTTAAGCACACCCTGAGGGCCTAACTTTGTTTCTCCCCACAAACATGGTGCTCACCACCCCATCACCCAGAACTCTCTCCTACCAATGGTCACTGGCCTGCCCTTCTGAAGGGGCCAAGGATGCTGCATGCTGTGGGGCAGTGCAGTGTGGGGCAGCGCAGACAAGAGGACCGCACGGGGTACAGCTGGGAGTGGAATCCAGGGATGCTCCTTGTGACGGGAGGTAGGTCTGTACCAGCACACAGACTAAGTGTTCACAGGCAGACGCTCAGGAGGACTGGTCCACTAGAAGGAAGGGTGGGTGGTCACCATGTGTCCTGGCTTCTCTGAAACCCCCACAAATACATCTCTGTGGCCTTGGAGGGCAGTGGCCTCAGGAGCCTTCTAGGGAATGAGATCTACCTTGGCCTTCAGAGCAAGAGTTGCTGTCAGGCTCCATTCCGTGGTAACACCAGGTTGATGGTGCCTAACAGGATCCTTCCATAGAATGTTCTGTTAGAGAACAATTTACATTGTTGTGACGAGACACCAGCCACCAAACAAGCCCCTAGGACCACAGCTCAGATTCCTTCCAAAGTGTTTCCTAAAATTCACATTCTTCTGTGGTTTGTCTTAATTTCTTTTTATTTGGCAAACATCTCCTCTGTGCTGATGGCATGGTTGGGACCTCTGTGGAGACTATTTACATTCACATTAACACACGCTGCACACCTTGCTCTGGGCAGGGCCCCCTGGGCCCAGGGTTCAGGAGCGATTCCCCCATATTGCACGCTAGGCCCGCTGCTTGCTGAAGCCATTAACAGAGGTGCAGACCTGGACTGTGTCTGCTGTCTCTTTTTGTTTGGTACAGGCATGAGCCTTCTTCCTTCATTTCCAGCTTGAATCCTTGAGGGAGTCGAGCGGGTGGAGGGCAGGGTAGGCAAGGGCTGGAGTGTAGGCAGGCAAGCACCCCCATCACCCTCGGGGCTGGAGGCTGACAACAGGGTTGCAACACAGGACTATGTACAGCTGGGCTTGAGTCTTCCAGGTGACGTGAGGGTGGCTGCTGGCTCTTGTGGTTTTTTTTTTTTTTTTTTTTTTTTTTTTTTTTTTTCTTTTTTTCTGTAAAAGTCTGAAAGAAATGAGGGTAGCCACAGCAAGACACTGGGGACGGGGCGACAGGGCTGAGATGGAGGTAGGGTGGGACAGAAGAGCAGAGAGGTAGAGGAGGGAAAAACCGAGAAAGCGTGATTCGCCGTCTCCTTATGCTCTCAAAAGCAGTCAAGAATCAACCCGAAAGATTGTCACAGTTTCATTTAGGAATTGTGCTCTCTCTGGGAAGAACACTTTAGCACTTTTTTTTTTCCCCCACAAGCGGAAATGACTTATGAGAAGTTCCAGGAAAGTGTGGGAACAGATGGAGGTCTCACCCTTGCGTGTAGGGATACATGGACATACCCTAGGGCACATAATGCTTGGGCTCACGCTGACTGGGGCTTCTGGATGTGGTGCTGAGGGTCACGTGGCCTTGCTGCCGACCGCTCTGCCCAGCAAGGATGCTGCCCACCAGTCAAAAAGGAACAGAAGGTTTCTTCTTGGCCCAACCCACCAAATCCCAGTATCCCAACACCCCCTGACAAAATCAAAACCAAAATCAAAAGAGTGACATCCAAACCAACCCAGGGTGGAGAGACCATGAAGAAAATACTTTGGCAGTGATAAAAATAAATTTTGGATTTTGATTTCTTGAGTTTGCGTTTTTTTGTTTTTTTTGTTTTTTTTTTTTTTTTTTGTTTTTTTTGGGTTTCCTTTGGAGCGAGGTGTGTCTGGCATTCTTGGCTGACTAGCTGGCAAGGTAGTTTACAGGTGTGTTTCTTTTGCTTTAAAAAAAAACTTTTTGGATTTTTTTTCCTTTTCTTTTCTTTTTTCTTTTTCACTTAAAGCCAAAGAGTTGGATATTAGAGAAAAGAAATAAAACCTGAAATGAAAACTGCAACTTGAGTTGGAAATTGAAATTGTTCTCATCATTTCTGCTGCGTGTGCCGATCCCCCCAGGGCTAGCTGGGTAATACAGCAACTCTGGATAGAAAAATCACAGTTTCTTCCCTTACTAATGAGGAATGGGGGAGAACCCCCCCCCCCACAGTCTTCTTTGTCCATTTCTAAGTAGCTTGTTTGCCAACAAAACAATGCAAAATCTCCAAAAGTTCTTCATGGAAAATAAAAGCTACCAGTTAGGTCTCTCTAATGACAGAGAGACCGTGAGGACTTTTACAAAGACAGAGACACGGGGTCAGTCAGGGAAAACAGAAGGAGAAGAAGACATCAGGAGACACAGAGAGGCAGACACAGAGGGGACAGACAGTGGCGGAGCTGGCCACACTCCTGCTGGTGCCACCGTCTGCAGCTCTGCGGTGGTTTCTGAGGGTGCTTGCGAAGAGAGGCTGTAGAGGTCCTGGCAGACCTAGTCAGGTAGCTGGGGCTGCATGAAAGCAGTTTTGTTGGATCTGTATTTTCTTTTGGAAGCAGTAGCAGCAGTGGCTCCACACGGCCAGCTCCAGGCAACTGGTGGGCCACGGTGGGGCCGGGAGGTTGGCAGGGCACGGGGTCCATGGGCTGGGTGTCAGATCTGGAGGTCAGCGGGGCACAGCAGCGTCCAGTGGGCCTGGTGGGCCCGGAGAGCAGGGACGAGAGGGCCCTGCTGAGCCGGCTTCGCTGGGGCTGGCAGTGGCTTCAGGCTGTCCGGGCAGTGGGTCAGCCACTGCAGCTGCGGGGCCCTGCAGACTCTGACCACACACATGATGGTGTTTCTCCCAGTCCTTGTGCTGACAGAAGGACCCACAGTAGCGTGCGGCGTTGCAGCCACTACAAGTCTCGCTGGCCTTTCGCCCACAGTTCCAGCAGCTCTGGATGTGGAGAAGGGTGAAGGAGACAGTCAGAACAGGACAGACCTCACATTCCCAGATAACCTGCCCACTGATGAAAAGGAGTGGTGTGTGTGTGTGTGTGTGTGTGTGTGTGTGTGTGTGTGTGTGTGTTGCAGAGGAGACTTATGCATCTACTCCCAGCTGCCAAGACTCAGGGGAACAAAAAAAGACTCAAGGCCCCCAGAGACAACCGAGCTGTCAAGCAGTCCCTAGGTCCCTTTGGGAAAAGTGGTCATGGATCAGAAGTCCCCTTTCTGACTGTATTTCTCTGAGGGGTTGGCTGACCCTGGGAGGTGGCAGGGCTGTGGAACAGAGAGGCTGTCCCTGCCTCAGGAGTCAAAGCTTATTTCTTGTCTCTATTTGGCTTCTAAAGTCTCTGACCTCACCTCTGCCGCCTGTTCCCCAGCTTCCTTGCTCCACCCACGTAGGCCTTGCTGGCCTCTCCACCAGATGGCTCTTTATGCCCCTTCCCCAGGTCCACTCGGGTGCCACATCTAGTGAGGTACTATCCTCACCTCCAAATACCCAACATTTGGTTGACTTTTTGCCCATCTAATGACAACTCTGAGAACCTGTGTGTGTATGTTTGTGTGCATGTGCACATGAGTGTGTATGTATGTAGAGGCCTAAGGACAGTATCTGATGTTATTCCTGATCGCTGTCAACCTTATTTTAAGACAGGGTCTTTCTTTGGCTTATCCATTGGGCTAATATGGTGGACCAGTGGGCCCCAAGATTTACCTGGCTTTGTTTCTCCAATGTCAGAGACATGGCCTGTCTTTCTTTCTTTCTTCCTAAAGATTTATTTATTTACTTTTGCATATATGAGTACACTGTATCTGTCTTCTGGGCATCTGATCCCATTATAGATGGTTCTGAGCCACCATGTGGTTGCTGGGAATTGAACTCAGGACCTCTGGATGAGCAGTCAGTGCTCTTAACCACTGAGCCACCTCTCCAGCCTGACCTGGCCCTTCTTAAAGGGCCTCCTATGAATTACTTTCCCAGAATGGTCTTTCCTTTTTCTCTTATGTCCTGCCAACCACACTTTTGGAGCAGAGGAAAGTCTTCAAAAAAACCTTCCTTCACCCACCCTGCTGGACTGAGCACAGTGCTCAGACACCCAGAAAGTTCTTCGGCTTTCTTCTTCCTGTTCAGTGAGCATCCACCTGCACCCCAAGAGCTGAGGCAGGCTCTGGAGTCCTGAAAAGTCTCCTAAACCTCTTGCTTTTAGAAAGCTGAAGAACAGAGGGGTTGACATCGACACTTCGGTGGAATGTGAGCCCCATCATGTGTCAGACCCCAGGCAAGCCATTATTACTCTCTGGACCTTTAGCCACGGCTCCTGCAAGTTAGGAAGGCCTGAGGAACACCTTACCAGGCCTCCTGTGTGTCTGTATTTACTGACAGTCAGAGGTGAACTGCATGCTTGCTTGTGGCACCCGTGACAGTCATGGCCACTGAGGGCAGAGAGCTGACGAGGCCTAGAGGTTGTACGAGGGTGGTGTCCCAGCCCAGGTTTGGTCATCCCACAGAACACAGTGCACCTGGAGGTGGTTGGCCCTACCTCGCTGGAGTCCTCTTGCTGGTTGATGACAGTCAGGGCATCCTCTGAGGCCTGTCGCTTGGCCTCGGCCAGGGCTCGCTCCATCTTGGCACGCTCTGTGGTGATGAGTTCGTGGGCTTTGCGCTCGGCGTCAGACACGGCTTTCTGTAGCTCTGACATCGCCTGACGCTTCACCTCATTCACAGCTTCCTCTGTGGAGCACAAAAGTGGGATGGTGGTCGCACTGGCTGGCTCCCCTGGGGTTCCAGACCCTCTACTCTCACAACTTAAGCGGGAGTGTAAATGCAGTTGTGTGCACACACGCCTACCATACACTGTGTGGATGCACACAGACACAGTTGAGACTCCTCTCCTTTGCTGAAAGGTATGTGGGTGAGTCCTGGGCACACACACACACAACCCTGGTCATGATGAATTGAACCATGGGTAAACTCTTTAAAGCTCAACCTCCACCTGCCGGCGTCATGGTTCTTACTTTGGAGTGCATCTTCAGGGGCTAAGGGCCACAGTATGGTCTAACAGGTTCTGGTAGTGTCCAGGATTCTGTTTTAACAGGCTTCAGGCAGGTCACTGTTGTGAGGGACCTGTTTTGGGAACAACAGGTCTGCTTGGGCCTATCCACGGGAGCCAGAAGTACACTATGTGAACCTTGGTTGTAAATACCTGTTAATATCTAATTCACAATCTCTGTCTCTGTCTGTCTGTCTCTCTGTGTGTGTCTGTGTGCTCACACATGCATTTTGTACATATCCCTGTGTGTGACCCAATGTGTAAATCCCAGTGCCGTGTGTGGAGACCATCTGAGTCACAGACACTTCTTACGGTTGTTCCTAGGGTCTGTCCTACTTACCAGCCTTCCTCCAGATCTCTTCAGGCATATAGCCAGACAGGGTCCTGGGTGTGAAGTCCCGGTGAACATCTGAAATAAGGGGGTGGGGTACAGTGTCATACACAAGATGGCATCATCAGTTGCCTTCTTCCACTCTGGCCCGGGACTGAAGGCAAGAAGTGTTATTCCCCTTGGGAAAGAGGGTTTCGAATGCCATCAGGAGAATGAGGGGATCCGAGTGGCACATATACTCTACAGACAGTAAACAAGGATTTAGGCCGGGCTCCGGGCATGTCCTGGACCTCCCCCCTCATCTCTGTGGTTACTATGGTGACGGATAGGTAAATAGAAGCCCCTAGGTGCCTCCTACCAGACTCTGGGAGGTCCAGCCCTTTCCAAGGGAAGGTCTCTGTTTAAATAAGGACCGAGTATTGGCTAGCTTCTTGGGGAATTAGTGGCATCCTACAGAGACTGTGTAGGGCCAGCAACAGCTCACTACAGGTCCCCATGTCCTTCCTTGGTACACACCTAGCTGAGACCCCTCAGGGCCACTGCAGCTGTTGAGGGACCGAGCAGAGATGGGGGTTGGGCCCTTCTTCCCCTCCTCAGAGTCACTGTAGCACCGGATCCAGTGGTTGAGCTCCTCTCGGTCGGCCTCCTGGCACCGTCGCAGCACGGTGAGGGATCGCCGTGTCTTCTCTACCATGTCCATGATGCAGTTCAGGAGCTGCAGGCAGGTGGCAGGGCCTTCAGTACGTTGGAACTGGGGCTGAGGCCAGATGTGGCCATCCAATATGGAGGGGATGGTCAGGGAGCCAGTTCATCATCCCTGAAGGTGGGGCACAGAAATCTACCTTGGCTCCCCACAGTGAAATGGCTCCCAGTGCCTGTGGGCACCCAACTTGAGTGGGAGCTTCTTTGGGTGCAGGGTAGGGGCTGGGGGTGTTTCCTTTGAAATTCTGAGAGCAATCTGTCTTGGGGACATTGCCAAGAAAGGTGCATGGTGGCCAGAGGAGTGGAGGTTCCTGGGATCATTAAGGCGTGGTCTACCTGGCCTCACCAGGGGCCCAGGCAACTACTACAAAGATGTCCTACATCACTGGGGCTCTACTCTGCAGGAAATAATAGAGGAGGAAGAGCCTGTGTGCATGGTTCAAGTCCTTGTCTCTACTCTTTGGCAGTATCCTGACAGGCTAACAGTGGACAACGATGCTCACATTAAAGGGTGGGCCGCCAGTAGGCATGCTGGTAGGAGTTGCCGAACCCAGAAAAGCCCAGACCCAGGGTTGGTCGCCACCCCCCAGCCTTAGGTTCCAGAGTCGTGCAGACATTGTGGGAGTCACAAGGGCCTGGCAACCCCACCTGGGCACTCACACTGTTGAGGTGCTTCCACTCTTCTGCCCACTCGCGTTCTGTGAGCCTGTGGTCAATCACTTCTTCTTGTCGAGACCCAGGTATGGCTGCAGAAAGGGCAACGCACAGTTAGGCCCCCATGCAGAAGCCATGACTTGGATCTTAGGCCCTGACCCTACTCCCAGGTGCCTCCTACTTCCTACACCAGGGAGCCAGGAACGGGTTAAAACCAGGTCATCTGGTTCTACCTCAGAGACTCATTGTCTCCCACCAGCCTTCTAAACCAGCTCCTCTTGCTTTGTCCATTTCTGATAGGCAGCTCTAGATGCATTCTGAAGGTCTCTCTTATCATGGCCCAGAAACCTCAGGGGCTCTGTGCAACTGCTCAGCTCATGTGTGTTTGTGACTTCCTCTCAGATACCTGTTCTCCTGTGCATTCCTCAAAGTCCAGGCCACAGGGCCCCTCCACAGCTGCAGTCTTTGGAATTCCTCAGGCCATGTGTGTCTGTGGTCCCTAGGTATGAGATCTCTCTGCCTACTCCCCCATCCCCCACTCCCAGACTGTCAGCTCCATGGAGAATCATGGCTTGTCATGTTTACCTCCGTGTCCCAGGCTGAACTCTGACCTGGGTGTTTACCAGCCCCAAGTATATCTACTGGCAGCAGGATCAAAGCAGCAACCCAGGATGGCTCATTCTCCATGGGATCCTGGTGCCCTTATCTTGCCACTCCCTGCCTCAGTTTCCCAAACCTGCCTAGTTCTTGCATAGTAAGTAGTTAGAAAGAAAAGCCCCAAGCTGACCTGGTAAACTTGAGGGGTGTCCCCAAGCTTGGTGCTAACCACTGCTCCCTTCTCTCTGCCTTGACCTTGCAGGGAAAGTCCATTTTCCCACAGGACAGATGAGGAAACTGAGGCTGGCGAAGGGTCATGCCTGTCCAGAGTTACCAGGCAGAAGGCAGAAGAGGCAGTGTCTGGTGTGAGGCCAGTCTGGATCTATAACCTCGGGAATGACCAACTGGGGTGGGGCAGGTGTGAGTTACCAGTGGCTGGGCCATGAGGGACACAGTGGCCCTGTTTTGGTTTTCCTGCAGTGTCAAATACTTCCAGTGTCATGACTGAGGCTGTGCAGGTGACCTGGCACCAGTCCAGATTTCCTGGGGCAAAGTCACTTTTTTAAGCAGCCACCAACACCCAAGGGCCTAACCTGAAATGCCTCCCTTGAGTTGCAGAAGGGCAGGGAGTGGCCACAACCATTATTCAGCACCCTCTCTGCCTGCCCACGAGGGGCCTGTGCCAACGCCCAAACTAAAATAGAGGCTGAGATCTGCGCGACAGCTGGCGTTTATTTTTGCATTAGCAGAAGCGGGTGGGAATTAGCACCTGCCTGACCCGGCTGTGGAGAGCCAGACACTGTCACCTGCTGCCTAGGACCAGGCCCTGGAAGCTTCCACAGTGCGGGGGTAGAGAAAAGACCTCTGCTGACCCTGCTCTGGGACCCCATCAGTGTTCTGAGTGACCCTGGATGGTCATTCCTAGCATTCTGTTCCAACACACTGGGCTGCGGTGGGGTGGCCATCACTGGGTTTCTGCAGACGAAGTTTGGGCTAGGCAGGTGTTGCTGCGCCCACCCATGGCTGCTCAACAGGTACTCCTTGGGCCTCGGTTTCCCTTGAGGTGTGGGTACAGACTGGAAAATTAACAGAGTGCAAATTCAGTGGCAAGTGCTCAGGGTCAGCTGCTGTCCTTGTCATCGGTGGCTGGGCCTTGGAGGGGAATGTGTGCCAGGTGCTTGTCAAATATCCTGTCCTTACATAATCCCTGTTCTGACAGAGGAAGAAACTGAGGCACAAGAGGTCACATGGCCCGCCTGAGGGTCACTTCTGAATTCAAGGAAAGGAAGGCAGCTTTGCTGGTCATCTTACCCTCAGCTACTCTGGTCTCAGGCTGCCCTGTGTAGGAGGGAGTGCTATTCTCTGTGTGAGGAGGGGCAGCTTGTCTCTGGAGGAGCAAGTCAAGCTACGTGGGTGCTGGGGTGGCGACTGGCTCCTTACTGGACAGCTGAAGTGGTGCTGACAGCTCCAGTGTCTCCCACTAGGTATGGGCACAAGCAGCTGCCGACTGAACCCCTAAATCCATGCACGCAGACTCTCTCCAACACCAGCACGTGCAGGAGTAGACACGTGCGCAGGCTTACAGACATTCAGGTTCACAGGCTGCGTTCCGACCTCAGTGGTTGACGGCACTCTCACACTGCTTACCGAGGGGCCGGTGCCGTTCCCGTAGCTCTCGGGGATCAGGATGTCGGTAGGAGTCCCGGAAGTGGTGGGCCATGGCCATGTCCTCTAGGCGATAGTGCGGGGGCGGGGGTGGCGTAGGGTGGGGCAGCCCATTGCTGGGGCTGCAGCGCTGGGCGGGGCTCAGGGTGCAGGACCGCTTACTGAGGTGGTCGGGGTGCAGAGGGTCCCGGTCTGACCCGTTCTCTTTGGTCCTGGCCAAGAAAATAGGTGGCCAATGGACATCAGCCCCAGTCTTGGATAGAGGATAATGATGAAGGTGAGGAGAGACAGACAGGGTTGAGGCAGAAACTCAGAGAAGCCCCACTGGGTTTTGGTCCCCCACTCTGACCTCCTCTGGGGCTCCTGGGAAAGAGTGGATAGAGGAAGACACCCAGGGTCCCGTGGCCAGGTGTGGCCCCACTGTGTACAGTGGTAGAACCAGTACCTCTGTGGCCAGTCAAGGGGTTCGGTCCAGCCCAGCCACCATAGGCCTTAGGCTCCTGGCCAGTGAGTTCTTGTGGACAGACCCCCTCCCCGAGCTGCTGTCCTCTGGGGATCCCAGAGGCCCTAAGATCCATAGCTAATCCAGTAGCACATGCTATAGAACCCAGTGTCGCCAGCACACCAGCCAGTCCCTGCAGCAGGGTTAGCAGTACTTGATCAGCCCTGCTACAGACAACAGACCGGACCAGCTGTCTGGCAAGAGCTGCGGCAGGGGCAGATGGGCAGGAAGAGGCCACCTGGGGTCACCTCCCGTCCTGTGGGGTTGTGAGAGGCCAGTACCTGTCAGGTGTTCTCCTCTTGCCATTTTCATTGACTTCCAGCAGGAGCTCAGACGAGTCAACAGGGGAGGTGGCGCTGGCATCCAGCAGCAGCTGTTCGTGCTGGGCCAGGTACTGGGCGGGTGTCTGCTTGGCCAGGCGGGCACAGTGCAGGAGTTCTCGCTGCAGCAGTGGAAGATTAGCCTGTGGGCAGGACCAGGGGCTTTAGACACAGCTGACTGTCGGCTGGGGTGCAAACCCTCGTAGCCTGTTCACAGCAGACAGCCCATAGCTGCTTGTGTGTGACTCAGGGCTACTGAGTCCTTTAAATTCCTTTTCCCTTCAAAGGCACAGTGGGAAATGACAGGCCTGTGTCCCGCTGGACGCACAGCAATGTAGGGACTTTGCTACCTCCTAGAGTGCTGTCTGCAGCCAATGATCCCTACCTGGACCCCATGTAATCAGGCACTGCATCATTCTTGGCACACACAGAGAAAGCAAGGTTCAGGGGCAGGCATCCCAATATGCACTCATGCAGGAGAGGGAAGGGAAGGAGGAAGGAGACGGGGAGGGTCTGCTACAGGGTCTCTGCTCTAGCCCCCAAAATGCACTGGCCAGAAGCCCCACAAGACCCAGGTCGTCTTCCCACTGCCTCTCACTTCCCAGTCTCAGCCCTAAACAAAGCTCACAGCTGGGAACTTGGGACACATAAGGAATAAGGCCTTTGTGACCCCAGCCTCAGTCATGACATCACAACTCAAGTCTGCATTTGCAGATGAAGCCACCCGAGCTCACAGACTCCATCTCTGTGAGCTCCCTAGTGCTGGGCTAGGGCCTCCAGGCATATACCTTTCCAGAGCTGCTGTGGGTAGAGGGGCAGGCTGGCCCTCAGCATGCTGGACAGGGGCCCAGTGGCAGGCTCTTGGGAGAGCTAGCAGTTCTAAGCATTTGTAAATAAACACAATCTACAAGTTTCCCATGCATTTCAAAGCTGCCAGGGCAGCCTTCTCCAGCCTCCGCCTCCCCAGCCTCTGTTGGCGCATCCACCCGGCCCATCAGGCAGCCGATGCCTGCGTTTTTGTTGAGCGGTTGGCTGCCAGGCCTGTTTTTATGTTTGGATAGCTGAACAGGGGCCAGCCCACCATCTGCCGACCACGTCAGAAGCATGAGTTGGGATGAGGTCCTGGGAGGTCTCAGTAGTCCAGAGTCTCCTCCCTCACCAGTCCCCCACACTCTCCTTGGCCAGCATGGTGGGGTGGGGGCTGGGTATGAACACCATCTGGTTGCTGTTCGCGTGGGGGAACATCTGGGGTACTGGCCAGCTGGGGCCAGCTGGGGCCAGCTGGGGGCTGGAGCCTTGGGTGGGGTGGCTTCTGAAAAGCTCCACTGTCCAGCTACATGGAGGCCGGTGTGGGACAGAGTGGAGGGGACCTAGGATCAGGTAGCCCCACTGTACAGGTCAGATACACAGCAGCCCTTGGCTGTGGGTACAAGAGCACTTCCCGCCCAGAGAAGTCCCAGGCATCATGTAGAGGTCACACCAAGCTGGTTACAGGATGGTCAGGGCTCTTACTTCACTTGGAATGGAGAATTTGATGCCCAGAAAAAAACATTTAAACCATCTTTGTCCTGGAGGGGACTCTGGTGAAAGATGCGCAGCAGACACAGAACCACACGGTTGGCAGCTAAGCGCTGAGCCTTTCTGATGTTTCACTCTGTTCTATGGAGCCTCTCCACCACAGATACAGACTGTTGAGTGATATTTGATGCACCTCCCCCTGGCTGGGCTTCCGAGGACTTTCATGGTCTTTGGAAGGTCCCACATGCTCTCTTGACTCATCGGCAGGCCAGAGCTCTGGAAACCCTAGTGTGACAGGCTCCAGTGAGCCCCATGTGAATGAACTCAGCGCTTCCAACCACCTGTGTGGCACAGTTTTATCTTGCCTAGGAAAGGACCCAAGAGGGCTCCCACCATTGGAGCCAGGCTCTGTGTGGCTATGTTTTGCCCAGCCATCTCCAGAGGTAGCCATGGGAAGCTCTGTAGAAGCCGGAGGTCCATAACTATTCAGGAAGGTGCTGTGATGGTTCTCTGACCTGCTAAGAGGAGACCCCACTCGGTGAGGGCAGGGAGTCGCCTGGAGCTGACTAAGCCCTTCCTCTGGCTCAGCTGTTTCTAGACCACAGGGGCTGGGCCCCTACCCTGCTATACTGTCAAAGTAGCAATGCCTCTTAGACAGGACAGAGTGGGCTCTGGCTGGTGTCCTAGCAACAAGGTCAGAAGTACCGGATGCAATCTTATATTTTTATGTTTTACCTTCGCCTTTTATTGCCCTTCCGCCCCAGGACCGCCATCTCATGGAGACAGAAGTACCACCCAGTGTTGCTAACAACGAGACACAGAGGTCCTGGGTGAGCTATGAGGTGAGCTAGTCCCCAAACAGTCAACTCGGGCACAGAGAAATGAAATGGAGAAGGTCCCCTGAGAAGGTAGCGCTTGGCAAGTGTTCCTTCTAGTGCTTACTTGAGATGGCCCTGCCGGAGGTTAGGTAGGAAGGGTACTGAGGGGAGGAACCATGGGAAGTGGAAGCTGGGATATTCCAGGCACAAACAAGGCAGCTAATGCCACAGAGCATCTGTTGCAAGCATCGGCTCCGACAAAGAAAGCAGGCTCACGGCCTCCCAAAGACAGGCGGCGGCGGAGTCAGCAGTATGTGGAGGGTGAGGAGTACAGGGCCTCCAACGCACACCAAATGACTACCAGGTGGGCCCTAGTGCTGGCACCCGAGGTTCCTCTGTTGTCACTAGCTCCAGTGTGAGCCCAGCAAGGTGTGGGTGGGAGGGAGGAGGGGAGTGGATATGGGTGTCATATGGGGCCCCCGTGTGAGGCACCAGAAGGGATGAGGCTGGTAGGGCATGTACTGTGTATGTTGTGGGTACCCTGAACTGTGAAGACCCAAGCTTGAACCCAGCCTTGGGTATCTACCATCCCGGAAGGTAAAGGCTTCCGTTTTCCTTATTAACTTGACAGCATCAGGACTGTGCACCCTGCTCCAGGGTCAACAGGGCATCTATGCAGAGAGCCTTAGGATCCATTCTAGGTCTAAAATGGGCAGTTTTACAAACTTACTGATGTAGTTGCTCTGTGGGGGTGAAGGGAGCAGAGTCAGCCCAGTGACCCCAAGTAGCTCGGTGGGGGGGGGGCTCACATCTTGAAGTTCATCCCTTATAGGATCTGCCCTTGAACTTTTACTAAAGTAGAGCACCACAGGCAGGAAGAACAACCTGGGGCTCTGGTGTATGTGGAGGCAGGTACCCTAAGGGGCGGGCAAGCAGGCATCTCCCAGAGAGGTCTAAGCGGAAAGTGATCAGGCGGGCAAACACATTGAGAAGTGTGCCTCCCTCTTTCCTCTCAGAGAGGGGAGCTACAGTGAGTCACAGGCCCAGCGTGAGGACCTGGCTCATTCCTGGGCATCAGTGCACAGACAACCAGATTTTAAAATACAGCTTCTCACTAAGCTTGGGAATGAGCACCCGCAACCACAACTACTGGAGGCTGAGGCAGGAGGATAGAGTTTAAGAACAGACCAGGAAAGTTAAGTGAGGCCCTCCCTCAGAATTCAAAAGGCCTAGAGCCGCAGCTCAGCACCAGGACACCTACCTAGTGTGGACAAGACTATGTTTATCCCTCAGCGCTGACCAAACCAAACCAAACCAAACCAAAAAAGCTCACAAAACCCAACTAGCCAAAAAAACAAAACAAAACAAAACAAAAACCACACAACCCCCACAAACAAACATGGCTTCTCATCCTGAGGGTTTAGGTTGGGGTGAGGAATCTGCTTTGGTCACTCTGCCAAAGGGACCCAGTGCAGTGTCACCATCATTCATGAGAATGGGATCTGTGTGTGGCACAGCATCTTCCATCACCCTGCTGTCCAGCCACGTCTGTCTGTCCATCACCCGTTCTCCACCCTCTGCACACCTATTCCTCTCACTGGATTCCAGCCATACAGACAGTATTTTCCTCCTTTCCCAGGGCCTTTGTGTATACCAGCTCTGTGCCTGCAGGGTGCTGCCTTTGTTTACCTTCAGAAACGGGATGACGAATGGCCTCAGTGGAAAGTTGGTGGCTTCTTGGAGCTTGGAATGAAACTCTTCAATCGTCAGAGTGGAGTTCTGCAGAGAGACCGCCCCATCTAAGGGTTCTGACGTACTGTCTGACCCGGATGCCCACCCCACCCCCACCTTGGGGAGGAGGAGGTTCCAGGTCTGGCTTGAGGGCTGGGCAGAGCACGACAGACTTGTGACCATCATGCTGGAGCCCACAGAGGCTGTCATGGGAGAACACGGGTGCCCCATAGCTTGTAGACTCACCACCAGCCCCAGCACCAGTGTGCGCACGCGCTCCCCGATCTCGGGCGAGATGTCGCTGCCAAACTGCTGCAGGGTGGTGAGGAAGCGCTTGAGCTTGCTGAGCTGCCGCGCCCCGCATGCCGGGGGCAGGTGCTGTGTGGACAGCGAGGCGGTGGATGAGGTGGCTGGGCCGTTGCTGAAGCCATTGGGTGTGGACGGGGCACCGTGGATGGCTGTGGGTGAATGGCTGCTGCCGTTCATCACTGTAGGAGAGCCTCGAGTGAGCGTGAGGGCAAGGGATGACAATTACACTTGACAGTGACAAGTGCATATGGTGACAGTGACGGTGACAATGACAGTGACCCCTGTGGCAGTGATGATGACGGTAGCCGGTGCACCACACAGCTGGCCATTTTGCCCCTGCAGCCGTGCTGTGCTTGTGGGTGTCAGATTCTTTTACAGAAATGTAAACTGGTACCGGGGAGGTAACTGCCTTCACCTCAGGTACCCCAGACAGGAGGGTGGTAGGGCTCACACGCTAGAAGTGGCTGCAGAGACAGACATTTGTGGGACTGGCTCACGCCGTCCCTGGGGGCTACCCTGAGCCTGACCTTCACGCCAGCTGATATTCTAGATCCTCCACATGCAGCAGATGCCTAGTTCATCCTCCCAGACGGGCTCAGGTTTCCACGATGAGCAAGCACGGGGCGTCTTCACCCGTGGTGTGGGAAATGAGGAGTCGCCCTCCCATCACCCCAAGAAAAGGCTAGCAACTCTGCCCCTGCTCCAACAGCCTCAAGCAACACCTTCTACCCAATCTGTTTCCCACCTCCGAGCGATGTGCCCAGAGCCTCTCCAACCTTGACGATCCTAAACCTCTCTAGCCCAGAGCAAGACCATTGTCAGCAAGTAGGTCCAGTGCATGAGCTGATGGGACTCAACATCAGGCAGAGTCTGAGACCCCCAGGAGGAGCTTGTTGGGTTCTTCAGGGGATTTTGACACAGGAGGCATGTCCAGGGGCTAGTTCATGCCGAGGACAAATCTAGTGACCAACGAGACAGCTGATAAGCACGCTGCAGGGTCACTGTTGCCAGCCACTGAGCCCTGGCTGACTGGATAGTCCTGCCATTGGCTCAGCGTCCCAGGGCCAAGGCCACGGGCTGCCACTCAGCCCTTGCCTCTCAGCCCCACGTGACAGAGGTTAAAAGCTGAGGTGGTGGGCCCTAGCTATAATCAGTAGGGTCTGCAGACAGGTCAGAGGTCACAGGTTACGAATGCTACCTCTAGGCATATAGACATGTTCATACACCTCTGGACCAGTCAACTGTGACTTTGTTTCTGTCCTATGCCCCTGACCTTACGGGTACAAGGCAGGTCTCCTGCCTTGGCTGAGAGTACAGAAGTCAGGTTCTCCAGCCTAGGCTGAGAAATGTAACTCTGGGGGTGCCTGTAAGGTCACAATCCTCAAAGCTTCAGCTGTCTCATGCCACCTGTGGTGAGGCTAGTCTGGTGGAGCTAGAAGTACCAAGGGAGAAAGGAAACCCCTCTTACACTCTAGATCCCTCAAGGCTTGCCCAGGACAGAGACTCCAGCTGAGTCCCCCCCTGGGGTTAACTGCTTGCCACAGGCAATGAGTTTCTAAGCAAGTCACTCCAGACTGCATATCTTGATTCAAGCACTTGGAGGTGGCCTAAGGGCTAAGCATGGATGGAAATGTGAAGTGGGGCTTTACCTGAGTCCCTCCTTCCTGGCCCTCAGATCTCTGTAGCTGCTATGACTCTTATAGGATCCTGTCATACCTCTGTCTGCACTACAGGATAGGGGGGCTAACCCCACTCTGTCAGTCTTGTGGTGTAAGTCTGTCCTGTGGGTTCCATACAGCCTTCTCTTGTTGTCTGGTGCAGTGGCTAACTCCATCTTATCCAGACACTGCCTGAGGCTCTAGTGCAGATAAACCACCCTGGGGCCTGGGCTAGTGGTGCCCCACAGACATGTTCCCAATCCACATAGCAGATGAGGGTAAGCAATTCATGGGTAAAGTCAGCTGGTGCCCCCAACTGTCTGATCCTTCCATATAAGTTAAGACAAGACACAGCCAAGAGATGCTCTGGCGTGGTGTGGGTGTGGCTGCTGGTATAACCCCCTCAGAGAACACCCCTCCCCATTCAGACCTAGGCCTGGCGTTGCTTTCTCTATCTGACAGTGGCCCCAAGCCATTCTGAAGTTTCGAGGTGGGCTCAACACCCACATCAGAGCACAACAGTCTAGCTTGTTTCCCAGCCCATGGTTTATGGGGCCTGTGTATGCCACCAGCTCACCTGGAAGCTGGCCCTCATGAGGTCACAACCCTGACAGACTGACTCTACATGTTGGGTATTATGTGAGGCATCCCTTTGAACAGAAGTTTCAAAGCATGTGGGAAGAGACATGCAGCTCACAGGCTACCTGGCATTTTTATGTGCCACCAGGCATGTTAACCCTCTGTGTACAGTTCTAAGTAGCACCTCTTTCCTGGTATTGGGGGGATATACACGGAAGCTAAGGCCTTCCCATCTGTCTCCCCTAAAACGATCTCAAGAGCCCCTTCCAGGGCCTAGGATACACAGTCCCAGACCGCATGGTAGTAAAAGCAGGCACTGTGTGCGGAAGCACCCCTCTTGCTCCGGGGTGGCCAGTGATGGTGGTACACAGCATCCTAACAGCTCTGGGCTCCTAGTCTCTCGGACCCCACTGAGTGGACTTCCCGCTTACTGGTGAGCTCTGACAGCCACCACACACCCCAGTCAACCCTAATGACATCGCTTGCTGTCACCTCAGCCAGTCTAGAAGATGGCTTGTTGCCACGGAGACCTCATTAATAGCTGTGGGTTTGTGTCTTAAGACCAAGGGTTCTACTGCCAGGACTCTGGGCCTTCTAGTAGTTTCTAAGACATGCCGATGGATACATTGTCTAGCCCGCGCCACCCACCAGACCCAGCCTGGCCTGGTCCTGTCCTCCCTGAGGTCCGCTTACCAGCCTTGCTCTGAGCGCCTGGGTCCCCCGTGGCCCGTTCGCTTCACTGCCCGTCTTCCCTCCCGCGGCTGCTGGGCAGTCTCAGCAGCTAAAGAGACGCCAAAAATAGCCCCCAGCACAAGTGTTTTCATTACCACAACAGGTGTGTTACTAAGTTAGACTGTACACGTGTCCTCGGCTGATGTTTGGGGGCACACGCTAGCACCCCTATAGCTCCCCCAGCCTTGATGCTTGGATGGGAGTTGGCCTGGGGCACACAGACCCTGTTAACGCTCTTCCACCCTTTCCCCCTGACACGGGGAACCCCATTATCACCACAGCAAGAACCAGCCAACAGTTGATGGCCAGTCAGGCTGTGTGCCAGGCTCTAGTGTGTGGTAAGGCATGCACAGAATGACAGCAAGAGAGAAAACACAGAACACAGGCAACACATGTAACCTCTTCCTCATTCTTAGAGTCCAGATGTTACATGTCAGCCGCACACACCTGGGATATACAGCTAATTGGCTGAGTCAAGGCTGCCGCCGCCGGGGGGGTAAGTACTCTGAATGTCACATGTCACCCCAAACTTTGGTGGAATCATCCACTAGTAACCGATGCCCGCAGGGCATGTGGTATGGCTCAGAGAAGGCAGCAGCAGCCTTGTCAGCGCAGTACACCATCGCCCTCAGCGCTCCATACTGTGGTAGCATTGCTTCACAGGTGGGGAAACCGAGGCACAGGCAGCCATCCCTGCTCGCCATTAGTTACCCTGCCAACAGTAGGAGTTAGGGCCTTTTAAAACAGTGGAGTGTGACCTGTCATTGACTTATGCCCTACTGTCTCCTCACAGGGCTGGCGTCTGCTCCAGTCTGTCTGGCTGTTGGGGGGATGAGGCTCAGTAGGTGTTCACATGCAAAGGCCCCACAGTTCCAGCACAATGCCTGAGTGTCTCAGTCTCTAGCCCTAGGCCCCTGGGCTTCTCTGGTCTTTGAGGAGGCTGGAGTGTAGAGGTCATGAGAGGGACCCGGGTGGCCTCCGTGAAGCCCTTGGTTCTTGTTATTTTACTTACAGAGACAGACCATGGACCACTTTAAGCAGCCGTGGAAACGGCCATGGGGTAGAGACGTCGCAGGTCCGTCCTCGCCATCTGTAAGCAAAATAAGAAGAACAGGCTGTCAGGAGGGCGCCGCAGTGGCTGTCCCCTCTGCAGTTTAGTGGCAGTCCTAGAGACCACACTGTTGCCCCTGGGGGCTGGTCCACTCCTCTGGGCCTCATTTTCTCCTCTGTAAAACGGGTCGCACGGGGTATCTGTCAGCAGGACACCTAAGTCTTAAAAGTTGTCTTCCTAGGAAGTGCTCAGTTACCCCCTCAGCACTGAGGGACAGTGACGGAGGCTCAGGTCTGTGATGGGAGGTGGGGTTGTCAGTGGACACGCGCAGCAGCTCCAGGAGTAGTGAGTCTCCCGTCTCAGAAACTCCCAAGGGCAGATGGGAGCTCAACCCACCTACAGGCTCCCTGCCCGAGAGGAGTGTAGGTCGGATCAGTGCTTCTTGTCCCGTTTCATGTCTCCACACTCAGCCTCCTGCCCATCTCCTTGGCCACAGACCAATCTGTGCCCAGGGTGGTCACTGGGCCAGGAAAACCACAGCCCTCAAGTCGGTTCAAGGTCAGTCTCTCCACTTGGCTTGGAGCACTGAGCAGGAATCTGCAGCCGGCTGCAGAGGCTTTACCAGGGCTGCCACCAGCCAGGTGCAGGGGGGGTGTGGTTAACCACGTGGATTAGGAACAAACCTGAGGTGACCTCAGGCCTGGGCCTCAACTTATGTACCAGCTAGCCCCAAAGATCTGAAGGCCCCTCTCCCCCAGTGGAAGTACCCGCTTAGAGAAAAAAACGAAAAACTTGTGTTATACAGAGAAAGCTGCCACCCCCAAAGTGGGACGGAGGGACAGGAGGGACACCAACCCTCCCCATGAACCACACATGTTCTGGCTACCCTCACATCTGTTCACAGGCTTCATGAAAGCAAAGCCTCGAAGGCCCCAGCTGACCCTATCCTCACTCTAAACCAGGAACATCTGGTGCCCAGGCTAGCTTTTGGGATAAGAGCTGGTCCCCGGGGAACCACAGGCTGGGGGAGGTGCACCCTCAGGGCCAGTGACAGTCCATAGTCCAAGATCAGCCCATCGGCTGCTCTGTTTTTCTTCCCTGCTTGGGGCTTCCAAACATCTGGAGGACCCTTGTGTCAGGAAGTGTGTCATGGCCTCATGGCTGGGAGAAGGAGCACAGCAGAGCCCACAGACAATCTTGTTTCTAGGGTGATGCACTGGCTGGTGACATCAGCATCGTCCCACAGACGATGACAGTCCCTTCCACCCAGTGGGTGAGCTTCAAGGCTGCCCAGCAGTCAGAGTCTACCTGTAGTTCAGCCCAGAGGGAAGGATGCTTAGGGAGGGAGGGTACAGAGACTGTGCCAGCCATGTCTCTGAGGGAGGGGGAGTGTGAAAACAGGCATCTTTGGTCTGGAGGAGCATGGCCAAAAGGCAGACCCAGGACCTGGCAGGGCCATCTGTCCACGGAGAGCATCAGGCTGCTAAGGGTAGAGATCCAGCTACAATAGGCAGGGCTAGGAGTCCTCGCTCCAGGCTCACCAATCGTCGGACCCTGGGTTAACTGTAGGAAGTGGGAGTTAGCACCTCCCAGGAGACAACCGGTTATGTGCTGGGCATGTTCTCAGATGGCCCTGGTTCCAAGTGGCTACACCCAGAAGCAGATGATATTATCCCCAAAGCAGGAGGCCTGAAACCTCGCCAACAGGGATGTGGCTAGCCTGGAACATGGCTAGCCTGGGGTTGAGCTGCCCATTCCTCATCTCGGCCTTTCTCTAAACAGCAAGGCTTCATTAAGAGCTTTAACTTGAAGGGCAGAGTTGGTCCTCCATGTCCAGGGACGCAGAGGCCAGAAGAAGCATACCTGCCCTGGAAACTAGGTGACACCAGGCTGTTACCGAGATCCCCTACCACAGAGAGGGATCTTGCTTCAGTGTGAAATCTGAGGAAGGGTCCTTCGGGTATGTGTCTTCAAAAGTTGCAGTGGGGGTGGCACGTGGCTTCTTCTCCCTACCAGAACACTTAGGATATACTTTTAAGCCTCTACCTTGGGGGAGGGGCCTGGGACATTGTCACCTTTAATGGGCCCAACCCTGGGAGTTTCCCAACTGCTCGGTCTAAGTTACAATCTTTCAAAGCAAAGAGGTGGCTATGGAAGAGAGACAACACCCCTGCTCTAGGCTCCCTGGAATCCCCATGGTGACCTCTGCTCTGGGCTGCTTAGCCTAAATATGCGGCAGGCATCAGTGGTTGTAGGCTGGTGCTGGTGTCTGGTAACCTATTTCATTTTCACAGCGGCTGTAAGATAGGAACCACAGCAGGCCCCCATTCTACAAATGAAGAAGCCAGGCCAGAGCGCTGAAGCAGCCATCTTTACCCAGGGTGGCGCAGCAAGTAGGAGGAGCAGGGACCTAAGCCGTCACTTTATGTTAAATACAAGTACAGAATTTCGGGGCTGGTGGGGGGTTGGGGGGGGACTCACGTGTGTGAGGTGTGAAGGAGGGTGGTCGTGTGGCTCCCTGGGATGAGATGGGAGGTGGGGGCGGCATGCTGGGGGGTGTGGACCGGGGCTGTGTCTTCACTTCAGCCGGGGAGTCTGGCATTGCTGCAGCCTTCTCCTTCCTGTTAGCTAAGGAGAGAGAGAGAGAAACCGATTAAGCAGCTGAGAGCAGAGCAGGCTGGCCAGCACCTGGGCAGGGGCCTGAGCTTCCCCGGGCCAGGTGGACTCCTGATGCCAACCATCCTGTGGGAGCCCCAAGTGTTCTCACAGATGGCTAGCATCAAAGCACAGGTGAAGCCAAGAGCCAGGCCGAAGGTGGGCTCGTCAGGGCTGGTGTCTGTGTGGGAACTCACAATGCAGGTTCCTATGCTCAGGTCCCGTCCCGACTCTCCTGACCTACCCTGAGTATCTGTGTTTATAAGGCATATGAAGGGTGATGAGCTCAGAGTCCTAGATGCAGAGACTCTCTTCCAGGATCTATCTGCTCAGGGGCCCAGAGGGTGAGGAGCCACTATTTTAACCGTCTCCTGCCTGTGGTCCTTGTGAGCCCTGTGGGGGGTTTGTGGATGATGTCAGGGTGCCTCGGGCCTGATCCCTGAAATGTGACCCATTGTTGGCTCAGGACATCCTTTACCAACCATGTCCAAGTGACCCAACTCTTATGAAGGTGCTCCGCCCAGGGCTAGCAGAGTAGGAAGATGCTAGGATAGTGAGAATGGCCAGGTGAACCCTAGACATCCAAGGGTTTCAGAACAGGACCATGAAGCAAGGGTATGGACAGGTTCAACCTAAGTCCAAAGGGCAGGCCTTGCTTAGAGCATCTCTGCAGAGGATGGTAAGCCCCAGGCCTTCTCTTTACCGTAAGTGTGGTCAGGCAGGTGACCATGTGAGCTGCTTCTTTGTCACATGGCCCAGCCCTCCAGAGACAGCAAGGGCATGCTCCTGCCTGCCATGAGCAGAAAGCAGACCTCTCTGCCCTCCACGATCATACCCACAGGGCCTTCCATGGACTGGGGTTGCAGAGACAGAGTCTCTTCGCTGTCCTCACTGCAACTCTGGGTACTACCCTCAGCCTTTCCCATCCTGAATCCCATTTCAGGAGCCCATCACTAGCAGACATATGTAAGTGTAGGTCACCCAGCCTCTGTGGCTGGTGACCAGTAAGTGACATCTACCAGGCAGCAGGCCAGAAACAGTGGAGCCCTTACCTAACCCCCTCCTTAGTCTGCAGAGAGGAGAGAAGCCCAGAGACCCTTTAGACAAGCCCAATGGTCCATGATGACCCATTGTGTCTCGGTCTGTATGCCAGAGGCAAGAAGCCCCCATCTCACCGGGCCCACGAGAAGGGGGCAGAATGGGAGCAGATGGTACACAGCAGCCACGCAGGCTGCGGCACCTGCTGTCCCCCAGCTGTGGCTTTGGCCCCCCTTCTGCCAGCGCTCAGCCTCTCCCCTCCCTCAACTGTCCAAAGGCTGATGGCTGGGCACATGTGTGGCCGCAGCTGTGAGGACCTATCAACACCATGCCTGGCTTGTAGGGCTGATGGCCAGTCTCCGGTGACAACAACCAAAGAAGGCAACTGGGACTGGCTGCTTCAGCATGGAGCGCTCCGTCCTCACCAGCCCTTCACCTGTCCAGTCTGCCCTTGGGCCCTCGGGCAGATGGGGTTGCCTGGGAGGGTATTGCCAGGGCCAAATGTCTCAAGTACCAGGCTGGCTCTGGTCACAGGCTCAGGACACTGGGGTCACTCTGTGTCTCTGAAACCTTTCACAGAGGGGAAGTGGCTTCACCTGAGCTTCAAGTACCAAATAAAGTAGAGCCAACTGAGTAAAGACACCATGGCAGCTGGGCCAGCACTGGGCACTAGCTTTTATCTCTCTGTATACTTCTTCAGTATCATAGTAATAGGCCCACTGGTGCCACGGGCCAGGGTGCCACGATACAGCGGCCACCACTTGCACGCCCATGATGTCAAAGGCATAGGGTCCCCAGGCACCTAGTGACCTACAGAGACTTAATTTTCTCTCTTGTTTACAGGACATGAATCATAGAGGCCAGGGGTCATCTCTCTGCCTCAGAGCCTTAAATGTTTATCGCATGCAAACTCTGTGCCCAGCACTTCACGGATGTCATTTGTCCTCACAGAAGTCTTGAGGTCCTGAGTCCACCCAAAGCCCATTTCAAAGAGAAGGGCCGGGCACACCGCAGTGTCACTATCTGTTCCAAATCACACATGGACATCCGATAGAACACCAGTGAGTGTGGGGACTTAGAGTCACCCGGTCTCCTGCTTCGGACTGGTCAACAGCCTCCCAGATCTGGGGTGGCTGCCTCCCCTGCCTTTACACTTTCCTTGCCTTGCACCCAGCAGCCTAAGGGTGTCCATCTCCCAGGATGCCCTGGGTATCTTGTTTCCTTTTCTAGCTCATCCCTTCCTGGCAGTTCTTCTGGGCTGTCACCACACTGCAGACACCTTGCTTCCTGGTCAACCCATCTGCAAGGTTTCCTTGCGGACACTAGCCACCAAAAGGTAATAATGACTCAGGGTAGGAATTGGCGTGGAAGCCCCACGAGGAAGTATTTCTCTAGAGCACCTTGCCAGAACCCTCAGGGAAAGGGTAGAGGGATCCTGGAGGCCGGCACTCAAGGGTCAGCTGATAGTTGGTTAGGTCAGGTGGGAGGGGTTGGCTGCTGGGAGAGGGTGTCTCCCAGGGCCTGAGCCTCTTAACCTCGAAAGTATGTAAGCCATCCACTTTCCCGAGGGTGTGTGTGTGTGTGTGTGTGTCTGTGCATATGTCCGTGTGCTCTCAGGGGTGTGTGTATGTGTGTGCGTGTGTGTAAAAAAGGTGGAGGATGTCATTTATAGACTCTATTTTATTTAGACATTGGCTATGTGGCCAAAGATGGCCTTGAACTTCTGAGACTTGTGCCTTTGAAAGCTGGGATTATAAATGTGTGCCACCACAGCCAGCTATGGATGCTGAGGTTCGAACCCAGGGTTTTATGCACGCTACAGAAGCTACCCACTGAGCTGTGTCTCCAGACTCACTGTTAATTTTCACTAATTTTCCTCTTCACGCAGTAGCCGCTGGAAAGGCATCATGGGCCTCAGAAAAGTCAATGGCAGGTATGAAACCAGTAGCCAGACCATTAAAACAGGCAACAGGCATGGTGCAGCCACAGTGAGAACCATGTGGAAGAACCCGGAGCTGCCTAGGGAGCCGTAGCCCTGCCTGCACCCCTAGGCCAACCTTCACACCAGCAGAAAGCACACAGGGTTGTGTGGTCACCCAACCTCGAGCGGTTTCTGGGGAACATCTGTCACCAGCTCGTTAGTGACTGCTGCTTGACTTTGGACAGTACTTCTTGTGCTGTGGCAGGTCGGGGATGCAGTGGGAGGAGCCCCATGCCCAGCTCCTTCATCCCAAGGGTATGAGGTAAGGCTTTCACGACACCATACAGCCTAACGAAAGTTCTCTTCTCTGTGGTGAGGAATGTCTGCTTTACGAGGGCCTCAACCCTACCATCCTCCTCCACCTTACAAGTGGGGAAACTGAGGCACAAGAGTGGTCCAGTGAAACCCAGCTGAGAAGCCAGCTATATAACTGGATTTGGGTAGATTGCTCTGCTAGTCTCAGGGGCCCTACAGCCTGGTGACCCCAGCTTCCAAGGTCTTTAAAGCATGTCCAGTCTTCCATGTTATTATTATTATTATTATTTTTAGAGCTGATGGTATCGTCCCTTCAATCCTCCCCAGAAAGGGGACTTTATGGTCTCTCCTGGATCCTAGATATAGGACCTGGCAGAGGGGATTTGGGGATCCCCTGAGGGACGTCAATGAGTAGGGAACAGGCAGGTAGTGACACCTATACACTGTACTATGGTGCTTCAAGATGGCAAAGCCTAGGATGATCTCTGGGGAGAAAGAGGGTGGGAAGGGCCTGGCTCCTCCCCCAGCCCATCTCAGTCTCTGCTACTCCCTGTTCCCACCCTCCAGAAAATTCCCAGGCCCCATAGCTGCTTCTGGGCCCAGGGGAGTCCCTGTGTTGTCTGTGCTGAACATCCACAGAGCAAGCCGCTCTCTAAAGCCAGGGGGGGCTGTGGGAAAGAACACGGAATGTGCCGGAACAGGCCACTCCATCCATCACTGTCCCTATCGGCTGTGGTTCCCAGCCCGCCCTCCCAGCTGGGACCTGGCCTAGGTCCAGCATGGAGCTAACCATCTTTCTGGCTGGGTCTCTTCAGACCTTTGTATCTTAGCAAGTTCAGAGCCTGGCTTGACTGACCCCTGCCGTGACCTAGGCCTCTGTGTACACCAACAGGTCTCAGAGGCAGGTGTGAGCACAAAGTCAGGGCTGAGATTTGGCCCCAACCTCAGTGCTGTGTGTGTGTGTCTACTCCTGCTGTCCCCACCACAAACCCACTAGGTTGGCAAAAAAGGTAACCGAGGCACAACACGGCAGGTAGCTGGGCCTCTACTCCAGGAGGAGGTCAGATGTGTTTTCTTCTCTGTGGAGTCCTGGACACTCACACGTGAAGACCGGTCAGGGCTACTGAAAGAACCAGACTGTCTCTCTACTTCAGGGCTTATCATGGGCAGGCAGGGGTTTGAAGGAACACGGTGGTATCAAGGCTCCTAGGTCTAGCCACCTAACTCCTTAAGTACTGGGGGGGGGGCATCCAGTGTCCCATAGCACAAAGTCCTCAATCAAAGGTAGAAGAGCAAAGCACACTTGGAGAGGATGGGTTAGACGCAGGACAGTGACTTAGGAGGGCCATCTGTTTCTACACCTATGATTTGGGGACTCCAGTGAAAAAAATCAGAGGAATACAGAATGACGTCAGATGAAAGAGACTGTGTGCTATCAAGGGCTGTTTTCTCTTTCAGTCATGAAAGTACAGTTTTCTAGGGCTGTGGGTAAGTTGGTACTGGAGATGAAACATAGAACCGGAGTTTGATCCCCAGTACCTATGTAGGAAGCTGGGCACAATGGCCTGTTCTTGTAATTCCAGCACTGGGTGGTGAGTGGGAGAGAGGCCTCCTGAGGCTTGCTGGTTGGCCAGTCTCTCAGCAAGTTTCCAGTCAATGAGAAACCCTGTTCCAGACTCCCCAAGGCTGTGTTTTGGCTTCCACAACATGTGCATTCAAACTCCCTCTCAGTATCTCCCCTACACACACACACACACACACACACACACACACACAGAGAGAGAGAGAGAGAGAGAGAGAGAGAGAGAGAGAGAGACAGACAGACAGACAGACAGACAGACAGGAGAAATACTATGTCATTTTGTAGGGAATGGGAAGTAGGCCAAGATAGGAGACCCTGAGAACTGAGATCACCCCATTGCGTCCTTATAACTTGGTAGACTATCCCAATACTCAAGGTCACTTGAGGTCACTGCAATGTCACAGTGTATAAGGAGCACAGAGCCCTTATCTCTAGATTCCAGCCTCTACGATTGCCTGGGCAGTGGTCCAATGCTATGCCACCAAGGCCAAGGTAAACCCACATGATTGGATTTCCTCAGCCTCAGCAGGGTCAGCTAACCTCCTAGGACACATTCCCAAGCCTGCCAATTAAGGCTCACGGTCCCCTCTCTGCTCACTGTCCAGTCTCACTCTCTGCCTCAGATGCTCCTGCCCCAGAGCCTTTGTACTGTCTGGGGTCCTTCTGTGGAAATGCTACCTCCTCCAGACCTCTACTCTCTACCTTCTCTCCCTTCCTATCTTTGTCGTGACTGTGTTTTGGTTTTTTGTTTTGTTTTGTTTTGTTTTAATGAATCTGCTCCCTGGAGGCTCCTGAAAGTTGGGCAACAGCATTCCCATGGGAAAGATGGGAAAACTGAGAGGCAGGGAGTCCCATGGCTGTCAGAAGCCACAGACTGTAAGGCTGTTAGGAATATTTCAGCATTCTGATGCTCCACATAGGCTACTAGAGTGTCTCTTGAGTAGTTACATCCATCTCTACCCACCTATCATTTATCTACCCAGCCACCTATCCATCACCCAATCATCATTCACCCATCCATCCATCCATCCATCCATCCATCCATTCATCCATCCATCCACCCATCCATCCATCCACCCATCATCCATCCATCCATCCATCCATCCATCCATCCACCCACCCATCCATCTTTTATCCATCTATCTACCCATTCATCCCTTTTTACATCCATCATCCACCCCACTCACCCACCCATCATTCATTCATCTATCCATCCATCTACTTTTCCACCCACTCTTCCTATACCTACCCAGCACCCATCCATTAATCCATGAATGCACCTCTCGTACACAACTCATCCACCCACCTACCTGCCTGTCATCCATCTACTCACACTCATCCATCCATTTAGAGATCTCCATTTAAAATGGCTTTCCAGGGCTGTCAAGATGACTCAGTGAATATGGGTGCTTGTCACCAAACCTGACAACCTGAGATCGAAAGAACCCCAGAATCCATATGGTGGAAGTTAGTGAATCAACTCCATAAGTTGTCCTCTGACCTTCACACATGCGCACTGCAGTATGTCCCCACACACATACACTACATAAACAAACGTAGTAAGACATAAAATGTCTTTCAACCCTCTTCTAATCACAAATAAGCGGATACCCTAACAAGCTAAACAGCACTCCCAAGCATCTCTCATTCTCCACACTCACAAGCAAAGCAGTGGACAGTGAGCCCAGATATGTGTGAATGTGACACGGAACAAAACAACCCAACAAAGATGCACTTCAGGATGCCTCAGAACCACCAGGACGATGTGTTGACATAGGGACATGTTGGGAGCCCCACAACCACTTTTGAACACAGGCTGGGGACAAAAGGACGCTAGAGAAATGCAGCTCCATACTGACAGAGTTGCCTCCATTGAATGCTCAGAGCCATGCGTTACGCATCACGTGTCCCAGTGATCCCGGTCCTGAGGGGTTTCTAACTGCCTAACACTCTTTTGAAAATGAAAGGGGTCGGCTGATAGGCAGAATTTGGGGTACGAGTCCTTTGAGGCCACTGATGTAACAGGCGTTGGCCTATCCTTCCCATCCCCCATTTGGCCAAGGGCTGGTCTTGGTGTGTGTTGAGGGGGACGTGGGGGCTCCTGTCCTGGTTACTGAGGCCTTGCTACAACATCTGGAGTCATTAGAGAGCTCATGTGAGATTGTCATCTTTTCAACCTAGGACAAACTTCCAGAGGACATACTAGTTTTCTTCTGGAGCCTTCCTGTGGGATACAGAGAAGGAATTTGGGCCCTGGGCTCCGAGGCCCAAGGCACAGCAAAGAGCTGAGGGCTTTCTCTGGTTGACTCCATGCCTAGGAGAGGAGTGTGATCTGGGGGCTGAGCTCCATCCTGTCCTGTTTAAGGCTAGGATCAGAAGCACTCAGCTTTGATCCCTTAGGCAGGGAACTTGGGAGTGGGTGGGATGCAGCCCTAATGAGTCCCAGGTGTCTGCTTCAGTGGCTTCCCACATCTGGTCTCCATCAGCCTCCACCGCCATGAATAAGTAATAATACAAAAATACAGGGATTAGTGTTTCCTGCTCTATGCTCCACGGGCCAGGCAGCCCTTCTGCCCCAGTGGTGACAGGACCTCAAGTCAAGCAGGGTTGGTTCTTCTTGGCCCTCCCTTGCTCTGAGGTCTGACTCAGTGCTGTTCTGGTTTTAACTCTGCCTGCCACTGCTGTCATTGCAGCCACTGTTTTCCCTGCAGTCCATCTCAAAAAGAACCCAAGAACCTCACAATGCCAGGTCAAAAGGTCACCAGGGTAACAGTGGAGGGCTGGAAGGCAGGAGACCTGGTTCTGACTCTAGCTGTGAAAACTAAGGGGTTACCTCGGATAACTCTGAACTTTGGTACCCACAAGCAAAATGGGAGCACATTTTGGGGTGAGGCTAGTTGAGGCAGCAAATTCAAGAGTTTCACAGATGCCGAGTCTGCTATGTTCCCTGTGATGGGAGGCTGGCTCTTCCCCATCTTTAAAACCCTGGAGGACAAGAGGCAGGCAGGAATGGAGCAGCTTGGGTTCCAGCTGGGTAGATCATTGGCTGTTTTCTACACCGAGCTTCAGCTTTCTCGCCTACAAATCGAGGAGAATGAACCCGCCACATTTCTCGATAGTCAGCAGGACGTGTGCGCTAACTCACATGCTGAGAGGTAGGCTTAGTGTGTTTCTCTGTGGCCTTGCTACTTTAGAGTCGGAAGCAGGAGGATTGCAAGTTTTATTCCAGCCTGGTCAACTTAGCAAGACCCTGTCTCAGAAGCATCTAGAATGAGTACTTACCACATGTGGGTGAAACACGTGGTTCTACAAGTGGGTACATGAGGGTGTTGTGGGGGCCACAGAGGAAGAAGGCTGCCCTCAGCATGCCTGATATGTCTGCAGACAGCAACTGTGCTATCCTGGGCTTTGGGATGACTCCCCCATTTTACATGATAATGCTATGGGGTGTCAGAACTCTAATTATATATGGGGAAACTGAGGCACAGAGCTCTCCTATCATCTGCTCTGGTCACTCCACATTACATTAATTACAGTGTTCCTCTGTGGCCTTTACACTAGCTCATTCTGGAAAGCAGGAGACCTGGTTCCTACTCTGACTGAAAACTAAGGGGTTACCACTAGTGGTCCTTTGAACAGTCAGCCTCAGACCTGCTGTGACCAACAGGATGTGGTGAAAGAGATGTAAGACAAATACAGCTTGGTGTCACCTGCTGCCAGCCCCACCTGCTCCCGCCACTGGGAGGCATGACACACACAGGTCTAGCTGAGCCAGTGGGGCCCAATCACCACCAGAGTGCCTAGCAACAGATCTGCAGCCCCTGACAGGCCAACCATAGAGCCGAAGATAAGGGTAGCTGTTGCACTACCTTCTGAGCAAAAGGCCCGCCATCTTTATCAGATCAGCTGTGCCTGCTTGCAAGAGTTCATAATGATCGGGCCTGTGGGCTGCTGACATTCCCTCAGAGGATGGGGTGCAAGGGACCCCTCATCTGATATCCTAGTCATACCTTCTAGTCATCTGCATGCTTTTCTGTCCCAATTGCACCTCAGGGTCTAGGGTAGGTGCTAGAATTGGGGGAGACTAGGGAAAAGAACATTGATCCATGTGGCTGGGGGCAGCTCTCATCCACACTGGGTGCAGACATTCCCCTGCAGCGGCTTTGGTACAGCTATGCTTCTATCTGTAACCCTCATGCATACTCTGCAAGTAAGCCTGTCAGATTCAATGGTTCATTTTCCCCAAGAGAAAATCCCTCCCCTCCCCGCCCCCCAGGACAGAAAAGCAGCCAATGGAGCTCATCTGAGGCGCCCCCTGCTGGAGATCAGTGGCAGCACTGGAGCACTTAATCTGGGGTGGTTTGTTACACACCAACAACTGACTGAGACATCGGGGTCCATTTGTGCAGGAAAACCCATGGGTCAGCATCTGTCAGTTGTAATGGCGCACCCAAGGCACAGCAGCTTTGTAACCCACAGGCAGTGAACAGATCAAAAGAGGCCTAAGTGGAAACCCAAAAAACTGACCATGGAGAGCACTGATACCCACGCAGCCAAAATCCACACCACAGTGACAAAAGGACACGCACCTAAGCATGACGTGGCTCCATCTCAGAAGCACACAGCTGGGTGAAGAAGCCAGATGCCAAAGAGCACACCCGGCAGGTGCTTGTGTATGAAGTTTTGCAAACAGCTTAGTATGGTGTTCAAAGTCAGGAAGGTACTCTCCCTGGACAGGAGGGGCCCAGGAGTCCAGAGTCCCATCAGATAATGTCTGCTGATCATGTGTGCACACAGAGTTGTCTTTAGACTGTGGTTTTGTTTTGTTTTTGCTGTGTGCGGGCTCATCTTATAAGCATGTCCCAAATGCCATTCATTGATATGGACCCGAGTGACAGTTTATACGACACTGTGTATCTTAACTGCAGGCAAAAGACATGGAGAAAAAGAGGGCCTGAGCAAACGGGGTGGCACTCCTGCAGGGCAGAGTGCTATGATGCTTCCAGGACAAGGACCTGAGCCCCGAATCTCCAGAGGAAGATGCTGGAGGCCACACCCACCTGTGAGAGCACCCAGGACCCAGGCTCGATCAGTCCTCACGGCACCCTGGGCCGAACAGAGTTAAAAGGCAGGGGAGGATGGGGAACGCTGGAATTAAAGCCTTCCATGCTGTCCACGGGACTGCAAATGGGATCCAGATGTCCAGGCCTGCTCACCCTGCGGCTGGCTCGCAAAGGAAACACATTCCTCTCCCAGCTGCTGGGGCTGCACAGCCAACAACTCCCAGAGAGCCGTGGGGGAGGTGCCTCACCATCTGGGCCGCCCACTGCCAGGGGAGGCTGCCAGGCTGGGGGAAGGACAGGGAAGAAGGGGTCCCCTTAACTCAGCATGGGTCCTGGGCATGCAAGGGACATAGATGGATGTACACCCTCCCCGCCATGTCACCAAGAAGTCACCTCACAGCCTGGCACTGCTGGCAATGACAATGAGGTCGGGTTGTGACTACCTGGGTACTTCCCACCTGCCTCACTGGCATGGACAGTGCCTGGCTTGGTTGTGTCTGGGGGAACTTAGGCAGGGTGCCTCACCATGTCTCTGAAAGAGCCCAGAACCAAGCCTTCCAATAGAGGGACATGCAAAAAGCCATCAGTAAGGGAAAATGTGGGGCAGGGGAGATGGCTCATTGAGTATAGGGCTTGGTGTGCAAGCGTGAATATCTGCATTCAGATCCAGAAGCCCTGACACGTGTCTGCCATCTTGGTGTTCCTATAGCAAGATGGGGATTGTGGCAAGGTAATCCCAGAAGCTTGTGGCCTGCTAGCCTGATATGTCCCATCAGACAAGAGACCTTGTCTCAAGCAAAGTGGAAGGGGCGGACCGCTGACACCCCAGATTGTTCTCTGACTTCCTCATGCATATACACTTGAACATACACCACACAGTGTGTGCATGCATCTGTGTATACATGAATGTGTGTGAATGTATCTGTATACATGTTCACATGTGCATGAATCTGGTATATATGCATGTGTGTGCATGCACCTGTGTGTATGCATTTGTGTATACATGAATATGCACGTATGTATCTATGTATGCATGCATCTGAGTATACATGAATGTGCGTGCATGCATTTGTATATACATGAATGTGCAGGCATATATCTGTATACATGCATGCATGTGCATAAATCCGGTATACATGTGTGCATGTGCATGCATCTATGCATACATGCACGTGTGTTCATGCATCTGTGTATACATGCATATGTGTACATATATCTGTTTATACATACATCTGTGTGCATGCACTGTGTATACATGCACTTATATGTATAAGCAGGCTTGCACTAGTTGTGGAGGCTGGTGTTTACATGTCCCTCTTCTCCAGTGAAGGGCACACAAGCCAGAGAGAAGGCACAGCACCCTGGCTAGTCACAAGGTGACCTTATGTGTACACATGGTGTCTCTGCAAGGAGGGCGAGGCTGCTTTGAAAAGCACAGGTGAAGACGGTACCTCCTCTGCCTCCCCCTGTCCTCTGTAGTAAACTATGTCCTTACTGCTATTATGCACAGCAGTCACCAGCAGCACCGAGCCTGGGTCACCTCTACGTAGTGAAGGAGAATGAACCTTTGGGCTGGAGGCAGTAGGGGGACGGTGACAGCAGAGAACAGACTGTTGCAAGCTGGGCTGAGGGATGGCTCAGAGAGAAGATGGCTTAAAAGAATGTTCGCTCTTCCTTTACAGACTAGAGGTCGATTCCCAGGATCTATGTCAAGTGGCTCAGAACAGCGCATAACTCCAGTTCCCAGAGGCTCAGACATCTCTGTCCTCTATTGGAGCATGCAGTCACAGTCACGCACCCCTCCCCCATACAGTTAAACATAATAAACCTTAAAAATGAAATAAAAACCTTAAATCACTAAGTAGGTACGGCACTAAAACCTGGGCCTGGTGATGCAGGCTTGCAAGCTATCGCTTGGGATATTGGGGCCAGAGTATTGCAAGTTCCAGGCTAGCCTGGGCAACTTAGTGAGACCCTGTCTCAAAACAGCTGCACAGATTGCTCAGTGGTTAAAAGCACTTGCTTTTCTTGCAGAGTTTCCAGCACCTATACTGGGTGGTTCATAGCCACCTATAACTCCAGCTCCAGAGGATCTAACATTCCCTTCTGGCTTCTGTGGGTACCTGCCCACATATGGCACTAACGTGTCTCTCTCTCTCTCTCTCTCTCTCTCTCTCTCTCTCTCTCTCTCTCTCTCACACACACACACACACACACACACACACAAATAGATACTTAAAAAAATAAGTCCAGTATTCAAAAGGCAAGAGGCCGGCAGATCTTTGTGAGTTCACAGCCTGCCTAGTCTACATAGCGAGTTTCAGGCCAGTCAGGATTACATATAGCCAAAGCTTGTCCCAAAGGAACAAGTAGCCGAGGTTGTAGCCTAGTGGTTGAATACCAGCATGCTTAAGACTCAGTTCAATCGCCAGAACTGCAAAGCAGTGATGTAAAACAACAAACCCCAAGGACACCAGTGCAGATTCTTTATAGGAAAACAAGACCAAACAAGGAACCGACAAACCCGAGAAACTCCATTGCCATCACTGGGCTGTGAGCCTGTCTGGCTCAGTCTCTGGTGAATAAGCCTGACATCAACAGTGACATCTGTCCCTGTGATGGACCAAAGCAGGACGGTACCCAAGCCTTGAGAAGAAACCAGCGAAGGGTCTGGAAACACAGCCAGCAGCAGGACTACACTGTCCCAGCCGAGAAAGGAGCCCTGGGTCCCACCAATTGCCAGTGTTTAAGGACGTATGAACGGCAGCACACCCCTGGGCCCCACAGAGATGCGCTGCAAAGTTAACGTAACGGCACTGCTCACACGGATGCTGAAGACTGACCAGGGACTAGTGGTTGTATGTGAAAGTCACGGGGAGAACGTTCTTCCCAAAGTGCTGGAGGGTTCCCTTGCTCATTCCAGTGATATCATGATGGACAGGTGACATTCACAGAAGACTGGGGTTAGAGTCCACAGAGGACATGATCCATCTGGTCACAGGACAAGTACCAAGTGGCAAAGGGGGGTGGGGTGAGCAGAAGAGGGTGGACAGGGCATCTCACTTCTAGGGCTTCCCTGCCGCATTTCCCCTGGTGCACCAGGTGTCCCGTGAGCTGTTGTGGCCGGTGTTGAGACAGCTGCCTGTGGTACCAGCCCGATGCCCAACTGTGGGAAGCCCAGCAACTCAGAGTCTGGAAAGGACACGCCTGCAGCTTTCTCTCTCCTGTCCTGCCCGGGTGAGAACGTACTACATTCTCTTCCATACCCAGGGCAGAAGGCTGCCCCGAGAAGGCCCAGCAAGGTCCAGGCCTAGGACCTGGGTCTGAGCCCAAATTAAAGGGAACCCATGATCCTCCTGCTCTTTCAGAGGAGACAATGGGCTGCCAGAAGACCCCAGGGAGACCACGTGGGTCTAGACCTTTGTTAGGGCCTGTCAGGACACCGCTGCTGAGGTCAGAGCTTATACAGTCCTGGGCAGTCCCCAACCTGAAAGTTTGACATTCTTCTAAGGCCACTCTGCTACTGGCCCAGAACCCCCACAGGCTGTTTGTCCACCATGTTTTCCTCTGGATAACCTAACAATTTATGACTGTGGGGCTGGTAGGATGGCCCAGTGGATAAAAACCCTTGCCCCCATGTCTTATGATCTGAGTTCCAACTTCAAAATCAGGAGGAGGAGGAGGAGAAGGAGGCGGAGGAGGAGGAGGTGGAGGAGGAGGAGGCAGAGGAGGAGGAGGCCGAGGAGGAGGAGGACTTGACTCCCACAGGCTATCCTCTGACTTCCCTATTCATGATCCCCACAAACAAACACACAATAAATGCCATGGCTGAATCTCCAGATTAGCCTTAGTCTATGAAGCCCAGAGTCAAGCTGATGGGGAGGAAGGACCCTCTGCCACCCCACAGTAGAGCTCTGGGGCACGTTCTCTGATCAAAGCCTTCATGCTCAATGGGCTCCGAACATTCTATTCTCTATGCTGTCCTAAGTGTTCCTAGAGGTCTGCAAAATCCCGCCAAAGGTCTCCAGAAGCCCAGATTCTCCACAAAAGCCCACTAGGAGCCTCTGGTCCCCTCATTCGTGAAAAGACCATTGTTGCCTGCTTAGCCTTAGGCCAGTGTGTCACCTCAGACATTGTCTCTGAAACAGTCAGTCATCTGCAGGTGAGGAGGCGATGCTGAGATGTGTGCGAGCTGGGCAGGTGACTCTGCTCAGCTAACAGTTCCTGTACCCTCTGCGGTGTTTCTAGCCAGTGCGGTTTCAGTCACGTTTGCTTTTTAAAAGGAGAAAAGCAAAGCCGAGCATGCATGTGCACCCTTTAACCCCAGCACTGGGAGACACGAGCGGGTGGATCTTCATGAGTTTGAGGCCAGCCTGGTCTACATAGTAAGTTCCCAGGCAACCAGGACTGCAAAGTGAGAATTGTCTCAAACCAAGCCAAACAAAGTCCCCAAACCAAGTGTCTCCAAGTCAACTGCTCTATCACGGGCATTTCTTTCTTCCTTCCTTTCTTTCTTTTTAAAGATTTATTTATTTTATGTGAGTACACTGTAGCTGTCTTCAGACACACCAGAAGAGGGCATCAGATCCCATTACAGATGGCTGTGAGCCACCATGTGGTTGCTGGGATTTGAACTCAGGACCTCTGGAAGAACAGTCAGTGCTCTTAACCACTGAGCCATCTCCCCAGCCTTACCATAGACATGTCTCCACTCAACAAAGCCAAGGCCTTTTCCAGTATGAACCTAGAGTTCAGATCCCAGTTCAATCCGCAAAGGGAACATCCTACCCCTTTCAGGCGTTACCATGGGAACATGATGTAGACTTAGAGCAATTAACATGCATGTTACAACGTGAAAAGCAGGCGAGGCATACAGTAAGTACTTAATTTGTGTCACTGTAATCAAGGGACTCTGGAGCTGTCTGTGGTCTCCCCAGCATGTGTCACTGAGTCCCTCCTGCATTGCTAAGTTCTTGTACACCCAGCGCCCCTGAGCCCTTGTTGGTTCCAAGTATCTGCCATGTACCTATGGAAGGAGAACTGAACTTAAATTTTTATTTCACTCAATCTCAGTCGCCACACGAGAAGGGTCGTAGCCCTTTACACAGACACACGCACAGCACTGCACCATACTAACAGTGCAGGCATGGGAGGCAAGCCCTGCCTCCCAGCTCAGAAGGGTGGTCAGATACGTCTGGACCTTGCTTTGCCAGGCCTCCCGATGGCCACAGTGGCCTGGAGAGCCGTCACCCCAAGCAGGCTCCCACAACCTAGGAACAACACATCCTTTCTCAGAATTTAAGGAAACAGCCTTCGCTGGAAGCAACCAGGCAAACAGATGTTTCCTCCTGGCAGGCCGGAGCCGCCCGCCCTCCCCGCCGCGGGGCTCCCACTCTTACTGTGAGGCCTGGGCTACACAGGGGAGACCCAGAGATTTCAATTCTTCTTTTTAGGAAGGGGGAGGAAAAAAAAATTCTTAAATGTGTTTTACAAGCCTGCCTTTGCCATTGTTTATGTAAACAGGTAAATTGTTTCCTGCCTCAATTAAAAACATCTGCCACATAAATGAATACCAATTAACTCATCCTGTTTTTAATTACTCTGTTAATTACACACAGGCAGCAGCAAGGATGGCATGGAGCAGGGGGGGCTGGGTGCATCCCTCCCCCCCCAACACCCCTCCCCCTTGCCTGGCAAGGATCCGAAATATGTCTGGCTGGTGACGGATCAGGGTGGCAGGGAGGTGGTGGCACCCTGCCAGCCGGGATTTCCTGATCCAAGGCTGCCAAGCAGGCGCCTTTTCTCAGAGTGTCTTGGGTGGGGGGGTCTGGCCTGAGCTGCCTCTGCCATTTCCACTCTGTTGCTCTAGGACTCTTTGGTCAGGGCATCAGGGACAGCCACACGCAGCTGCTGGATGGCAAAGGCTGGAAGGCAGGAACATAGTAGGGCTTCGCCCAGCTAGTCCTGGTTCAATCTACTGCCGAGCCCAGAGGGAATGGTGCCAGCACTATGTACGGGGCACACGGATGCTGGGTGCCTCAACGGGCCCTTACGGTTTGAATACACCGTACCGCACCTGAGGCAGGTGTCCGAGGCTTCACATCTTCTCATCTGCTCCTTCCAACACCACCTCAACGCCATACAGACAACGTCCGCTTGCTAGTTTTCAAGGAAGGAGGAAGCCTTGCTCGCCTCCCCTGGGGAGCATCATAGTTAGTCATCATGACCTCCAAGCCGGGCTTGCCAAGGACTGAGACCCATCCAAGGTCAAATTCCCAGGACTGGTCAGAGACGAGGGGAGATGACATTTTGGCAGCACAGCCTGTGCCCCGGGCAAGACGACAGCTTATCTAACCCTCCCAGCCCGCACTCGGGAGGTGATAAGGATGGGACCGGAAAGGGTTTTCCAATCTCCACTTCATAGATAGGGAAACAGAAGCCCAGGGAGGGTGAGGTGCTGCCCGTGCGCACAGGGTCTGCCTGCTCCATACAGGCCCTCGTTCACGTGGCTGCCTGGCGCTAAATAGTGCCCACCAAATCTCCCACACCCTCCCTCCTTGGCAAGATTAGGGGGCTGAGATGGGCCACAGAGCAGGAAGATGAGGGAGAGACAGCGTCTGGGTTTGAGTCAGCGTCAACTTCGTGGAATGGGGCATCTTTGGTATTCTTACTGGGAAACAGGGGGCCCTCCCTTCTGCTGGGAGCTTGGGGGCACACAGGCCTTTCTGCCCTTGCTAAGGGCCAGCCTCTCCTAAGCAGTGCCTCCTGAGCTCCCACTTGCAGGGGTCCAGATCGGCCTCCTGCTGCAGAATCACACAGCAGCTGCAGCTGGAGTGCCCGTCTGGAGCGGCTGCAAGCCACACTTCCTGCAAACACCAACTGGTTAGTGTGAGGGTCTGAGCTGCTTCTGCTCTGAGCCATAAGGTACAAATCCTATACAGACGCGGAGACTGCAGACACACTGTGCATCGGCCACACTGTGCGTCACAGGAAGCGGAGGCTGCGTCTTCAGTACAGTAGCTATCGGGTGGTCCTGTGTCTGAACTCCCTAAGGTCAGTCATCTACCACCTAGGAGGCTCTCCAGAGAACGAGAGAATCCTTACGTGGCCCATTGTGCAGGCCTGTTCTGGAGACAAGGATGTACCTGGGATGCGGAGGGTCCACTCTTGGGTCAGCATTGTTGGTTTACTTGCCTGTTTGTTTGAGATGACAAACCCTCATTCTAGCCCAGCCAACCTGGAAACTCACTTAATAGCTCAGATTACCTTCAACCTCTGGCCCTCAGCCTCTTGGGTGCTGAGACCAAAAGCATAAACTGCTGTATAGTAAAAGGTCTCAGGCTCACCTACCCGGCCCTGGATCTGGGGGGCATACAGTGATCCCCGCAGATAAAGCAAGGACCCTGGAATTATGTGTAGAGAGGCACATTTGCTAGTCTTGAGCATCAGTGTCTCCCACTGGTCATGTCTAAAGGGTGGGGGCATCCATACCATCTCAGCTGCAGATAGACCATGTCACAGTGGACACACAGAGAGACCCTAGAGCCACACACCTCTCCCTTCCCAGCCTTAGGGCAAGGGATGGTCCACAGGCATAGGAACTGTTTCATGCCCTATTCCAGTCAGTCTCCCCTCCTGGCCCTGGGAAGGTTCCAGGCAGGCAGATGGGCCTGGTGTTGGTGTTGATGCTGGTGCAGCTGCTCTCGGGGAGCTGTGGGGCTGGCGAAGCTGCCTACTTTTCCAGCGGGAACCTTACGGGTATTTTGACTCATCCCACCAAATGGTCTCAGGGGACCTTGAGATCTGGGGGCGGAGCCTTTGGGGAATTTTCCTGGGAAGAGGCGCTTGCCAGGCATCTGGCTCTGGGATAGCTTTCATTTAACAGGAATGACAACAGAGTGTCACAGAGGGCATAGAGCTGCCTGAGGTCACTCCACGGAGACTCTCTAGGGATCCACGGGTGTGTACAATAGCCAGAAATGCCAACATGCATGGAAACCTGGCCGGACACTTTTCTGAGCAGAGAAGCAGATAGCAAAAGGAACCAGTGTGTTGTAGTCTGTCTCACAATCCTCATGAGGATGTTCTTAGGACAGAGGTCTGTGTGTGTGAGAGAGAGGGAGGGGGAGAGGGAGGGGGAGGGAGGGGGGGAGGGAGGGAGACAGACTCATCAGGTTCTTACCTTGCCTACATCTTTCTTGGCTATGGGAGGGCTAAGGACCACCGCCTGTATGCTAGAGACTCACTTTTCCCATCAGAGAAGACAGTGACCCCACACTGAGATCGGGTATAGTGGTTAGCTTTAACTATCAACTCAATACATCCTAAAGCCATCCACGAGGAATTCCTATTGCTCAGATCAGATAGGCTTTTGGACATGCCTGAGGGCACTGTCCTGTTTGTTACTGAAGGTGGGCAGGTCCACCCTACTGTGGGAGGCACCATTCCCTAGGCAGGTGGCACTGAACTATGTAAGAAAGCTGGTTGTACATAAGCTAGCCTGCAGGGCAGCTAGCAAGCAGCGTTCCCTGTGCTTCCAGCTGTACATCTTTGACGGTTCTACTTCCTTGGAGGTTATACTTTGTGGAGTAGCAAGCAAGCCTCTTCTTAGCCTCTGCCTTGAGTTTCTACCCTTTGTGATGAACTATGACTTGGAACTGTTAATGTGAATAAACCCTGCTTTTTTGGTTATGGTGTTTTATCCTAGACCAGAAGGGACCTGGAACAACCAGTGATAGTCAATGCACCTGGTGTTTCTTGGGGACGTGGGATGCTACTACTACCCAGGGCAGAGTGGTTCTGGGGCTTAAAATCTGGGACAGGATCCTTTGGCATCATCTTTTTTCACTGAAGGTGGAAGGGAGGGTCATGCATACATACACCAGGAGAGTGCTCACCACTGAGGTATAGCCCAAGGCTCCTCCCCTAAAGTATAGCATCACAAACTTCAGTCTGCCATCACCTTCAGGATGCCCGAGGGTTACAGCATCCTAGCCAGATCTCCCTAATACTGACCCCTGTTCCACAGGGCAATTTTTAAGATCTGGGCACCCATTTGGGTCCCTGTGATTGGTGGCAGTCCCCAGGCCAAGCCTTGGGGTGCATGTTTATTGTGTGTAATGTCAGAGCAGTGACCCACGGTTGACCCCATCCCTTTATCTCAAGAGTGTGGTGAGCGTCCACCAGACCAAGCATGCGGCTGTAGGGAGATTAGTAGATAGGAATCTTCATTAGAGACAAACTGGCTGCTGGCTTGAGGTTTGAGGCTACAGACTCATAAATCTCAGTTTCCCCATCTGTAAAGCATATCATTCGTACCTTCTGGGTGGGAGATTGGGTGAGAGATCACTCTATCAGATCCTTGGGTACTTCACTGTCAAGAGGGCTAACGAGAAACACCCATTGCTCTTTCCGGGGTTGTGACTTATGCCTGCTGAAGCCGGGTCTCCACAGCACCACAGGGTGATCTCCCAAGCACTTCTCAACTCCTCTCTTCTTGCTCACCCCGAGTGCTTCTGCACCCCAAATCTCCTCACTGTTCCTCCCGTGTGTCAGGCATGTTCCTGCCTCGGGGTCTTTGCACAACCATAAACTCTTTGTAGAGCGGCTGGTTATTGGCTCTGTCCCTCTTGCGGGTTTCTGAACAGTTCCTTTACTAGGAGAGTAGCCAGCCAGGGACCTCCCATAGCCCAGGCTGAAACTCCATCACTTACCCTTCCACTTGCTGTCCCTCTCAGGCACAGGGCAGCATCTGCTGGGTTCTGCCTGTAGCAGGTGCCTGCCAGTCATTGTCAAAGGACCAGTCTCTACCTACTGCTCTTTGCTGTAGCTGAGGATGGGTCTCGGGGTGGAGCAGAGGCTGCTACAGGACTCCATCCATCTAGAGAGTCCTTGCCCATCTGTGAGTTTGTGAGTGCAGCTCCAGGCTAATATCTCAGATGAGGGGAGCCAAGGGCTCCTTGAAACCCTTGGAGCTACTCCACAGCCATGCTAACTAGGGTCCCCACGTGCAGCCCACTCCTGAGTGGGCAGTCGCACAGGAAGTATGGAGCTCCCATATCATTCTGCACATTGAGAGGTTCACTGCTTTCAGATCTGGGGAAGAGTAAAAAACCAATCAGCTCACTGTGTTTCCATGGGATCTGGTCCTGGGATTCTGCCCTCTCTCCAGGAGCTGGAGGAGGGGTTGGGCCTTGAGGGCATCTTCTCTTCCCCACCAGCTTCCTGTGTGTGCCCAGAGGTCAGCCTGACGCTTGCCTCCTCTTTCAGCAGGCGGGACAGTTCACCAGACAGCACGGCTGCTCAGACGTCCACCCGAGGCCACACGGAAGGCTCTGCGGGACTCCAAGGTCAGCTGAGGAACCACCGTGGCTGCAGCACCAACTCCCACTGCTCAGGTTGCTCCAGGCTGAGCTTCTGATGCACTAGTGGTCCCAGTGGCTTAGGCATGAGAGACTCAGAGGACATGGGGCAAGGATGCCATCCCCATGAACTCGGTCCCCATTCTGCCCCAGAACCTGTGAGCATAGCAAGACAGCCATCTTGTGAGGTCACCTGTTCTGTCTATGTAAACAGGTGGATTCTGAGGTCCCCAGTGAGCTGCTGCTCTCTCTGTCTGCACCTTTCCTCCCTCTGCACCTGTGGGGGCTAGCTCCACCTGGTATGATCCCTCAGGAGATGTCTATCTGGGAGGTCAGCAGTTTCAGGAACATCTAGTCCAAGCTGCCTTCTGGGCTGGTGGGCCTGAGATACCAAAGCTGTGCCACCCTGCAGGTACGGGATAGGGTACAGACAGAGAGGGAACAAGCATACAGGATTCAGGAAGCGATGCTCCCTCTGTGGGAAGCTCCTAGCCAGCAGGAACACTGCAGGTGAACAAAGACCTATTGCAGACCCTTCCATCTCCAAGTGAGGTGGGCTTGGAACAGACAAAACCTGACCCTCGGAGGTACCTGGATAGGCAGCTGGCTGGTCCTGATACAGCACAGCATGAGGTGGATCCTACCACTGAGAAAATAAAGCAGAGGAGGCGAGTGTGGGCAGGTGCCACCAAAGAGACATCTGGGGAAGATGGGGACAGGAGAGTCGTACAGGCAAAGGGACTGGCATGTCTGGGAAACAGAAGGAGACAGAACGGAGCAAGTGGCCAGCGAGATATGAGGGTCATAACGTGGTCTAACAATCTGTGGCTCAGCTTCCTTCGCGGAGGGGTACATGCAATCGGCATTGGTGGCGATTCCCCTGGTTGCGCACACAGGAGAGACTTGGGAACCAGGGCAGAAGCAGGGAAGCTAGGAACAAAACTGGGTTTAGAACATCTGGTCACAGAGCAGGTGCTGGGGAGCCCAGTGGCTGTTTGTGGAATCAAACACAGTGACAGCTTGCAAGCAGAAATACTGTTGTTCAAACAACCCCCTACAGGCACTGGTCAGGCGTCCCTTAACCAGCAGGGGACCTTGGGTGGCACCTGTCCCTAGCAGAGAGAACCACGTAACCACACAGCCAGGCCTAGCCACCAGGCAAGTGGCTTTTCTCTTTGGTTTATCCTTTGAAAGCCAGAGAATATGGACCCATAAAGTCCACTTTATGGGAACCTGCCCGATGTTCCCAGTACCACAGGTCAGGGATGGAAACAAGACACATTTTCAACAGAACTCACATGTCTACACAGCGGAACATTATCCAGTTTTAGAAGTTGGGCATGGAGCTGCACACTTAATCCTAGCATTTAGGAAGCTGAGGCAAGTGGATCTCTAAGAGGTCTATACAGAGAGTTCTAGGCCAGCTAGAGCCACACAGTGAGAACCTGTGTGAGGAGCAGAATGGGGGAGGGACAGACATTGCTATAACCGAAAGTACTTTGGAGATACAAATGGTTGCCAATATGCCACACTTGGTGTCTGCACTGTGCACACACATACACCTCTGCCCTGCACAATCCTCACTTGCTTGCACACGTGTACACTAAGGTCCCCATAGCCCTGCCTCAAAGTCACTGTTGTCCACTGTCTGTACAGTAGCTCTGCCCAGGTACCTTCTATAAAGCCACGCCGAGCCTTGCAGACTGGTTGATGGACTTCAGTAAGAGCTGGAGGTATCCTCTCTGCCGGATGCCTGCTACAGACTGACCAGGTCCTCAGTCACACAAACGATCAGCCGAGGACCCCTTCATCTCACCTGGCCCACACTTCCAGCAGCATGGCCCTGTGACTTCTGTCTGTGTGTTTCGGGGCCTCCCCAGGCTCCTTATGGAGATCTTTCCCAGTTGGGAGGAAAGCCTTGGGTATGTAGGCCACAGTCCTCCCTGGCAGAGGCCTCAGCTAAACTTCTGCAAGGCCACTCTGGGTCCCCGGGTACAGTACACCCTGCAGCACACACCACATCTTCAGAGCCACAGTGGCCAGTGAAAGCATCACGTCTCCTCCCTTCAGGGTATGCTCTACTAGCTTTCCCTGGTTTCCTTTCCACCACTGGTGTTCAAAGGGTACAACGTACACAGAGCCCCAAGGCAAGGCTCGGCTCCGTGTTCTCCTGCTGTCTCCATGAGGGGAGAGGTACTGTGCAGGAGACGGAGGCCATGTTGCTCACTAGAACAAGAGAGCAAGCTTTCAGCTCGGGAGTCAGGAAGAGAGCAGGGAGACCTAGGTATGGCTACCTGATGCTCTTATCTACCTCAGACCCAGAGATAACACTAGGTGTTAAGAGTGGATAGGACAGTCTGTTCCCCCAACAGACATATTTGAAATCAAGAGGCACAGAGAGGGCAAGTACTTTGAAACATATCACACAGCTGTGAGTCCCTAGAAGCCAAAGCACTGTCCCTTTCCTTTCTCAGGACAGGAGAGAGATTCTACAGATGGGTAGCCCCTCTGCTCCCATGAATCTCTTGCCACTTGGGTATATAATACAGGACCTGTCACAGTCAAATCAGGTGTTCTTTGGGCTGTCTTCTAGATGATCCAGTGGGGTGAACTTCCTTCTGATTCCCTGTCAACCTTGGCTACTGAGATACAGGACAGCCTGGGAGACTTGAAGCACGGTAAACTGTCCCCAAGAGGCTGACAGGGAGGCAGAGAAGTACAGAAGGAGCTGCAGGCTAAGCTCTAGGAGTCTTGGCCTGGAGATATCTTCCTTATTATAGCCAAATTCATCTTTGTTTTCCTTTCCCGGTGACATCTGGCTTGCCCTGAGGTCCCACAAATTACAGAAAGCAGGAGCTTGAACTTCTGTTTTATTGCCTCAGGAAGTGTGCTGTCGTCTGCCAAGCTGCCCTCCACCTGGTCTGGCTGAGCACAGAGGTGGAAACTAGGAACGGAGTGCTTACCGCTCCCATCATCTTAGGTACGCACCCGGATGCCAGGCTCTGCCCAGCCTTGCCTGCTGGGGCTCACGGCCATCTCTACCAAGAACTGGGTTCTACACAAGAGGAGCCCTGCGACCTTGCTCTCACAGACTGCTCCAGGCTGGGGACCCTCAGAAACAGAACTGCGTCTGTGCCCAGGAAGGCTGGGTGAGGGGCCCACCAGGATAGGAGGATGTTCACTCAATTGGCCGAGGAGACTGGGCAATATATCGAGTGACTGCTTTATTGGGGGTCACAACTGAACCTTATGCCCCTGGTCTGGTCTAAAGGCTGGGTATCCTTGGAGCTGTGGCTTATCCCCAAAGTCCTGAACCTCTCTGGTCCCCCAAAGTCTTTTCCCTTTAGGGCACACAGCTGGCCAACTCTCATACACACAGACTCTGCATGACTGTTAACCAACTCATTCATTGGGTCAGAACTCAGGGGAACCCCAAGTGTCCATCAGCCTCTGGCATCCAAAGGGCCTCTCTGAGTCTGTAAAGTGGGCCAGTGACATTGGCCAGTCTGGGTGACAAAGTTGAGGTGGACTGTACCCTGGGTTATTTCGGTCATCCGCCTCTGCATAGCATGGAGCAGGCTTTTAGTCCACAATAGCAAACACTCTCCAGGGCCAGATACGTACAGGCAGAGTAGCTTCAGCAAAGCTCCACTACTGACCACCTTCAGGGGACCTCTGTGTGTGTGTGTGTGTGTGTGTGTGTGTGTGTGTGTGCACGAGACACTACCCAGTGGTTGCAGATTTATCCTGCAGAGGGTTTGTGTCCTTTGCAATAGTGAAACACTGTCCCCGTGGTTTTCAGAGGGTTTTGAGTGACATCCAATCCCCCCACCCAGTCCCATGAGGTCTGAACAAGACTGGCCCAGCTTCACGAAGGCCAACATTGTCAGCAATGTGGCTCACCAAGGACTGTAAGGCAACTGTACCCCACTTGCCTGAAGCAGCCCAGCAGAGGGCTCCCCACTCATAGCTCTAACCCTGGTCACTTGCAGCCCTTGGGATGCTGAGGAGAGGACCTGACAGGAAGAAGGCTCCTAGGACACAGGCATTTGGGTTATCATCAAACTCACCCCACCAAGTCTGCCTGGTCGGGCATAGGGATCTGGATAGAACAATGGGCTAAGTTCTGAAGATCACAGTCACGGCTAAAGAAGACGTGACCCTGCTGTGCAGCAGACAGACCTAGAGTCAGGCAAGTGAAGGGAACAATGGCCAAGCAAAGAAGATCCATAGAGCTGGTCCTCTGGCCCCAGGCACGGCCAGTCTGCAGCCTGCGTCGCTTGTCCCGGCATACACATGCACCCCCGTGCAGACATGAATGAACTAGGTGGGTTCTCTTCCGTCCTGATGGTGAAGGATATCTAGATCCATTTAATTCACCACCATCCCTACTGGCACGTGGGAGGCTGAGAATGAATCAGAACCCCCAAACTCATCCTGCAGCAGGGGGAGGGAAGACCATTCCAGAAGGTGGTGGGAAACGCCTCTCCTGACACACCCTCCTGTCTGCCTCAAAAGAGGCAGAAGCTAAGCCAGGTCCTCCAAGGTGGGCAAATCTACTGGCTCAGACCTTGTGGCCCAGTGACCCAGCCTGCCAGCAGTTCCAGACCCTTGAGCAGGAAGGAAAACGACTTTCTTTCAGTCATGCAGAAGTGAGAATATGTGGAGCCCAATCAGAGAGATTTCCTGGAGCTGGTAACCCAAATACATGGCTAACCCAGCAACAGAGGAAGAACCTGATTAGGGACCTCAAGGGCTGCTGGGTGGCCCACAGCAGCCCCAGAGCATTCTGCAAGGAGCTGTCCAGGGGTGTCTTCCATATGCCAGCTTGGGCTTGGCACACGGTAAAAGATGGTGGTGTGCCAGGTACACATGGCCTTCCCCCCTCTCCCCTCTCATCAAGATCACAGCACCTCCGGGGAGGGTGGATTCCGCCAGAAAATCAGTCCTAACGTGATATTCTCCCTTCCCATGTCTGTCTAGCTCCCGGGCAGCATCAAGCGCCACATCTGTTCCTTCTGTTCACAGGGTTCCTTCTTTCTCTTCTTTTCCCTCTCAATGCACAAGAGTGGCTGTGACCACCCCCCTCAAAAAAAATCCCAAATAGCGGCATTTTCTCAGCTTGGTGTTCTAAGAGTGTGCTTCCCAGTGCCAACTGGAGACAGACACATTTCTGGCTTCCGCCCTTCAGTGGACCGAGGTGGGGGGTGACATCATGACCCCAGTGTACCCCTATCAGAATCCCCCCCCACACACAACCAGAAACCTCTCACAGGGCTTTCCTACCTCTTCCCAAGCCAGGAGCCAAATGCATTCTGGCCAGGTACAGCTGAACTCCCTCAGACCAGCCCCCGGGGTCTTGGGGAGATGAGAGAGTCCCAGCCTTGAGAAGTTTCTGAAACCTTCCAGCAACTTGCAAAGGCAATGCCAGGGCACAGTGACCGCTCCCTTTGTCTTCTGCCAGCCCCATCCTCTGAGTGGCTGCCTGGGAACCTCCTGTTTCTGAGCGCTGGGAGGAAGCCCACACCCAGCCAGACATAATGAAGCCACATCCTGGCCTCAGGGTAGGAGGGACGGGTGTGACAGTTACAGGGACCAACCCTACAAACAGGAGCATGAGATCGTCTGTTATTTTGAGGAATTGGACTCTGAAAGTCAGCCTCTCAGTTCACACGATCAGATACTTCTTCTATTCATGGTGTGTGTGTGTGGGGGGGCGGTTGTCCAGCCAGCACTGTGGTCAAGAAGCCCAAACACACCAAGTTCAGGGCTATGAGTTGAAAGGCAGCGGCTCAAAGCCAGGAGCTGCCAGCCTGGCTGCCTTCTGCTCCACCTTAGTCAGCCCGACTCCGGCTGAATCTCCAGCCATCTGTCCCTCCGCGGTGCTCACACCTCCTCACACCTCCTCCCCGCTGTTCCCACAGCCTGGCTCTGGGCCTGCCCTACACACAGATGGACGGTTCCCAAAGCCTGTGAGAAGGATCAGAGCCGGAGGCTGTGCCTGCACCTGGCTGTCAGGACCCCAGGGAGGGCGGTCAGGATCCCCTCCCCACCATCAGGAAGGATGCTCAGCCCCAAGGCTCTAATGGCTGATTCAGGGACCAAAATAAGAGGGGGAAGGGCAGGAGAAAGCAGCAGCAGACCCTCTCCTGTCAGCTCCATCTCCCAGGAAGGTTGCCCTCCGCTTCTCCAGTCAGTCCTGAGCCCTGTCATTCAGGCTACCAGTCTTTGTCAGAAAACCTGACACCCCAGGGGGCGCTTGTGGGTGGTGGTTAGGGAGTCCGTACTCCCCCACCGACTCAGCTCCCACGTAAAGATTAACCACACACTCTGGACAGGTCAAGCTCTCTGCTCACCTAGGGTGGATACACTCAGTCAAATGAGTGGGTAGAGTTGGCTCCACCCTACCGTGGGCACGAACTTTGTAAAGTGGCGGGGTTGGAGCGGGGGTGCACAGCGAGGAACCCCCGGGACGGCAGCCACCGGCAAAGTAGGTTGACAGCGGCGGCGTTGAACGGGGCAGAGGCGGCACTTACGGTCTGGAGCTCCAGAGGACCGTAGCTCTCTCGAAACCCGGCTCCCGAAGTGGCTTTTCCTTCTCACTGGGTCGCCACCTTCATAACTTGGGGGCGATCCGCACGCTGTCTTCTCGCGCTGCGCGGGGCTCAGGCGCGCGGCGGGGCCGGGGCGCGCGGGGCGACCGCCTGGGCCATGCCGAGTGCGTTCGGCCCCCAGCGCGGGAACAAAGCCCGCACGCCGCCCGGGCGGTTTCGGCCTCGGAGGCCGCCGGGTCCAGCCGCCGTGCCTTCGGCTCTGCTGCCGCGCGCTCGCCCGCGCGTCTCACGGAGCCCCGCGGCCCCCGCCCCGCGCGCTCCGCCCCCGCCTCCCGCGCCCCGCCGCCGCTGCGCCACCTGCCTCCAGCCCGACGCCCATCGCTCTCGCTCCGCCCCGGGGCGCCGGCCGCAGGAGAGAGGCCCGGTTCCGTGCGCCCGGCGCCGCCCAACGCCCAGAGCCGCTCCCGCCTCCACAGCCCGGGTGGCCGAGGGGCCCAGGGACGCACCCGGCGGACTTGGCTATGGGGTCCGACTCAGGACGTAGGGACCTCAGGAGCGCCAGGCCGCGCGTGGGACCCTACGTGCGGATGCAGGGGACCGGGGCCGTGGAGTGGGAGCGGGCCGAGGAGTCCCAGCGCGTAGCCAGTGCGTGCGGCGCGAGGCAACCCGGTGCGGGGCGGACTCCTCGCTGTGCGCCCCCGCCCCGCGCAGGCCGCGCCCCGGGAGGGCGGGCGAGCTGAGCGCACCGCGCACACCCACCTCGGAGCAATCGTAGCCCGACGGCCTCGCTGCTCCGGTAGCCGCGGTGTCTACTCTGGGACGGGAGGCGGGCGTCCCTCCTTCGGCCGCCGCAACCCCCCCCCCACCCTCTTTGCAAGCCCTTCGGGGGACCCGGGCCACCTGCGCGTTCTGCCGGCAGGGGGCGCGCTCCGCCTGCCGCGCTCGGCCTTGGTCCCCAAGGCGCCAGGCGACCTGCGGCAAGTGGGCTCAGGATCCCGCTCTCCCCACTGCCATCGGGGCTGGCGTTCGCATATGCTTTGCATTCGTTTGCATATCATTCATTTTAATGTCAACCTGAGGAAAAGCCCCCAGCCGCTGCTTCTGCTTGTCCGCGTCCTACTTTCTCTTCTTCCTCCGAGCCTGCTCCCCACCCACTTCACCCACTTTTTCTCAAGGCGCCTTGCGACAAGTCCCATGCGTTCCTTTGGTTAATACATTTGAGCAAACTCGCTGCACTTCCTTCCCTATCCTTCCCAGTGTTTTGCTCACTCACACTTTGCTTCTTTGAGACTAAGGAAAGACCCCCAGGGTCACTGTCTGCAGAGACAAGGGGCCAGAACTTCAGATCAGCGGGGGACCTTGATTTTCACCTCATTAGGCATAAATCTGCATGTGAAGAATAAAAACAAATCTAGCAATGTGCCAAAAAAATTTTTTTTCCCTTTCTTTCCAGGCTTGACATAATGGCTTGTTTCCCCCCCAGTTGGGGTTCCTCTCAGGGGCCCACCTCTGCCTTCTTGAAAAGCATTCCCGCACCATTCTCCTGGGGTGGGATCTGGCCTCCTTGTTCTCCCGGATCTCCCTCTGCAGAGGGTGCTGTCTATTCCTAGTCTGATGCCTATAAAAATGTCCACATTTTCAGATCTCTCTTCATACTTGTACCCGGCTACATGGGGTGTATCCATCTTGTAGATGACTGGAGGGCCCCGAGTCGGTTTCACAGAGGAATGTGGATCTAGACGGATTGGCTACATGGCTCTAGACCACAGACTTTATACCAGGCATGTGGACACCAGCTGTATGACTTCTAGAGTGGCATGAGCACGGAGAAAGCAAAGGACCGTTCTCTTCAGAGATGCTGTCGTGTGCAGAGTGGGGCCAGTCTCTGGGAGCTCAGCCTGACACAGGAGCTGGACCCTCTGGTTGGGGGGCTTCAGGCTTTCCCATCTCGTGCTCCTGGGTGGCATGTCTGTTTTGTGCTAAGTGGCCAGTGTGTGGTTTGGACTTAAGAGGTACAGAATGCAATGTGACAGGTAAACCTCCCACCCAGGAAGCTCTCCTGAGAGAGGGCAGGCCCCATGGCACAGCATCACCATGGGTCCTCACTGCCGTTGCCCCTCCATTTCCCACTAGCTGGGAAGATGTTCCCAGAACCGGTTTGTAACTCGGAGAAGCCACGTCTTTTGCCCACTTGGCCTCCCTGCTACTTCATGAAGCACTGGTTCCCTGTGGAAGGTCCAGACCACAGCTCATAGATATTCTCCTGTTACCTATGGAAGCTCTCAACCCATACTGTGTAGACAGTCCACCTGCAAGACACACACCCTTCTCAGAACAACAGAGAGTCACCAAGCATCAGGGATCACGGGGACACCTCAGAGGCAATGGATCAGGAAATCAGGTGCTGCCTGAAGCCTTTACTGTGTTTATTGTCTATAAAGGCAAGGGGTGATTCTGTTCACAGTACGGAGCTGATACCAGTCCGCATGCTTAGACCTGCGTCTGGGCATCTCTATAAAACAAAAACCCCCTTATCTAAGGAAAAAGATCTCAATGTCCAACACTTCCAGCTACACCTGGGTTGCTTCTCCCATTCTGGTCCCCAATAGGGTAGCACCTCCTTTTCTCATAGCTCCTAGATTGGGGTGACATTTTGATGGTGGGCACCATCATTAGGCATTTAACTAAACACACAGAATACGCAACTCAGACTGGACCTCACCGTAAAGGCGAGTGCTGTTAAGTAGTAGTGTCTCTGTCCCCTCTTCAGTTACTGGTGGCTGACACCAGGGGCACTACCGATGTTGTGGGGATCCAGGGGCAGCTCTGACTTTTGGTCAGTCTTTCTGTAAACCTAAATCTGCTTAAAGCACTTGGTCTATTTATTTCTAAAAGCCTGGGAGACAAAAATATAGATATCAATGGCATTTTAAACACCTCATGTAAATAGTAAAGTGTTTGAGCCATAGGAAAGGCACAGGGGAATGGGCTCGGAGCTGGCGCCCAGAAGCCTTCAAGGCTCCTCTTTCTGAGATTCACACCTCTGTTCTGTTCACCGAGGCTTAGCCAGGTGCAATGACTATAATCCCAGCATTTGGGAGCTGAAGCAAGAAGATAGTGAGTTCCAAGCCAGCCTGGGCTACATTGAGAGTCACTACTGAGGAGGAAAAGGAGGAGGGTGAGGGGGATGAGAGGGATGAGGGGGATGAGGGGGATGAGGGGGATGAGCGGGGAGGGTTGAGATGAAGGAGTCATGCAGTCAGGTTCTCTAGGTAAAATGATGGATCATGGTGTATACAGATCCACATAGCTGGAATTCCAGTTCCAGGCTGGACAGAAAACAGCCTCTGGAAAGAGCCACCTGCTGCCTCCCTCCTGTTCAGGGGCTTCTCATATACCCATTTGGAAATGATGCATTTCTGCAGATGAGGAAGCTGGCCCTGGGAGACTCAGGTCTTGTGGTCGTGGCTGGGATGGGGTTATAGCTTCACCCAGAAGCCTCCACCCTGTTTGTTCCCCACCTGTCTTCTGACATTTCTGGCTCAGCCTCAGCCCTTTGGCTGCCCCACCCCCACCATATAACCTTACGGCCATCTACCAGCCAAACACATAGAGTATGTCAGTCTCAAGGAAGGAGGATGGACAGATGGCTGTCTGTGTCCATTCCAGATATTAGAGGGAACAAGTGTGAGCTTTTGGAAAGGCGAGCATTGTCAGAGGGTGAGGGGCAGAGTGGCCTTAGTGAGTGGGCTGACACTGCAAACACCACAGTAGCTGAAGCACAGAGCTCTCACATCGGCAACTCCCATTCTGCACCCAGAACTCTCCATATGCACCTTCCTATAGAATCTTCCTGAAGTCAGAGAGGAGAGGAAACTTCCACAATCCCCCCCATCTGTCTGTCTGTCTGGTGGCATGAAGACACGCAGCTCCCTTGTCTGCTAAGAATAAGGCTTGGAAAAAAATCACAGGAGCCGATGGTATAGACGGCTCTACAGGAATGCCCAGGGCAATGCTTGTTTGTGGGGGCACTTCGGCCATTGTGATGAAGAGACTTAAGATTGATCCAGAGAGTTAGACATTAGGATTCATCTACCAGAGTCTCTACCATTCTTGACACTGGCTAACAATGCAAACGTGGAAGACCCATCGCCCATCCTGACCGACTGTGGACCCAGATGCAGAACTCACTATGCTATGGTGGTCCTCTAGTGAGCAGAGGAGAAATGGGTCTATGCTCTGACACTGAATGAAGAGGAGAGAGCAGGATGTGGATTAGGGAAGACCCAAGAGGATGCCCTGGGAAAAGGGGACCACAACAGTACCACAACAGTACCACAACAGTACCGCAACAGTACCACAACAGTACCACAGAGCTAAGTGGCTGTGCATGTCCCTCATGTGCCTGCTTTGTTTCTCTCATTTTGGAACACTTTTGCACTGTAGGAACTCCCAAGATATTGCTTCTTACCTCACTCTTCGATAGGCTGGAGGATGTGTGAAAGAGAGAGAGAGAGAGAGAGAGAGAGAGAGAGAGAGAGAGGGAGAGAGAGAGAGAATGTGTGTGTGTATATGTGTGTGTGTGTGTATTTGCACATGCACGTGCTCACATGTGGCTGTAAGCCCTGGGGTCAGTGGGAGCCACAGCTATACATGTATCAAGAGGACCAAAGACAGGTCCTGTCCTCTTGCCTTTGCTCAGCTTCAGGTGAAACGCTGCCAAGCACACTTGTGGCAACCGGCTGACATGCATGCCAAGGAGTGGGCTGTGATCTGGTACCGTGTGATGTCCCCAGAGATGTGGAGCTCTCTTGCAGACTATATCAGGGCCAGGTCCCACTGTGAAAAAATTTACTATGTATTTCCCAGTGCACTTGCAAAAATCGACTTCCCGAGCTAAAGAATACAACGTGAAGTACAAGGCATAGTGCACATTAGGAGATAAGAGTCTGGAAAGGGGTTAAGTCATCGCAGCAGCTCAAGAAAAACACATCTGACTGTGTGATGGTGGCAGCTTCTGCACTCCCCAGGGGCTTGGCTCACCCTGAAAGATGAAAAACAGGCTGGGACACGTGCCCAGAGGACCAAAGTCTACAAGACACCAGCGAGGAGGAGGCAGAACAAGGCTGAGGTGGTGTTTAGTAAAGCATTTGCCCCCAAAACATAAGAACATGAGTTTGATCTCCAGAACACATGTTAAACAATAACAATAACATAAAGAAGCCAGGTGTGGCGGCCAGTGCTTGTAATGCCAGCACTGGAGGTGACACAGGTGTCTGGTGCTCACTGGTCAGCCCCTGGAGCCCACTTGACAAACTCTGGGCGAGGGAAAGACCCTGTTGTAAAATGTAAAGATAAAGACAGTCAAGTTTGTGCTCTTGTCTCCACATACAGACATACATACATGCAGAGGATGGATGGATAAATGCATAGATAGATAGATAGATAGATAGATAGATAGATAGATAGATAGATAGATAGATAGATGCATAGTAGATAGATGATAAATAGATTAACTAAATGCAAACAAAAACACAAATTGGAAATGTGTGAATAAGTAAATCCCACAAGAAGATAAAATGCGGTGGCCACTGCCAAGGTCCGCTACTTCTTCACTCCTCAGCCTTAAGCTGGTTCTCGCCCTGAACCTCATTCACACTGAGTCCTGATCCATCCCTCTTTCTCTGCGTCTGCCCATGGCGTGCCTGTTCCTTGCTCTGCTCTGGGGTCCTGTTTGGCTGCTTTTCTCTGGTTTGCCACACAGCACCACTCCACACACTCACAAATGACTCCAGGACTTCATCTCACTTCATGCCTCTCTCCAGCAAGTGTTGTAACTTCAAATCTTCTTTACAGGATATTTTATACATGTGCTTTGTTCTACAGTTCTACTTGTGCTTTTGTGGGTAATATGCATACATGCATACATACATATACATACACATACATACATAACACATATACATGTATACACACATACACACATACACACATACATACATACACACATACATACATACACACATACACATATACATACATACACACATACATACATACACACATATACATACATATATACACACATACATACATACACACATACACATACATACACACATAAACACATGCATACACACACATAAACACATACATACACACACATAAACACATGCATACACACATACACTTATACATACATACATGCACACATACATACACACATACACACATACACATACATACACACATAAACACATACATACACACACATAAGCACATACATACACACATACACTTATACATACATACATGCACACATACATACATACACACATGCACACATACACATACATACACACATAAACACATACATACACACATACACTTATACATACATACACACATACACTTATACATACATACATACACACACATACATACATACACACATACATACATATATACACACATACACAATACACATATACATACACACATACACATACATATATACACACATACATACATACACACATACACATACATACACACATAAACACATACATACACACACAAAGACATACATATACACATACACTTATACATACATACATGCACATACATACATATATACATACATACATACATACATACATACATACATTCTTGCTACTTAGCTAGTCTTGCCTAGCTTAGTGCTTACTCTGGAGCCAGGTTGCTAGGATTACCAGTATGCACAATCGTAATGGCTCCCTGGTACTGCTTTTGCATTTATATCTCAGTTTGCACCTCACCCTATTCAATGGGACTCCCTACCTCACTGCCATTTCAGCAACCCCAGCTCTGTGGCTTCTCTGTCCACGTTCCTTGAACATATGTGGGCCCTTGGTTCCGAGAGAGAGGGAGGGTGACCACCCAGGTATTCAAGGTCCTTCACTGGGGTTCTTTTGGCTAACAGGAAAAGAGCACCGCCCTGGTTCTACAGGGAGGTAATGGAAGAATTGCCCAGGGCCATCTGCTGGAACTCGAAGCAGAGTGGATGGAGGAGGATGCGGGCTGGGCCTCCTGTCACAGATATGTCTGCCTGACTCCCTGGGGCTGGTTTCTGTCACTTGTAGCCCTGGAATCCTGAATGGTTCACACCTGGCTGTCCTCCCACTGCATGAGAGCTGAGAGGCTGTGGTAGCCCAGCGCCTGCTATGGTGGGAACGGGCTTGCCGGGAGCACAGAGGAGACACCACAGCTCATCCATCAGCCCAGGCAGCGGTGTCTGCTGCTGACAGGTCGTTTGTTATCACTGGAGCCAGACCTGGTGTCGGGAGCTCCTCTCTCCATCCATCTCCACATGGGAGAGTATGACATGGGAGGCTGGTCCTGTCCCCTCCAGCTCCAGATAAGATCCAGCTCCTGAGCTGCCTCCTCCATACCCCACAGACGCTCTATCTAGAACATTCTGCAGGCATACATTTTTCGTGTGGGTCCTGCCCAGCTTCAACATATCCCCTGGGAAACCTTTCTCTCTTCTGTCCCCATGATCCCAGATCTGTGGGTTCTCCTTGATTCATAGGAGGCCCTCGGCATCAGAGCTTGTGGCTTCCTGCCCCTACTGGATGCCGAGGTGGAAAAATGTCAGGACCCATCAGCACTGGGCCTCTGCAAGGATGGTGCCATTGAACAAAACTGACTAAGTGGATCCTGGATCCAGCTTGGCCTGATCTATGTCAATCGATGTCCCCAACTTCTCAAGCAAAAACAGCATTGTAACTGGTACCTAGGTTGGGGAAGTCACTTCCTATGTTCCCCATACTTCTTGACCCACTCATAATCCCAGTGAGTCCACAGACTCACCCTGGACTCCCAGCCAGAGGCCTAGAGAAAAGGGAGCAGGTCACAGGAACTGCCCTGTTATGTTCATCACAGTGTGAAGAGACCTCAGAGCTCCCCAGACAACTCATTAACTTTGCACATAAGGAAACTGAGCCTTGGAGAGGGGAAGGTTCAGGGGACCCTGCTCCTCATACTCCCCAGTTATTCCAGAACAGACCTCTACTCTACCCAAATTCCCTGCCCCTCAATCTTATAAGACTATAGCTTCTGCAGGGCCAGAGGGCATACAGTCAAAGTGGCTAGGAGCATCTGTAAGGTTTTTATGTCAAATGTCCCAACATGCTCAGGGAAACACAATCCAAAGGGGTATGAGAGCTACCTCGCCTGCCTATCCTTGCCTTACTGGGGTGCCTTGCAGCTGTAATGACCATGTGTCAGATTGTGGGGCTAGAGCTGGGTTTCTGGGATATTGATTGCCTGAGGGGTCAAGACAATGGCAGAAGACCCCACCTCCCTTCCTTGCTCTGCCTAGGCACCCCCACATTCATGGAGCACAGAAAGAACCAGAAACCAGGGCTGAGGCTCTGAGAATTGCTGTGCCAGTCACCTCATGGAAGGTCACACTAGATTGTGTGGTTTCTGTCCCATGTTCTTCTTAGAGCTTCTAAGGGTGCTGGGGACAAGGCCAGTGGTGGAGGGATGATGACAGTCACTCTGTAGAGAGTGGTTATCTGTCTGGAGAGCTGGCCCTGGGCTCCTGTGCCATTCACTGAATGCACTGAGGACCTGGTTATGTGGTCATAATAAATCTGAGGTGTGGGGGAGGGCAGCGGGAGATATGAATGAGCTGGGGGCGCTTAGACTCAACACTTTTAGACCGTGTGACCATCCAGGGACAAGGCACCTGTCACCGCTTTTCAAGGCCCAGGACCGCAATTTCTGTCTATTGAAGTTGTAATTTACCGCTGGGAAAATAAACATTTGCGTTTGTTTGGCTGACGACATCCCATGAATGTTAATCCAAAACCCTGGGTTTTTCTGAGGGGCTGACTTGCCTCCCCCGCCTGGTCTGGGCTTAGTCCAGCCTCTGCAACAGCTCCAGGAGCCCCATTTTCTCTATTGCCTCAGTTCCCTTCATGTCCTGAGGGTGCCAGAGGGATGAGTCAGTTCAAGGACACCACCATCCTGGGCCAGAGCTGACTGCCATACCTTCCTATGTCACAAGAGAAGCTGTCTGTGGGTCTGGTAACGTTTAGGGGTCCCATTTGGGGTTTTAGGGACATGGTCTGTATGGGCTGATGTTGGTTGACTGCAGAGCATGTGGAGGGTAGGGTCAGGAAAGCCAGAAGCCGGAGAGGGGAGACCTGCCCCAGTCCCGCCCCTGGGCAGTTAACAGTGGAACTCTCCCTCTGTGCCACGTCCAGCATTTTTGGAAAGTCTGTGTCTGAACACCGAACTACATGGTACAATTAGCTTATGACACACGTATGAGATAAACCCTGCTGTGTCAAGGCCATTTCTAAGTGTCTCCCATAGAAAGCTTCTGCCTCAGAATCTGATACCCCTGCTCTAACGACCTCCCCCACCAACTTCAATGCCACAGTTGCAATGGGTGCACTGACGTCTCAGACTAAATAGAAAGAATGTGAGAGGAACACCAGCAGTCACCTCTGTGTTTCCTGAGTGCAGATACAATGTGACCAGATGCCTCGTGCCTCTGTCTCATCTCCATGACTACCTAGCCTCGATGGACTATACACCCTCATGCTGTGAGACTAAGTAAACCTTTCCTTCCTTAAGTTGCTTTTGTCAGGTATTTTGTTACAGCAAATGGGAAAGTAAGTAACAAACTGGAACTCACTATGTATCCTAGCTAGCTTGGAACTTGCAGGCAGCTTCTTTCCTCTGACTTTGAGTGCTGGAATTTCAAGCATTTACTGCCATATCTGAGTTCACCTTAGTCTCAGACACACAGCAGGTAACTGTGCCCCAAGTCTGAGGCCCGGAGCACGCAGGTATGAGTCAACCTGGAATGAGGGTCTCTTGGGGCTCTGATGCCCCAGTGGGAGTGTCCAAGGCTAGCTGCTTATGGGCACCACTTGAGGACCCTCAGCATGTACTTGTGTTTTTCCCAAAGAGCTTTCAACCTGTGTACATGCCTGAAGACCCAGCCATTGTCCTTGATGAAGGATCCTAGTCAGAACTACTCCAGAAATAGCTCCACATTTTACCTCTCTCACAGTCTACCAGGTAACACTATGAACTTCCGGAGCTGCAGCCCCTACCCGGGATTCATACCACAGAGTGTAAACAGAGTCAGAGCTTGGGTAGTGGTGCCCATCCATGTCCAGTGAGTATAGATAAAATCCATAATGCTACCTTCTACCACCGTGCCATGACCACTGCCCTCAGGCAAACAAAGATCTACTGAAGGACACACATAGCCTGTGGGCAGTGGGGACGGCTTCTCCTCGGACAGAGTAAAGTGCAGATAAACTAACAAAGGCACAGCCCACCAGGCGGGGAATGCTAGTCATCTGTACAGGAGCGAAGCACTGACACACCGCACAGGCGTGACTCTGAAATCATGGCACTAAGTGAAAGAAATGGGAAGTGCCCCTCCCCGGAGGACACGTGATCTCTTTGATAAGAGATGGCTCAGAGGGGGCTGAAGAGATAGCTGCTCTTCCAGAGGCCCAGAGTTCAATTCCCAGCAACCACATTGTGGCTCACAACCATCTGTAATGAGAGCTGATGCCCTCTTCTGGTGTGTCTGAAGACAGCTACAGTATACTCATAAACATAAAATAAATAATTGATTTTTTTTTTAAAAGAGAGATTCACAACAGGAAAATCCAACAGGGTCAGAGTGGTGGCCAGAGGAGGAGGGAACAAGGAGTGACAGCCAGGGGCTCAGGGCTTCTTTTAGGAAGCAGCAATTGTTCTGAGGACAGACAGAGGTGCTGACTGTACTACACACAGGAGTGACAACTGAGACACACTGTGAGAAACAGCTGGGTGATTCCACCTTAGTGAAAATGGAGCAGCAGGAGGCAACTTGGAGCCACTGACTCTGTGCTCGAGGGTGCTCGGGGGTACAGCATCCTCACGGCAAGGTAACCTCTCTGAGGGGGAGCTATGGGTGTGGCTGGGATCTAAAATTACTGCAGGGCCTGAAACTGTTGGGAAGAAGCTGAGGGTAGTGTGGCTGCTGGGAGGAGAACTGTTCCAGGAAGAAAAGGAGAAGTTGTCTTGGTGTGTGTGTGTGTGTCTGTGTGTGTGTGTGTGCTGAGAAACTGTGGTAGAGCCTGGCAGGGGGTGGAAAGAAGCGAGGGAAAAATAGACCTTTGGTTCTGGAACCTTTAGGCTTTTGGGTGACTCTGGCTTTAATGGTAGAGAGGTATTGCTCTATAGCTCAGACAGGGTACTGAGTGAGAGGGTCTTTGTGCCTGGCACTGGTACATAGGACCATGGCTCTGGCAAAAAGGAACTGAATGAACCACAAACAGGCTACAAGTAGCTAGTTTATAGCTATGAATCTTTATAAAAGTGGATGGTAAGGCAGAGTATGAAGATACCTGGATAGCGGTTGGTATCATGGCTTTTCCAGCTGGACCATGTGCTTTTGGGTTTTTGTTATGTGGCATCACATAAAGTACTGGAGTAGGCTATCTGCTATCCTCAGTCCAAAGCCATTCTATTTAAACCAGGGTCTAAATTCTTCCTGAATAGAGTTTCCAAACAGGAGTTAAAACATAAGATTCATCATCCATTCATCCACACCCATCTCTCCATCTACCATCCATCTCTCTATCCACCCATCCATCCATCCATCTCTCTATCCATCCATCCATCCATCCATCCATCATCCATCCATCCATCCATCCATCCATTCACCATTCATCTCTCCATCCACCATTATCCATCCATCCTATTCATCATCCAATCACCCATCCATTCATCTATTCATCCTCTATTATCTATCTATTCATTGATACAATCATTATCAACTACCCATCCACACCATCATCCTCTGGCATCTACCACTCCATTTTCATCCATCCACCATCCATGTCTCCATCCTCTGCACATATTCATACACACATCATACACTCCAAACATACACTCTTCTGCCCGGACTCCATTGGGCACCCTCATCAAGATCCCATGTACAGCCACTGGTTCAGAACAATACTTTACACAAGATGCTGACCTGGATGACAGAGTCCTTGCATGGTGTCGCTATGATACTGTCATATTTCCCTCGGGGTGTGTGGCACTTGCCAGTGTATGCCTTTGTGTGGCAGATGAGATGCTCTGACCTTGATCGTTGTGACTCAGTAGTGAAACCGCAAGCATAACTAACCCATGAAAACTCCAGCGGACACTGGGACATTGTTGTCCACTAAAAGAGAAACAGCCAAAGTTCTTGTGTGACCGAGCTAAGTGAGGCTATTTTGTAGCTATGTGAACAGATCACTTTAGAGATCATGCACGTCCAAAGTTAAAAAGTACCACAGAACCAGTTGCTTCTGGAATAGGCAACATCTCCCCCCATTGACCAACTGCTAAACATGGGCTGTGGCGGGGAGGCCTGGTCCTGTGCAGAGAATCCACAGAAAGGTCAGAGTTCCCCTTGAACACCCACGCAGTAGAGTGAGCAGCCTTTCCTCTTCCGTCTGCCCTCGGGCAGGTTTGAGGTGATTCCCACAGGCTGCTATGTAGACTTTCCCAGTCCCTAAGCACAGCATACACTTGCCTGCAGTCTTGCCTCCACCAGCTGGGTCTCCCTGAAGTGACTTAACCGGGAGCTGTTGACTAGCAGGGTACCAGGGTAGTTACCCCATGCAGGGTCAGAAGACATCTGTGAGTAGCCTGCCCATGAGAAGAGCCGGAGAATAGGATTGTGTGCCCATAGAACTCTTGGCTCCTCTCCCACCTGCTCAGCACAGCTGGGCATCCTCCATGACTCTCCCACACCAGGGACAGGCCAACTTTGGCTCAGCCTGCCCAGCCTTGCCAGGCATCCAGCCCACTTGATGTCAAGCACCCAGTCCTTCAGCTCTGAGGAACTATGCCAGGGCTTGCAGGATCATCAAGAACTCTTACTGGGCACTTGGATGGCAAAAAAACAAAACAAAACAACAACAACAACAACAACAAACCCCCAAAACTTTCGCAAACCGTGGCTCTGCGTTTCTGCCTTACAGGACCACACAGACTAGGGACATATCTCCTGCTCCCATCACCACCCTTTGAGTCCAGCCACTTTCCTTGGCTGCAATAGTCACAGCCACTTCGGATTTGGGTCTCTGCTAAAGGCCAGGATGTGGCCTCGTTGTTTGGATGTGGGCACAAGGAAGGGACAGTTATTTGAGCATCTTTGTAACAAGGGAGTCAGGGGTTCAATTCTCAACAGGGAAGCAGAGAAAGAACATGTGGGGTTATGTGGCATGTTCACCCTGGGGACCAGCAGCGTCTATGGGAACCGGCACAGAACAGCAGAAAGCATTGGACATAATGCTCTTCCTGTGACAAGTTAACACTATAGTGCCCCAGAGAAATGCTATGGATGGAATGGGAGCACCAGAGGGTTCTCATGCCCAGCTGGATGCTGGCACTACCCACTTGGTTAGCTTACATGGGTCTGGGGGAAAGCCAGACAGTTTCTGTCCCCATTTTACAATGAGAAAACTGGCTGGGCACAGGGATGTCTCCCTGCTGTCAAGAGTATTAGACGAGTTTCACAGAGCAAGCAGAACAGATGGAGATCTACAGTGTAGCTGGGAAAGGCAAGCCTCAGGGTGTGGCTAGAACAAACACGGCAGCCTCACCTGGGCCTCCACTCCTTTCCCCGGAGGGCCGTGTGGAAACCATATTCCTTCTCTCTTCATAGAATGGAGCAGTGGGGAACAGCAGCTGGGGAACTGAGGATGCTAAAGGAGTTGAATTCTGGTAGAACCATACATGACCTGCAGTCCCTGCTGTCCTGGGAACACAGTTACACTGGCCAGGGGCTAAAGCGAAGGGTGACCAAGGCTGCACAGACACAACACGGGGCCATCTGACCCCCTCAGCCACCTTCCCCCTCCAGAGTCGGGGCTTTCCAGATACTCAGAATGCACCTGGGTTGGAGGGTGGGGTGAACTCCCAGTTCCTCCTGGCTCCGGCAAGGCCTCGTGGCTCCTCCCCAATATGTTCAGGATCAGTCATGGTGGGGTGGGAGTTGGGAACCCTAGGAAGCGATGAGGGAGAGGTAGGGCTGGGGTGAGGGCCTTTGTCAGGATGGGCCTTTCCTCACCCAGTCCCACTGGGTCAGGACTTGCCTTTCTGTGTGCTGGTGGCAGGAAGGGAGCCTGGTATCAGCTCACTGCTGGGCAAACATTTCCTCTCATTGGTTCTGTGTCCTCCTTGAACTAAAGCCTACAAAGGACACCACTGTCCCCTGTGTCATTGCTACCCCTTATATCCTTCTGGGAAGATGTCCCTTGACTGGAAGAGGCTACTGTGTCCCTTGTCCTTTTGCCTTGGTGGGAGTTGGGACCTCCTTCCTAGGCTCTATCTCACCTAGAATCTAGGTTGCCAGGAGGCTGGAGGCCAACAACAGACACAGCAGAAGGTGCACCTCTGAATCCATGATCGAGAAGCCATTCTCTCTCTCTCTCTCTCTCTCTCTCTCTCTCTCTCTCTCTGTCTGTCTGTCTCTGTCTCTGTCTCTCTCTCTCTGTGTGTGTCTATCTGTCTCTCTCTCTCTCTCTGTGTCTCTCTGTCTCTCTCTCTCTGTCTCTCTCTCTCGCTCTCTCTTTCTCTCTCTCTCTCTCTCTCTCCCTCCCTCCCTCTCTCTCTTTCTTCCTCCCTCCCTCCCTCTCTCCCAATCCTCTCCCTCCCTCCCTCCCTCCCTCTCTCCCCATTCTCTCTCTCCCTCCCTCCCTCCCTCTCTCCCAATCCTCTCCCTCCCTCCCTCCCTCCCCATTCTCTCTCTCCCTCCCTCCCTCCCTCCCTCCCTCTCTCCCCATCCTCTCTCTCCCTCCCTCTCTCTCTCTCCCTCTCTCCCTCCCTCTCTCCCCATCCTCTCCCTCTCTCTCTTTCTTCCTCTCTCCCTCCCTCCCTTTCTCTCTCTCCCTCCCTCCCTCCCTCTCTCCCCATCCTCTCCCTCCCTCCCTCTCTCCCCATCCTCTCCCTCCCTCCCTCTCTCCCCATCCTCTCTCTCCCTCCCTCCATCCCTCCCTCCCTCCCCCTCCTGACGTGCATTGTAACCCCTGGTGACATCTGCCTCCTGCATCTAGGAATACTCACAGCCTAAGCTGTGCTTTGTGAGCATGTCATGGCTGTACATCTCCCCAGACAGTCTCCTTCCTCACCAGCGCTAGGCACACCCTTCTGTTGGTCTAGACAGGCTGAGACCCAGCCCTATGGAGCCAAATGCAACTGAGAGAAATGGACAGTGTGCCACAAGTAAATGTAGTAAACACCACAGAGTTGAGGAACTGCAAGGACCAGCTGCTGAAAAGATCGAGCAAAGGCCCTGTGTGTTTGCAAAGCAGATGGATGGCCAGAGGCCCCAGAGCAGGAGGGAGGGATGGGCTAGACAGGGCCATGGAGCAAGAGCCTCCCCAGGAGACCTGTGTTTGTCAGACCCATCATTCTTCCAATAGACATCAAGCAGTTTTGCTCGGTTAAGAGAGTAGCTGGAGCCTTCCTGTCCTTCAGAGTGGCCCTCTTGGGCTGGGTAGACCTGCATCTGGGCATTTCATGGGGAATTCACCAGCTTCTGTGTGGCTGATCACTATGCTGGCAACTCCTCCAAGCCCATTCCACTCCCAGGGGTGGGTGGGTCACTTTCAGAGGGACTTTCTCTCCTCCCCTGGCTTCCCCCACTGAGGCGGTGGACATTTCTAGAAGGAGCACAGGACAGGCATTCCCCTCAGGGATCAGAGACCAGAGGCCTATCTAGGTTAGCATGCCCACCAAGCCTTCTGCTCAACCTGTAGTAAGAACTGAAAGTTGGCCTTGCCTGAGGAGTAGCCATCGGAGGCCCCTCAGGGACACTTTCTCTAGGAAGCTGCCTGGATTGCACAGATTTCCACCTCCCTGGCCTCCAGCTTTGTCTTACTGCTGAAGATAGTGTGTGGTGTGCAGATGACAAGGCTGTCTCGCAGGAGAAACTGTCTTTTTGTCCCCAGGGCGAGAGAACACTAGGGCTTACAGCAGAGGCCTCTCTTTGCCTTACCTCACCTGGACTCTGTGTGAGTGGACGGGGGCGCTGTCCATCACAGCAGAGGGAAAGGAAGTCAGGTTGTGGGCCCCCACCTAGCCTCTGTATCCCTCCATTCTATCCTGGGGTCTCTGGCTTCCTCCCTCTGCCTGACTTTTGCAAGGTGCCCCTCATAATGGTCTTTGACTTTTCCACTTGTGTATCTGTTTCTGGCTTCCGGAGAGGACCTAGGATGCCCAAGGCCCCAAAGCTGGTCCTTTCACTCTGGAGCTGAGCTTGTGGGGCGGTGTCATTTACCACAGGAGAGATCTTTGCACTTGAACTCATGCGCCCTGAGTCTAGGTTGCAGGTTCAGCAAAGCATGCTGGGTGCTCTTGGGAGCCCCGGTATGGTATCACTGTGTGCTGTCTCTCAAAGCACAGCCTCACTCAGAAAGAAGCTCCCGAGACCATGTGGCCAGCAGGACGAGGTAGACATGGAGGCAGGGCCACAACTTATTGCTCCAGGTTTCTGAGCACATCAGGTCTGAGTAAGGAAGGAGAAGGACTGGAGGTCGAGGGTGGAGCTGGTGAGCCTAACAGGAAGGTCTCCATGAAGGCGCTTTGTCACAACATGGGTCAGAGGTCATCTTCACAGCACACAAACTTGAGTCAGACGCTACCATCTCCTTAAGCAGATACCGGTCAGAGGTCACTGTTACATCACACAGATACCGTCAGAGGTCACCTCATTTCAAGCACATGTAGGTGAGAGATCACAGCCATTCACACAGATTTAGGCCAAAGGTCGCCATTGTGTTGGCACATGAAGGCCAGAGGTCACCGTTAGCTCTCTGCAGATTCGCATGGGCTCACGGTTCCACTTTTTGGGACGTGTCACCTCAGACAATTTCTGTCACATTAGCCTTCTCCTTTGTGAGCCACCTCATCCCTGGCAAAGCTGGTTCTCGGCAACAAGCACAGAGGCTGGGCGGCCTACACAGAGGCTAAGTATGAAGTAGAAACATACGTGGGCTTATCTGCTGGCCTTTACTGTGGCTGCCCTGGGATGTTCTCTGTGCCCCCTGGAAGCTGGTGCCCGTGGGATCTGCCATGGAAGTAAGGCTCTGGTTTCCCTTAAGTGGAAGCTTCAGTTTACAGCAGACCTGCACCTGAACTAGGATGACCGGGATCAGTGTCTTTGACAGAGAGATGGCCTTAGAAAGATGCAGGCCCAGTGGGCAAGGCTGCCATAGATGAGGGGTGCCTAGATCCAGCAAGAGCTAGAAGAGGCAGGCTGGATGCTTTAGTGGAGGTGTGATCAACCCTCTGACAGCCTGGTTCCAGCCTGTGAGAGAACCTTTGGCCACTATTTCAGCCCCCTTTCATTCCTTGTTAGCACAGGGCCGGCTGCACCAGAACACCAGAATGAATGCACAGTCCCGAGTCATTCCTACAAAATGGCCCAATGTCTGCATGGAACCTGTGTGTGTGTCCTGAGTGTGATGGGTGACATGATCTCTAACACAAGTAGACAGACCGATAGGAACAATCACAAGAGAGCCAGTTCAGTTGTGGTTTTCTGGACTATTTTCTATTCAGGGTTAGTAGCATCTAAGCATGGGGATGGGGCCCATGGGTATTCAAGCTCAGCGACAGGAATGGTAGGAGGAAGAGCAGGGAGGGGGAGGGAAGAGGAGGAAGGCAGAGCAGGGAAAAGGAGATGGGGGTGGGAGAATGGGGAGGGGGAGAGGAAGGGGGAGGGAATGCTTAGTAGAATCCAGCTAGCTTAGGGTTGGGCTCAGAACTTCAATCTGGGCTGAGAGCCTCAGGGATCCTACCAATGTCCTTCTGTACCTTGTCCCTCGTGCCTCTGCCTGGGCTCCTCCACTAAGTGACACTCTCTACCTTCTGTTCAACGGACAGGGCCCCATGTTGCTTCTCTAAGGCCACATCAGCAAGCTTGGCTTAGTTTCTCCCCTACAGGGGAAGGGGATAAGTCCATCTGGGTCCTCTAGCTACAATGACAGTGGGTTCAAGGTCTCCATACATGGCACCTTCCTGGCCCTACTCCCGGGAAGAAAGCCACCATCCAACCTCCAAGACCCATGGCACCCATGCTATGTCTAGTGTACACAGTTGGACACCTAATAAACACTCGGTCTGCTAGTACACACAGTAGACGCCTGCAAACACTCGGCCTGCTTCTGGCCCTCAGCACTCTGGGGTCTGCAATAGACAGGAATGTCACACCAGCATTCCAAGGGGTGGGGTGGCCCTGTGCAGTGCTGACCCCTTGTTCCTTTCTCTGTCACAGAGGTGGCCAAAGTCCTTACCCTTGCAACCCGTCCACCTCACTCATAGCCCTCCATGTCAGCTCACAGCAGATTCCTACCCTGTCAACCATGTGCCCCGCTTAGGGTGTTCTGTATGTACTGGCTTTGTAGGGCAAGAGGTTGTTGGCAATCAACAAAGCCAATTAACCCATGTTCTGTCTCCAAGATTTTCAGATTTCTGGAGGGTTACAGACAGCTCAGAACCTTCTTAGTCATGCCTGCCACAGTGGTCCAGCTCCACATTGCCCCTGGTGGTGCTTTCTGACACTGCAGAGCCCCACGTTTGTCTCCTTGGTTGAGGTTTTTAGAGAGTTACTGGGACGCACAAAGTTGGGGCATAAAACTGGTGGTTGGGTATTCTGTCAGAGACATACACAGACTGTCTACTCTGGGCGTCTCCACTCCACCAATACCACAACCATATTGGAGGCACAGCCAAGTTCACATACATCTCGCAGCCCTGAGCTTCAAGGGCCACCCAAACTGTTCTATCCAAACCACACCTTATTCGACCTCCAGCTCCCTTCTTGCCTTCCTCTCAGTCTCAGAGGAGCCGTGTGGAAGACTGGGATAGAAGGGAGGAAGGACCTGGCCCGGGGCAGGAAGCAAAGGGGACAGATTTGGCTGCAGATCTCAGGGCACCGGGTCTATGAGGACACCCACCTGCAGAGTAATCACACCTGGGTCTGTGAACAGGCATATCTCTCCCAGGTGTCCTTGAATCCCCTCACCTGGCAAAAGCCAAGAATAAATAACACATGTTGTTGGGGAAATTGGGTCACATATACTCGGGGAATCATGATTTGAGTCCTATATGTTTCTGGAGACGTGGGGTTTGGATGTCTGGGCCTTGGGAAAGAGGCAGGTTTGGGTGAGCCTCACAGTGGTTCCCTCTGCAGAAAAGGGTGCCGTGGGCCCCGGGGTCTGGACAGGAATCTGACTGCCACGCTACAAGCATCATGGGACTCAGAACTATGGGCTCAGCCAGGTTCCAAAGGCTGCCTGGAGTACTGCCATGTGGCTAAGTCAGGGATGGAGCCACCTGCTTGCATCTCTGAGTCCTTGAGGTTCTTGGACTGAGGTCAGAGATTCAGGGGAAATGGCAGTTTGTCGAGTCGCCCCCCAGAACTCCCTCCCTAAAGCCAGCAAGAGACAGACCCTCATTTCCCCCACTGCTCTGCTAGAAGTAATGCTAATGTAACTGGGCCTGCAACGTCCTGCCCTCGACCTCCTTGGCCAACCTGCACGGAGGCTTTGCATTTAGAAGCATCTGAGAGCCCCTGGGTTCCAGCATAAGCCCCCACTGGGAAGACATAGCCCATTCCCTCCTACACAGAGCCATGCACCTGCCTCTGGGTGGGGCCAGGACCCAGGCTTGGCACCTGCCCCAGCTGTGAGGGACGCTTCCCTGTTGGTGGTGGGACTGTGTTGATATTTGAGGTAGGTCAACACAGCCACGCTGTCAACAAAGCTGGGTACACACAGCAGCTTGGAGATGTCACCTTCCTGTCACCTGCTCCACCTGTTCCAGCTTCTGTCTCTTTAATCTTCCCCATTCATTCCCTTCCCCAGCCTCTTACCTGGGCTTCCATTCTGAAGACCCCGGGGTCCTGATAGGAGTGCCCCGCTCTCCAGGGTGGTGGATGCCTGGGCCATGGAGTTGTAGATGGAGCAGGAGACTGATGGGTGCTTGGAGCTGGAGAGAGATGGCCCACCTCCAGAGCCCACCCTGGAAACAATAGGAGGGGTGGGGGAGCTTTGGTGTCCGGGAGCCCTGTGCCTGTTCCTCGGAGGCTCCAGGCCCTTTCTAGTCACTACAGCCGGCAGAACTGGGTTGCGGCCCTGGACAGAGGATGGGAGGCTGCAGGGCCTCATGTGACATGGGGCGGGCTTGGGGACAGCATGGGGGAGGTCCTCCTGCAGCCTTCAGGGGTGAGGCAGCCAGCTGTGTCACAGTGATAATGCGGTGGGGGTCAGGGGCCTGCAGCTGTGCCCAGTGCTTCCTCAGCAGGAACCATCTGCCTGGTTGCTGGTTCTCCCTCCACCATGCCATTCCGGTCTGACTTTCCAACAACTTCCTCTTATCCCGCCTGTAGCCCTGAGACCTCCCACTGGGCCAGTCTGGTGTGGCTCATGGAGTGTGTTTCCTCAACCCTGGGGTAATGTCCATCCTGGCCAGAGTCTCTGGCTCATCTATCTTCCCATGGGGCATAGCTCTTCCGGTGGCCTGGGAGGTCCAGAGACTCCACCCCCTTTGCCTGCCTTCAGCCAGGCTTTGCCCAAAAATCCCCTTCTATTTGCCATCCAATAAAAGGCCAACGGAGGCAGAGTCAGGAGTGAGCCAGGTCAGGACAGCCTCCTGTCCACCCATGGCTCAGGTTGGTCTCTCCATCACTGTCAGGGGTTCTCTGGTCACCTCTCTCCTCTAAGAATCTCCATTGTCACCTTGTGTCTGGCCTCAAACAGGATCAGGGTCACAGTCTCCCAGCTGGTGGAAACACAGTCCTGCACTAGCTTCCCTAGGGGAAGCTTGAGCCAAACAAGCCACACATAGGCAGTTGGCCCCTTGGCCTGGCAGCCTGGGAAGGCTGTCTACTTGGGAGAAACTCCAGGTCTCTTTCCAGCTGGCTCCCAGCAGAAATAATGCTATTATTGGTTCCAGAGAACGCTATTTACTAAATGGTGATAAAACTATCGGGTGGTTTCATGGGAAGAAATAATGTTCTCTTAAACCCGCTAGGGGTTCCCAGACATGGTTCTAGGGTGCTACCAGGATTGCTATGCTTTGCTTTGATTTAATGTTTAGGTTGTTCTTGTACATAGTTGGTTACTAAAAACCCCATGTTTCATGTCTCCCTGGAGGTCACTGTCTTGGCCTTTGGGTGCCTTGAAGTTAAGGGTGGTACAGCAAGCTACATGCTTAGGCCTTGAGTTGGAGACTTCCAGAACGTGGAGTCTGCTTGCCCCTTCTACCCTGCTGGCTGACTTCTCTCTGCAGAGTTTGAGGAGAGAGGACCCTGCTGTGAGCTAGGACAGTCTACCGGTGTCAATATGTTCCCTGTGTTCTGATGGGGTCAACTGAGGGTACTGGATTGTGTCTCTTTATTCTCAGTGCCAACAGTCCTACCAGGGCTGGTGCCAGGGTCCTGGACCTCTGGAGAGAAAGGACAGGGTTGTGTATGCTCACAGTTCCCAGAGTCAGGGCAGCTAAGCCACAGCCCCCCCCCCCAATATATCAGAGTGAGTGAGCCAAGGAAGGTTTTGGATCAGGGGCAGTGAGGAGTTTTGGGAGACAGCCCCTCACCCATGAGGCAGCAGGGCTGGACCCTGGGTGCGGCTGGTGGGAGTGGGTGGCTCTGAGGCAGATGTTCCTGGCTTGCACCTGTGGGGCCCACAGATGGGACACTTCCGCTTTCAAGAGGAGGCCCAGAATTGCTTACTGCCCTGTCCTCATGCTTTTTCAACCAGCGGGTCTCACGGAGGTGAAGTTTGAAAGAGAAGAAAGTTGCTCACAAGTGGGGGGCTGCCCCAGCACCTGGGGGTGATCATCCGCTCGCTATGCCCCTAGGAGGGCAGTTGGTGTTTGTGGGGAAGTAGACGTTGGTTGTGGCTTTCTGCACTGGGTGGTCCGATAGATAAAGAGGGGGAAGGAAGTGGCTGCAGAGAGCTTGAGGGGCCGTGCTTCCCTGCAGAAACCATGGCCGTCTGTGTCTGCACTCGGCTTTCTGTCAGGGCTTGGGGGGCTCTCTCCTGTTCTCTCACACTCTTCCCCTACCAGGGTGGCCAGATGTCAAAATGGCCTTGCTTCTGCCTTCTGGAAACTGCAGGAGACAGCTGTCCATCAAAGGTCCCAGATGATGTGACTAAGTGATTCCAGGTTGGGGCTCCAGGCAGACTTCCTTCCAGGCCTTTAGGGATCCTGGGTCTAGCCAGAGAGCCAGGAGTAGGGGTGCAGAGGCTGTGGAGATGGAAGGCAGGGAGGATGCTCTGCTTACGTTGTCTCTTCTCCTAGATTATGAGACTCTATGAATGCTGGGTAGATAGATGACTAGATGTCATGGGTGGATGGGTGGACAGACAGACAGATGGATGAAAAGGTGAGGCTACGCAAGTCTTATAGCAACTAGCTTTACACAGAAAGGATAGGGTCTCTAGTCACTAAACCCATAAAAGAGGGCTGTAAGTCCTAGCTGCCCCAGATTAGGGGGACAGTGACATGTGCAGCTCCGTGTGAGCTGAGTGGCAGGCCACCAACTTCTGCTTTTAGGTCCCAAGTAAGGTGTATCTAGTTAGGGTGGGTGACAGGTGAGCCTGTCCAGTGCTGGCCACCAACCCTGCCCTGTGCAGGGTGGGGCTGAGTAAACTTGGAACCAGAGAGCAGGTGACACTGCACGTGGCTGGGTGACACGTGGAAATCCGGGACAGGGACTGTGGTCATCAGATGTACATCTGGAGAGGACAAGCCTGCTTTTGGGTCCCTAGGCAGGAATTAATCCCACGTGAGGGCTGGGCTAGAATTAGGGTCCTTGTCTTTTAAGGACTTGCTTACACCTCTGGTAAACTCTACGGGTGCTTCTTAAGGTGCTTCTCAGAACAGAAATAAATTCAGCAAACCGCACAGGAAGCACGTCTGCCGAACACCTGGATGTGCAAGGCCTGCCAGTGACCTCGGAGAACCCACTCAGCCTCTGGTGAGACACAAGTGTCAGCATTACGGCCCCCAGCACATCACCCAGAGGCTCAGCAGGGTTACTCAGCAGCTGTAAGTGGGCTGGGATTTTCCAACCAGGCTTTACCCAGATTGGTTGGATCTATGGGTGTCTATGACCCTCACCTTCAGGCACAAAATCCAATCTACTTTGGCTACTGTTACATCAAGACTGGGTCCCTCAGCCCCAGGAAACAAAGGTTCCCCAAGGGAGAGTCCAGCCTCTATACAAACCAGCACTCTCTTCAGTGACCGAGAGACTCAGGTATCCTGAGAGCCTGTGTGCTGCCTGCCCATTGGTGGGGAAGCCCCTTCTGGAGCCACTTTCTCTTTAAGGGGCCAGTGTGTAGGGCAGCCCCTGGTTTCTTTATGACTGTGAGGTTGGTGCTGGAGGCTCACCCTTCTTGTGGAGTTGCTCTCCTCAGCAATCTGCTCTAATTTCACTTCCTTTGCGTCTGGGAAGCCAGAGGTGCAGCTGGCCTGGGCAGCAGGTGCCTGAACCACAGAGGCAGAAACAGGGGCAGAGACTAGAAAAGCTCCCTTAGGCTTGAGCACCGTTTCCTTTATAATTTCTTGTTCCATCTACCCTTCTTTGGTGTTGAAGGGGGCTCTGAAGGGAGCCTTAAATAGGCTTGGACAGTGTACTCATGTTCTAGAACATTCCGAAGACCCTGTTGCCCGTAGCCAACGCATGGAATAAACGGGCAGACCTAGAGTCTGGTGCCTGCTGGCCAGCCTCGCTCAGGGCCTCCAACCCCACCTTTACAGCCACACCTGTACAAGCCACGCCCTTCCCCCCCGTGGGTGGGCTGTTTGCAGGTGTGTCGTGGTCTTGGCAGTCTCAGCAGAACTGGCCGAGAGGTGTTCCAGGCACCTGCAAGGATTTGGGAGACTCATGGGGAGGGGGGCAGATTTTGCATTGCTTTTTAAAATGAAGTTTCTAGTAACATTTTCCTGTGCTGCAGTGCAGTGCCCGTGCTCCGACCACTTGCTTTCACTCAAGTAGCCCAGGCTGACCTCCAGCTCACTGTGTAACCGAGACTGGTGTTAAGCCCCTGATTTTCCTGTCTCTACCTCCCGAGTATTGGAATTACAGGCATCACTACCGTGTCTGGCTGATATCGATCTTCTTAAACATCACATAGGGTTGGTGGAATTGGTCAGTGGGCAAACATACTTGCCAGTAAGCTTGACAACCAGAGTGTAACTCCTGAGACCTGCATAGTGGATGGAGAGAGCACACACGTACATACATACACATGCATGTGCACACACACGCATCACACTCAGCACTCAGTACATGAGCACACACACATACACAGAGACACATGCACAGACAGACACACTCAGACACAGACATATACATAAACATACACATGCACACATAGACATCCACTCACATATACCTACATGTACAGATACACACACTTACATAGACACACATGCACACACACTTGCACAGACACAGAAACAGAAACACACGCACAGACACACACACATAGAGAGTGTAGAAGATGTAATAGGAAAATTTTAAGTCAGGTTTACCTCCCTCCCCCCAAGGTCCAGACTGTACTGTTCACAAGCAGCAGCCTCTCCATGGGTTTCTGGATGCTCTCCTTGCTGAGTGTCTGGTCTCATGAAGGTAGTACGCTGTGGACCCAGCCTAGTGGATATGACGGTGGAGAGGCTGCTTTTCCTACGCTTCAAATTTCTTTCCCTTTCCTCTTCGACTTAATCTTTTCATTGGCACACAGAAACCAGTTGCAGTGTCCAGAGCAGTGACTCTGAACCCCTGGGGCTCAGCCAAGCCCACGGTTCTGTTCCTTGAACATCCACTGTCCCTAGATCCCAAATTCTATACAAGGCACGAACGCTATCTTACCCCGTGTGTTCATACAATTCCAGACACTGCATAGGGGTGAAGGCAAAGGGCCAGAGGTAGCCAAAACTGTCTTAGTCACTGTGAAGACACCATTGACCAAGGCGATTTATAAAGGGGAGCATTGTACTGGGGGCATTGTCATCATGATGGGGAGGGAGAGAGCCTATCCCAGCATGAGCTTTTGAACTCTCAAGGGCATCACCCTCAGAGACATACTTCCTCCAACAGGCCACACCTCCTACTCCTTCTAAGCTTTTCAAAGAGTTCCACTCTCTGGTGGCTAAGCTATGTGAGCCTATGGGGGCCATTCTTATTCAAACTTTGGCAGCCCCTCTCTCTCCATCTGGAGGGGAAAGACCTGGAATTGGGCCCAGGTGGTGCTGTGACAGCTCACACTGTGCTAGGGAAGTCCTCAGAAACCCATTGTCTCCCCTCCCCCTACAGGCTCCCACAAACCTGCTCTGTCACGGTGTTTGCATTTTCTAGAATATTTTGTGGTCATAATCAACACCAAATCTCTCTCCCTCTCTCTCTCTCTCTCCCTCTATCCATCCCTCTGTCCCTCGCTCCATCCCTCCATCCTTCCCTTTGTCCCCCCCCTCCCTCCTTGTCTTTACATGCTCATCGACCCGGACTGGCTTTGAACTCCTGGTCCTTTGGCTTCCACTTCCTGAGGTGTGGGCCATTGTGCCAGGTTTATGCAGTTGTGGGGTTAAGGTGTAGGACATTGTACATGACAGACAAGCACTCTACCAGCTGAGCATCTACCCTGAACCTACCCTTAATCCCTCGGAGACGCCTCCTTTCCTTTATTCTTCTGTGTCCAGTGGTGTTCTATGAGTGACCACTGTGTGTCTCCCACCACATCTCTAGATATTGGTGATTTGGAGTTCGGGTCATCTCAAAAACAAGGGTCTCTGTGCCAGAGGGACTGAGCACACATATGTTCACCATCACAAACCTGTCCTGAAGATGATAGCTCCAAGAGACCACCCTGACATCCACATCCTGGCCTCCTAAGAAACTGACTATTTTCTTTTAGGAGCACGCCCCAGCTGCACTGTTGGGAGAAAACCCAGGCCTGAGCAGGCAGCCTATGGCCAGTCAGTGGGCACCCTCTGTGATCCTATAGGTTCTGGGATGTGAACCTGTCCTAGGTTGCCGGACATTGCTATGAGAGAGAAGCTCACATGCCACATAAGGACAGCGGAGGCGAGAAAGAGACACCCAGACAATGTGAAGGGCAGATTCTATTGTATCTAAGCTTCAGACCTGGCAGGAAATGAGAACCTCAGAACCTCTGGCTCTTTATGGGTGGAACCAGTTCCATGCAAGCAACCCCAGTCCCTGCCCTGGAGGGACCCAACAGAGGTTGCAGGGAGAGACTCCCTCACAAGCTTCCCCTCTCTTCTCTGTCTCCTCTCTTCCTCTTTGGTTTCCCCGGCATTCTTGGCTTCCTCAGGCTCCATGGCCTTCCCAGGACAGCAGAGCATCAAGCAGGGGCTCCTGACTTCCTGTTCTCTTCCCCAGCATCCCCTTTGTTCTTCTGAGAACCTCATTGGGAGCGGTCAATTGCTCTGTCTACCCATTCCACTGTAGTAACACAGCATGGCCCATCTGTCCCATCTGGCACTGGCCCACAAATCTTTGTTGGGAAGGTTGTTGTTTTTTTTCCCTCCAGGAGTAGGGTGGGGATGACTTGGCAGTTGCCCCAAGGGAGACTGTTGTGGGTGGAACAACAGAGACTGGACGACCAGAGCCCACACTGGATCCCTGGAGATGTCTGAGACTCTCCTGGATGTTGGTGTTCTAGTGCTGAGCAATCCTCTTGGGGTGACCAGTGTATGTATGTGGTGGCCAGTTGTAGTCGAGACAGTCCAGATGGACAGATGCCAATCTGCGGTTAGAAACCACAGTCTTTGTGGATAGGTTGATTTGGGCTTGACCTTGTCACCTGCTCCTGGCCCCTCTCAAGTAGGCCAGTCTGAAGCAGCAGAGACTATATCTGCCCTATATCAAGCTCAGACATCCTTCAGGGTTAATGACCACACCATGAAGCGACACAGACGTGCCCTTTATACTGGGTCTCTGTATGTTTGGGGTTGAGCATGCTTAGTGCATGGGGACACTTGTGTAAGGTCCCTGGGGCGCTGGTTTTCCTGGGAACTCTATTGGACTAACCAAATGCCAGACCTCTGGGTTTTTAGGGGTTTGTGGGTGTGGGGGAGGAGAAAAACCTGGAGATCTTTCTAATTAAGGGTCTGAAAACTCTTCTGTGCTTACGCTGGTCCGTGTGCTATTCAGGACTTGGCAGGTGTAGCTCTAGCCTCTCCAGGGCCTTTGTACACACAGGGCACTAGGCTCCGGACACTCCTGCTATGCCCTGGCTCTCCTTCTGTGTGTGCCTTCAGTCAACTTTCTCAACCACCTCCTCACGGCCAACCTTCACTGTGCCCTTCCTCCACCACCTCTAGCCTAGCAGGTGTCATTCTGACCCGACCAAAGTATCAGGAATCCACCTGGCAGCTCAGGGCCACTGAGTGGTGTTTAGGAAGCAAAACAGATGCTGTGTTGTTCCAGATGCTGTTTCTTTGTTTCTTTCTAGATTTATTTTTATCCCTCAGCCCCTGTGTGTGTGTGTGTGTGTATGTGTGTGTGTGTGTGTGTGTGTGTGTGTGTGTGTGTGTGCAGATGTGCATACAGGTATTTGAAGAGACAGAAGGAGGTGTCATGTCTGCTGGAGCTGGAGTTATGGTGCTGGGAAGAAACCTTGTGTTCTCTAGAGGAGCAGCAAGCTCTCTTAACCTCTGAGCATCTCTCCAGCTCTGTATTGTGCTTTCTAGGTGTGAACCTAGAAAATTCATGTTGCCCCTTTTCTGTGGTCTCTCTTAGAAGCTTGGGGACACCGACCCTACCATTCACCAGACAGGCTCTTTCAAACCTCAAGGAACAGCTTTTTCAAACCTCATGGGAGCTATCCCGTATCTCACTTGAGAAATAAGGAAACAAGCCAGCAAGCATCCAGGGTTGTCTGGGTCATACATGGGTGCAGGGCTGGGGTAAAGAAGGGTGGGGTCAGAACATGGCCTGTGTAACAAGTGTCCCCAAGCATGGTGTGTACTCTACCAGTCAGGCTGCTGATAGCACCTGGGTTCTACCCTGGCATCTCAGTGGAGGAGGGAACAAGGCATTATGGGTTTCAGAAGACAGAGGTAAATATTGCAGGAATGTGGCCACAGTCTAGGGGTCACCAGGATTATGGGTAGTTCCTGGGACCTGAGAGACAGGCTGCTTTATCAATAGCTTGGTTGCATAACAAGACCACAGTAAAGTTTCCTTAATTCCAGAGGCTGGAGTTTCACGCTCAAGGTGTAGTCAAGCTGGTTTTGTTCTGAGGCCCCCCTCCTTGGCTTTGCTGATGACCACCTACTGTGGAATCCTTAGAGACCTCCACATAGCCAGATGTCTCTGTACCCACAATGTCTTCATACAAACATCTGGGTAGAATGGTTGGAAGAGGTAGGGCACTGCCTTGTGGGTCTCAATTTTTTCCTTTCATTTTATTGTTTATTACTTTTAATTGCGTGTCCTGTGTGGATATGTGCACATATGTGAACACAGTATGCCAGAGGCAGTGTGTCCCCCTGTGTTACAAGAGCTTGTGTATCACCCAGTGCAGGAGCTGGGGACCAAACTCAGGTCATCTGCAAGAGCAGTATGCACTCCTAACCACTGGGCCATCTTTCCAGTCCCCACAGACCTCATTTTAATTTTAACATTAAAGCTCACTTTAAGCTTTAATGCAGTTAACGCTGAGAAGTTAAAACTTACAAGCTCTGGCTCTAATATCAGGAGGTTCCAGGAAATCGAGGGGTTCAGAGTCCCACTCAAGAGAGGTGTGACTCTTCCCCAAACCTTTGAGGGTGAGTGCCCTATCCTCATCCTGATCTCAGACATGACTTCAGACTGGGCTGTTTCCACCACCCCGAAGCTGTGGTCCTCTGTGACAGTGGCTACAGGACATTTTCACAACAAGCTCTGTGGTACTTACTGTCTGTCCTCACTTTGAATATGGAAGCTACCTGAGTGGACTTGGGTGACCCCTGGAGGTTAGCAAAAGTGTCTGAAGCCAGGGTTCTGTACCCTGTACGCTTGCCCTACCCCCACTCACCAGCACCATTCACCAACATTTCTCAAGACCCTACTGGAAGCTGGAAGCGGCTAAGGGCGTAGCGTCTGTCCCAGGGGTTGGCGTCACAACAGGGAGATGGGGGAAAATTCAATCCATGGAATAACATGACACAAGACGGCTGTGGAGGAAATGACAGGAGCCATGGCCCCGAGAGATGTGACATGATGTTAGGCAGGAAAGACTTCTTGGAGAGGTTACTTGAGCCTATGACCCCATGTGACCCATGTGAACTGCACATGCTCGGTGGGGGAAGCAGCTTGGAGTAATGCCAGGAGCAGGTGCAAAGGCCCCAGGGCAGAGTGCCTTGCAGGGTGGGTGGCGGCCAGCCAGCCTGCCTTCTTGTTCACTCTGGGCTCTGTGGAGCTGCGCCTGATGAAGTTGCATCGTGCCTCCCAGGTGGTGAGGACAGACGCCCAGGCTGGCTTGAGGCAGAAGCATGGCACACGGGGACATATTTGGATGTAAATATTTTCAGCCGAGAGAGCAGCTGGGAGATGAGGCCTCATTGGGAGCATCTCTGCGGAAGCCTAGAGTCAGGGCCAGATGGGTTCCTCCCAAGCTGCACTACCGTGCTCCGGAGGCTGTGAGGCAGGGTGGTGAGTCCAGGCTGTTCGCAGGCTGTTGGGAGCCTGGTGAACAGGCCTGGGTTCCAGCCTGTCCCTGGCTGGATATGCCCACCTCCCTTACCTATTACAGGTTGCATTTGCTGCCCTGGCTGTGAGGATTAAAATAGGCACATATGCAGGGGGACCTTGGCAACCCAGCTAAGGTGCTGCACACATCCCTTGATGCCATCTTGCTCTCTTTCTCTTCTTCACGTCTCCAACCCTCGTGGGCCTGAGGTTAGGAAGAAACTGGTGTGGTAGCCAGATGGCTCTTATGGGAGCATGCATGCCCTCAGGGTTCTTCCTGGCTAACTGAGGCGTCTCAGAACTCCTGCCCCGTGTCCCCCTGAGGATTGAACGTCCTCCAGAAGACCTGGAGTGTGGCTGAGGACCAAATCGTGGACAGATGGTACCCGTCTCCAGTCAGGACATGTACTGGGCTGTGTGGTTCAGTGGTCAATGCTCCCTGGTAGCATAGGACCCTAAGTTCCTGCCCAAGATTGCAGAAAATCCAGTAATAAAATAGAAGACACCCGCTCCGTCTCTCTTCTAATCAAGGTCAAGTCACAAGCTCTGCACATGGAACTGAAGAGCCCCCTCAGTGCCCACAACACTCATGGGATCTCAACCCTTTATTTCCTCATGGCCTGTCTGAAGTTCTTCCAGACAGACAGGAAGTTCCGAGACCTGAGGTAGAGAATGTGCAGACATGGCCAGGAGCAATGTTTCTCACGGGTCTCAGTCAAGAACTCTGAGTGGGCAAAGTCCAGACCCAGGCCCACATGGCTGTGACTGGACCGGATGTCTGGCTGAGGCATGTGGAGGCCGTGGTGTCCTTAGAGGGACTCTAGCTCTTTCCAGTCCCAAGTTCTGACCGTCTCTGCTCAACTGGCTTGTCAACCCACAGTCCAGGATGGCCCCTGAAGCTTTAAAGTTCACAATTTCTCACCACTACATTCACAGAGGAAATTTATTCCCAGAAGCCTCTGGGAAGGTCTGCATGTTGACTTACCGTGACTGGACATGGCTTTCCAGGGAGGCTGACTGGGCCGGAGGGCCCTTGCTTTGGGCAGCGCACAGAGATGCTGTGCTCGTCTAAGAGAGAAGGGATAAAAGCAAGGCCCAGAGGAGGCTAGGAAGGCTGGCTTCAGACAGGAAGAGATGAAGGTTGGGGAAAAGCCCCAGACAGGTTGGCTGCCCACCCTCAATAGTGGGGACCTGTAGGGTGAGCACAGTGGACCAATTCATCCCCAGCATGCCACAGTGACACCCTCTTGGGCCTTACTGTGCACTGGGGCAACACAAGACACCTGGCTGCCCCTGCTGCTCCTGCTGCCCCTGCTGCCCTGGCTGTCCCTGATGCCCCTGTTGCCCCTGATACCCTGGCTGCCCTGGCAAGCCTAGGAGCAGTGATGAGAGGTGCTCAGACCTGCAGAGCCACGAGCTTCCCTCCTGGACAAAGCATAGAGCTGCAAACACCTGGACCCCAGGGTGCCCTTCATACATTCTCCATATGGGTCACCAAACACTGTCCTACTGCCAGCTGTGTGCATGTTGGGGACGTGGGTCAGGGCTGAGTAGTATTTTCAGGGCTCTGTTGTCCCTTCTGAATACCGTGGGGTCTTCTGTACCATGTGGCTTTGCTGGAAGTCTGAGTATGTGAGGAGCCCAGATGAAGGACCTGAGTTCGAATCCTCGCCTTCAACACAACACAGCCCTGTCCTGTTTCTTTACAGGATCCTGTGTCAAGCCTTCTTGTTGCTCCTCTCATCCCCACGTAATGAAGAAAAGAGCCGAGGCTCCGTGTCCCAGTCCAGGACCAGGTGTGACCAGCACACAGGCCGGGGGCGGGGGGAGGGCACCATGCAGGGCACAGCTTGCTTGCTGGCTTAGGGTTATTGTACTATTGGAGTATTTTCCACACAGCCCCAGCTTCCTGGAGTTCTCCAAGGTCGGAGTATGGTACCCGCTGGAAAGATAGTCCATGTGGGACTCAAGATATTGGCTGAACCAGCAGCAGACCCTATAGTCCTTGCCAGTCTTAGGTCCCCCCTGGTAGGAGGCAGAAGCACCACTGTGCACAGGCAAAACCAAACAGCTTCATATTCCACAGCCATGTCTGTGATTTGGGCCATCCTCCCTCACTGCAACAGGCCTGGGCAGGCGTTGGGAGAGGAAATGTCAGTGCGGCCAGGAGGCCTTGGCCACAGGGGTGGGCTACCTTCCTGTGCTGGGCTTCACAGCCAAGCATCCTCTCTCCCACTTCCCAACATGCATGGCCACTGGGGTCATTGTCTCACAGGATCTGGTTGGAACTCTGAAGCTTGGGCACACACCCACATCCGCAGCCTTATCTCCTTCCTGGGAACTTCCCCAGGCCAACCAGAAAGGTGGCAGGGGTTGGGGGGGGGAGTGGGCGTGGGTCTGGGCTTTCCTGCTTCGACTTGATTAAAGGACGCAGCAGTTGCTTGGTGGCAGAATCGGCCAAGGCACTCGCCCTTTGGCTCAGCTTTGCCTGAGTTTATCTTCCAGGGCTCAGCCTGACAGCCAGCCGTTGTTGCTACTGGGATGAACTGAAGGGCTCACACCATTGTCTTCCCCAGCAACCCAGCAACATCTCTGGCCTGTGTGCATGGTCCTCAGCCTTAAGATGTCACTCAATCCCTCCTTCCATGTCTACCTTCCTCTCCTACCCGACCACCCAGGGCACCTGCGTTGTGTATTACTTACACCAGCCCCCAAGTCTAACTGAATCCAAAAATACTAAGCTGGGGCCCATCTGTCCGCCAACTGATGAGCACAGATGTGCCGCGGATTTCAGAGGCGACTGGCAGACAGTCAAGGCTGTTAGAAGCAGCACCTGCTGCCTGCTCCCCAGCTCCCCATTCTGCCCTACTCCCAGCCCCCCCAAAGCTTCCGGAAGAGGCCAAGGGAACATCCTGGGGCTGACCTACAAAAAGCTTCACCTACCATCTGGGAGGGTCAGCGATGCCGGTCCAGCTGGGGCCCTCTGACCTGAGCTCCTACTTCGAACCTGACCTGACCGGGAGGCTGTGACTCTAGCATAGGACAACAGCTGGGCATGCATGGGCACCCCAGGACCTTTACACCTGCCTCCTGCCTAGAACACCTTCCCCAGGGGGCCAGATGACCCTCACCTCTGCTGCCTTTATCTCTCTGCTCAGATGCTGTCTGGGCTTAGCTAAGCTAATGGTCTGCATTTTGCTTTGGGTTTCTTGTTGAGAGAGGTCTACACACATGGTGTGTAGGTGCTTTAGCCCATGGTGGTAGTGGCAGAAGGAGGGAGAGCGACCAGGAGGCCATGAAGATGCTGCCACATGTGGTAGAAGGGATCGGGACAGCATTTTCCTGGAGGTGAGATCACCCTTCCAGAGGCCATTTTTCAGCTCTGCCGATGCCGCCCCTTACTCTGACAGTGCTGCCTGTGTGGGTGGCTTTTTATGAAGTTATTGTGATGCAGTTTGTAGGTGGCTGAAAACTTGATGTCTTGGATGGGAACCAAAAACTGCCCAGAGGGAACCTGGTCTCTTAGGCTGGAGAATAAGATTGTTGGAGACATGTGGGCTTGATCGAGTGTTAGGGACATTGCAGCCAGAACAGTAGAGACTCCCGACAAGGCCTATTACAATCGTCCTCCTCTCAGTCCCCCCCCCCCTTTTTAAGTAAGATATATTTGTTTATTTTATGTATGGGAGTGCACTGTTGCTGTCTTCAGACACACCAGAAGAGGGCATCAGATCTCATTACAGATGGTTGTGAGCCACCATATGGTTGCTGAGAATTGAACTCAGGACCTTGGGAAGAGCAGTCAGTGCTTTTAACTGCTGAGCCACCTCTCCAGCCCCCTCCTCTCAGCTCTTATCTCGGCTTTCCAATGTGGCTTGGGTACTGTGGATAGCTATGGAGACTGTGGATGGGCAGGTGGGGTCAGTGTCCTTTTGAGAAACTATCTTCTACACCACTGGCCCCTCCCCTGATAGTCATATGTATGATAAGGCCACGAGTCTCCTCAGGACAAGGAGGAACAACCATCACCATACCACATGGCAGGCATCGATGTCCTCTGGTCCCCAGATGGCTGAACTGTGGACCCAGTCAGTCCTCATCATGTGGTCCCTGAGCGGTGACATCCCAGAAGCAGTCATGGCCCCTAAGCCAGCAGACTCCAAGTCACTCCCTGACACCCCACACAGGGCTGTAGCAAGGACGACAGAACTCTGCCTGGGCCTGGCTCCTCACTCCAACTGCAGCACCCTACCTGACTATAATCATTAGGAGCCCATTTGCCCATCTGCAAAATGTGTGACAGAAGGAAGTATTTTACTGAGGTTTCTCCAGCTCCCTGAAGAGTTATTAACTATATGTCTGCCTGACACTCAGGCATGTATGTTTTGAAGACAGCAAACATGTGGTTGGCACATGTGTGTGATGAACACATTCGTTTACAAAGCTTGTTTACACATGCCGGTTTCTCGGGGTGTACTTACCCTCACACCCCGACAGGTGGCTGTGGCTCTTGTTTTATTTGGTTTTGTATCGTCCTGGCCTTTTAGCTGTGATGTGCACACCCAAAGGACCAGGCCTCCATCGCCTTCCTTTCCTTCCAGGCCCATCTCCCACCTTTCTACTTCCTCTCTATGAGCATCCCTTAATAGCTGCCTTCCTCTTCCCCTGAGCAGGATCAGACATAGCTCTGCCTCCTTTGTAAGGAGCCAACCTGTCTCGCTTTCTTATTCTATCCTGGCTTGAGCCTTTCTTCATGATCTAAAAAGGAGCACACATTTATTCCCGGCCCCCTGATCTCGTTAGTCTTGTTTAAATGGCTTCAACAGACGCTCAAGTTACCCTTGACAGGGCCTTGAGACTGAGTTAAAATACATCTGTGACTGGAGACCACTGATGAATTAATACACAAAGACCCTAAAATAAAGCCTGTCAGAGCCAACATTCACCTTGAAGGATCCCAAGCACACCCTAATGCTGCGGGGTCTGTGCTTTGTGACAATGTGGCCACTTAGGGACAAACTTCCTCTGCCTTGTCTGATACCATGAGGAACCAGGAGCTGCACTGGCCCAGGCTGCAATGTACAAGACCATTTGACATACTGGAATGATTTCCAAGCCTTCATGGGGCCTGGGTGGGTCTGCTTGGGACATGTCAGCAGGATGCTGTTCGATCATCCTGACCCGCCTTAGTGTCCAGAAAGGTTGCCCATGGTTAGTCAGTAGCATGAGGCATCGAGGCGGCTGTAGCTTTTATTGTAGCTTTGTGCGCCTTCCCTGTGCCTACTAACTCCTAACCAAGAGCTACAGACCCACCTCTGCTCTGAACCCCTGCATTTCCCTGAACACAGGCACAGTTGTGTTCCAAGTATGACCAGGTCCTCTCTGCATCCTAGGGTCCTAGGAAGGGTAGAAGCCCCACTCAGCAGGCTCCTGACTCTCCGGGTAGCTGCAGCACACGGCAGCCTGTTCCCTCTACAACTCCAGCATACTTTCCCTGCCTGCTTACAGCACCCAAACCAGTGACACTCTGTTGACATGCAGGTCTTGTGTCCCGAATTGACATGGCCATTGATATCATTGTTATACAGACCCTGTATGGGGGACCTCTGGGACCCTTGTAGGTACAGAATTAGGAAAAGTGGGTGGCAGATGTGGGTCACATGCTGGGACTGTACCATGAAGCCCATGACTGGCACACACCTACGGTTTGGGCATTTGATTCTGTTGGTGCCTGTCAACCTCCTCTGGTTTTCATGTGGCCTAGGCCACTGGGTGGATTGACCAGGGCTGTGACAAAGCCATGTACCTGACTCTCTGCACCAAATATATCCAAGTCCTTGGAAGGTGGTGGTAAAGTCTGAAATTTACCTTATTCTGCCCCCCAGGGGGGAGGTGAAGAAATGTTGCTCACCTCAGATAGAGAAGACACCCCACAGACCAAAGAAAGAATTGGGGTTACTTCCAGACACATGGGCATCTCACAGATACCTATACTAACAAAACTTTTCCAGGTTACTTATGGGCAAGAGCCTTACCCCAGTCAACCTTCCATCTCTGATACAGCCTAGGGGAAGGGTCTGGTGAGTCTCATGAGCTCCCTGCATTGTGAGGGTCTCATAGGGGTGATAATAGCTGCTTTATTTCAATATGGTGGTCGTCATGTCAACCTGCAGTACACAGCTAAACACGTCTGACCATAAACAGTGAAAATGCCATAGGTGGGAGTGGTCGGGAGGTCAGGGATTTCCCAGCTATGGAAAGTGGAAGTTGGAGCAGGGGCTTGGAAAGGAGGGAGACAGGAACCTCCTCACAGGAGGCAAAAGGCACCCGGCAGTGAGGTCTTGGTGCTCAGTGCTAGTGTGTCTGGCGTGGAGGTGCCATCTGAGTTGACTTGGCATTCCACGCTTTATAAGTGTGAGGCCGGAGTCAGATGAGACCAGAGGTGAGATGAAGTAACCGTGCTTGCCAGGGAAGCAGGGCAACTACCATGGAGCTGGGAGTGACACCTGAGGGCATCCAGGATGGGTGGGGCAGAGGGAGAAACCCATGGCATCTGCTGGCAGGAGGGGAAGGGTCCAACTAGAGGTGCCCCTTGGGAGATATTAGGGTGGTGGGGCAGGGGTCAACGGTTGTGTTCTCTACCTCAGAATGTCACGCCAGAGGTGTGAAACAGAAGGGAGAGAGCAAAGTGGACCCCAGCTTTTGGAAGGTGATAATGCAAGAACCTCTAGGAAAGCGGGAACCTGGAGGTCAGGCAAGCATAGGTGTTCCTGGAGAGGCGGGAGTAAGGAAAAGCAAGACCGAGAAAGAGCAGACGGCCTGGGTCTCAGGGTCCCAGGGTGAGTGAGACCTTGGCCACCCTGTTGTGGATGCTTGCCTCTCACTGGAGTGGTCCTGGCCGACCCCTCTCTAGCCCACACACAGCTGGCAGGCTTGCCTGAATCCCAGCTTTGAGGCTTTGCCTCTAAAAATAGGTGCTGCCTGGGAGAAGAGGCAGATGGACAGCTGCCCCCTGGCCTTCTGCATCTGGCACACAGCTGTGCGGCCTGGCAGATCGCCCGGCTGGCGCAAAGAGCAAGTGGAGCATCCTCTGCAAAGGAGCCCGCAAACTGAGGATGAGACTGGTCCACAGCAGAGCCCTAGACGGCCCTCAGCCACCCATGTCTGATATTCAGAGGGGACCGGAAGCCATGGGTAGGCTGTTCAACCTCATATGGGTATGTGCTTGGCACAGTGGGAGCTGTGGGCCTGTGTGTGCTTCTTTTTCTTCCTTACGGTCACATCCACAATGACCATGTGGTGACCAAGGGAGTCAAAAAAACACATCAAGGGCACAGGGAAGTCAGAGCCTGCCACGGCGCCAGTCCACCTGGGCTTCTGTCCTTCTGAGCTCTGTTATGAGTCCTACTGTCCCCCCATCTCACTCCCCTTTCCTCCCCTGGAACCTTGTGGTACATCCCATGTGTCAGGTACCCCCAGCTTGACGAAGACCCCAAGCCCTCCCTCCTTACCTTGCCCAAGGACTTTCCCGCCTCTCTGGGAAGAGCCTGCAGTGTGTCTCCTAAGCCACAGGCACGGAAATGTGGGGTATATATTTACGTTAGAACAGCAGCTTTGGGTGGCCAGGTCCCACCACGAGCTGCTAGATGCCATCTAGATACTTACGGATCCTGTATCCCTCCTTCAGTATGGACTGTCCCTGTCTGCTGTATACACTGTACTATGTCTGTTGTATACACTGTCCTATGTCTGCTGTATATATACACTGTCCCTGTCTGGTGTATACACTGTCCAATGTCTGCTGTATACACTGTCCTATGTCTATGTATACACTGTCCCGTGTCTGCTATATACACTGTCTTATGTTTGCTGTATACACTGTCCTATGTCTGCTGTATGCACTGTCCTATGTCTGCTGTATACACTGTCCTATGTCTGCTGTATACACTGTCTCATGTCTGCTGTATGCACTGTCCCATGTCTGCTGTATACACTGTCCTATGTCTATGTATACACTGTCCCGTGTCTGCTGTATACATTGTCCTATGTCTGCTGTATACACTGTCCCGTGTCTGCTGTATACACTGTCCTATGTCTATGTATACACTGTCCCGTGTCTGCTGTATACATTGTCCTATGTCTGCTGTATACACTGTCCCATGTCTGCTGTATACACTGTCCTATGTCTGCTGTATACACTGTCCCATGTCTGCTGTATACACTGTCCCGTGTCTGCTGTATACACTGTCCTATGTCTATGTATACACTGTCCCGTGTCTGCTATATACACTGTCTTATGTTTGCTGTATACACTGTCCTATGTCTGCTGTATGCACTGTCCTATGTCTGCTGTATACACTGTCCTATGTCTGCTGTATACACTGTCCTATGTCTGCTGTATACACTGTCTCATGTCTGCTGTATACACTGTCCTATGTCTGCTGTATACACTGTCCTATGTCTGCTGTATGCACTGTACCCAGTCAGTATGCACAATTCCACCTCTTCACCCCAGAATCCATAACCCCGAGTCACTGATGTGATTCGTATCACCCCACCTTCATGTGCCAGCTCAAGACCCCATGAAAATGATCACAGCACAGGCTTTCCATGCGGCTGTTTATCTCCAATTGTTCCATTGAAGGTGTATTCCTGTGTGTAACTAATTCCTGTGGATATCTCACTCATTCTTCCTATTGCTAGGAAACATGTGCCCTTCACAGCATCACCTTGTGACCCTGAATGACCTTGTCATTGTCTTTGTTTCCATCCGGTCCCTCCACTCCAGTGTACTGTGACTCCTCCTTCCCGGTCTCTCAGCTCAGTTTGCCTGTGACATCTGCTCCTCTCAACACCCAGTGCCCACCTGGCCAGGCTCCTGCGTGTAATACCTGGTTTCTCAGCTTCCTATGGCCTTGTCCTTGGACCTGTGGCCGGAGCCACACTGGGGACCCCCCATCACCCCTGGCTTAACAGGGCCACCTGGGGAAGAAATGCTTCTTTCTGACCATGCCACGTATCCATCCTACCAGATCCACTATCCCCAATGTCCCTACTGTCATAGGCCCCTCCCGGGATCCAGTATGTCCCTCTGATAGCTACACTTGCTATCTGGCCCTGACCTTTCCAGTTACTCCGTTCCCTCTACTCTGCACATCTGGATGCTCTCCTCTAAACTACTGGGGAGTGGTCAGACTTTTGTGTGTTAGGGGAGCCTTAGAGCAGGTGACCCCCCATTCAAGGAGGATCTGAACCCCAGCTGTCTTACTGAGCTCTTCAGGTATGAGCAAAGTTCCACCAACTCCAAAGAAAGAGGATAAAGGGCCTTTCCTCCCCATAACCCCTGACCTTTCTCCTCATCGTGACAAAAAAAAAAATCTCTTGGAGTTCTGCTGGGCTCTAGGACTTTCTAATCCCAGGGCAGAATATTTCAGGTCAAGTCTCACCGGACTTACCAGGTCCTCATAGGAACATCTGGACAGCTTGGTTCCTCCATGACTGAGTTGGGAATTGCTGCAGCTCAGATTTTTTAATAGAAGTTCAGAACCCCCAGGAAGAAGAAGGGACATCTAAGTGTGAGGTCTGAGGAGTAGAGTGCATAATTGGAGACTCACCAGCATGACTGTCCCATGGCTCTAGGTCCCCTGAACTGATTTGCTGGCTCCTGCCAACTGGCCAACACCTCATTGTATGTTTATTCACCCAACAAACGTCCCTTGGGCAGCATTGGGCAGGGGTCACTATTGAGGACAGAAAGTGAACTGGGCCTCCATTAGAAGCGAGAGGGGCTCCCAGACTGTAGCGGACACAGTGGGAGCGTCCTGGGACAGCTAGAACAGAAGACTCCATAGTGCCGGCTTAAAACAGAAGCCGGGGTTGGGCAGGTGGTCAGTGGGTAAGAGTATTTGCTGTGAATCCAAGGTCTTAGAGCAAATCCCAGCACCCATGTAAACACCAGACATGGCAGTGTGTGGTTGTAACTGGGTATTGGTAGGCGGAGAAACGGGCTCAAAATGGAGTTTCAGGTTCAGGGAGAGACCCTGTCTCAAGAAAATGAGGTGGAGAGTGTTAGAGGAAGACATCCAACATCTTCCTCCGGTAAACACACACACACACACACACACACACACACACACACACACACACCCCATCACCACTACCTGGATGTTGGACTGGTTCCCTTTGAAGCGCCTGCTTCACACTGCAGTGCCCTTGTGTGTCAGGTTCTTTCTTTTCTAAGAACTGTCAGTGGATTTAGGGCTGTTCCAGCGCTCTTACCACAAAGATACTTCACTTAATGTCACCGGCAAAGACCCTTGTAAAAATCAGCTCAGTGTTCGCCTTTGCAAGGCTGTCGCAGGAGAGCTCATGGTCTTGGACCAGGGAGGGGGCAGAGCACAGACTGTCAGAAGAAAAAGTGTTTTCAGAGTGGGGGCAGGGGGCGGTGCAGAGGGACTTCCAGGCCAGGAGACTTCATCCCCAAGAGGGGCCTCAGGGTACACTTCCCATGTGCTGCCTAAAGGGGGCAGTAAGGGCACCGTTGCCCCTCCGCAAAGATAGGTAGGGTGTAAGCTCAGCACTTGCTCCTTCCTGCTGTACACATGACCTGTCCCAGCCTGGCTGCTGTCCCGCCTACTCTGTCACAAGTTTCCAGCCAGAAGCAAGTGGCCACAGCTGATAACCTCCCAGAACCTTGGTTTCCTCGTCTGCAGAAAGAAGATAACCACATCTCCTAAAATCAGGGGCTTTCTGGAGACACAGGCCAGGAGCTCTGAACCACAGGCAGGCAGCACAGGCCCCTCAGGACAGCCCGTGAGCCTGCACGGTTAGCCAGCAGAGGGTGTAGTCTCAGGGGCTTGTGGGTCAGGCTCCTTAACTGCCAAGAGGCTGCTGAACCATGGGTCACTTGGAGGGGACGGAAGGGGTGGACACCAAAGCCCCGGATGACGAGCAAAGACAGGCAGGGAGAAGAGGCCATGAGTGTGGAGTCAGAAGGGAAGTCATAGCCCCCACTGCAGACAGACAGGGACAGAGGGACCAAAGGGCTAGAGAGTGGGGCTCCACCTCTCCCCCTTTTTCTTCATCATAGGCAAGGGGCGGGGGAGGGGGCGGCAAGATGTAGGCGACCCACAGACTTGCCTTCTTGCGGAGAAAATATTCCCTGAAAGACGTTAAATGAAGTAAATGGGAGAGATAAAAATGGAAATATCAAGGCAGCAACTTCTCTTGTGATTATAAAGCGAGCCGTGGAGGCGGGGCGGGGCGGGCCCGCGGGAGACGCAGCTGCAGCAGCCGGCCTGGCTGATAAGGGCTCTGGCAGCCTGCGCGGGCAAGATAAAGCTAGGCGCCGCTGCCCTCAATCCCGGCCACCATCAATATTCACAGGGCCTGACCAACTGGCATCGCAGATAGAATAAATAGAGACTGCCAGCTATTACCAAGACCTTATTAATCCGCCTGCAGGCGTTTAAAGGCCGTGGAAAATACGGGGGTTTGGAGCGCAACCATCAATAGCTCCGACTCGTCATCAAATGCTTTCCTTACAGCCCCTCTCCTCCCCATTGTCTCTGGGTCTCAACTTTCTCTTAGAGATGAGGTCTTTGCATGCAGATGGAGGGACCAGGTGGGGAGGGCTCAGGCACCTGGCGGAGGGGATGCCAGGAGGTTACAGCTGTCCCTGGAGTCCTCCTGAGCTCAGAATGCACTCTCAGGGCAGACCTCGGCCGCCCTGAGAAGTATGTGCTGGCATCCTGCTTACCTCCTCCCTTAAGCCATCAGCCTGACTGGATGCTGGCTTGCACGAGCACAGTGATCACAGGAAGGGAGAGCAGGGACATGCCCTGAGCAGCAGGGTTACTGCTGAAACGGGGGCCAGCCAAGGCTGCTCTCCTGCTCAGACCCCAAGGCTCCTGGCTACCGTGGTGTGCAATAGGCCTCCTGACTTGGTCTCCTGTGGTTTGTTTGACTTCAGTGCCAGTCTCTCTTTGTAAGTGGCCTTGACAGGGGCCAGGCATCCAGGCTGCTGGCTCCTCATCACATCACTGTGGAGACACTTCCCCCCAAACCCCCACCAGAGGCCTTCTTCTGCCTGGCACTGTTCATACCGAGGCTCTCTCCCCACACTCACCCCGCATCTGCCCCAGAGCTGGGAACACAGCCTGGCCTGTGGGAACTCCTGGGCACGTTGGGAGGGGAAGGAGAAGGACTTACCAGGCTTGGATGCTGGCTGGGGTTGGAGACACGGGATGGATGGGCAGGACATGGAAGGAAAGATGCTCCAGGCACAGGCACTGAGTAGAACAGTGGCTGAAAGGGAGAGAGGGGTGCCCAGCATGCCCTCTGACTCCGGCACTGTACCCTAACACCCCGGGCACAGCTTATGCTTGGAGGTCTTGGTCGGGCTCCTTAGCTGCATACCTGAGCGGCGATGTCATCGAAAACGGCTTTTCGGAAGGTGACAGGAAAATAGGGCCAAAGAAATAGATCCACTGGGAGCTCGTACTGGAGCCACATTCCAGGTCAGATGTTGGAAGCCATGAGACATACACCTTCTATGTGCTTGTGATGCTCCAATGTCCCCTTTTCCTGTTCTACAGACCTCGACCCCCATCCTTGAGGATTTGTTTTATTTTTGTTTTACTGTGTGGATGTCTAGCTTGCACGCACTTCTGTGTACTGCATGTGGGCAGGGAGCTCGGGAGTCAGAAGAGGGCACAGGACCCTGGGACTGGAGTTACAGATGGCTGGGAGCTGCCATACAAGTGCCAGGAACCGAGCCAGGGTCTTCAGGAAAACCAGCCAGAGCTCTTACCCATTGGCTGAACAGTCTCTCTACGGCCCCTCTCTCTGGCTAACTGCAAACTAATGAGAGGGGTCTAACAGCCAGACAAGGAGATGTCAGGACGACCAGAGACAGGTCCCGCACTGAGCAGGGCTGAGCTGCTGTTCTACCCATGAGACTGTCCTCTCATTGATTGGGGAACAGGGCATTGGCCCTGAAGTCTTCACAGTGACAATCCGTGGACAATCTAAGGCCTGGATAAGCAGGAGAGGACTGGGAATTACCAGATAGAGCTCAGAGAGGGGGCAGAGACAGGGAGAGACAGAAGGGAAGGAAAAGACAAGGAGGAAGGGAAAGGGAGGTGACTTGGGTCATTTCCTAGCAGTCATGTTGCTAGGGTGTGACTTTTCCTTTGATTATTTTCCCACTATCTGTTTCCCAGGGGCCCTTTCAGGTCGCTGGCAGGCAGGGTGGCATGGATACCCGTCGGAACTCATGGGCAAGGACCACATTCAAATACGTAGGGTCTGTGATGCATGATTGGGGAGGGTGGTATACAAATGGGCCATCTGAGACTATATATCTGAGAGTCTAGATGGATGTATGCTTGGGGTATATGGGTCTATAACTAGGGCACATCAATGTATATAATTGTAAACTAATATTATGGGGGACATATGGATATACAAACGGACACACATACTGTGCGTTTAGCCAGTGTTTCTCCACTAGGACATATATGTGAGAGAAGCTGTTTTAAATTGTTTTGGGGCTGGTGGCTCAGCAGATGAAGGCACTTGATACTAAGTCTGGTGACTTAGTTCAATCCTGGGCTCTACGTGGTGGGAGAGACGTGGCTCCCACAATTGTCCTTTGACCTCCACGTCCACGCCATGGCAAGTATGGGTACACGCTACACACACACAATAAACAAACGCAGTACGAATTTTAAAATTTAACAAGATTTATTTTGGCTCATGGTTTCTGAGGCTCCAGTCCGCAGCCAGCCGGGAGCAGTCCTGTGGGCACGAGGCGTCTGACAGAGCATCCTGCCACAACTAGGAGGCAGAGCAAAGCTGTTCATCTCACAGTGTGCAAGAGGCAGAGGGGGACGGGATGGGGAGAGGTTGCAGGAGAAACTTTCAGCTTCCAGCTCTGTATTTCCAGGCCCCACTTCCTACTTCCCGCTGCTTCCTGATACTGCGTCAGCCTTGGTGACCCGGTCACCTCCCAGAGGTTCCAGCTCTGAACGCTGCAGGATTAGAAGGAAAGCCTACAGCAGCCCTTCTCGGGACATTTCACATCCAGCTGCAGCACTGCCATGTCATGGGCTTGTGACAGACACTGTGCATACTAGGTCTGGGCATCCTGATCCCGTTTGGTGGCCCATGCTGGAGACACTCCCAAGGCATCTATGAAGTGAGGGCTGGCCCCCAAAGCACAGGTGGAAGGTACCTCATAGTTGTGCCTGTGACCTCATGAGAGTAGTAACCTGACTCTGAGAAGCCAAAAAAGGCACAGAGGTATAGCAGCATCCCAGAGGCTGGAACTGTAGGAGAACTCCGCCTTCCAGCTCCATGGGGCTTTTCCCCCCATGGTTCAAGTCTGAAACCCATGGAGAAGAAGACTGGGAAATGTAGCCCAGGCTAGACAGGCAAAGCCACCCCATCCCCTTTTGTCAGAGTTCAGCTCCTCTTGAGTCAGAACAAGGGCCAGGCGGAGATGGAGTTCTTGAGGAAACCTTGAAGGAGTGATGTGATCAGATGTGGTTGGGGGGTTGGCAGGCTTGGGTTGGAACAAAGTGGGGGTTGAGTGGGTAGAACGGCTACATGTGTGGCTGGGCTGGAGGAGCAACCCCAGGCTCCAGGCACCCCCCCCAGTTACAGAATCCCACCACCTCTGAGGATGCCTTATGACTCATCCGTGGCTATTGTGGCCAGGCCCCCTGCCCACAAAGGAGAGGGGACCCAGCTCAAGGAACCCAAAGGGAAGGATTTAGAAATAGAGTTAAATGAAAAACAAATAAAATTACAAACAAGTGTGTTGGGAAGGTTTCATAGACTTTGGCTGTTTCAGAGTTAGGTTATTTCCTGGAACTTGGGCAGGGACAGCATTGGGGTTGGACACTCCTGGGACCTACCCTACAAGTGACTGGCTGCCCTTTCCTGCCCATCAGGGTATCCTCAGTCTACGCAGACTAAGTCCTCCTCTCCCCAAAAGAGAATTTCTCAGAAGCATACACATTGTCTTGAGGCCTGTCTGGGGTGCCCTGGGCTTTTGTCCTGCAGCTCTAAGTGAACTTCAGCCCCACAGGTGCTGGGCAGGAGGTTCCCCCTCCCCTTGGGACTGGCAGACAGGAGCCAGGTTTACTCCGGGCAACTTGACCTCCTTTCTCACCCCATGTCAACTTCACATTAAAACTCCTAGTGACTCCGCTTGCTTTCTGGCCTCTGACATCACTAAAGATACTATTTCTTACAGGGCCATCCTGCAAAATTACCACGATTTGGGGATCTTTCTAAAGGAGATGAGCTCGCCCAGACCAAATGTGGACCATAGCTCTGTGCTGGATTGCTTGTCGAGATGCACAAGACTCTGGATTCAAACCCAGCAATGCAGACCCATTTTTTAAAAAAATTCAGAGTCACAACAAAGAGCAAATTTGGAAGGTGTCTGGGAACCTCACTATTCCCCATGAGATTAGTATAAAGTTCTCAGGTCAGAACAATCTACCCGCAGACCACTCCAGGGAGCCAAAGAGCCCCAACTTCTTGCAGCTTATCCCTAAAGTATTTCAGTCTCAAGCTCTTTTCCTTAGCAGGAATCAAAATGGGTCTGGTAACTCATTGGGTGAGGTATATGTCAATCATCGAAAAAAATTGGCCTGGTAACTCATTGGATGAGGTATGTGTCAATCATCTAAGGATTTGTGTATATCATTTGGGAATGATGTAGAGAACAAGTAATATGGGGGAGGGGGGAGTGACACTTGTGGGCAGGGCCTGAGCCAGCTGCTCAGGTGTGGTCTCAGGTGAGGCTCAGAGCAGGTGAAGCCAGGCTATGGGAGCCAGGAGGGTAGTGGGGCTGGCTCCTCACCTGCCCTTGTTTCTCTTCTCCACAGGCAGCTGGGGAGCAGCAGGTTCATGTCTTCAGGGCAGGGGAGGGGGCTGGAAACCAGGACAGACTCCTGTTTTCAATAGAACAAAGACATCTAAGGCTCTGGAGATACCTGCTCTTCATCTGGTCCCAAAGACCTTAGATCCCAGGCAGTGACAGTCAGAAACACAATGACCACCAGTGGGGCCGACTGAGTTCTGTACACAACTAAGAAAGTTCGAGCTAACCACACTCCAGACATATATTCCTGGCCCCCTCAATCAGATACCGTGTGGAGTTTCATACATCCAAACACACATGATCTGAAGCCTCACCTGCCTGCTGGTTCTCTCATTCCTCAGGGCAATGCTGCCTGCCTCTATCCCCATAGGGCACACTTTTGTTGATAAAACCGGTGTATGACCCCAGAACGACACCTTTCTCCTTCTACTTCCTACCTGGCCCCAGAAGTGAACTAACTCACCTCACCCCATGCTTTCACAGAGGATACAGTTGGCAGGGATGACGAGCAGAGTGCAGATGACATGGATTGTTGTTTCTCCTCTGGCCAACAGCTTTCTAGAATGGAGGGACACACTTTAGCCCCTGTGGCCTGGAAGCAAATGTGCCTGTCACTCTTAGCCCTCACTGGTCCTGGCTATACGGTTCTGTCCTTGTCATTGTTGACATGTGTCAGTGTCCCACCAAGGGTTGGGCACCTCTGCTGGACATTTGAATATCTTTGGTTACGTCTAGAAGTTCTTTATATCTTTGGGGTCCTGACAGTGGCGGGAGCCAGTCTGAGGTCCATGTGGGCTCCATTTCTTTACTGACACATGACAGTTCCCTGCTCCCTCATTTTCTGCATCTGACTCTCCTAAATAGACATTTGCTAGTATGTGTGTGTGCAACTTACTGACACCTTGGATAAGGGGTTCTAGGGGTGCCCCACCCCCTGCAATGGGCTTCAAGGGTAGAGAAGAGCCATGGCAGCTCACTAGCTCCTCATCTGGAGTGGTGCTGCGCACTCTTACATAGCAGTTTGTTAAGATACCCGTTAAAGCCTCGTGGACAATGTGAGTACAATTCCGGGAGACACCAGAGGGGCAGCATCATCCCTCTAACTACTAGGAGCCTGAACAGAGAACCTCTGGATGCCCTACCCTGACCCACTCCATACACACATTCCTGTGTATACATTTTCCCACGCACACAACCCTGTGTAAACATGTTCCTACACACATACCCCTATGTATACATGTTCCTCCACACAGCCCATGTATACATGTTCCCATACACACAGCCCCATGTATACATGTTCACACACACAGTTCCGTGTATACATGTTCCCATGCACACAACCCTGTGCATACATGTTCCCATGTTCTATACTACTGCATGCATGCAAATACACACATCCCCTCCACATACATACTTCCCCTCCAATACACACATATATATACACTCTCCTAATGCACCCTCAAACCACACACACCCCTCCCTCTACAACACCCATTTCCCCTTTCTCCCTGTCTCCTCCGGGCACTCCCTTCCCTTTTCCTCTCCCCTCCATTCCTTTTTACCTCCATCTTCTATACTCCTGTAACCCCTGCCCCAGGGTTGAGTAGCAACATCCCTAAGATCTTCCCTGGGCTCCCCGTGGAATTTCCCTTTGTCCTTTATGAGGGTGGGTGGGTCTCAGTTCTCAGGGGCAGCTGAGATCTTTCAATGCATGGAGGAGAAGAGGGGACCTGAAAGCTTCCTTGGACCTACCCAGAGTCCCCCTGGCAGTCTCAGATTCTGCCCCTCCGACTCAGACCACACTCCCTCTAGCCCAGGGATGCTGTGGCCCCAGCCCTCCCCACTCCGCAGCTCCAGGCTGACTCTGCCACGCTCTGCATTCCTGTGTTCAGCAACAGCTGGCTGAGCTTAATTAAGCCCCACAGTGCTGGTTCCACCTGGTGAAGAATTAACAACAACAACAAAACAGCAAACAGAGGAGGGGGTAGGTTGGGTCTCCTGCTTCTTCCGGAACTGGGAATGGGGCTGGCAAGCCTAGCCTCTGCCTTTTCTTCTGTGACAGCCCTAAGATGCACACTGTCACCACCGAGTCCAGGGATGCTGGGTCTTAGCCTGCTAGTGTCTGTACGGATCTCTGTGCAGAGCGGGCAGCCACCTCATCCCTCCAAGGCGAGCAGACTCAGGCTACAGAAGGCTACAACTTAGCTTTCCACGTGTGCCTGCTGAAGATTGTCACGTGCGTGGCTATGAAGCCACCCAGATATTGGGCATGTGTACAGTCTGCAGGGTCCAGGCAGATGACACGAGAGCAGAGACCAAGATCCCACACACACTTGCAGGGGGAGCCGTGGATTAGCCTTGAAAGAAGCTGAGAGACTCCCTCAATGGTTCCAGCATCCTGTGCAAAGCAGAGGCGGTGCTGGTTCCAGGACCCCTCAGTGAGCAGAGCACGCTCCGTGTCCAGTGGCTCCAGGAGGGTCCTGAGCCTCCCGCTGCAGGGCTGGAGCTCATGAAGGCTAGCCACAGTTATAGCTGCAGCCATAAAAGATGGGGCGGGGCTTCCTCAGGTGCAGATTCCAGAAGTGACTAGAAAAGACGCCGCAGCTGGGGGCCACTCCCGGTGAACGGTCTTCAGAACGCCAAGCTCAGACCAGCCGGCAGATGTCAAGGTCCCCTGTACACCAAGACTGGTTCCTCGGAAACTTTATTTATAATGTGTACACATCTGCTTCTAATGCAGGCTTGAGAAATGTCACAAAACAAAACTAGAGTTGTAGAAAGAGCAGACTGTCCACACCATGGATTATGCTGTCTAGTCTGGAGTCCTGTTCCAGGTTCCTGGCCCCTAAAGCAACATGGGAGAGAACAGATTTTCACGGTTTCTTTTGGTAAGAAACAGGGGAGCTTTGTTAGCAGTTGGAACCTCAAACGGAATCTCCATCTCTGACCAAAATTACCCAACCTCCTTTATTACCAAAGGTATTGAAATAAAATTGTCAAAATGTCACCACACCTTTCTTTTGTTTGCCTTTGGGGAAAATCTTGTGTCTCCTGTGTGGCTGGGCAAAGGGCCCTGTCACTATCCACGAGGTCACGGTGGTTGAAGCGCCTGTCTCTCCTTATTCTCACCCCTCTCCTGATTTTCTGGTCATATATTTGACAGGGATGTTGAGACCTCCAACGCTGACTATGAGTTTGCCTGTTTCCCGTTAGATTTGTGTCATGTGTTTTGAACTTATTAAGAGCAGGCCCCGTGTTTCTTCCTCTGAGTTCATAACTTGTGTGTCCCTCTTCAACTCTAGTAGGACTTCTTGTCTACAGTCTACTCCTAGCATAACCATCCCTCATTTCCTTTCAATTTTTGAAACTTGTGGTGTGGTGTGTGTGTGTGTGTGTGGTGTGTGTGGTGTGTGGGGTATGTGGGGTATGTGTGTGTGTGTGTGTGTGTGTGTGTGTGTGGTGTGGGGTGTGTGTGTGGTGTGTGGGGTGTGTGTGTGGTGTGGGATGTATGTGTAGTGTGTGGGGGGTGTGTGTGTGTGGTGTGGGATGTGTGTGTGGTGTGTGTGTGTGTGTGTGTGGTGTGGGATGTGTATGTGGTGTGTGGGGTGTGTGTGTGGTGTGTGGGGTATGTGGGGTATGTGTGTGTGTGTGTGTGTGGTGTGGGATGTATGTGTGGTGTGTGTGGTGTGTGTGGTGTGTGTGTGTGTGTGTGTGTGTGTGTGTGGTGTGGGATGTGTGTGTGGTGTGTAGGGTGTGTGTGTGTGGTATGTGTGTGGTGTGTGTGTGTGTGTGTGTGTGTGGTGTGGGATGTGGTGTGTGTGCTGTGTGTGTGTGGTGTGGGATGTGTGTGTGGTGTGTGTGCTGTGTGTGTGTGGTGTGGTGTGTGTGTGTGTGTGGTGTGTGTGCGTGGTGTGTGTGGTGTGCATGTGTGGTGTGCATGCAAATGTTCATGCATATGTATGCTCACATGTCACAGCATGTGCATGGAGGTCAGAGGACAGCTTTCAGGGGTCAGTTTCTCCTTCTACCATGTGAGTTTGGGGAATCAAATTCAGGTTGTCAGGTTTAGGGGAAGCACCTTCTCCCACTGAAACATCTGACTGGCCCTCCTTTTGCTTCCTTTCCTTCCTGTTATTCTTGGCAGCTACTCTAGGGATAATGGTATCTCTGCTCTGGACTCACACCACAGGTATAAATGTGACGTGAAAGGAAGTGAGACTGTCCTGCCTCCACCCTCCAGTCTCTTCTACAGACGCCATACTTCCCACCAGACTCTGTTCTGTGTATCATTGTCATCTGAAGAAGGTTGGAAATGAAAAGAGGGCTTTGTGCTACCACATTCCAGTTTCCCGTGGCTCCCTCAGTAGGCCTGAGGCTCCCCAGACCACCCTCTCCCTTGAAGGACTTCTACACACACACACACACACACACACACACACACACACACACACCACACACACCCCACACCACACTCACACACGCACACATACTACACGCACGTGTCTGCTGTGGTGGACTGTTTCAGATTTTGTTCACCAGAAGAATGCTTTGTTTTAGCTTCGTTCTTGAATTCAACTTTCTTTGCTCATATGTTCGTTTCAACGTTTTAAAGACACTCCTGACGCCTCCTGTCTTGCACTGCTTCTGATTGGAAGTCACCAGTATTCCTTACTAGGTTCCCCTTGTGTCTGTGTGTCTGTGGTGTGTCTGTCTGTCTCTACCTGCTCCTGGGGTGATCTCTTTAGCTCTGGTTTCAGTGGTTTGCCTGTGATATACCTGCTTTGTAGTTTCTATGCCGTGTTACGGTTATTGAGTTGTAGAGTGAAACTTTTCACCTGTTCGGAGTCTCTGTTTTTTCTTCCCACGTCCCAATCACACACATGTGTCGTGGCTTTGATTTCTACCACAGGTGGTAGGAATTTTGTTCTGTTTTTAAGACAAGATCTCCCATATCCCAGGATGGCCTCAAACTCGATCTGTAGTCGGATGACTTTGAACTGCTGATCCGCATGGAGCCACATCTGAGTTCTTGTATAGATAGGTGTGAGCTACCAGCACGCCTGGTTTATACAGTGCTGGGGACCGGATCCAGGGCTTCCTGACTGCTAGACAAAGACTGAAGCACGTCTACAGCCATGTTGAGTTTTTTTTTTTTTTTTAATTTGTGTTTAGATTTTTATTCTTTTTTTTAATGTTAGTAAGCTTTTATTTACATAACCATTTTTTAAACTTTATTTTAAAAGATTTTTATTCTTTAAATGGATCCATCTTCAAGTTCCCTCATCTTTCTTTCCTGTGGTCCAAACTGCTGCTCACCTGCCTTTCTTTCAGATCTTTCCCTTCTAATTCCAACACCTGGGTCACCTCTGGGTTTGTCCTCTGAGATCTTTTCTACGAATAGAATGATGTTTGTTTCAACCATGAACCCTCACCTGGCAAAGCTGGTCACAAAGAGGGTTACATGGAACACCTTGTGTTAGGACTGTCACTACCCTGTTCTCGAGACTTGCCTTTCCAGGGACTTCAGCCAGCATTTGCACTCTGTCCGAGATGAACGCCATCAGGAGTGTCACGTTGATCTAGATCTACTAAGACCACTGTGCTGTCCTGGCCTCCCCAGCACTCAGCGGGGTCCTGAGAATGTTCTCCAGGCAGAAAGCTGAGGGTGGTTTCCCCAGAAAAAACGCATCTTCCATTCAGTTGGTCCAGTTGGTCATGATTTTGTTGCTGTGTCTGGTCAGCACAGAGGAGTAGAGTCAAGTTGGCTCAAGTTTCACAAGGGTAAGGGAGGAGAAGGAGAGGGGATGGAGGAGAATAGGGAGGGAAGAGAAGAAAGGGGAGGAGGGGGAAGAAAAGAAGAGAAAGAAGGGGGAGACAGTGGGCAGGAAGAGCCTAGAGCAAGGTAGCCCCTAAGAGCATGCACCCAGTGAGCCCCACCTCCCCCAAGGCCCCACCTCCCAGTAGGACCATTGCTCAGTGGATCTAAGTTTTGAGTAAGTCAGAGCCCTCAGGGTCCAGGCACCTCTCAAAAATTGGATCCATAGCTGGGAACTGAGCATTGCACGGAGGCATTCCACATCTAAACCACTGTGAGCCAAGCAGCCATCTTCAGCAGGCATGATATCCTGCCTGGCATTCTAATCATGGTCAGAAGCCGTCTTACCATCTACTTCCTCCCATAGCTTTCAGTCCTTTCATCTGTGATGGGATTCCTTCAATTCTCTCTGGAGAGCCCCTTATCTCTGATGATTCTGGGGTCACCCTATTCCTTGAGCCAGCAGGTGGGTGCTGGTGGCGAGGAGGGGAAGGACGCCAATACATTTCCTCAGCACACACTCTTTTAGGTGTGAGTACCACATACAGGTGCCAGCCAGGTCTGGCCTCCTGTCAGGACCAGAGGCTATCCCAATGGCTATCTCAGGAACCCATGCAGGACCCTACAAGATGAGGCACCAGGGTTCCCCAAGACACATGGTGCAAAGTCATGGTTCCTCACCTATGCTTCAAGTGTGCCGTGCTCACAGGAGGTCAAAGGCTATGTTGTGACTTTGCACACCTCCACACTCAGGCCTTGAGAAAGCAGCCACGTCTCTGGCTATGTCTCATGGCTTCCAGCCACTTTCTCTCCCTCACCCTATTCCTTCTTCTCTCCTCACAGACTTTCTGTCTTCCTGCAGGAACAAAGGAGTCCCTCCAGTGCACCCACGGGCCACCACTCCCTTTGCTCATTCCCGGTCTCCCTTCCCATCCTCCCCTCGTTCCCTTTCCCTCCCCCACCATCTCTCTCCCCCTCTGGAGCAGCAAGAGAAATGAAAGTCTAGATCTTCTCTTGGTGATAATTATTGAAAAGTTCAGTCAGAGACAGACAGCAGTGCTGTGAGCAGGCGAGCGGTGGGGGGGGGGGACACATTAAAATGCACACACACAGCTTGCCTTGCAACAGATGTTGGCATAATTAGAGAGAAAAAAATTATGAAATTAATTTGTGGTTCAATGTAAATTTCACCAATGGGGGGAGAACTGGGCTGTCGTCACCTCCTGTGTGCACACAGGCGTGCCCACATACCTGACATGCCCACATGCACGCATGAGCGTGCACACACACGTGCATACACCTGAATATGCAGATCCCCAATTCCAGGGGAGTGGCAATTGTCAAGTCTCTTCAGGGGAAAAGTGGGTATGAAGAATAGGAAGGAAGGGACCTGAGAGCAGATCATCCTGTCAGATTCAGCTACTGAGATTGCTGAAGATGGCTCCTCCCCCACCGAAGGAGACTCAATGGAGAAAACACAGCTAGTGGAGCTGGAGTCTGGCAGTTACCTATACCTGAATGTCCATAAAGCTGCAGCTGGGGCCTCACCAACCTAGTCCCCACTGTGTGCTGGGTGTTCCCTACTGTGTGCTGACCTGTTTCCTACTGTGTGCTGGGCTGTTCCCTACTGTGTGATGCTGCTCCTGCTCCCCACTGTGTGCTGGGTGTTCCCTACTGTGTGCTGACCTGTTTCCTACTGTGTGCTGGGCCTGTTCCCTACTGTGGGCTGGGCTTTTCCTTGACTCAGCCCCAAGCTATATATGATCAGAAAGGAGAAAGAGGGGGAGGAAGAGGGAGAGAGAGAAAGGGAGGAGAGGAAGAACATTCCGGGGACTGTGACCTGGGAACAGGCAGGACCTAGTGACAAAGTGGGGTGAGGAGACTGGTAGGTCCTTGGAGGGAGGACCAGAGCGCACAGCCTGGCTGGTCACAGGTTCTAGAGGGTGGGTTCCCGGCTGAGGTGTGTGTTTAGAGCACTGCTTTCTCTTCCTACTGTCTGTCATGCTGGGGACCTCCAGTGAGCCTGCAGGGTCCCTGGGCAGGTGGACATGCAGAGGTACCAGTCACTGCCTCACAGAGACCACACACAGGCAGCCCTGCCGAGCTGGGACTGGCTCCTTTCTTCTGTTTCAGTGACCGTGTGACCTGCTGGTGCTTAATTATTACACATTCCCAGGGGGGACCGGGACTGGGCTCCCCATCTGTCAACCTGGGCTGGTCATAGACAGTGTCACTGAAGGTTTCTGCTTTACACTGGGTTCCACCAGGATCACCTTCCCTGTATGGAACAATGTCAGCTCATCCGACTCTTTGCAGCCCCAGACTCAGCTTTCAGACCTCAGTGTGTGCACAGTGCTGGGTTCCAGCACATCCCTCACCCCCATCCTGTTCCATGGTGAGCCTTCCCCTAAAGACCCCCTCCCACCCTATCTGCCCAGTATGAAAATGGTTTTCCATCTGCTCCTCTTCCGTGTCCTTTAGCAGATGTAGCTATGAGGACCACCATCTATGTTTGTCTCTTCAGCCACGTGGACTATGGGACCTGTGCCTCTCACTGATGCTCCCTGGCCCTTTCTCCACACTAACAGCACCTCACAGTTCCCCAGATGCAAGCTCAAGATAGACATGCTCCAGGTTCCTCACCCCGTGTCCCTTCAGAGCCACTTGTCCAATGCAGCCTCCACAATCAGTGTGCTGCCTCTGCCTCCAGGAAGCCCTCCCTGACCTCCCTCTGCAGGGCCGGATCCACACAGCCCTGTTGTACAGTGATACCTTATCGGCAAGGTTTGTGCGACTGGCGCCACCTTCTTCCACAGGAAGGCCGCAGTCTGTAGACCTCCTCCTGGCACAGTTGCCACTGACACAGAAAGATCTCTTGACAGGTCTGGCCCCAAGGGGGTCGAGAAGATAGGAGAGGCCAAGTCGGGGCTGTCAGGAGTCTGAATCGTAGCAGTTGAACCTCTAAGGATCGCTGTCACCTCTGCTGTACACATGGGACAGCCATGTACCAGGCAGTGGCTCAGTCCTAAGGAGATCTATTTGTGCTCCACATACGGTCTAGGGTTCCAGAGACATTTAGGAGTAGTTTCAGCACAACCTGAAATGGGGGCGGGGTGTTATGTGTCTCATTTATTCTTAGCATATGGGTGTGCGTGTGGGTATGCACACACTACTGTGTACATGTGGAAGTTGGAGGATACCTATGTATGAATCAGTTGTCAATCATGTGGGTCCCAGGGATCAAACTCAGCTGGTCATACTTAGTGGCAAGCATCTTTTACCCTCTGAGTCTCCCACAGGCCCCCAGAGCAGGGGATTTAAATGTGGCCTGGGGGGGCTTCAGGTCCAGTCACATGCAAAGTACTAAGAGGTTCCAAGTGATTATATTGGGGTCATGAGACCTGTGGTGCCGAACCCACGGCTGACCCTAGGCTGGTGGTACCACACTGGTGTCTGGTCTGCTGCCTCTGTGGATAGGGGCAGGGCACGGTTTTCTGGCCTGAGGTGGAGGTCCACAGCCTCTTTCTGGACCTCTCCAAGGTACTGAAAGCTGGGCCAGGCTAATGAGTAGTGCCAGGTGTGGGGGGTGGGGGGGGACACCGGGGAGATCTGCTAGGCTTCCCCTTCCCCCATCTGTGCCCACTGTGTTGACTTGTGTTCCTTACAGTTCCTGATACTTGAAATAAGTGGCCTTAGGGTGACAGCCTTCATTCCTGCACTTGCTGTGTCTTGGTCTCATTTTCCATTCCTCCTCTGACCAGATGCAGTGTTACCTGCCCTTCTGAGGTGCTACAGGTCTGGGCTCTGTCTGCTGGACCCATGGTGGGGGTGGGGGTGGGAGTGGAGGGAGCCCCGTTTACCACTGCCTTCCTGTTGCTTTTGGTGACCATTGTTTCAAGCCCTTTAAACTTACATCCTCATTTACAGCCAAGATCAGGAGCAGACGAGGAAACCCCCTATATGTAAGTGTGCAAACATCCGAGGCACACATCCGATGGCTGCTGAGTGAGGACGGTGTGAGCGGGTGTGAGCGGGTGCCCACGGCCCAGCTAGGGCGTGCACAGCGACTGAGGAATGGATAGAACAGGCTGGTGTGTGGCCTGCCCGAGGGACAGTGTGTGCCCCGTGTTGGTGTGGCATGTGGACGTGTGTGTTTCAGGGGTTGTTTCAGGCAGCCCCCACAAGATCCACCTCCCCAGCTCATTAAGGCTCTCCCATTATTCTGACATTTGTGCACATCACGTACCGGCAAGAAGTAATTTACTTAGAAGAAATTAAAAGTTCATTTTAATTGAGCGCACACTGCAGTATGCAAATGCTCAGCACATTATGTACACTGATGCAGAGACAAAGCCATCATCAGCGTTTAACCCTCCGTGCGCCGGGCCCCTCTGCTCCAGGAGGGGCCTTGGAAGGGCCTCCTTACCAACCAGCAGGAGGAATCCTCAATGAGTCTACTGAAATCTCTCGATGGCAACGCTGCCTATGCGCGGGGCCTAGGGGGGCTCAGGCCACTCCAGGTTCAATTCACAGCCTTAATTGATGAAGTCTCAGTGAGAACGTGGGCTCTGGTGGGGACAGGTACATACAGGCCTACAGTGGCCCAGGACAGGTCCAGTACCACTGTACAGGCTACATCTGAGCCTGACTCTCGGTGGATAGGCAAGGTGCCGGATCTATGGTGGGGCCTGGTATCTACCTCCTGTAAGAGGAGGGCTACAGCAACTGCTCTCCCAGGATCCACGTTCTTTCCAACAGCCCCACAGCAGAGCTGTGAGCAATGGTCCCGCAGCAGAGCTGGTCTCCTCTTTGAGTTTAAGGCCCAGTACATTGCACAGGCTGCATGAATCCTGTCCACTCAATGCTTTAGAACTGTGACCTTGGAGGTTCAGAGAAGTCAGCAGATGCTGCACTTCCTGGAGAGCTTTCCAGAGTGGGGCTGGAGTCCTGCCCATCTCTTGGAGTCCAGACCCTATACTGAGGTCTCAGAGACGTAGGGGGAGAGAGAGAGAGAGAGAGAGAGAGAGAGAGAGAGAAGAGAAGAGAAGAGAAGAGAAGAGAAGAGAAGAGAAGAGAAGAGAAGAGAAGAGAAGAGAAGACTAGGACTTCTCTTGACCCTGTCATACTTTCCTAAAAAGGTTCTTGCCCTTACACTCCCCCCCCCAAAAAAACCAAAAAACAAAACCAAAATCAGAGCTGTCAAGTAGGTAAAAAAGCAGCCCTGAGGATCAGCCAGCCTGACCACAGGTGTAGAGCCGGGATGTATGCCTAGGTCTCTGAGGTCTCCTCCCCTCATTTATGGATGGGCAATACTTGGCCCCTCGAGATTTCTATGTGGCACAGCCCAGGCAGTGGGTGTGTCGGATGGGTCTCTGCCTTCCCACAGCCCCACCCCAGCCCATCCCTTTTACTGTCTGGTCCTTCTGTATTGGGTAGCAGAGAACACCTGTCCAACTCAGCCGGCCCACTCCAGGACAGAGCAGAAGGCCAGCTCCCACCTGGCCTCCCCGAAGGACTAGATTGGTTGGGAGCAAGATTCCCAGTGGAGCCAAGGCTGGTCCCTAGGTTGTTGTTTTCACGTTGAATTTTTGCTACCTGTCAGACCTGGGATTTTTTAATGACAGGGAAATGAAGCTGCTTCACAGATGTGAGATGACAGGCAGCTGCAGGAGGCAGACAAATTACCTCCAGGCCCAGCCCACAACGCCCACGCAGCCACACAAAGGAAGCCAGCCTGCCTCACTTGGATGAGCAGGAGCAGCAGGGGGTCTGAGCAAGCTGTTCCAGCTTCCCCAAGGCTCCTGCCCTGCCACAGGGCAGTGCCTGCCCCCCTATACCATAAGGGCAGCCTGGCTACTGCCTTCTGGCCATGGCCCTCAGAGTTCATAAGCACAGGGTTCTCTCCTAGACACACAGCCCTGTCTCCTCCCGTAGGTCAGTTTTCCATCCGTTAGCCATCCCTCTCTGGGGTCCATGAGGAGCACCTGCTGCAGTGGGAGAAAGAAGGGCCCTAGAAACCATAGGGAACTGAGGTGCAGAGTCAAAAACAGAGCCAGAGGAGAGGGACTCTTCAGGAGACAGGGAGACCAGCTGGAGCCAGCTTTCTCTCAGCTGGGCTCGGCTAGGTGAGAGGTGTGGAGGGAGCTCTGAGCCCATGAAGGGAGTCTGGACTCTGGACCTGCATCTGCCCAGGAACCTGTGCCGGCTACACACCCTTGGGCTCCTGCCTTTCATTCCCAAAGAAGGCCTGAGACTTTGTAGTTCACGGGCCTTTCTGCTTCCTGTGTGGAAGTCCCCAGGGATTCATGGGAGATGAGATGTGATCCTGGCCTCAGGCAAAGTAAATACAGGATTGGGAACGCAGGCCATTCCTCTACTTTACCTAACAGGATAGCGACTGTGACCCCCAGATGAACTGGTCCCCACTTGTTCTCTGGACTCCCTTCCCGGGTAGTTTTACCCCTGTGCTCTCTGGGCTCTAAGGTGTGTCCCTTTGGGTCTTCCAGCACTGTGGGATCTTCATCCTGTAAGACTACCCCCTCCAAACACACTGGGAGAGTATTCTGCTGTGTGGCCTTGGGTGAGCTACTGGACCTGGTGTACCTTTTCTTCTGGTGCACACATTTTAGGTGATCAGCCTCCAGCCCTCTAAATCTGTGAGCCCAGCTGAGTTCTCGTATGGGGACCAGGAGTATCTTTGACATCGCTCCCCCATGGACCTACTAGTGTGCACAGTCCCAGAATCCCCTCGCTCACGACCCCTCCTCCACGGCCTGCCGTTTTCCTATTCTAAGTCTCATTTCACCTTTGGTTATTCTGTAGACTTCTGGGAAAGCTGGTACAGTCCCTAGGGTGTTCCTATTGCCCTGCTTCCTTGACCTCAGTCATGCCCCTCGAGTAGCTAGGCCTCCATTCTGGTCACCAGGACTCTGGCCCTGCAGCCAAATGACAGGTATTTGTAGCCGTCAGACCTGTCTGAGGTTCACCATGGGCCACATTGCATGTAGGTAGACCCATGAAGGCCACTTAGGGTGACCAGCTTGCCTCTGGGTCTCTGGGCCGCTGATGTTGCAATGAAGACTTGATTCCCTGCTTGTAGTGACCTTCAGTGCCTTGCGGGCTTCGTGGGAACTTGCCTGGGCTCCATGTGGGCTCTGTGGAACTTACATGGGATCCACATGGGCTCTGTGGGAACATGCATGGAGTCCATGTGGCTCTGTAGAACTTATATGGGGTCCACATGGGCTCTGGGGGAACTTACGTGAGGTCCATGTGACTCTGCAGGAACTTGCATGGGGTCCGTGTGGCTCTGTGGGACTTTCGTGAGACCCTTGTTATCTAGAGAGGACTTTAGTAAGGGGACATCTTGTTGTTTGTCTATTCCATATGGCCAAAAGACTTCAACTATAGCTCCTTAGAACTCTGGATTCTAAGAGCCTTAATTTCTGTTCTCAGACCTTTGCCTTCTGTCTTCCGTGGGTGCTCAGGAACCTAGCAGCCCTCTGCCAGACCCATTCTGGTGGACCTTAACCTGCTTCAGCAAAGCTCTCCTGTTCTAAAGAAATATGTGTCCTTTGCCTTCTCCCTCATTCCAGCTCCGTTGGTGGAGAAGCAACCTCATTTCGCCAGAGCCGAGGCGGGTGCTACCCACTTCAGATGCAGACTCCCCAGTGCTTGCTCGCTCCAGAGGATACAGGGAGCAGTAACACCCGCTCTTCCTACTGCAGCACCCTCTCACTATTGGCCACTGCAGCCAGCGGTTGGCCTGAGGAGAAGGCAGGGCAGCCATCGCTTGCCACTTCTTGTACACCCAGCACTATACTGGCCCTAGACATGAGACACAGTGAACAACTGTGGGCCGAGTCAGCAAACAGACAAAGTCAATGGAGTGGCCAAAGGGATCCAGATGCCTGCCTTCTAATGGTTGCCTGTGAAGAAGAGAGAACTAAGGAGGGGTGCTTGGGGTCATCTGTGGGTTCCCACACAGCCTATTATTGAAATAGCTAGACACATAACCTTGCAAAGCCGGGGAGGGGGAGCTAGATGAACCCAGTAGTGTGTGCAGGGGCACACTGGAGTGGTCCTATAGAGCCTAGGGGGGCTGGTGTAAGTAGTTGGGTCCTTGGGGAGGGTTGGCTGCACCCCCATGTGCTCCCTACTGGAGGCTCCAGAGGGAGAGCAGAAAGAGTTAAGTCCTCTGTGAGCAACTGCTAGAAGAAAGTGGTAAACAATTTTTCTCTCCCTCGGCTAAATTAATATGCAAATTCCTAAGCCCCCTCCACTGGCGTCCCCTGCCTTGAAATTAGCGAGGTAGAATGCTTGGGCTAATTATGCATTCAAACGAGCAGGCTGCGTTCTTGCGGCGCTAAGAGGATGCGGAAAATGATTGTGAGAAGATGGGATTGACATTCGAGCGGGTCCTTCTGGGACATCTGGAAGTGCTCTCGCGTGCACAGCAGATGTAACCAAGCGCGGTGACCCACCACCAGCCACCCCTGGTCTGAAGGTAGGTTCAGAGGCCAGGGACTGCTCTGTGCTGAGCTCTACAGAGAGCAGGGACCATGCCTAGCCATCTACTCTCCAATTATTCACCAGCCAAGCACTTTATTCCTGCCCTGACAAACAAGAGCCTCCCCCACAGGCCTTCCACATTGCTGGTGCCCACAGCCAGCACCACAGGAAGGGACGCCATGTAGAGACCTGTCAGCGTTGCCCAGCTGTAGAGAGAAGGGTGAGGTGTCTCTCAAGCCCTTTCTGGTAGAGCCCTGAAGGTCACCGAGGAGCCCCGTGCAGGGCAGGTGATGGCTGAGCATGTGGGACACACACTTCAGTGTATCTCAGTTGCAACATCCATCGTCTAGATGTGTCATGTTGCCACGGTAGGTAAAACGTCATTCGGAAGTGGAGTTTCTCAGGAGAATGGGCGTTTGAATAACAGGAAGAAACAGAAGTCGTCTGTGATGCATAGGGGTGGTAGGAGACCCGGGCTGAAGATGGGTCCAGACCTGGAACTCTTCATTCCGTGATGAAGTCTACTCTCCTTGACTGCTAGCCACAGCCTCCCAACCCATATCTCTGCTGTGTAGAGGCCTACCGCCCCTTCTTGCCTTGGTTTAATGATTATGGAACCTTTTCTTGACACAGCATCTACTCCAGCTCCAGCTCAGTGCCCTGGCTGCTGCTCTTGGCGATACTGACACCCGAGTCCAGGCCATGGTCTCTTCCCAACGTGTCCCGGCTGCTTTTCTTATGAGGATTCACAATAGCTGTACAATGCATGTGGGGCCTAGATGTTGACTGTTCTAAGAGTTTGCATGGCCCCATCCCCTTTATCGCTACACTTCTGTAGAATACCTGTCCTGTAATCTCAACAGCAGCCCTGGTCCCAGGCCCTTACCTTAACGTACTGAACGATCTGCCAGTCAGGAAGCTGGCGAAAGGATAGATGAGCCAGCTTCTGATCCTGGCCGCAAAAGAGGAGGCTCCCTGCTGAAAGGTAGGCCAAACAGTGTAGGGGGACCTGGAAGGATCCGGTGATTCAGATCCACTTGCACTGTGAGCAGTGTCACAATCATAGTGGCCGTTGTGACTGTCAAGCACCATAATCACTACTATGCCATCACCATTGCTGTCATCGCTACTGTCACCACCATCAGCACCAGTTAAAGTCCTCATCACAAGCATCTCTATCACCATCACCGCCAACGACATCATCAGCATCTTTATTATCACTACCATTATGGCCGTCAACATCAGCACCATTATTGTCTTCACGATGCCTACTCTGTACCTGGAGTGCACATTACACTCTTTCACTAGCTCCTCCCACAATAACACCGGATAACAGGAAGTGTGTCCTCTGTCTGCAGATGAAGAAATCGGCATTGCTGAAGGCAGAGACTGAGCTTGACCCAGGTCTCCCCAGCACCCGCCTCCCGAGTTAAAATCTCTCTCTCTATCTTCTCATCACCATGCCTTCCAATTTAGGGATGAGAAACAAAGCAATATGTGTCCTAAACGCGGAGGCTGCTGCTTTCTGCCTGGCAGCAGAGTCAGTGGTGTGCCAAACACTCACAGCCCGAGGGACTTGAAACAGAGTGTGTTCTTACTTATCAAGATAATGAAGAATGATTTCGCAATTACAGACGCCCTTGCCTCTGTCAGAATGTGTGCAGAGGGCCAGAGGCAGTTGGGGGCAGTGGATCGGACTCAGCTGTAAAGTCTTCTGATACAGGTACCCTTTCCAGGAGGCAGCAGGATATGGCCTCAGAAACCACCCAGGACCGGTAAGCTCTTTCTGACCTCGGTTGGACAGGAATCCAGGCCTCCCCTCAACTCCTCTACCAAAAAGGTTTGTGGGACCAGGCTCTCTGAGAAGGCCCTCAGCTCCTCTGGTACACCACTCTGGTGTTAGACAGGGTACTTTCTGGACACTTGCCTGAAGCTCTATGATTCTGAGGCCAGGCTCCTGATGGCTCCTTTGCCCATTGGTCCTTCACTGTAGAGGTCATAGGAAGCCGTTAGTGTTCAGCATGGGTGTCAAAAACAGAGCCATAACTTGGGTCTTCAAGAGAAGACATGTATTCCAGAATGGCCCTCTCGCTCACAAGGAAGAGAGGTGGAGACCTATAGTCAAAGCAAGACGGGCTGGACAACAAGGCAGTGCCTGAGCTCTGTGTAGCACGGACAAATGAACATGGCCCCCCTCCCCTACCTGCTGCCTTCACACCTGTCCAGAGAGAGCAGCAGCCAAGACTTCCAAATTCAGAAGGTACAAGGCAGAAGGCAGCAAGTGGAAGTCCCTAACCCCCCTTCCCCCCACCCCCCACCCCCGCTGTTGGGTAGCGACAGGGGGATGGATGGGTGATGTTAAATATTCATCAGATGCAATGAAGTTACTGGAATTGCCCATTAAGATGTAACGTGCAATTTGCAGCTTTCTCCTAACACCCAGGGCAGACACTCGTCAGCCAGCGGGATGGATGGCGGATGGCGGGGCCGCAGAGGAAGACGAATCGCCTGGGAGATGGTGCATCTCAGAACGATCAATACAGACCGGCAGCTCCAAGCAGCCCGAAAGGCGAGCAATAAGTAGAAGTAAATAGACAGGCAGATTAATTAGGCCCCTTGTGGGGAGGGGTGAGAGAGAGACCCGGAGCACAATCCATAGGCAAGGAAACAGGAGGAGGTGTTGTCCTGTGAGGCTGCTACAGTGGGCATAGCTCAGGCCCCCACTAGGACTGGCCCCAGATGTATTTTGACAACAGCTGGCCATGCAGTGACCCCAGTTCTGGAAGGCCAGCTCCCATGTAGCCTAGGTGGAGCCACGGACTCCTCTGAGCTAGGGCCTCTAAAAGGGAAGGGACACGTGGCTTCTCTTCTCACCACAAGGAGCCAGCTTCCTCTCCAGAGCACAGAGCTGTGGGAGTCTTGGGGTTCGGGGGCGCTTTGTCCCTCTGATGGTGATGCATGGCCCCGCTAATTCGCTGCACGAGGCTGTTAATTCTGGCGCAGCTGCTGCAGCCGCCCTCCAGGCGCTCTGTAATGCTGGGCTGCGGAGCTTGCTGCAAATTAACACCATTTGTTCTGCGGAACATGTTTCATTTCTACACGACACGCATAGCTTATTACCTTGCTGGCTGCGTGGGGAGAGGCAGCGGGGGCCAGGGAAAAGAGGGAAGATGTGGCCCAGACCCTTCCTGACTCCAACCCAGTCTTTCAAACCCATTGCCTGGGTGGGGGCAGGGCATTAGTCCTGGATTCTTGCCAGTGAACTTCCAAGGGCTGGGAGACCCTGTTGGGAGGTCTTAGGGAAGGGAGGTTGCCACTCCAGTTTTAGGTGGCTGGTCCCACAAAAGGAAGCCAGTCTCCAGATAAAGGGCCCTAACCCTTTCAATCTTGGCTCTGGCTCCAAGCAGCTCTGTGGCCGCAGGGAAGCACTGTGACCTCTCTGAGCTCTTTCTTTTCTGAACTGTATCCAGCAGCACGGCTCCTCCGAGCTCTGAGGAACACAGCCTGCTGAGACAAGGCCATGTGGAAGCAGATGGCCCTGGTGTCCCAGTGAACCTACCATGTTACTCCCATGGAACTAGCTCCCCGAGCCTGCTCAGAGCAAAGGGCTTCTTGGTCCCCAGGCAGGTGGGCAGAGAATATGAGTTTTCATTCAACCTACTGTGGCTGTCAGTCAAGAACAGAGCTCCAGAGTCTCATAGCCCCTCAGTGACTAATGACATTTGTTATCCCCTGGTAAAATATTTAGGTCTGACTTTGCCTCTCTGCTGACCAGGGAGCCCTGACAACCCCACTGGATGGTACAGACTCTGACCCAGGAGTAAAGATGTTCCCAGGGAACTGTGTCTGACCCCTTCCCCGGCCACTGCCCCAAGACCTCCCTCCATCTCAGCCAACCTCATCCTTCTTGAACCTTTGTCTTACCCTTTGCTGGTCTTTGCCCAATGTCACCAATGTTGCCCCAAGTGCAGCAGTGTCCTGAGGGTCTCAGGGTAGCATTCCACTGTACCAACCCACAGGACAGCCAGACAGCCTCACAGCTTCCCCGGGGGGAGGATGGTGAGGCCAGGAACCACACTCTTAAAAGCCAGGAACCATGCTCTCAAGGACTTCGGGTCCTTTTCTGTGACACAGGTCCCCCCATCCCCCATCCTTTGTGAACATAGCCAGACCAGCAACTCCTGCAGCCCGAGTCTCCTAGTCCCCCATGATGGTGATCCCAGGAAAGAGGTGAAAGAACGGGGTTGTCTAAATCCTGAGAAGGCAGTGGCAGTGGCAGAATGACCCTGAGAATCACCAGCTGCCATTCTGAAGGGTGAGGTTTGGGCAGCCACTGAGCCTCTTCCCGAGTTTGTGACTGGGGTCATCATTATACACATAGGAGAACTTGACCCACGGCCCTGGACCGTGCATCACGATCACAGCATGTGGCTCCCCCCACCCCCCTGCCCACGGCCTCTCTCTCAGCCCCATCCACTCAGAACTATGATCAGAGAATCCTATCAAAGGACACAACCAGAGAGAACCAGTGATATTGGAGCCAGGGCCATGGAAGTACCTCCATCATGGCTCCGCTTAGACACTCAGCAAGTCACTCTCCCACCCCATGCTGAGCAGAGCATAGGTATACCGCCTCCTCATCATGGAGCAAGAGCAGGCAGGCAGAAACCTTGACTTTGTGTGGGAACCTGAGCATGGTGTTTGGTGAGGGGTTCATGGAGCTGCTGACCCACTTGAGGGTCTTCCCTGCAGGCAGGACAACAGCTACACTCAGCTGAGAACAGTGAAAAGGACAGTTCCCATAGATTCTGTAACCGATGAACTGTCTTGGGCCATTAGTGTGGTTAGACTAAGTGGGTGGCATCCAGGTGTAGTAATATCACAGCACAGGCACCAGGGTCAAGGTCAGGAATCTGAAGACTCAGACCAAGGGTAGGGGTGAACAGGGTGTGAGGACCAGGCAGGCTGAACTCAAAGCTCTTTGGGTGTACCCAGTGTTAGCAATTCTTCTAGGCTCCAACCCACAATTACCTGGTCCCTCAGGGAGAAAGGATGTCTCAATATGGGCCTGCTGAGGTATCCCCTTCCCCTATACCATACCACACCTTTACCATGCATATCCCTGGCTTCCTTGGCTTCCCTTTCTTTTTTATAAAACACAACATCCAGAGCATAAAGTAGACTAAGTATCCCATTCACCATCAGAGTGACATCTCAGAGTTCCTGCATGGTCAAATCTTGTAAGTTGAGGCTCTGGATTTAGGAGGGATCCAGGTCTAGGGCCTGACAGAGCAGCTTGGCACAAGGGTAGAGAGACAAGGAACAGTTCCATCTGCTCTGGTTACTGACTTTAAAAGAAGACTGAACTGACCACAGGAACCTGCCCTAAGAGGCTGGAATGGATGCTGTGCCCACCTATACAAACAGGTGGCGTGTGGGCCCTGGGAAGTAACCTACCCCAGCCCGTGGCCTCCTGCAGGCGTGACTACTTGTGGCCCTTTCTGCTCTTTGTTCACCGTATTTCCAGACGAGGTGGAACAACCCTCCCTTACACTCGGTATCTATTCTGAGGACTTTTGAGGTTTCAGGGAGTGTGACACACATAAGGCACAGCAGCAACGTATGGCTTCATTTACAGAGCCTGTATCTGGGGGTCCTCTCTGTATCTCAGAGGAGCCAGTGGATGGATGTCAGGAATCAGACTGTTCAGCCACTCCCAGCAAGAGGAACATGGGTGGACCTAGAATGGGGCAATGGAAGACATGGGCAGCCCATCCTCTCTGGACTCACAGGGTAGAGAGGGATGCTTCTTGGCATGTCCATCCCCCATTGGGTAGCTTGTACCATGCAGAATGGCCTCTCCATCCCTTCAGAACCAAGTCCATAGTGATACGCTTAGATGCTGACCCTGGGCCTGGGAGGGGAGGTGTGGAGTCAGAGTTGTCCCCAGGGTAGGGTGAAGGATGAAGTCCCAAGAGACCCTGACCCTGCTCAGGACAAGAGAGAAATTTAGTTTAGAGCCAGTGAGGTGCTCCTAGTAGTGTTCTCAGTCAGCATGGGGGGCAAGCTGTGGGGCTCCCGGTGGTGGGGAAGCTGCCGGAGGTTTTCGTGTCAAGAGGCAGACCAACTGCATGAATATTTCATTAGAGAGCAAACACGCAGCCCAGGAACATCTGGTGGAGTCTCCAGGGAGCTGGGCCAGTGCAGAAAGCAGGCACTGTGAAATTTGAGAGGCAGAGTGGGAGGAAGGAGCTGGGAGGCAGGTGGATGCCAACCTCTCTGCTTGCCTCCCGATCCTCAGGCACAGTAGAGCCCAGGACAAAAGGAAAGGAGGGAAGGTGAGTTCACGGCTCTTCTACACCCAGAGAGCCCCCAGCCTGGTTGTGTTTTTATCTCTAGTAGAATCAACAGACTTGCTCAGCATCGGAAACCCCTGAACCCACCCTCCAGGCCAGACCACAGCCTGGGTGGGTGGGTCCTCAGGATTCTCCATACTGGAGACAAGCTAACTCTCCACAGGCAGAGATGACAGACAGGCACACTACCTACACAATCCTGAGGCCGGGGTAGCGTGTGGCACACCACTGCTTCCATTGGAACCGGCATTTCTACGAGTGTCAATTGGAGCGAGGTGGAAGGCCCTGTGGGCATCCAGGGTCTCTCTTCTCAAAAGTATGTTTGTGTTGTGGTCTGAGGCTATGATGCGGGCCATGGGGCTGCAGTGGACAGCTAGAACCACCTGGTGATTTCTGGGTCCTCAGACCAGGGATTCGAAACCAGGTCAGCATGTCCCCTTGCCAGGGAGACATGAGGTCAACGACAACTTGTGCAGCTCAGTGAACCCCAAACTCAGCGAACAAAGTCTATACAGTCAGTTCTAGCTCCTCCTGACGTCCCCCATGCTATGCTACCCACGTGACCCCCAGAGCCAGAGTCTATTTAGCTCACTATCCAGTAACTGGGTTCTTGCCAGCAACTGAGCCCAGAGCTCGATCACACTGGGTTTGCACCAATGCCTCCAAAATTTACTTCTGAGAATTCCTGGCTCCGGCTCCGACAGCATGGATGATGCTGAGTCTGTGGTTTGGCGCCAGGAAACCTGACCGAGTGACCCTTTGAGTCCTTCCCGTGAGAACACAGGTTTGGTCGCCTTGTTTCCTTCCAGCTGAATACGAACTCTGTGACCCTGTGTGTTCTCTGACCATGGCAAGTGTGTGTCTTCACCTTAACTTTTCCAAATGCCCTGTGGGGACATGTCTTCTCATCCTCAGCTGTGCAGGGCCATACATGAGATTAGCCCATCCCAGGATTTTTAAAGGGAGCTCCCGCCTCACATGGCTTTAGCCAGAGTCTGTCTAAAGGCTGTGGTCCGCTGTGGTGGGGCCTCCCTGGGCTGTACGAAAAGGTCCCTGATTGGTTAAGCAGTAGTGATGCCTGGTAGCCCTTTCCATCTGGGTCACCTATGGATATCAACAGCTTCGCCGTTGCTGGGTTCTGGGCCTCCCCTGGAAACTCTCCCTTTTTCCCAACTGCCTGTTCCGGCCCCTGTGTCTCAGTTTCTGGACCTCGCTCCCTCCATGTTTTTACCTCAAGGCCCCTTTCCGGTGCTTCTGGGGAGGCTCCTCTGCTCTGCTTGGCTCCTGACTACTCTCTCCACAGTCAGAAAGCCTAGCCCAATCTGACTGTGGAGGAAGTTGGGTGCCGTGGAGCCAGCACCAAAGCTGATGCTTTTGTTTACCTGAGTGCCAAGACCTCCTTAAATGACACCTTTTGGGGATTAAAATGACTTCTAGAATGTCACACTAAAACAGAGTGACAATGTGGCCCCATTGACCCTCTTGCTATCCCACCAGCTTGAGGCATGAATCCCAGAGCCCCATGCCGGCCTCTGTTGGAGAAGGAGAGGAAGGGAAAGGAAGGATGGGAGGGGAAAGGAAGAAATTGGATTTCTATGTTTGCCCAGGACCTTGCTTAAAGAAGGATGCCGGGGCACAAGAGCCCATAGGTTTGCTTGACCCACACTGGCCACCTGGGACCACCCATGCTGTACCAGATGGAATGCCTCCATCCCTCAGCCCCACCCTCTTTGACCAGCCTATGACCACTAGGAAGGGAGTGGGTTTTGTCCTCAGAGCTGCTAGGAAAGCTCAGCCACATGCTCCTCCCCTCTGGAGCCCACCCCACCGTGCCCTCAGCAGCTGGTTCCTTGGCACTGGCACCCGGATCCCTTTGACAGCATTTGGCTTCAGTCCCATTGATCTGCACACAAGCACCGAGGTGCCAAGCCTGACTGTGGGCAAGGATGGGGGCTCTGGGAAAACTGAGAGACTGCGGTGCTGGACGCTTTGGGACCCTCCAGCATAGACCCAACCCACCCTAGCCCACCTGCAAAAGGAAACAGATCTATCCCTTCATGGTCAGGGGACCTGGCGTAGCCAGAGTAGAGAGGACTATCCCCAGACGGACGGACATCGGTGGAGTTGGTGCAGCCATGAGACCACCGTGGGGCGCGGCTGCTGTATTCACAGTTCCAGATGGCCCACGCAGGCCAACCCACCCCACATCTTTAGAACACCAGCGGATCACACGTAGGCAAGCAACGGGCACCAAGACATATTAAGGGGCCCAGAGGTTACACAGAGACGTTCTGGACACTAGGTAGACAGACTCCCTCAGATCCGGCCCTCGGAAAGCTTTCTTGACACGGCACCCGCACCACGTCCGACTCAGCCCCCACGTGTACCCCAACACAGATACCCGGTGCCCATACTTTAGCGAGCCCCACTCCATCCTTACCTGTTCCGTGCTGGCCTTGGCTACATCTGCCTGCTGCCAGGCTGTCCTCTGCGGCAGCGTTGCCAACTGTCTTCTCCCTCCTAACATGGGCTGCCAGCGATCTGCTGTGGGTTTTGTTCGTGGGGTCTGGCCTCGTGCAGCCGCTGGCACTCGAGATGGCAAGTGTCCATCTTTCTCCACACCCGTCCCTCACCTCTGTAGCCTTCTTGCACCGCCGGTGTCCCCACAGTGCCCGCTCTGAGGGAGTTGGCAACGACAGAACCCGGCCCGCCTCTGCAGCTGAGGAAAACCATGCTTCTTTTCTGTATTTTAAACACACACACACACATGCCAAGCCCCCCCCCCACCCCCGACAACACGCATCCCTTCTGTCAGGAACAGACCTAGCCAAGAAAGCCCCTCGCAGGCGGGGGCAGAGCGGAGGGGCTTCGCATAGCTGGTGTAAACCCAGCCCCATGGTTCCGTCCCTTCCTGGCCCCAACGCGCTGCCTCTTACGTAAACCACCAGGAAGGAATCAAAAGGAGACGCAAATCCATGTCACATTTTGGAGCCTTCTGATTGGGCACACCTTTTAACTGGCTTGGTCTTTCCAAGCAAGCTCTGGTCTCAGCCGTCCTGAACCCCGCCTCGCTGGCCATTCTCTTCACCATTGTTTTACGTCACCGGACACCCCACCCGGCCTGTGCTGCCCGTCACCACATCCAGGTCCTGGTATGGATCATTCCTGGAAAGATATTGATTTTTGAAACCAATACTGGAGCCCATGCTGAAGACTCAGACACGGCCTGCTTGCTGGCTAAGTGTCTAGTAGCTGCAGGACAGAGATTGGTGGATATTTTGGGTGCACCTTCAGGTCCTGAGCTAATTAAGTCTGGGAAGGCCAGAAGAGGTCCCTAGGGGACACAAGAGCCAAGACCAGCTGGAGGTAAGGTCAGAAGATGGAAAAAGAGGAATGTGGTCAGACTGCAGCTGGCTACCCCAGGGCAGTGCGGCCTTCTCCGGGCATTTCTAATCAGTTTGGGTAAGGACTTCAGTTTAGAACACCCGCTAGAACATGCTTCTGAGTGATGTGGTTGAGGCTCTGCAGGGCCTCCAGAGAGTGCGACTCCTGTGCTCAGTGGCCGACTCCAGGGTCACATGGTCGTGATCTCTTGTCCTGTTCCTTTCTTTTAGAATTGGAGCCTGGAATTGGGACCAGTCATAAGAGGAAAACCATGCTTCTTTTCTGTATTTTAAACACACACATACACATGCCAAGCCCTCTGAGAGGGGATGAGGAAAGGAAAGACCTGAGTTCTGTTGCTCCTGAGTGACCACCCTCCCATGACTACCCCAATCTCACCTTTACCACACTCACCAGATCTCCTGAGAGAGGCAGGAGGGATGTGCACAGCCCCAGGCTGTGTCAGCCATGAGGTCAGCCTATAAGCAGCTCCTTCCTTTGGTCCACTCCACTGTCTTCTTCCAGACTTAACCATCATAGGATGCACGGCTATTTGAACGGGCTGGGTCACCCTAGCTCTTTCATTTTAGACCAGACTGTTCCTTTTGTTTGTCTTTCGGGCACTGTGTTGTTAGGATTTGGGGGAGAGTTCAAGGATTTCCCGCCATGCAATGTATTCTGGAGTAGTTGGCCTAACCTTAGCTTCAAAATAACTTTGAAATGCTCCCAAAATGAAGGTCTGGAACCATCCCCTCCCAGTTCATACCCACACCCCAAATCTTAGTCCAGCCAAGGCGCTCTAATTCAAATAGATACCAATCTCCAATATCCCAGTATACGCCTGCAAGCTCCCCAAGACTCTCAGCTTTCCAGAGCTCCCCCTGTTCTGTGACTGATATAGTCAAGACCCACACCCCATCAGGGGGGCAGCCTAGAGAGCATGTGCTCTGTCCACAGCGAGAATACTGTGCACATTTAGAGCTAAATGGGAAAAGTGTCCCCATGACCCCCCCCCCACCTTGCTTTCTGGTATTGACAGTCCCATTCCTTTGAATAGCACACAGATTAAGCAGCCATTGTAGTTGAACCTGTGACTAAACATGCCTGATCTAGGCAGGGTCGGGGAGTTCTGTTAAAGGGGAACACAAGACATTTAAGTAGACCTAGGCTGAGTTTTCCTGGGTGGTGGTCAAAAAAGGCACATGTCACCCCAAGAAAGCCTGAGTGTGAGGGGGCAGGACACAGAGTAGGGTACACACTGCTTCGGCCATCCCCAGGAGGCTGGATCAGAGGTGTCAGCCCTGTCTTAGGGGAAAGGGTCCAGACCTCAGGGTGTCACTTACAGGGGGCCATCTCTCTGCCTTTAGGGTCTCCTTGTCCAAGATTCCCAGACTGATCTGGTCATTACTCCCATGGTGGCTGCCTCAATGACCTGCAAAGCCTGGGGCATCTAGAGTTTACTTCTGAAGGTTCTTCCAGCCTGACATGGGCGTCCTGAGGGTCAGGGGATACAGGAAAGGCCCCAGCTGTGTCCTGGATCATTAAAGGGGACTGTTGCACTTAAGCTTGGACCAACAAGGCTCCCAGAAAAGTGATCAAGTTGATGACATTGGTGAAAGACAGAAGAGGAGAAAGGGCTCACCCCTGGTGGTGGCTGGTCTAGTTTCTATCCTATCCTATTCCTGCTCAGGACACGATGACCAGAATTAACCAGAGAGGAAAGGGTTTACCTTATTTTACAACACCCAGGTAATGGTCTGTCTCGCAGGGCAGTCAGGATAGGAAGCACAGAAAGATGCTGCTTCCTAGCTCACTTCCTGGCTTGTTCCTAGACATGTACTTGACTGGTATTATTGTTGTTGTTGTTGTTGTCATTATTATTATAATTCAGCCTGCCCGGAGAATGACTCTGCTCGTAATGGGATGGGCCTTGCTACCTCAATTGCAACAGACATGTCCGAGGGCCAGCTTGATCAGAGCAATTCCTCAACAGAAGTTCCAACTTTCAGATGACTTTAAAGGACATCAGGTTGACAATTAAAGCTAACCAGGACAGCGTGGGGGGTGGAACCACCTGGGTGTCCCAGAGGCCTTAGGTCTGACATGACATTTCTAAGCACAGGGTGTCCTGCGCAGGCAAGGAATGTTCCAGAACTACCTGTTTGATTTTTTTTCCCTCCAGATAGAAACTTCTTTGCTGTGGAACAAGAAAGAGCTCACCGTCACTGCCAGCATTTCTTCTGTCCTGTTTATCAGAAGTCTCCCTCTGTCTGCCACCCGGATCTTGGTCCTTTGACATCTCACTGTTTTCATGGCAACGCTGCCAACCCCATAATGAGGGCCTGTTATGATTATTAAAGAAATAGACATTAATTCATTAACTGTTTTCTTACGTGTTTGTTTTTTTGTTACTGTAAACAAAGGCCAAGCGCTGGCTGATGAGGATAAGTGTTCTGTTTTGGCTCACCTCTGTGGAGGTTCCTGACCATGGTGGATTGCCTGCAGTGAGGCGGACTCTTAGCAGCAGAGACCAGAAGGTCTCGATCCTACTATCTCTTTCACGGGAACATCATCCAAAGGCCTCCCTCTAGACCTCATCTCATAAAGTTTTTACTACCTCCCAATTACCGCGGCAGTAATACTGGGACCAAGCCTTTAACACACAGGACTTGGAGGGACACTCTAGATCCAAAATATAGCATTGTAGTACATCACACATCACGTAAAGCATGCTGTCTTAAAGATTTATACACATTCAGGGTGACACTGAGACATTCACACTGCTGTGTAACCATCACCCTAAGAACCTTCTTGGACCCCAGATCAACCACACCATGAACATCCAGGACCCCAGTCTCACCTGTCTCTGGGAACCATGTTGTTCTCTTGGGGACTTGGTGTGTGGAATCATGCTATACCGTTTTGTGACTGACTTGTCTGGTGTACCATGATGCCCTCACGTTCCCCCACCTTAGAGAACATGTCAGAATCATATGAACATCTCGGAAGGGTTAGTTAAAGCAACTCTTTTGGACAGTTTACTAGAAATCCATTGCATTCATGACTTAGTTTTAGAGGTGTCCTGACAGACATCTGAGTTACCGCTGCTATCCATGTTTGCCTGAAACTGCAGGATTTCTTTCTTTGAAAATTTGGTATGTGTCTGTTTAAGCTTTGCTTATAGATCTCTGGAAGGTTCTATGCCATGCTGACTCTGTTTCTGTACACATCATTGGGCTAGTGGACTCTTAAGAGAGCTGATGGTGGATGGGCGTGATGGGCGTGGGTCCTGTTGTGACAAGAGCTGCCCAGAGTTATTTTGGGTGCAGGTGCACATGCACAAACAAATGAATGGAACTGTAAAGTTTTCATGCACAGCAGCGTGTCTGGGGGAGATGAGAGGGGAGAGTAACACAGACTGAGAGGATCTGGGTGGGAAATGTGACCATTCTCTGCATCTTCTTCCCAACTGTAAGTTTGGAATTATGTCAATCCAAAAGTTAAAAACCATAAGTAAATGCCCGCCCCCTATAGGGCTCTTGGGTGGCAGTGTACTAAATGGAAGGTCCCAGGGCCTATCATTGCAACTACTCAGGAGGCTGAGGCGGGAGGATTGAGATTAAGGCCAATTTAGACTAGAAAATGAGTCTAAATCCATTCTAGGCAACCTCTCGAGGCCCTCAAAATGAGAAAGGGACCAGAGGGTTGTTCTGGTTAGTTTTTTTTTTTTGTTTGGTTTGTTTGTTTGGTTTGGTTTTTGTAAACCTGACACAAATCTAGGGTCACATGGAAAGAAGGAAACCTCAGCTGAGGAGAAACCCTTCCATTAGACCGACCTGTAGGGAAGTCATTTGATTGACTGAAGTGGGAGGGTCCAGGCCATTGTGGGCGGGGCCACCCCTGGGCAGGTGGTTCTGGGTTGTACAGGAAAGCAGAAAGTGCAAGCCATGGGGAGCAAGTCAGTGAACAGTGTTCCTCCAGAGCTTCTGCTTCTTTCTTGCCATCAGGTTTCTACCTTGAGTTCCTGCCCTGGTTTCCTTCATATTGCATTACAAATTAAGCTGAAATAGACCTTTTCTCTCCAAGTTGCTTTTAGTACTGGTGTTTATCACAGGAACAGAAGGCAAACCAAGAAAGGATGTTCTTTTCCTGCATCCCTGGAGTCCTGGTTCCAGCTCCCATATGGCAAAGAGAAGAGGAAGAGAAAGAGATAGAGGAGATGAAGGAGGTGGGGGAGAAGGGGCCGAGGGAATGTCTCCCACAAGATTCCATTTCTAGTATCTGCTTTTCTGCTGTGGCTTCGTTTCTGCAGGACTCTCTGGTGTCCTTGCTGGAAATGTGGTGGCTTTGGTTTTGATGCCCAGCTCCCCCATCTTTGTAAATACCTGGGGATCCGTTCTCTTTGATTATTATGAAGAATTGAATTATCAAATTTCCTGAGCCTGGTATGCAGTTTGGAGTATCTTCTAAGGGAACAGTTCTGTTTCTTTTTTGTTTATTGGGCTTGTTTGCATTTTATACTATTTTAGGTGATTTTTGTTTCTTATGTTCCATACAAATATGTGTGCACTTGAACAGTCCCTAGAGACAGTTGGAGGAGGCTTGGGCACGTGCTCTCATGATCTGAAAAGTCTTCGAGCTGCTGTTACTTCCCTAGTCCTTGGGTCTCCTCTTCTGGGTTACTAACTAAGGAGAAATGTTGGCTTAGTTTACAGCTGGCTGCCCTTTAGTTAAGAAATCTGTCAACACCTCTGTCAAGACTTTCTGCCCTATTTGATTTTTCCTGCCTTAACTTTACTTATTACCTTTGCTTTGGGCTTAGATACCCCCTACCCTGCACATGTGTCCTCCCCTAGGTGACAGAGACATTGTGTGGCCTACAGTTTTTGGCAGTTTGTACAAGACAAAAGTCTAGGTCCCTGTGTATTCTTTCTAGATAGCATGTAATTAAGGTATTTGCTTCCTGCTGGGTGATGTTGGCACACCCCTTTAACCCTGACACTCAGGAGGCAGAGGCAGGCAGATCTCTGTGAATTGGAGGCCGGCCTGATCTACAGTGTGAGTTCCAGGACAGTCAGGACTACACAGAGAAACCTGTCTCAAAACCAAAAACAAAAAATGAAAAATAAAAGTATGTGTTAAAATAGTCAAGCAGATTGAGTTTTCCTTCCAAATTTGAGTGTAGCAAGCTCTTAACCATTGATCTTAGCGTTTGGGATTAGAGAAGGGGGCCTCATAGATTCAGCCATATCTGGTCATTCAGGTTTAGTTTCCTAAGCCACTCATACTGGGCAAATCCTGGGCAGACCAGGCTTGGTGATTCCACCCTGTGTTGGGGGATTTTTCAAAACTTTCGAAGCACCTAAAACATGAATGGTTATAGGACTCAAAACAAGGGAACTTTGAAAAGAAGGATGTTTCCTGAAGAGACAGTGTAGAGTTTAAATTTGGATCTACTTTTTAACTTAATTAACAATAGTTCTCAGTTCCTCTAAAAACTGGTCTCTGCTAATTTGATTAGTCAAAGTTTGAGAGGAGCATGTGAATCTCAGTCACCTCCAATCTTGAGGTGACCGATTTTGTCCACAGTTTTCAGAAGACACTTGCTTTACTTGTATATTTCAGTGCAATGGCTGCCCACTGAGAAGATGGTCACTGTGACACTTCTGCAGACACGGCAAGGTAGTAGAGGACCGCCATGGTCAATGTCCACTCACACACTTCGCTACCCTGAGAAGGTGAGTGGATTCCCCCAGAGCACAAATACCAAGTCTCAGCCAAGATGAAATGGGTTGTCTGCATCTCCTACAACCGTTTGGGAGATTGAATTTATCACCTGCAGAGCTCTCACAAGGAAGTCTCCAATCTCAGGCTCATTCATTGGAACACTCGATCAAACATTCTGGAAACTCTGAATGCCAGACCCCCATAAACTCTTCCAGAAAATTCAAATTCAAAGAGCTAGCTGCCATCCCAGGCAGCCGAGGTTCTGGGAAGTACAGCAAAACCTCAGATATAACCCAAGGAAACCTGTGTTGGATTAACCAGTTTGTTTAAATGTCACATTCAAAGCATTGCATTAAACGTGTCAATGTATCTAAGCAATAAATTGGAAGTAACAGAGAAATATCTTCAGGGTTTGGAGAGACCAATCATTGAAGTCTCATATCAAGCTGCACTGTCTCCTGTAGCAGGGAGACAGTCTTGGCTATGCAGAAACTCAGAGATGAAGTCAAGTCAGCCACACCCACACACACACGCACACACCCTCACATACCCCCTACATGAGTGCACAACACACACACACACACACACACACACACACACACACACACTCGTGCACACACATCCCTCGAACCTTCCCAGGGCTGCCCTGGAGACCTGTGTCTGAAAGTTACATCTTGCTCCCCCTTAGAGGTGTGAAGAAAGAAACCACCATGAACACAGAGGAAGATGGAGGGGTTTCTGATGAGCTACTTGGGGAGGACACTCATGGATCACTGGTGTCTCCTGCTTCCTCCTAGTCTGGTAAACAGATTTAATACCATTGTCTGAGCTTCTCTGAATATTATAGCTGCACCAACTCTGTTTCTGAAATACACAGTGACCCTGGTGAGGAGCAGCTACTATGTGCACATCGGATCTGCAGAGCCAAGCCAAGCCCCACCCGGCCATGTTGCCTCTGCCTGCACTCCAGCCCAGCAGGGAAGCCCTGGCCAGGTCTCCAGAGCCTGTTAGGACACTTCCTCCTTTCTGGCATTCTAAGTATGGCCCAGTTCTGGTATCTCTTCTCCCCTCTTTTCCAGAAATATCCCCTGTTCAGAGCAGCCCTCCCCCCTTAGAACATGATGACCTGGATTTTGAGGTCACATTCTGCCTTTCCCAAGTACCATACTCCCAATCAAGTATCAGAGCATGTCATGTCTGCTGGGGTACAGGTGGGAGTAGGTGGGAGCCAGGAGAAGCTGACAGCTTGGTGACCATGCACAGAGCTGGGAGCAGGTGTCCTCTGTTCTCTAGCCTCAGACTCTTCTTCCTTTGTCACAGGCAGCAAGCAAGGTCTCTCTGCAGGTTTCCTCACCAGTGGGGACTCTTTGAAAAGATGATGTCAGTCTCTGAACCTTGTTTGGGGGCTCTGAGGCAACCCATAGAAGACCAGAGAAGAGTCTGAAAGACAAACCAAAGTGGGCAGAACCATGGCCCCAGGTATGATCCAGCCAGGTCAAGCCAAGAAAAGATACCTAGGGGGACCCAGAGACAGCAGAGACAGGGCTTGGGGACATGGGCTTCGTAAGAGCTGTATTTCTGTCCTGCATTCCCTGCACACCCATCCTATATCATGTGACTACAGAGAGCCATGTGGCATTAGAGACACAAGTCACCCGGAGCCAGTCTACAGGAAGGAGCTCATCCATCAACCCTGAGTCTGACCCCGGTGCCATTGGTCCAGAGGGGGAAGTGGGCACAGGACTGTCCCTGAGCTTTGCCGAGACTAAGATCTGGGTCTTGGGCCTATGCTAATCCTCAGAGTCCTGGCCACTTTTGGCTCTACCTTTGCCCCACACCCTGTAGTCTGCCAGGCTCAGGTCTGTCTGTTCTGCCTCCACCATGTTCAAGGCACCTCACCTCATTTACCAGCCTATCAGGTAAGAGCCAGGCAGTGGGGTATCACACATGGGCTCAAGATGGCTGCCTGGTACAGCTGCCCCGGACAGCTTGTATTCTCTCAAGCTCAGTCCTCTCCCCTGCCAGTGAGAACAGTTATAGCTTCCTGTTCCTCTCCCAGTGCAGACAGTCATCTTACCAGCTGCCGCTTCTTCCTCTCCCCAGAAGCATGCTGCCAGGCTATGTGGACACTCCTGGAGAAAACACTGTGGGTTCTGTTATCCTGGCTTTCTCAATTACACTAATCTGCTGTGAGCAAAACACAATGCTATGGCACCTCCTCAGGGACAACCTCTCCAGAGCTGCCTTGGACTCTGTCAAACTCGACTGGAAACCCCAGCCTCACCCCCAGTAGCTCTTCTGTGGCCTCTTCTGGAAGAACCCCAGGCTTCAAGTATAAGGAAAACCAGAGCCACAACCTTCTAGAGGCTCTACTTCTGCCTCCCCTTTCACCCCCATGAATAGAAAGACCCACTCTTTCTAGTGTAAGATGAGGTATCACAGACCTAGGATTGCTATAGAATTTTCACAGCACCAAGTCATAGTCCCCATAGGCAAACAAAAAGCCTGTGAGCTGACTCCTCCACTGAAGGGTTGAGACCTCGGGCCTGCAGCTATAGCCAGATGCATGACAATAGAGGTGCTGTCCCCAGCCAGGCCCCAACCAGGCCACAGTGGGGGGGGGCAGCCAGGCCACACTGAAGGCCCCAACCAGGCCACAGTGCGGGGCCCCAACCAGGCTGGACTTTTTCCAGGCCTCAGGCCTCAGGTTCCCAGAGGGTTACCACAACTGTTCCAGAACAGAAGTGTTCAGTGTGTGGGTGTTGGAATGTTCCACCACTGAGCCGGGTGCCACCTACCCAGGGGACCGGGAAGTGAAATTACTCAGTCTGTGTTGGGTGTGGCAGGCTGGGGTATTTGAGTTCACCCAGAAGATTATCAAGGGAAGTAAGGAGGCCAATCTATTTTTTCTTTTCTTTTCTTTTCTTTTCTTTCTTTCTTTCTTTCTTTCTTTCTTTCTTCTTCTTTTTTTTTTTCTTTTTTGAGACAATATCTTGCTACTTAGCCCAGGCTGGCCTCAAGCGCATGATCCTCCTGCCTGAATTACACATAAACATCACTACACCCTAGAAATCTTACTCTGGAGTAGAGGTAAAGTTGTAGCTCGTGGGCTTTTCAACCAAGAGGGGCTCTGTGTCAGCCTGAGTGTCATGACACCCTCCTCATCTTGAGGTTGATCTTTTTGGAGAGTCCATCTGAGGCGGACACTAAGGGTCAGTGGAAGAGAGAGGGAGAGACCAAATCCTGAACACGTTGGAAGCTGGTTTGTTTGAGAGCTCCACGCTTGTCCTCTTTAATGACACACATACCTGTTTGTTCTAGACCACTGTGGTGACAGACAGAGCTGTTGTCCCTTGAGGTGAGGAATGTATGCATGTGCATTCTAGTGTGTGTGTGGCAACCAGAGGGCAGTTTGCAGAAACTGTCACTCTCGCTCCATTCTGTGGGTCCTTAGGGAGCCAAATCAGGTCGCCAAACTTGATGGGCAAATACCAACGGAGCCAAACAAGAGGCAGTTTTCTGTGCAATGGCCAATCAGATGGGCTACCGGCACATTGAGCAGGGCACTACCCTCTGGAATTTGCTTCCGCACTGTGGTGACTGGCTTGGGAATATACCAATATTCTTGTCCTTGGGACCCAGCGATCGCTTACTCAGCTCTGAATGGAAAGGTGGCTGCAATGCTGTCAAGCCACTCCAGTTGGAAGCCACAGCTCAGGTATAGCATCAGAGCAAGTAGAAATGGATGTGTGGCCCCACAGTTAGCAATTGGTCATCACTGAAGTGGTTACTGCAGAGCCCTCTGGGGCCTCAGCCCTACACAGCCCTGCTCTAGGGCATACAGCACCTGGGCCCTAACTCCGGTTGGCCTCCGCTTACTGCTCATGACTGCAGGGATGGAAACGGAAGCCACCTGTTCCTGTCACTTTGCTGTCACTCTGACAGAACACCCTGACCAAGTATGATTCTACTGAGAGAGGAGTTTGTCATGACTTTTGATTCTAGAGGAATAAGGGCCCATCGTGGTGGGGAAGACATGGTGACAAGCAACAGACCTTTGTGACAAAAGTGGGAAGCTGAGAGGTTGCATCTTTTGCCACAGGCAGGAAGCAGAGAGTGAACCGGACCTGAGGCACAGTTTTGGATCTCAGAGCCTACCCCTGCCAACTGAGGTATTTCCTTCAGCAAGGCGGCAGCTTCTAGACCTCCTCCAAACAGTTTCACCCCCTGGAGACCAAGAGTCCAAATGCCCGCACCTATAGAGGACATTTGACATGTAAACTACCACAACTATGATCACCAGAAGCTGGCAACAAAGCCACCAACTTACATCACACCCACGGCAGCCACTGCGATTTTGGCAGGTGTGCCTGTGTGCCAACAAAGCTTTATCTACTGCATAGGTGATGGGTGGCATTTGGCCCTTAGCCTGAAGCCACTGACCTTGAACAAGAGCACGAAGGTTCAGAATCCCCTGTCTGAGGTCACATGGTTTTGAATAGCAAAGCTGTCAGCCATATTCTGGGACCCTGCGCATAGCGTCTTTGAGTAGCCACTGAGCCTCTCAGCTCTGGGGGGATGAGTGGGCAGAGAGCCATGTTGAACCAGGCAGGGTCTAACGTGTGCCTTTACTAAAAATGGGCTTGGAGATGGTGGTTCTGTGACCTGTCCCAGTATGTACTGGGGGTAGCAATCCTCTAAGCTGTCCCCAAGAACTTGAGCAGTTCTGATTACAGGTTTGGAATATTCAGGACTTCTATGGAAGACATTTAAGGAGGAGAAGAAGGAGAGAGAGGAGGAGGAAGAAGAGGAGGAGGACTTAAAGGCTTATGTATGTGCTAAAAACACGCAAATCATTCAATCTCGTATCTCAACATAAGGAAAACTGATCCCAAGAGTAGCTGGACCCAGAATCCGAACCTCCCTGAAACTGAAATCCTAGCTGCATAGACTGTTAAGTGCTTTCCAAGCACAGGCCCACCCACCTGAAGCTCCTGGAAGTCACCTTCCATTGGCCACTAACGCTTCCTTCTGGAAAGCCCCTTGGGCTTTGAGCCTGACAATGAGAATGACTACAGCAGTGTCCTGGGCCACCCACCTGAGCTCCTGACATAGGTACATGCTTGTTATATTGAGGGTTTGAAAACCAGAAAATACTTTTGGGATCCACCAGGTCAAGTAGGGGACGGTGGAGAGGCCGGCTGCCTCCTGCCCTGATGCTGTCCTGTTCCGCCTCTGTAGACAGGAGCAGGAACAGCGGAGGAAGGGCATGAGGTAAGTCGGGGTGGGGGTTGGGTAGAGCAGTGAACAGACAGCTTTCATCCTGCCCAAGTAAGGTCAGACTTAAAAATACACTCATGGTGTTGGCCAAATGAAACACCTCCATGGCTGGCTTCCAGATCTGCAATTTAGATGCAGTGGTGTCAGTGCCGGCGCCATCAGGGGCTCTTTCCGGAACACACACAGAGCTGGGGCTGCCTGAGTTATCAACACCATCGGTAAATGTTTGCAGAGCAGCAGACACCTGTGCCGTAACAGACACACAGGTGCGGAGGTCTGCCATGCCCAGCGTGGATTGCCGTGAGCTTCCAAGAAAGCTGGGAGACCTCTCTGGGTCTCAGTCTCTCCATCTGTCAAATGGGATAGTACATGGTGCAAGAATAAATACGGACTGGCCTCAGAGGGACTCCTTCAGTGGGATTTTTTTCCCTATTTTTTTAGGTGCTTTACAAAATTTATTTATTTATTTGCTCTTTTATTTTGAATGTCCCCTAGAGTCTCCCAGTTGAAACCAGTTGAGGGAAGAGGAGACAGGCCCCAGGATATCCAGGAGCTGCTCGGGTCATGCTAATGAAGCTACTGTATGTACTTCCTAAGACCCAGGACTGCAGGTACGTGCTGGGTGACCGATGTGGATGTGATGTTTCTGTGCACAGACACATTTGCCCTTGTCCCCAGGGCCACAAGGCCAGACACACTGCTGGTGGTACTCCATCCCTGGCAGGGCTCCATCTGGCCAGGAAGGCTGACAGACACGCAGCAGGAAGCCTGGGCACTGGGAACACAAGCCAGCACGGTCCCTGGCTATGGCTCGTTTGCACAGTGTGATGCCCAGAGCAGCCAGGCCTGGACTGAACCTCTGGCTGTGCCTCTGGCTCTGTGCGCAGTATTAGAGAGATTGCCCTTCCCCCAGGGATAAAGGCTAAGCTCCAGCAGGCCCCTTTAAGTCCTTGTCATCTCTCTCCCCAATCCGGGCTCATTCTAGAGGACAGTGTGGGAATCTCTGTAAGGACTTTGAGGGATACAAAAGAGTGTTTCTACTCCCAAAATCCGAGTGTGGTAAAGCCTCTACTGTGACAACTTTGGCAAAGGAGAAACTTGAAGCCCTTTTGAGAGGGGCTGATGTGTATCAGATTGGCCTGTGGGCATATATATCTGTGGGGCATTTTCTTGACTAATAACTGATGTTGGAGGGTCCAGCCCAATGTGGTGCCATCCTTGGGCTGGAGGGCCTGGCTGTGTGAGAAAACCACAAGGAGCAGACAGTCAGCAGCTTTGCCACACTGTCTCTGCTTCTGTTTCTGCCTTTGGGTTCGTCTTGCCTTGAGCTCCGTCCCTGACTTCCCTCGATGCACTACAACCAGCGTTGAGGTGGAAGCGACGCCAACTCTATCCTCCCCTATGTTGTTTTGGTCATAATCATTATCACAGCAACAGGGAACAAAGCAGGACCTCTGTAACCATGCTGGGGGTTGATATGTCAGGTGGGGTGCGAGAAGTTCACGTGGGGGAGGTTCGTGTGGCTCCCACAGCTTAGCGTTGGCACCAAGCTGGAAGACAGTGAATGGTGATCTTTTGCCCATTTAATCTCATCTAGGGTTAATGCTACTGCGGATGTGGGCCTTACCAGTTGTCATTCCTTGGTCATATTTCCTGCAAGCTTTCCCTCTTCTTATACCCCCACTAAGGCATATCCTCCTGGGCCTGAGCTGTGCTGTTTGTGAGGGACAAGGCACTGGGATTGGCAGGCTACCCACACTGTAAGTGTGGGCTTCCCATGAACATTGGCCAAGGGCAGTTGGGTCATGGAAGCCACACTATGTAGGAAAAACCCTGAGAAGTACAGGAAGGGAGACTGAGGCACAGAGAGGCTCAGCAGAATGCACAGAGGGCACACTCGGGCCAGTGCCTTCTGCACTACAGACTGGCACAAGCCCACTCCAGAATGCTGGAAGCCGCAAGTTCGGGGTGCCCAGAGACCCCAGGGCACAACACTTACGAAGCATCATCAGGCCCTTAGGCCCCCCTTTCCTCCATGCCAAGTAGATCAAAGGCTTTAACCCTCCTGAAGGCCCCTGTACTAACTTCTTGGCCACCCACAGTAGGGTGCCCTGAGCTGCAGGTCTGAAAGGACACCCCCCAGCATAATTTTATTTTTAAACATTTGTTATTTCTTCCTTTTAAGGCTTTGCTTTCTCTGCCTCTACAGTCCCAGACTTCTTCCCATTGAAGCAGCCCAGTGGCCTTACCTAGCTGTCAGCCTCAGAGACCTGGGTCTGTCAGGTCACTCTCAGGAGCCAGTCTCCTCTTGACCCCTGACTCTTCCCAGAAGATAAAGTTTCAAAGGCCTAACCACCTCCACAGGGTCCGGTATCCCTTCTCGGTCCCTTCTCAATCCATCTAAATCTCAGCCCTTCCTCCCTCCCACACAGCAGGGTATGGAAAAAGAAGGAGCACTCATCTCCTTGTCCCAGCCCGTGAACTCCAGATCAGGCCTCATCCCTGGGGCCCTCTGCAGGGTTGGGGATACTCAGGAAGCCAGAAAGAGCGTTTTAGATAGGAGAGCATCTGGGAAACTTGACAGTTGTAACCCTCTAAGCTATGTCATAGCTTCTCCCTCCAACTGAAGGGTTGAGCTCACATGCACAGTCTGTTTAGAGTTCCCGTTGATACCTTAGCCTCAACAGATCTGCCCATTTACTTCCAGTTCCCTCAGCTGATGCCGAGCCTTGCTGGATCATACCAGTCATGCCTCAGGGGCAGCATGAAGCCTGGCCCTCATTTCCCAACTCTCTCAGTTTCTGGGGGAGGGGTTCAGACAGGTACTCCTCCTCTGGAGGTCAATTCTGGAGCTCAGGGACCCCTGGACCTCGGCTCGTGGCACTGACGGCACTTCATCTGCGCCAGCTTGGCGCCCGTGACAGGAAGACTGCTCAGATGGTGTAGGTGGTGCCTGCCGCCTGGCACTGGTGATGAGAGGCACATGGGCTGTGACGAGATTGGAGGGGGCTGCGGCTGCTGACTGGAGGCAGAGGAGGAGTGTCGCGAGAGAAATGACAGGTGGGAAGCGGATGGAGGATTTGGAAACAAATCAAATTTTCAGTTGCCAGGAAATATATCCCCAGCCACAGGTAGTCTGCAGAAGAGAGTTGCTGCCTCCCAACTGGCACCTCAAGGGGCAGGCAGGGGCGCCTCTCGCAGCTGCTTCGCCAAGCTGGCAGATGTGCTGCCGTGCCATGTGGAAGGAGCCAGTCCCCGGGAGCGCCCACGCCAAGCTGGTGTCAGCTGCAGGGAAACCACGTGTGGCACTTGGACATGTTTTTGTCCTGTGTGGCCAGGCATACATGGCTTCATGAGAAGGGGTTCTCAATATGTCCCTGCCAAGGTCTCTGATCCCAAGACAGTCCCACACAGCACCCTGTCTACGACACGGCCCTGCGGGCCAGCTTTGTTTCCTCACACCTCAGAGAAGGCCAGCCATGTGCTCGAAACCAATGTGTATCTACTGGAGTAAATGCAGAATCAGGCCCTCTGTGGGCTTCTGGAACTTTGAGGACAACAGGGCTGTGGAGAGGAAGCGTAGATGATGTGGACAGGGGGGATGTGTAGATGGAGTCTGGACAGGGGCAGAGAAGACTGTGTAAGTGAGGTGTTTTACATGGACAGAGGGCCTGCAGGGGCTAGCTATGGATACAGACAGAGGAGCTCGGTGGGAGAGCTGTGGACCCCAAGTGGATGAGGTCAGAGCAAGCAATGGGGCATGGTTTGTACTTCTGACTGGCTTTAAATCCAGGTCTGGGTTAGATAGTTTAGTCAGTTTGCCGAGTAGCTCATAGAACTCTAGGAGATGTCTACTGGTTTGTTTAAAGGGAAGTAAATCAGGATAAGAGGCCAGCCAGGCAAAGGAAATAGAAAGGGCTGGCAGTGTTCTTGGTGCAGGAGCTTCTGACTGAATGGTTTGGGTATGGGAACCTCCAGGGTGCTCAGTTGCCCACTGGCTTCCTCTCCTCTCCTCTCCTCTCCTCTCCTTTCCTCTCCTCCCCTCCCCTCCCCTCCCCTCCCCTCCTCCCCTCCCCTCCCCTGCTCTCCTCTCCTCCCCTCCCCTCCCCTCCCCTCCCCTCCCCTCCCCTCCTCCCCTCCCCTCCCCTCCTCCCCTCCCCTCCTCTCCCTTCCCCTCCCCTCCTCTCCTCTCCTTTCAGGCTTTCGTGCAGGTGTCACAGTCTGAGCATGACTATGCACAAACGTGTGCAGGTGTGGCTGGGCAGAGTAGGTAAGAGGCACAGGCTAATGCCTGTGGCCAGGAGGGGACACTCAGCCAGGCTTGTCTAGCCAGATTCTTCTTGGGGATTTGAGCTTCTGTGACCTGCTTGGGGAAGAGAAATTCTAATCTTGAATTTCTATAACCCGTTGAAGAGGTGGCTATAAGTCTGGAACCACCGAAAAACCCAAAACAGACGTTTCATCTGAGTTCCCATTTCTTAGGACACTGGCAGTGTTTCAGAAGCCCGGTGCCCAAACCCAATACCAAAATCCCGGCCTCATGCTGGTGTGAGCAAGTTCACGTGTGGTAGACACTGCAGGTTTTAGATACTGAGCTCTCCCTAGACCAGCAGCTCGTGGCGTGATGATCCCCTGAAGATGCTGAGAATTAGCAATGGACCACAGCCATCTGACCACAAAGAACTGATGATACCGCAGGGTCATGTGGCTCAGCCACCAGCTATAGCCTCACAATGATTGGGAGCTCTCCAGCTGACCTGATCACTTCTGCTTAATTATCCATCTGTTAATTCTAGGACTCTGCTCCAACCCCTGAAGACTCAGCCTCCCTCCATGTGCACCTCCAGGCAGCCTCAGATGAGCACCCTGGTTTCCATGCCACATGGCCCAGAGACCTTGTCCTTGCCATCCCTTTTGCCAGGCATGGTGGTCCTCCTGCCTCCTCAGGACCCTATACTGCAGGCTTTTGGGAACCAACGTAACCACTGTTTTTCACTACAACCTTTTCTAAGCCTGGTTCTTGAGCCAGAATATTTGAGCCCTTACTACTCTGAGATATAAAATTATAGAGACTGTCTGTGACAGAACAGCGCCTGTGCCCAGTGTTTGCTATTCTCCTGGCACTGTGTTCAACATGTGTTATAACACATGCTATAAATGGCCTCCTCTCCTATAGATAGGGTCTGAGGGTCTGAGAAGCTCACCTGCCCCTTCCATGTCCCTTCACTGATGGAAGCCGGGCCTTACTCCTCTGTTGGGTTGGGGATATGGCACAGTTGGCAACGGTCTTACCCATCCTGCAGGAAGCCCTGGTTTCAATCCTCAGCACCCATAAATGATGTGAGGCAGCACATTAAAAAACATCCCAGACCTTGAGCAACAGAGAAAGGAGCAGAAGTCCAGGGTCATCAGGGTCATTCTTACCTTCAGTTACATCATGAGGTTGAGGTCAGCCTGAACTATATTAGACCATGTCTCAAAAAACTTTGAATGAAAGTTTTTTGAATGAAATGAAATATGGATGAAAATAACAAATGTTATCTTACACAATTAGAAGTATCAAGAATCCAAAACAGGGCCAGTTATGGTGGCTTAAGATAGTAGGATTTGCTGAAGGAGGCAGAGGCAGAAGAATCATGAGTTTGAGGCCAGCCTGGGCTACACATTTAGGCTGGAGAGATGGCTCAGTGGTTAAGAGCACTGACTGCTCTTCCAGAGGTCCTGAGTTCAATTCCAAGCAACCACATGGTGGCTCATAGCCTTCTGTAATGAGATCTGATGCCCTCTTCTGGTGTGTCTGAAGACAGTAATAGTGTACTAGCATAAAAATTTTTTTTAATTTTTAAAAAAGATGTATCACTATGCCTGGTGCATATATATGTACCAAAATAGGGAACTGAAGACAAAGCTTAGCACTACCTGCTCTTCTAGAGGACTCCAGTTCAACTCCTAGTACACACAAGTCTGTAACTCTTGTTCCAGAGGACCTAACACACTCACACAGACACACATGCAGTCAAATCACTAATGCACATAAAATAACAATAAATGAATAAATAAATATAGAAGGTCACAATCAGAATCCTACAAAGTTGTGTGTGACCTTCAGCTTCCACAGGTACTATGGGATTTGCTGTCCAGTACATTCTTCATGGGATTGTGTGCAGAAGCCTCTGTTTTCTTCAGGCAGACCCTCCACAGGCTGTTCCTAGCTGGTTTCTCTAGACACAAGATCAATCAAGGAAACAAGAAGGCTAGGGTGCCTTCCCTAACCTCTCTGGGAGTATACATAACCTCTTTGTCGGTATCTAGCTATAGATTCAGGTCAGTCCTGTTTCATATAGGCTGGACACAGAAAGCCAGTGGCAGCTCAGAGACTGTCATAGTCTCTTCTCTTAGCCACCAGGTACAAGGTGTCTGTGCTCGCAGAGCTGGGCCTCACAAGGACACCAGAGCAGGCGCCTACAGAACAGGCCTCCTGCAGAAGGTAATGCGTTCACAGCTTGCGGAAGTTCCCCTCATGAGCAAACTCGTGCCAGCCAGATCTGGGCTGTGCTTCAGTCAAGTGAGAAAGTGTGACCCAGGCGCCCCCAGCAGCTTGTGCTCATTAAGCTGGAGGTGCAAAGGACTTGGGGGAGGGGCTGGATCCCCTTCCAGGATGCTGCAGCAAGGAGATTTCTTTTTCTGGAAAGAGCAAGTGTGAGCATGTTGGGGGACCAGCAGGTGTCTGGAGTATGCAGGCCTGTGGTGGGGGTTGGGAAAGGTCTGGTGTCTGGTGTAGCGTAGAATGTGCAGAGTCATCTCGACCACCTGAACCCAAGGTGGAAAAAGAGGCTGCATCTTGACTTGAAACTGTCACATGGGGATGGCTCAGCCATCTCCTCGAGGGAAGGTGGGAGTTGGCTTCCTGCCCAAGGCTGCAGGTGCTGCTGTCTGGCTACTTCCATTTATCCCACATCTGTTGACAGGCACCTGTCCTGGACCACGATGGGAAACCAGTGATGAAGACGGCAAGAGTAATGGCAGTTCACACTTGCCAGCAGCAGGAAGTGCTCTGGTTGCCTGTGCTCACAGCCTCCCTCTGAGGGGACAACTGCTACACTTTACCCTTGCATTTGCAAAGTGCACATGGCCACCTGACCCTTGTGCCAGGCCCTTGTGGCCTTGTCTGCTGGCTCTTTCAAGTTTCTCCTGTGCATCCCCTTATTTTGTATTTTCCACTTTGCCTTCCCTCAGATCCTGCCGGACTTCCCAGCAGGCCCAGCCACTCTCTTCCCCTGCTTTCCACCTTGGCTGTTTGTCCAGATACCCCCTTGTTTCCAGCTCCTCTGTGGAGGATTCTGCTTAGCCACTGCTCTTCCTAGCCTTCAGGTCTTTGGGAAAGTCTCTGTTGGAGCATCTGGGTCTTGCAGGACCTTTGTACCTCAGCTGAGGACAGTAATGGCGGTCGGGTTGGAGTTCTCACATGGACATCCCTGCTCTCTGCATTTTTTTTCTGTGTTAGTCCACATCTCTCATGTTAGTGACTCTCTGGATAACCTCAAATGTCACGTCATTCCTGAAAACTTGTGCTATGGTCACTGAAGTGATTATCAGAAACTCAGGGGGTGGGTGAGAATGGACACCGTGGGCCTCTTGTTGTTTTTGTATAAGTGTGTGTGTGTGTGTGTGTGTGTGTGTGTGTGTCCACAGAAGTAGGATCCCCTGTGGAACTTGAGTTCCAGGTAGTTGTGAACTGCTTGGTATGAGTACTTGGAATAAAATTCAGATCCTCTGGTACCTGCTCTAACTACTGAGCGATCTCCTCGGCCCTTCTGTCTCTACTGTTGGTTTTGTGGTTTTGTTTGTTTCTTTGTTGTTTATTTTTTGAGAAACTCTTATGTGTCCCAAGCTGGCCTCAAACTCTCTACGTAGTCAGATAACCCAAATTTCTAGTCCTTTTGCTTCCATATTCCAATACTGCGATTACAGGCATGCAATACTGTGTCTGGGTTAGGCAGTGCTGGGAATCCAGCCCTGGGGGTTATGTTAACAACTGGGCATTCCACACTCAAAACCAGACTCTTGATGATTTCCAAGGCCCAGGGAGCCACAGAAGCTGACTTGATTCATCTCCAGGCCACATCTAGGCCTATGCTTTAGAAGTAGACATTTAAGCATAGAAGTCCTGGGGCCTGTGGTGGTAAAAATCCCAGTGTTGGACACTGTGATTTATGCTGATACTCTGTCTCCTCCTTGCTATGATCTCACTTGCCAAAAAAAAAAAAAAAAAAAAAAAAAAAAATGGGAAAAAGAAAAGGAAACAAAAAGTTTGTTAGAAACAATGTGATTTCAGAAGCCATCTGAATTTTGTGTATGACTATTGTAAAGACACCAAGTGATCTCCTCAGAAGCCCACCCACATCTGTGCAAGGGTGTCTAACATCCTTTGCCTAAACCAGTTGACACACCAACCAGTCTGTCTCAAGGTTTATGCATAAAACTATATTAAAGCTATGCTTTAATAACTCCAATTGTGCTTCATAAAAAATCATCTTGAAACCCAAAGTCAGGAATCTCTGTTTTGCCTACATGGAGATCTGCAATGCTTCTTCGGCTGCTGCAGGTAGTGGAGTTGTGTCTCTAGCTTTGCTGCCACTGACAAATGAACCTTAGTGTCTAGCTTTCAAGGTTTATCTTTACTGTACAGAAAGCGTTTAATATCCTACCCTAAAGCTTGCTGTGGTGGCACAGACCTGTAATCCCTATACTCAGGATGCTGAGGCCGTGGGATTACCAGGAGTTTAATGCCAGCCCGTGCTACAGAATGAGACATTGCCTAGATCCTGTCAAAGTTCCTGGTCTGTGTTGCAGATTTAAAAATCACCTGGTGTGTTTAGAATGCAGACCCCCATCTGCAAGCCTAGGAGCCCCTCTTCAGGGACCAAGCGAGCCCATTTACATTCTGTTTTGGAGAAGATGGTTACCACAGGTGTATGGTCCCTTTGGCCATGGAAGCCCATCTTGCCTATTAAAATGAGTACTGAGGGCTGAGGATACGGCTCCGAGTTGTTGCAGTGCTTGTCTGGTATGTGCGAAGCCCCAGGTTTCATCCTTGGCACTGTGTAAGCCAAAGTGGTGAAGCAAACCCATAACTAGTCATCTCTCAAGAGGTAGAGGTAGGTCATGCTTAGCAACATTGTGAATTCAAAGCCAGCTTGGGCCATGTGAGACTGTCTCAATAACAACAACCGCTAAACCGGACCCAAAGCAAACAACACATGGTACTTGTCTTATCATAACAATGGATCCAGAGGTCCGGTAACAACTGTCAGGCACCTAAAGGTTGCTCTCTGGCAGTTTTTCTCAGAACCTGCGAGTCCAGATAATGTATGCAAATGAGCAGGAACGTTCGACTCCGGAACCCATTACCCAGGCTCTGCATGCGGGGAACATATTAGATCGACGGACACTTTTCCCCCGCGGACATTTTTAGGTGTAGGACTCATTCCAGCCGGATCCGCCCACCTGGCCGACCTCTCACTCCCGTACCCCACCCCCAGTGACCCCCCCCCCGCCTGACCTCAGGTGAGCGCGTGGCAGAGAATAAGAAAGCGGGTGTCCGAGGTGAGGTGGCGCTGATCAGGGGGCTGTGGGAGCTGTTGGGCTGTCATAGCGGGAGAGAGAAACTTCTGTATGGTAAACTCACCCCCCCGGGGGGCTGAAGTCACACGAAGCCCCTCACTGATTTGTTTGCACCGAGCACCTTGTGGGATGCTAGTTGCCGGGATCCTGGATCGGAAGGGTGGATGGGTCTCGAGAGCAGACTATGGCGGCAAGGACGGAACCAGTGTGCTTGCAAGGAAGGGCTGCTGGATTTGGAAGCGGGTCCGGAAATTTCTTTAAAAGTGTGTTGATTCACATCCTGGGAGGGAACTTGTCTGTGGCCGACCACTAAGACCTGTAAGAGCCTTCAGATACTGCCGTAGGAGCACATCTAACCCATGGACTGTCCCGAGAGGCAGTCCTAAAATCGGAAATTCACAAAGTGTTCTTAAAGCCAACTTGATTATTGTGAAACACATGTCCCTGCTGCCCTTGTCTTGAGATGGATGTAAACATACCTGTCTTGGTGTTTTTGTTTTTGTTTTTTTTAATATAGGGACAGGGTCACATGTATCCACACTGGTCTTGAACTTCTGATCCTTTTGCCTCCAGCATGCCCCATTTAGGTGATGCAGAGGAACAAGGGCTTTCTGCATGTTAGACAGGCACCTAATTCTGTAAATCCCACCCCTCAGTTACCAGGCAATAGCCTGGTATGCTCTGCCCCAGTTACCTGACACTATAAATGGAGCTGCTTGGCCCCTCCTCTCTCTCTTGCTCTCCACCCCCCTCCTCTTCCCCTTCCCTTCTCCCCCTCTCTCCATGTGCTCATGGCCGGCCTCTACTCTTCTCCTCTATTCCTCTCTTCTGTCTCTCTACTGCCTACTGCCTCTACTACCCTCTTAACTTCCCCATGACCTGAATAAACTCTATTCTGTACTATACCATCATGTGGCTGGTCCCTCAGGAGGAAGGAATTCCCAAGATGGGCCCCCCAGAGGCCTCTCCCTTGCCTCCCAGGCCTCACCGCACCTCCATGGGCCATATCTCCCGCTACTCTCTTCATCTTTTTCCTAACATTGGTGCCGAAACCTGGGATGTCATCTTTTAACAACACCTATCAATACACCCCAGCCACCAGATTTTTTAAAAAATAGTTGTTTATTATCTAGAATGGATATAGGTTTCAACATGCTGCTTTAACATGTAGTTTTGACAGTTGCCAAACCACAGCTATCATGTGACATTCTCTGACATCCCTGAAGTGGGCCAGAGGGCCATGCACAGCCAAATGCCCTGAGTATTCAGACTTCGTTTTGCCCTAAAGAGCTGGCCCTGATTAGATGAGCTGGGAGTTCCCTCAGCACTGTCAGATGTTTAAGTGCTTGGACCAGGCGCATGCCTGAAGACCAAAGCTGTTTTGGAGGCCTGGACGGGTCCCATTTCCATATATAGGAGAGTAGGACATAGTGGAACTTATAAGAATTGAGGTGGTGTAGCAGTGCCACCCCAGGGTGAGTATACTTGCCCACACAGGATTCAGTTTGCTTTTACCCCTCTACCCCCCCACCCCTAACCTATCACCTCAAGGTCAGTGTGTCCTCACAGGGGCCACTGTTCTTTCTGATGTGGGTGACGCCTCATAGAATGAGGGCCCCATGAGAGCTGTAACTGAGTCTGTTCCACGAGGAGCCTGACTTGATACCTCCTGATGCTCAGTGTCTGTCCATGGCTACAGGGCTCAGGACTCTACCCCAGAGGTAGCTGCATCATCACCAATGCCTATGGCCACCCTGCTGTGTTGCTTATGCCTGATTATCCATGTTGACTCAGCCCTACCACCTCACGGGGTACAGAGGTGTCATAAGGAGGCTACCAGATAGATTGGCAGAGGCTAGCACCCTGTTGCACATGTAATTTTGAGTGTCAGCGCGTGATCTACCTATGCTTTTTTGAGGACCATTGGTTAGCGTCAGTTTATCCAATTACCACTTGTGTGAGCATACTATTTGCTCAACTTTTGTGTCCCTAAGGTGTTATTGCAACAAGGGGAACGGTTGCCAGTGTTTGTGCTACTATTAAGAGAGCTTCTCTTTCAGGATTCAAACTCTTGGCCTCCCTAGGACTAGAGGCCTATATCAGGATGGGTTTCCCATAGCCTTGTATGTTGTTCCCATGTGCCGTAGTTTCTCCAGGCAATTCTTCATCAGGAACCTGGTCTTCAGGTTTCCTTTGTGCAGCTTCCTGATGCTGATGAGTTCCCACACCTGGGTGACGGCAGCAGGTGCTACATCCCAAGTGCTCGGTTCTCAGGGTGCTTTGGAAGGAGGGTTGTGCCATTTTGGAGGCTGTGGTGTAGCATTATGTTGGATGCTTCTGGTGTCTCTCACACAGCAAGGCTTCTGTGAGTTTCTCTTTTCTATTCCCTTGTGCTGAGAAAATAGAGGAGTGACAGATGTTTTGTCTTTTCTGTTCATCCACTCTTCCCCAGAGCATCCTGAGAAATCTCACACTCTAACTCACAGGAGTCTGGTCACAAGTCTGAGACTCAGAAATACTGCACGGCACGTCTTCTATTTGGGTTTCTATTCTTTTGGCATCTCTGACTGTGGAACAAATAGAGAAGTTGTTGGCCTGAGAATTAAAGCACCCCGATTTTCTCCATGCTTGCTGACTTCTGGAAGCCCACATGGCTTTTGAGCTCTTGGCTTCTCTTGCCTACCCCTGTCGCCTGCATTTTTTTTGGGGTGTCTTTATAGAAGTAGAAATCCAGGGTGCAAACAGAGACCTCTGAGCCCTCGTGGAACAGAGCTGAGGGCAGCTGTGGGGCCCTCACCGCTTTGTCTAGACTCCATGTGGTCTCCAGGGGCCAGCATGTTTGAGAACTGACCTGTGCAGAGCCAGTGTGCATAGAGCCTGCAAGCAGCCACGAGCTAACTCTGCACAGAGAACTGAGGTGTTTTTCTGCTATCTTGACCAGAGCGCCTGGATAGAAGCGAAAGCAACCAATCCCAGCAAGAAGGCAGGCGAACAGAGTCATTCCCAAAGATCTTGAGCACAGAGCAAAATTTAGTACTCAGACTATTTATTGATATAGAATTTGTTTTGTTAGGTAATTATGGAAGGATTGCAAGTAGTCTGTATATAAGAGAATAAAGCTGTCCTGGTGTGGTGGCACACACATTCAATCCCAGCACTAGAGAGGCAGGCTGATCTCTGAGTTCGAGGCCAGCCTAGTCTACAGAGAGAGGTCCAGGAACTAGCGCTACACAATGAGAAGCTGCTTTTAGCACGTATAGCAGGCAGTGGTGTGTTGGCTTGCCCCTGGCAAGCTAACGAAAAAGAAAAGTTGGTACGTGTCAGAGAGAACAGGCTAGTGGAGACAGACCCCACAGAGGGATTGTGGCGTTCAGTTGTGCTTCGAGATGTAGAGGGAAGTGAAGGGAGACGAGGCAGGGTATATCCTGCTTTTGTCCTTCCCCTGGACGTTGTAGGATGGTGCGGGGCTCCCAGCTGCCACCCCAGAGAATGCCAGCTGCTGTGTCTGTCAGGGAACTTTAGGCCTGGGGTGGTGGCAAGGTTCCCATCAGCAGGTATTTTTATTGACTTCAATGACTGATGTCTAGCATATCCATATGTACTGCCTCTCTAAGGACAGGTAGCAGTGCCTTCGACCCACCAGAACCTCTGCACTGATCACTGATCCAGCTCAGCTGTGCCTGCTAAGGCAGGTGTGGCCTCTTGACTCTTAAAGGTGTTTGGGGGGCTGCTCTAATGAAAGCCACAAGTGATTAGTGTGTAGGTGTGGTAGAAGCCAGAGGGCCTTCCTTAGTGGGGAGTGATGTGTTCTAACTGATGGAGACCAGACAGGCAGTAAGGAACATGTGACATGAGGGTTATAAAACCAGAGCAAGGGACATTGCTAGCTAGCAGCGGGAAGCAGATCCAGAACATTGGGTGGTCTCTGGACCTGCTAGGTGCCCTGTGCAGAGCCAATGTGGAAGTGTGACGGCCCCCTCTGTGTTGCTCTCTAGGGACCTCAGGGTCCCCAGAGCAGCTCCACAGAGCTCAGTAGTGACCTGCTCCCTCTCCTGAGCATGCTTCCTCTCTCATTTCATTAGGATTCAGTAGTATTTGGGAAGACAAGCTGATGTTGTCTAGCCTTATGAACTTGCCTTCCTTAAGTTCTGGGTTGCAGTTCCTGAGGGACTATGCTTTGGGACAAGCTGGAGAGAAGCAGCTCTGTGTTCTTCCTGAGCAGGCTGTGTCTCCGATGTGCTCTGAGAGGGACAAGGGTAACTTTTGAGACCCTGCAATGCCTACTTCTTCTAACTAATGATTTTCCAGGCTCAGAATTACAAAATCTATTATTTAGACTTTACTAAGTACACTTTATTTGGTTTTCCTATTGTGGCATTATTTGGGATTTTTGCATTTTTTTTCTTACTCTTTAAAGAATCCGAATAAAAAGCTTTGATACTAGACACATTCTAAACAGGTTGTACCACTGAGAATGTTAGCCCCTCTATCTAGGGGATGCTATGTTATCACAGCCTTTGGGGTTCTTGGAAGGTGTGTTTTAAAGCTTGCTATGGACAAGGGTTAGGTGGCCAGCAGACGTTCACACTCTGTGCTCTCATCCTCCCCAGCCCTGCCAGTGGTTTGTTGGTGTGATGCCACCCCACTTGACACTGCCCTTCAGGCGTCTCATCTGGTCCTTGGCCTCCAGTCAGCTGACTCCCAGAAGACACAGAGGATATCGCCTCCTGCATACCGCTCCTCAGGCCCACACAGATGGAAGTGCCCCGGTGTTCATCCGTGCCCTGGCCTTCGGGGACAGGATCGCCCTTATTGACAAACATGGCCGTCACACCTACAGGGAATTGTATGACCGAAGCCTTTGTCTGGCCCAGGAGATCTGCAGGCTTCGGGGTTGTAAGGTTGGGGACCTGCAGGAAGAAAGGGTCTCGTTCCTGTGCTCCAATGATGTCTCCTATGTTGTAGCACAGTGGGCCTCCTGGATGAGCGGGGGTGTTGCTGTCCCACTGTACTGGAAGCACCCTGAGGCCCAACTGGAGTATTTTATCCAGGACTCCCGGAGCTCTGTGGTCGTGGTTGGCCAGGAGTACTTGGAACGGTTAAGTCCACTGGCTCAGAGGTTGGGAGTCCCTCTTCTGCCTCTCACGCCTGCCGTCTACCGTGGAGCAGCAGAGAAGCCCATAGAACAGCCAGTTCAAGAGAGGGAGTGGCGTGACCGGGGTGCTATGATCTTCTACACCAGCGGGACCACAGGGAGGCCCAAGGGTGCACTGAGCACCCACCGTAACCTAGCAGCTGTGGTGAGTGCTGGTGTGCTTCTGAGCCTCTGTTTACTTTTCTCCCTGGCCCCATTTATGGTCATCAGAGTGGAGCCCTGAGGTGCTTCCTGGGAGTGGCCTGCTGTTTTCTACAGTGTCATTCACAACTGTCATTACTTAACTGTAAATTCTGAAATGCTTGGTGACAAGGAGGAGCAGGTTCATGTAACCCCTCAGCTTACAGTACATGGTGGTGAGGCACACAAGAACAGGGGCTTTAGGGGATCACTGAATGGCCACCAAAACTGAATTGTTGCGTAGTCAGTACCTGAGGTTGGGATTTATAGGCGCACCCTGGAAACTGGAGCCACTTCTCTGTCAGCTCCAGCCGTGTGCGCTAGCTTTGTATTCTTCCACGCCCAGAAGCCCCTTGGAAAACCCACCGGTCAGTCACTGACTCTGCTCACTTTCTAGAAAGCGTGTGTGTGTCCAGGGAAGTCTCCTTACAGTGGGAACAAAGCAGTGAAGTGTGAGGCAGCACACACAGGAGGCGGAAGTCATCCCACTGGCCCCTTGGCACATGGCGCATGAAGTGTGGTTCCAGCCATCAGGCACACAGGTGTGCTGGGTGGTGTGCAGCATCCCACCTGGAGGAGATGCTCAGCTCAGAGAGCATCTCCTACCCTAGTAGAGACGCAGGCTGTGGTGGCCTGCTGGAGCCAGTATCATCACCTTCAGGAGCCACTAGAAGGCAGGAGCAAAGAGCCATGTCTGTTCGTCCTCCCCTGGTCAGCATCCCCTAGAGCTCTTCTTTGCCACTGCCGTCCCTGCATCCTCTCACCCTGATCATAGGCAGTGCTGTTCCTACAGGTGACTGGGCTGGTCCACTCATGGGCATGGACAAAAAACGATGTCATCCTTCATGTCCTCCCACTGCACCATGTCCATGGCGTGGTCAACAAGCTGCTCTGTCCACTCTGGGTAGGAGCCACCTGTGTGATGCTGCCGGAGTTCAGTGCTCAGCAGGTAAGTTTGGATCAGGGGTTCCTGCAGGACTAGCCAATCACTGAAGGCTGCAGTGTTCAAGCTATACATATTTACTGGCTGGTGATGACACAGGCCTCTAATCCCAGCACTCAGGAGACAGAGGCAGGAAATCTCTGTGAATTTGAGGCCAACCTCATCCACAGAGCTAGTTCTAGGATAGCCAAAGGTACACAGAGAAACCCTGTCTTGAAAACAAAAAGCAACAACAAAAAAGCACACATTTATTTTCTTAGGTGTCTAAAATGAGTCTGGTAGAGACAAAATCAAGATATTGGAGGGAGTTACACAATGAGGGCTCCATTGAGGTCTTTGAACCTTGCTTTTTATGGCTTCTAGAGGCTCCTGCTTCTGGGCCTGCAGCTGCACATCCCCACTCAGTGCAGCCAACTCTAGTAGTCACTAGTCATGTCTCCCCTGCATTCTCTCGTAATTGATGTTCATGTTTAATCAGGGTCATTTCCCTGTGTAGACCCACAGCTTCCTCCCATCTGCGGCCTGTGAGCAGCAGCACAGATCTGGCTCCTCTGCAGAGGACCTATGGAGTCACTGCTCTTCCCCTTTCCAGCAGACAGGAGGCAGGGATGTGGCAGCATGGCCAGCGTCACTGAGTTGTGTGACCTGTGTAGGGAAGTGTCACCGGAGCAGGGGCTGAAGGACACTAGAACAGGCTCCCGTTGGTTGACTTCTACTCTGGGAACTGGGAGGAATAGGTCCTTCACCTTGGTTCTTTCCATTTTTGTTCTGTCTTGAGACCTCTGTCTGTCACTGTAAGAAACCAGAGCCTCCTGTCAGTCCCTGCAGGATGAAGCTTGGGAATTTGAGGGTTGCATGAGAAATTGTCCTTTTGACAATTGTGAATTTTCAGTCCACGAGGCAGACTCCCTCCCTTTGGCATCTTCAGGTTTTCTGGTGGCTCTTCATGGGAGACTGCAGTCTTCCTCTATAGTCTCATTGTTTCTCATCTGAACCCCTGACAGTGCTGAATGCCTTTGTGCCCTAGTCTGATAACCCAGCACTGGCCTTCTGGGCTCTGCCCCTGTGTGCTCTTGGTTCCTTTTCTTCTCTGATGGATGGCTGTGTGGTCCCAGAGGCGTGTTTCCTCTATTGACATCTGAGGTGAGGCCTCTTATTACGGCTCAGCGGCAGGTGCCCCTGCACAGGTTCTACTCAACATCCTGGCTTACCTTTTCCAGGGCACGAGATCTGCTCTGTGTGTGTGTGTGTGTGTGTGTGTGTGTGTGTGTGTGTGTGTGTTTGTAGCAGGGAGTGGGTCCATAACAATAGGGCTTGCTTACTTAGCATTGATGACCCTTTGGTGCCTCAGAGCAACAAATGGACACTAACTTTTCTTAAAGATACTTAAACAAAAACCTAACTGGTTAGAAACTTAAATGTTTCTATACTAAGGTTGATTAGACGTTTGTTGTGGGGTAAAATGCGAAGTTCACATGAGGCTTTTGGATAAGATGACAGACCTAGCTCCCCTGGCACTGAGTGCTGTCCAGATTCCTGACGCTGCCTCATGGTCCCTTTGTGGCTGCAGTTGCTTCTGGATTGCTCCTCTTCACAGGCCAGCCACAGATGTCCAGTGGTAGAGTTTCAGAGGCACAGGAGCCCCTCTGAGCTGGAGCTACTGATGGGCACCTTTGCCTCACCCAGGAAGCAGCTTCTGTCAGGACAGATCTGGAATGGAGGTAGGAGGCACCATGTGGCTGGAGGCCATGCTGTCTTCTAGTTGCTGAATGCTGCTTCCTGTCTCCTGCAGGTCTGGGAAAGGTTGTTGAGTTCTGAAGCTCCACAGATTAACGTCTTCATGGCAGTGCCCACAATCTACAGCAAACTGCTGGACTACTGTGACACACATTTCACGCAGCCTCATGTGCAGGATTTTGTGCGTGCAGTTTGTAAAGAAAGAATTAGGTGAGTGGAAAGAACCCACATTCCTTCCATGAGGCATGGTGGTCAGCAGGCATAACCCATTCTTAGTGTCTGCGCAGCTCTCTGCCATTAAATGACAGCTCTGTGCATCTGGCAGCCTCTGCATACGCCTGTATTCTGTCTTCTGCCTGGATTCTCTCTTTCTATGTCATCCACGGCCATGTGTCTGTCTACCCCTGGTATCTCTGTCTTCTCCGCCTGTGGAAGGCTGAGAACAGAGCCAGCCTCTTACTGTTTCTCTGACTTTCTCTCTGAAGCCCCTCACACTGCCCCCGCTGCTCACCATCTTCACGCCTCCTTCCCCAGCTTCTGGACAGGGCCCTCTTCTCACAGCCATGAGCTGAGGCCTGGGGCTGTTCAGTGGCATGAAGTTTGTCCTTCTCTCTCCTGAGCCCAGTGACATCATATCTTTCCATATCTAACCAGAGGCAATCACACTGGATCAGCGTGCATGGACCAGATCCACATTTTCAGCAGCTGTGGATAGGACACTTCTCTTCTGCCAGAGGGACAGGGATGTAACCCATGGGAAGGGGACTGAAGTGGGGACAACTTTGATTTAAAGCTCCAAGCCACAGTGTGTGCCCCACATCTGGACAGCAGTGCCTTGTGTCCCCAGGTGTTTCGGGATGGTCTAAAACAAATGTGATGGCTTTATATTTTGTTGTGCCTGGTACTCTATTGCTCCCTGTCCATAAAGACACTGAGGAAATCAGAGGCCTGTTTCTGAAGGTACAGCTGCTAGCTTCCTCTATGGGCCCCTACCCTGTCATCTGAAACATCCCGGGGCATCCAGTACTTAGGAGCCAGACCCAGGGGAGGATCAGTAGATCCCACCAAACCCATAGAACCACAGGCACAGCTGCCATCTTTGAAACACAGAATCCTCAGTAGAGGTAACGAGACTTCTGGGGCTCTTGTTTGTCACACACTTCTGGAGAAGAGTGGAGTTGGTTCCCACTTCAATTAGAGGACACACAAAGGACCCACCTTTCTGCAAGTGGCATGCTATGGGACTGTAGCAGAGAGCAATGGGGACTCGAGCGCTGCCCCACTGTCATTGCTGTCATCATCGCCAGTTCCGGTCCCCTTGCATGTCCCCTTGCGTGTCTCCCAGCTTCAGCAGCTCTGCTTGTCCAGCATCTGCCTCCTGCAGGTGTTGTGGCCTTTCCTGCCTGACATAGGCAACCTGGTGGGCATGATCACCGTGGTTCAGGACTTGGTAAGCAGGATCGTGCGACCAGAGATACTGCTTCAGCCAACATCTGCTTGAAAGACCTGCTTACGTTTGCATAAACACACCGGGAAAAGTCCATTTTTTAAAGTTCAGTTTTAGCCAGGTGGCAGTGGCACAGCACTGGGGAGGCAGAGGCAGGCACGTTTGAGTGTAGGGTCAGCCTGGTCCTTATAGTGAGTTCTAGGACAGCCACGGCTACACAGAGAAACCCTGTCTTGAACATCCTCCCCACCCCCAGAAAAGTCCCAGTTTGCCCTAACTGTCTTTTATCATATGTGTAAGATATGGAGATGGAAGAGAGATGTCTGTGCACTGTTCTGTGTGCTCATAAGGAAGAGCTAAGTAAGGCCTGTGGTTGTACTGCCTAGGCTGATGGTATCAGGCTCCGCTGCTCTGCCTGTCCCACTGCTGGAGAAGTGGAAGAGCGCCACGGGCCACACACTGCTGGAGCGCTATGGCATGACAGAGATCGGCATGGCCTTGTCCAACCCCCTGAAGGAGGCTCGTGTGCCAGGTACCAGCCGCCCCACGGCGGTTTCTCTTCCATTTCCCAGTGCCCAATATATGGCTCCTGATCCACCTGCACTTAGAAGAGAACTTGGAGGACACTGCCCTCTGCATCTTCTCGGGTGCATCCTTTGCTCCTGTCCCCTTTCTCCCAGGGAATGGCGGAGGGAAGATGGCAGGTGCCTTGTTCAAGCCTAAATGAGTGGCAATGCCCTGGAGAGAGCCCAGCCTCAGGGAAAGTCCCCTCACCTGCCAATACGTCCCCACCTTAGCCCCTCACTGCCAGTACGTCCCCACCTTAGGCAGTAGCAGCAGTCCTGAGTTCCCATCCTGGGGAGTTGCTTTTCCATGCTATGAGTTCACGTGTCAGTGTGCAGTACAGCTCATTCCCTGCTCAGTGACCAAAACATCCATCTATCCTTCCTGGGGACCTGGCAGTCATCCGAAAGCATCTGGCTCCTGTGTGTCCTGAGCTTTGATAGAGTTTTGAATATCTGTATAGGTTTTCTATGTGAGTGTGGATCGATATCACACAATACACACTTGAGCATGGGCTGATACATCTGTTTGTTAACTGTTCCCGTGTGACTTTTGCTGTCAGGGTATTTTTCATGTTCTTATTTCCACCCTCGTGAGTCCATGAGCCCTGGACTCTGGTGGTTCCAGCATGGTCCTTCCTGAAGGTAGCCTGGGTTTTCTTCCTTTGACTTTCTGTGTGGATCACGGTGATGCTGTGCCTCAGTGTTTGAGAGAAGGTTGGGGATTAGGTAGAGGTCCCTGGCCAGTCAGGAGATGGCAGAGGTCTGGAGATAGAGCAGGCACGGCTATGCTAGGTCTGAGGCAGGCGCGGAGAATAGGTGGCGGGTACCCAAGCAGTGGTTTCCTGTGGGAACTGTCATGGAGTGCAGGCTTGTGCTTCTTCAGAAAAGGCAGTATGTGACTAGGAATTATGTGGGTGTCAAACCCTGGATAACACTGTCAGCACCCTGGCCCGTCAGCCAGCCTGCCCCATGCCTACTGTGACCATCACATACGGCACCGCATCTGCACCAGCTTCTTTCCTCCATGGCCTTAGCAGCCTGGCAGAAATAAAATGGAAGGTGGTTCCCAGACTAAGGGAGCCATCTTGGATCTCCCCCATTCCCTCCTGTGATCCTTCTCGTTGACGCCGATGACCCTGGCTAGGACGCTGTGCCTCTGCTGAGTCCCTGAGTTTTGAGAATGAGGAACTGACCAGGCCTTGAACACAGGTTTTTCAGCCCAGGTGTGCCACGTCCAGCTATAAACAGGTGCCGCAGCACGCCAGGGTCTGGCAGCAGGAGGCTTGGTCACCTCTCTCCATGGGAGCATCATGGAGTGTGTTCTGTGACTGAGCAGTGTGTGTGTGAAAACAGTCACACAGCAGAGGTTTGTGTGCATCTTCTTATATGGCCCCTGGTGCTAGACCATTTTACACCACTACAGACCAGGGGACAGAGCTGCCCAAGGTCACTCCATTAGGGACCAGACTCAGGACCAGACCTTCTGATGGACTCCCAAACTGTGGGGAGCCAGACGGCTAGGACGGCAAATGCAAGAGTGAAAGTGAAGCCAGGCCAGGAAGGAGCATAGGGCACCAGGGGTGGTCCATGACCACGGGGTTGTTCACATGTAGCCATGGGGAACCATTACACAAGGCTGTGAAGACCATTTTCACCAGGCCATAGGGACTCTCTCTATAGGGCTTTGGGGACTATTTGCTATGGGCAGTTATTCATACAAGGCCATGGGGCCCATTCTCATGAGGTCATGGGGGCTATTTGTGTGAGCTATTTGATACCATTCTCATTAAGCTATAAGGATCATTATATACAGCCATGGAGGATATAGGACCCATTTTCTCACCCAATGTAAGGTGAGCTGAAAGGACCCTGATGTCCCTGGTGACCTGCCTTTGCTGGCCTGCTGTTGACCAAGGAGTTCTGAATTGCTGTCTGATGCTCTCACTTTGGCCCATTGACTGGGTGTGGGATGCTGGGACCAGCTATTCTCTAGCCCAGTATGACAGGGCTCTGGAACCTTATCATTGAGTTCACTTGAAGGACCCAGACATGCAGATATGCAGGCTATGTCCCTCACACCCTCAGATATAGAGGCCAAAGGCCAATTGTCGAGGAAGAGCTGATACTATTCTCAAGAGTGGCCAGCTGTTAGAAAAATGACTGCTACCATCTGCTCCAGCCTAGGAGGGGCCCTGTTCCTATGGTGTTGACTTCAGATGGATCCTGGATCCACTGTGGTGCTCTGGTGCTGTGTGTGTGTGACGGGCAGGGAAGGGGAACACCACACTGCTTACCAAAGGTGGCTCTGGGCCAGGCAGGCTCAGCTCCACTCACAGGCTTCTCCTTTTGTCCCAAGACGTGGAAGCGGCTCCTAGCCTGATGACCCTCAATCAAGTGCAGCTTGGAGCTTGCGGGGCTCCTAAGGCCTCTAGAATAGGAATTCAGCAGGCATGGGAACTAAGTGCATTCCTCCCTCTGAGGGGAAGACGTCTGCTGTACTGTGATGAAGGTTGCTGGTGAAGTTAGCTGTCCTGTCTGCTGAGGGCATGCTTGTGATCTGTGACTCTGGTGAACACCTCAAGATGTCTTCTACCTCATCTCAGAGGGTGACAGGTCAATTGATGGTAATCCTTGGGCTGGCCATGCCCACACACAGTTGTGAGGTCCGTAGGCATGAAGGGGCTAGACGCCCAGACAGTCTCTGACTGAAACATGCTGGCTGGGCACTATTGGTGGAAGTTTGTCTTAACAGTCAGATTTCTGGGAGTCAAGGCCTTGTCCCGTCAGCTAGATATTCGCAGACATGAATGCTGGGAGAATGGCATGGCGGTCTAGAGGTCAGCAGCTACCTCAGCACTGAAGAGGGACTTCCTGAAGTGGGGAGCATGGTCCTTGTGTCACCTGGAAGGCTGTGAGAGCATGTGAGCCTAGCCGATGACAAGGGACTCTGAGATGATGGGACAGAGAGGAAATGACCCCACCGTGGCACTGAAGACATCCTTGTCTATAGCCCTCGCCACTTAGATACTGAAGATACAGTTTGTGTGGTGTCTTCTCCATCAGCACCAGAACAGAAAGCGCAGAGACAAAGCAGATCCTGGGCATCAGTGGGAAGGAGGTTTCCACTGGGGTGGCTGTGATGAGGCTTTGCAGCTGGAGAGGCAGAGGCTGCACAGTCTCCTGGGTCCACACTGCACTGAGCTGTGAGCTTTGACATGTTAATTATGCACTGCTTGGTCATCCTGATCGTTGTTGGTTTTGTTTCTGAGGTGTTTGTTTTGAGAAAGTTTGTTGCTGTTGTTGTTGTTGTTTGTGTAATATCCCTGGCTGTCCTGGAACCTGCTTTCTAGACCAGGCTAGTCTTGAACTCACAGATTTGCCTGTGTCTACCTCCCAAGTACTGGGATTAAAGTCATGCACCATCACACCCAGCCCAGTCATTCTTATTTTTAAAGCCTCAGAACCCAAAAGACAGAGCTTCTTAGCTGTCTGGAGTGGGGTGACTCACTTCACTTCTGACAAGAGGTGAGGCCTAGGCATCTACACACCTGGAGTCAAAAAATCCCTAGGCAGCTTCTCCATTGCCACACCCCTTATGCTCTGCATCAGAACATCAGCCATGGAAGATCATGTGCTTCATCTAAACCATGGACCAAGCAAACAGCTCACCAGGAGCCTGAGCCCACGATACTGAGTTTGTGAGCAGAGTCCACTGAGCTGCTGTCTGGGAGAGGTGTATTGTTAGACACCTTTTAACTGCATGGTTAAAATAAAGGCCTGAAGACATAAGTGAGTCCCCAGGAGAAAGGTGTGTCTGGACATTGGCCTAGTGCCTGCTTGTGGTGACCTTTCTGCTCTCCACCCTGTTCCTGCTGTGCTTGTTGGCACCAAGGCATGTGAGCTCAGGGCTCCAAGTCAACAGCAGAGTGAAACTTCAACCCAGGGCATTGTCTAGAACCACGGGGACTTCCTGGCCATGTGCCTACCAACTGGGTCTATCTTAACTTTGCAGGAGAAAGTGTACTTCCAGAGGTTTGGGGCAGCCCAGTATACAGAGTAAACCATAGGTGCCTAAACACAAACCCTGCCCACTTTGACATTAGCCCTTTCTGGAATGCACTTGTAGTCTGCTTTAGTCAGTCCCTGCACATATCTGTCCCCTTATATAAATCTTCCCTGGGTTATCTATCTGGGTGGCCAACTCCTGACCAGGCAAGAGTAGCTAAGAATCCACATGACAGTGGCAGGGCTGCATGACCATTGGTGACTCTGGTTGTACACTGGCAGCCACTACTATATAGCCTCGGTGAGACTCGGCTCATGGCCTGGCTGCTCACACGCAGTCTGCCCCTGTGCCCACATTGATCTCAGGCAGCTCCATGTCTCATATATAGGAGGAAACATAGCCCAAACCCAAGACTGCAGCTCTCCAATTCCCACCTTTTCCCCCATTTTTCTACAGGTTCTGTGGGAACCCCATTGCCAGGAGTGGAAGTACGCATCGTGTCTGAAAACCCACAGAAGGGGTCCCCCTACACCATCCATGCGGAGGGAAATGAGAGGGGGACAAAGGTGAGGTCATCCTTTGGAGGTTTCTTCCTCACTGTGCAGGGGTGGGGCAGCCTTGAACAGAGATGCTGAGGGGTGTGCCTGGGTTGTGTGTTAGTGTGTCTGAGCCTCACCCAAGAGGACCTTCCTTTCCCTCCCAGAACAGCAGGGAGCTCAGCCTGGGTGTGCCTTCCTCCTCCCCATGGCTCTGTCCCTGGGGACATCTTGAGGGGGGTCATATGGTTTTACTAAGGAGCAGAATGGGGCAGCACAGCAGCAATCCTCACAGCCTGGGCCTGTGGGAGCATTGAGCTGTCAGGTACTGGTGCCATCTGGAACCCCATGTGTTCAGCCCCTTCGTCTCCAGGAAAGTAGTTCTCAACTTGATATGTGACTTTTAACTTGGCAAGTATGGAGAAGAAGGAGATACTGTCTTCTTTGATTGAGGGTCATAAGACCTAAAAACTGGAAGGCTGGAGGGACAGCTCAGTGTGTAAGAGCACTGGCTACTCTTGGAGAGGACCCAGGTTCAATTCCCAGCGCTTACATGGCAACTCCAGTTTCAGTTCCAACACCTTCATGCATACATATGCTGTCAAACCGCCAATGCACATAAAATAAAAACAAATAAGTTATGTTTTTAAAAGAGCTAAGAACTTCTGAGCACAAGGAACCTCTGCCATAGAGACATTTAGGATTCATGGGAAATGGAATTTCGGCCTGGGGAAGAGATTATCCCAGAGACTAACAGTGTTTTATGTCGCTGTCACTGTGACCCTGAGGAAGGGGGATGAGCGAGGGAGTCTCGTGTCCACCCGGAGTCAGTTTCTCCTCCACAATGTTAAAGTTGTACCAGCAGGCCTCCCAGCACTCCCTGGAGTCCACCCCTACTGAGGTCGCTGTTGAGGTCTTTGTGGTCCTGCCCTCACTGCCCTTAGCCTTCCCAAGGAAAAGGTGGTTGTTGGTGCTCCAGAGATGAGGCCAGTGGGACATGGTGGCCCTGGGCTGAGGTCTGTGAAAAGCCTGTTTCCTCATGAAGTAAATGTTCTATTGTCCCAGGAACACTTTCCACCCCTTCCCCTGTAGGTGGGGTCAGGGTGTCCCTTGCTGCCCTGGAGCTGCCTTGGTGCCTTACAGAGTGAGGTCTTATTCTCTGGACTCTTCCTTCTGCGGCCTTCTCTGAAGACCACTGACCTGACTGGACATATCTTATCTCCCCCGCCCACAGGCCTTGTCAAACTGGCCCAAGAGCCCTTACCTGGCCCTGCCTCTGCCACCCTCATGCTGAGGTGTCTAACCACCTAACTTCTCCTGGCTCTTGGTCTGAGCCCTCCTACTCCTCCCTCAGCTCAGATAACTGCACATCCAGGCCGCCTGCCTCCCCCAGCTTGACCAGTCCCCAGCCTCTGTTCCTTGATGGATTCTTTTAGGGAGGGTCGTGGAGGGTTGAAGCTGTACCTCGGTGGGTTTCCCCATTCAGGTGTCTTAGGTACCAGACCTCAGGAGTACCTGTTCAGAAAATGAGTGAGCTGTGGCCTGGTCAGGGTGAGTGGGCAGGAGCTGTCTGAGGTTGAGATGTAACTTCTTAGCACATGCACAGCAAATTGCTGCTCACTGTGTGTGTGTGTGTGTGTGTGTGTGTGTGTGTGTGCGCGTGCATGCGTGCGCGTGCATGCGTGCGCACGCATGCCTGCCTGTCTGTCTGTCTGTGGTGAACAGCACACAGACTTAGCATTTTGAGCTGAGTTCATAGACACTTTGTTTTCTCATAATTATAAATCCTCTGACATTTATCTGTGAGGCTTCTAGAATATGACATTAAATGTTGGGGCTTTCTCCTCCTAATAAAAGCTCCACAGGTAGTTGGTGATGGGTACTGCCCCTGTCCATATGTATGGTGTGGAGGGCAGCCTTGGGGCTGCTGCTAGTGGCTTAAGAATGCCAGATTTACACGAGGAACTCCCTGCCTCTGTCCGCAGGCTGCAGCAGGCATCTGCACACATGGCCCTATGCAGTCTCAGCCAGGTGCTGATGCCCCGCCCCTCTGGCCCTGGACAGTGTCTGAGCTGACCCTGCATTCCTTCCCATTGAACCGATTATGGCCGCTGTGATAACACACAAACCCCTGTTGGCTTGAACCCCCATGAGCATCCTGGTCTACGCTAGACCCTCAGCACAGTCTAAAGATGGGATGCTGTTTCTGGAAGTGTGTTCCAGCATCTGGATTTGACAAAGTCAGATTCTCTGACTTAAAAGTTTATGACTTTGGGCTCATTGCTTGCCCTCAGTTCCATGCCTAAGCACATAGACAAGTAAAGCCTAGAACTTACCATGTGATCACCCTAGATCTCTCTCTCTCTCTCTTCATACCCCTGCCTGGCCTAGGAAAGATCATCTGATCAGATCACAGAGGGAGGGTAAAACTAAAGTCCTCATCTTGTCCTCGTCTTTTACAAAGGACAGACATGTTTTCTGTGGTCAGCAATGTCCTGTTGTTGCTTTGAAGAGGTTCTCCCTGTCAGCCTATGGAAGCCCCTGTGAGCTACAACTTGTCCTCTATTCATGACTGACAGGATGGCCACCCATAACTCCTTGCTGTAGATTTCCTGGACTTTCTAAACCCAAGGATTCTTGTGGAAATGGGTCCCTAAAACTGCAGCAGACTTAGACTCTCTGATTTCCAAGAGCTTGTCTGGCCATCAGCCTGGTGACCTTTATAATGTCAGGATTCTGGGAGGAAGGGAGGGAGGGAGAGGGTGGGTTCCTGGATCAAGGAGAAGGTATCAAAGCCAGTCAGCTGTGATTGAAGCTTCTTTAGGTAGTGACCTTGTGCAGTGAGAGGAAGTCTGGGTCCTTCAGAAGGACGGAGTAGGAGAGCTGGATAAGAACATGTCCTGGATGCAGGGGCTGCCAAGCCTGGTCCTGTGTGAGTTCCTCTCTCTCCTCACCTACTTAGCCAGTGCCCCATTAGCTGCATTCCTCTCCTCAGCTTCCAGAGTCTTGGAGCTCGGGCAGGTAGTGAGGCTCTGCAGAAGCTGCACCGGTCCCTTCCTGCCTGTGGACAGGGCTTCCTCTAAAGTCATTCTAGCTTCACAGGCTCCTCAGAGTGGAGTCTCCCAGGGCTCCCATCCTGACCCCTCACTGTAGAGGAGGCAAATGCTCCTCCACCCACTAGGCCTGCTTTGCTGACTGTGATGCGCATCTCATGGGCCTCAGCTCTCCAGCTGGCTCCTGCCACCCTGCCTGTGAGCACATCAGGCATTGTCTTTTTCTTTCTTTATTTATTTTCTCAAATCACTCGCGTACACTAGAGCCAAACACCAACCGGCGACAACGGGTCTGTCAGCAGTAAATGGCTGCACAGCTGTGGATAATGCCACCCTATAAGCAGGGCCTTACCATGGCACCGCTTCTCTTGCTGAGGATGCAGCAGCCGTAGGGTGGGCCAGAACAGCTATGACTGGAGCAGAGTTGCTTCTCTAAAGAACTAACTACATCTCCACATACAAGCCGTCACTCTTGCCAGCTCTGCAGTCGCCTTCCTCCAGTGGCTACTAGCACCCCGGCCTCTCCTTTCTCCTTCCTTCTCCTACCACCTTATCTCTGCCATCTGCCCTGATGTGTCAGCTGCTGTGCCTGTCCACAGGGAAGGGTCAGACGTTGTGTCCTTTACCTAATGGCTCTTACTTCAGATGGGGGTCACCATTGCCAGCCGTGTGTCCTCTTGTGAGGTGAGTGCACTTACCCTCTGCATTCAGGACCAGTCAGGAAGCAGCTGTCCCAGGGAGAAATCTTCAAACCAAAAGACAGGTGGTTTGCCACCAGCCTGGCTTGCAGATAGCCTAGCTTTGAAGTCCCCCCCCCCCCATGTCTATAAGTGTTTTGCCTGCATATGCATCTGTACGAAGCATGTGACAGTACCTGTGGATGCCAGAAGAGGACTTTGGATCTCTGGAGCTGGAGTTACAGACAGTTGTAAGCTAACATGTAATTTCTAAAAATCTAGCCCAGGTCCTCTGGAATGAGTGTTCTTAATTGTTGAGCTATCTCTTCAGCCCCACTCAATACCTTTTTCCTGGGCATGGGGCCTGCTTACCCATGTATTTATTCCAAGTATTGCTTGGAAACGTGGGGCACTGGGGGAGTACCTCACCCCACCTCTTCTCCTTTTCTCGGACTTTCTCTATGGCCACAGTCCTCTAGCCCTGCCTTTTCTCTAGGAACCCAGTTTCCTCCCAGGAGCTCAGGGCTCCTGTCATCTCCCTGAGGAAAACAAATTATGTAGTTTCTTACTGCTGGTCCTTGGTTTTAAAGTCCTTTGTTGAGATGTGAGTCGTGCACAGTTCACCCTGCGAATGTCCTGCCCGGTGCCATGTGTTTACGGACTTGTGGTCACTGCACCAGTCCTGCCATCAGCTTTAGAACTTTTTTGTCATTCCGGAAACCGTAGCCATCAGCAGCCCCACGGTCCTCTCACCCTGAGCCCCAGGCAGCCGTGATCTATGTGTCTCTATTCCCCATGTTTAAGTTGTTTCAGTGAATATAGAAAAACATCTAATGACATCCAGCAGCCCTTGATGACCAGTGCTGAGCAAATTAGACAGAAGACACACGTCACATAAAGGCCAGATATGACAAACTCCAGGTAGATCATCCTGAATGAGCAGGGTTTAGTTTTCCTCCACTCTCTGAAACAAGTCAAGGGAAACCTTTCTTGTTTTGTTAACTGCTCAACACAGCACTAGAAGATTGGGCTCAAGCCTGGAAAGGGGAAAATAAGTCTCCCTGTTTAGAGAGAACATGAAATTATATAGACATAACCCCAAACACTGTCAGATTTAAACAAAGAAAAGCTGAAGGACACACAAACAGCATTTCCATATACCACTAGTGAGCTGTCTAGAAAAGCCAAGAGAGTGATCCAAATACAATATCCTTTTTAAAAAGTATAAACTAGCGTAAGGGAGATGGTTCAGCAGATAGAGATCCTTGCTGCTGCCAAGCCGGATGACCTGAATTCAGTCCCACAGAATTGAGGACGGGAAGAACTGGCCCTGCAAGCTATTCTTTGGCTTCCCCATATTGTCCTACTCACTTAAGAAACAAACTTAACTGGGGACGAAGGGGGTTCTACGCCAGAAACTGTGAAACACTGATAATTGAAAAAAGCAGGACTGAATAGTTTGCTCACCTCTTTCTTGCAGAGGACCCGGGTTTGGTTTCCAGCACCTGTGTGGCAGCTCACAAACACCTGTAACTCCAGTTCCAGGGGATCCAATAGCCTCTTTTGGCCCTGAGGATACTCCAAACATGTGGTGCACATACATACATGTAGACAAACCCTTACACACATACATATAGTAGAAAACACATAAAATAAAAATAGGGACTGGAAAGATGGCTCAGTGGTTAAGAGCATTGACTGCTCTTCCAAAGGTCCTGAGTTCAATTCCCAGCAACCACATGGTGGCTCACAACCATCTGTAATGGGATTTGATGCCCTCTTCTGGTGTATCTGAAGAGAGTGACAGTGTACTCACATACATAAAAATAAATAAATAAATAAATAAATAAGGAACCTTTAAATTCTTACTAAAATAGATGCTCAAAATGTTTTGCACAGTTAATGTGGCCCTTATCAAAACACCAAGGACATCGTCACAGACACAGAAGTTATTCTAATATTTGCATAGAACTGCAAATGATCCCAAATAACTAACGAATCTTTAGCAAAAAGGACAAAGCTGTGGGTCTTGAGCTACCTGCCTTTAAAATCTACCAAAGACCACTGTAACCACCAGAGACAGTACTGCCACATACAGGTGGGCCGGCACAGCAGAACAGGGGATGAGAGGTCAGCTTGTAGCTGAGTGTTTCAGTTTTTTAAAAATTCCAAGAAGACGTCTAAGGAGGAAGGGTGTCTCGTCAGTGAATGTTGAGAGAACCAGATGCCCAGATACAGACAGACAAGACCAGCGGCGGGCGCTGCCACTGTCATCACAGCACTTGTGAGGTGTGGGAGGTTTGAGCCAGCCTGGGCATGTGCAATGAGGTCAAGGCAAGTCTCATTACTCAAAAGCAAAAACACCCAACAAACCGTGACTGTAAGAGAACCAGTTCCAAGTCAATGATTCGTAAGTGTAGCACCAGCAACTGTAACAGTACTAGGGGACAGAAGGCTCGGTGACAGTGTTTTAGGCACAGGTGTTTGGTTTAACTTCAGGAATGTAGCAGACAGAAGCAAAGATCAATTCCTGGGATCAGGTAATTTAGAAAGCTTCTGGTCATGAAACACCTATAAAGAATGGTCACAGGATGGGAGGAAATACTAGTAAACCACACATCTGGTAAGAACTGGCATCTGAACTCTAGAAGGAGCTCTGCTGACTCGCAAGGAAATAAATAACCCATTGATAAGGACAGGAGACCGAGACACTTCTCACAAGTATATAGAAAATACTAATATCAGTAATTGTCAAGGAAATCCAAGTGAAGGCCAAAATAAATGTGACTAATCTCTGTTAGAGTGGCAGCCATCAAAAGACAAAAGAGTAGGAGTGAGGACATAGAGAGGACACAAGTGAGCACATTATAGTCATTATGGAAAATAGTATTGAGGGCTATCAGAAAGGGACAAAAGAAAGGACAAGCTCCAACCGCGTCTGTGTGGATACAGGAGGAGGTAATGTGACAGACTGTGCCCTTGTTTGCTGCAACACTTCTTAACAGCCAGTGGATACCATCAGCCGGTGTAGAGCTCAATAAAGAGACCAAGAGATCGGCATGGATTATGCACCCAGTGTGCACAGTGGAATGTGAGGACCATTCGGCCTTTAAAGGGGACATACTAGGCGTGTCAGCGTGTGCCTGTAAGCCCAGCACTAAGGAGTCTGGGGTAGTCAAATTATGAATTCCAAGTCAGTCTGAGCTACATGTAAGACCTGATCTCAAAAAAGGGAGATATGCTGTCGTTTGGGGAAACATGGGTAGTACTGGAAAGTAAGTGAGATGGGCACTGAAAGCTCACACCCGTGACTTCACGTGTGGAATCACTAAAGCAGATGTAAGTGAGAGAAGGCTAAAGGCTGGGGCTGGTAGGTTTGAGAGAATCCAGCTCCTTTCCCAGGAGTGGAGTATTTGTTTCTCATGGCTGCTAAATGTGGTCCCCTTGTGATGCTGTGCACTGAGTCCAGTCAGGATTGGTGGGCGTTTGTCACCATGACCTTGGACATGGTGAACCTGTTTGAGGTTTTGCTGGGTTTCAAGCAGGATTGAACTGAGAGTCTTGGGGAGCCAGTGTCTTGAGGACCCTGACTCTGCTGTGTCTTTGGGTGCTGACGCTGTGATAGCGGCTGGCTTCAGGAAAGCTCGTGTGGCACAGCGGGACAAAACTGCACATCCTCGGGAGCCTGTAGTGTCTGTGGATGAGCCTCGGCCAGGTTTCAGAAATGCAGCCTGCTGAGAGCTGGGGGAGGGGCAGACATGTATCTCGGGGTTAATAAGCTGGTGTGCTTCTAGTTCATGCCACTTGCCTGGGAATACATGGTTCTTGTTTCTTATTGTGTAGAAGCTGAAATTAAGATTCACAGTGATGCCTTGGTTAAAGATCCCCATCCCTGCTGCCTGCCCACCGCACGAGCCAGGCACTGATTTGTACAGGAGCCTTTGTATAGCTGGCTGTGGGAGGTGCATGGCTTCACCGTGTGTGAGTTCTCACTCACTAGATTCTAAAGTCGCACGTGGTAGGGTTACTCCAACTGGCCTTCTAGCCACAGTGTTCCTGTGTAGAGCCACGTGTATTAGTCCGTTCCAGTCGAACAGAACCCAGGCAGTGATTTTTACACAGGTGATGTTTACTAGCAAGATTGACTAAACCATGTGACTGGGAAATCCAGCTCTAAGATGTTCGAACTCAGCGGGGTCCCTAGGGGGTATCTGAGAGGGAAGGTGGGGTGTGGTAAGGCAGCTGTGCACTGGGAGATGTCAGGGATGGCTCCTGGTGCCAAACACAGCTGGTGACTAGTCGGATGGCATTATTGGGATATGTGGATCTGAAGACAGTGAGGACACCTGGGTGGACAAAGGCCTGAAATGACCACGCTGTGGGGTTCCATCCAGCCCTGCTCTCCATTCAAGTCCTGCTTCCTCCCAGACATCATGTGGTAAAACCCTGGACAGTCACATTGAGACTGGACGTTTTTAGAAGTGTTACTTTTTTGCTGCAAAGTGATATTCTTTGTGGTGGGCGTTCACTAATTGGTGTTTATGAGACATTTGTTTTGTCTAGTGATTGAGTCTGAGGTATCTTCAGAAGGAGTTTGGATGACAGCTAATGGGCTTTAGAAAGTTGGTGGACCCCAAGGCCTCTGATGAAATCAGTAGATTCAGCCCCTGCTGGAATCACCACATGGTGGCATTGTTGGGAGATAGAGCCATTTTGGGGGAAATGAACCACTAAGGGTAAGCTCTCCCAGCTCTTTTCTCTCTGCTTCTTGGTATCGTAAGATGGACAGCCCTGCTCCACTCAGTTTCTATTGGGATGCCTCATCACGGGGCCAGAAATGAGGAACAAGGAGTCCCTGGACTGTGAAGCCTCAGAGACTGAGGCAGAGTGGTTCCTCTGCCCCTTAGTTGTTCTCTTAGAAACTCGTCACAGCAGCAAAAAACTGACCAACGTGAGTTGTTGTTAGACTTGGATCTTGATGAGTAGTTTTGATAAATATTAATTTTGAGGGTTTCTTCTGAAACTAAGGATCTCTGTCTCTAAGGTCAGTGCCTGGAAGGGGCCTGCTTTTTTTTTTTTTTTTTTTTTTCCTCAGAGCAGAGGACCGAACCCAGGGCTTTGCGCTTGCTTGGCAAGTGCTCTACCACTGAGCTGAATCCCCAACCCTGGGGGCTGGCTGTTATACAATGCAGCACATTTGAGAACCGCTCAGAAGGTTCCTGGAGGGGGCGGGGCTGCTTCACATCCCACTATCAATAGGTTCTGGCTGTTCTGTTTTTGGAATTTGTTCCTGACCGTCACCCAGGATGCTGACTGCATTCAGCACTTATGGTCCTAAACAGCACATGTTTAGCTCCAGTGGCTAAGGTATCGTTGGATATCACAGACATGCACCTGTCTGCTGCAGAGTCAGCCCTGGACTCCAGACCTTTTTATGGAGCTGTTTTCTGCATGTCAGGGGTGTGTTTCTGTTGTTTCCTTTTACCTGGTTTATCACCAGCATTTGAAAACCAGACCTAGGAAAGGAACTCTCTCTGGGGCACTTGTGTGGTTTGCTCTAGGTGATGTTTAGCCTGTCCCAGTCACTACAGACTCAGAGCAGTGCATAAGAGAACTATTTGAAGAGTTCTGTCTGGATGCATGGTTTACCAATTCTCTGTCCGTGGTTTGTCTTTTAATTCTCCTGTGTTTTATAGATTGTAATTTGATCAAGCCTGCTTTGTTTATTTTTTTCCATTTTTCCAATTTTTTAATTTTATTCATGGTTAAGCCTGTGGTTGTGTCTGAGGTGTATCTTGCCTAGTATATGAAGAGGTTACTATTATTTTTTATATGATTATCCGGTTGGCCAGCTCTACCTGACTTCCCTCATTAACTTGCCTTTGCAACCTTGGTGAATGTCAGTTACACATACTTGAGTGGATTGAACACCCAGCACCATGCTACGCCTTTGGCATTACAGTGTCTTAAAAGTGTAGTCTGACTCCAGCAGCTTAAGCCTTTACCTTCAGTTACTTTAACTACAAATGTCAGTTTTTTAATTTAAATTTTGCAGTGTTAGGGGTCAAATTCAGGACCTATGCAGCAAGTGCTCTGCCACTGAGCTATTGCTTCCTACAATCCTGCACACACCAGTTTTTTATTTGTGTTTGGGGGGAACACATGTCATGGCACGCATGTGGAGAGAAAACCTAAGGTGTTAACCCTTGTCTCCATCTCGTTCACTACCATTTATAGCAAGATAGGTGGCCCTCCAGCCTGCAAAAATCCTGTCTCTGACTTGCATTACATGTTTGCATTACAGATACACATGGTAACATGTTTGCATTAGATACAGATGGCCACATGCTTGCATTACAGATACACATAGCCATACTTGGCGTTTACACAGCAAGGGCTTATCCACGGAGCCATCTTCCCAGCTCCTCAGCCAAGAACCAGCTTGTCTACATCTATAAAGTGTCATTTGGGGTTCTTAACTGGAATTATGTCACACCTGTACACCACTGGGGGGAGAATTAACGATTACTAAGTCCCAACCCATGAACATGGTATCTTTCTGTTCACTTAGATCTGACCTAACTTTGTGTACGCCATCTTCAGCAAGCAGGTGCTGTCATAATTATTAGACATACTCAAATGTTTCTTATATTTCCTCTTTTCCTTTTTTTTTTTTTTTAATCTTCTGTTTCAGATAACCCAGTGGGTGCAAGTGCTGGTTTCTAGTTGTTCACCGAGGTCTGTGGCAGCACAGCTAGCTCTGGGCGGGCATACCGGCATCCTCTAGTAACTTCGCTAAATTCACGTGCTAGGTCAAGGACATTGTTTGACTTGAGTTTGTAATATATTGGGAAGTTTTACATATGCATCGCATTTTTTGCAAGTAGCAGCCCTTTTATTTCTTTTCAAATTTTTATTCATTTCTTTTTCCTGCACTTGTTCTTCAGTTAGGAGTTATATCACTGTGCCTCATAGAGGCAGGAAAATGGGCATACTTGTGTGTGCATGTGTATGTGTGTGTACACTTGTGCATGTGCCCATGCATGTGACACAACATACAGGTAGAGGTCAGAGGCAATTTGTGGGAGTGGATATCTTCTGCAGCGTGGGTTCCAGGTTGAAACTTAGGTCGTCAGGTTTGTCAGCAGGCTCCTTTATCCATCCATGTGTACATGTGGGGGAGAGCCCGTGTGTGCATGTGGGGGAGAGCCCGTGTGTGCATGTGGAGGAGAGCCCGTGTGTGCATGTGGGGGAGAGCCCGTGTGTGCATGTGGGGGAGAGCCCGTGTGTGCATGTGGGGGAGAGCCCGTGTGTACATGTGGGGGAGAGCCCGTGTGTGCATGTGGGGGAGAGCCTGTTCTACCAGACAAGACCCTACCACAAGAAAAGAAGCGAAAGTTCATCCTCTAGTAACAATGAGAAGTATCGATTCCTGGACTCCTGGACACGTTAGGCAGCAACCCCATCATTTACCACTGGCCTCAAGCATTACAGCCAAGGCACAAGTACATATGCTGATCTTATATAGCCAATTCATTCAGATGACCATAGTCAGAAGCCCCGTGATAAAGACACACGGTGTCCATGCCAATGCCAGAGTGCCCAGACATTCTACTTGACATCAAAGCACCCTTGGTTGGGTACTTTGAACCAAATTGTTGATGTCCAAAGGCTATGTTTCAAAACAACAAAACAAAAAACCAACATTTGGTCTGTGGTGGAATTGGAAGCCACCTGCCTGGTAGAGGAGCAGCAGAGACCCCAGTACTGCCCTGCTCTGACCTTCATGTCTCTCCTCCTTTCTTCAGGTGACCCCAGGGTTCGAGGAAAAGGAAGGGGAGCTGCTAGTTAGGGGACCGTCTGTGTTTCGAGAATACTGGGATAAGCCAGAAGAAACGAAAAGTGCTTTCACTTCGGACGGCTGGTTCAAAACAGGTAGGACAAAGTTCTGAAGTGGCAGGGGACTGCGGTGGAGGAGGGTCTGCTCTAGGTGTCTCTCAGCCTGTGCATTCCAGAACCTCCCACTGAAGGCGGAGGCCTTTTGGAGGCTGCTATTTGACACCCTTTTGAGTGCCTCAGCCTCCCACCCGCTTCAGGAGAGGGCCTGAGGCAACTGCCCTATAAGGAACCTGGAGCCCTGTCCTCAAGACAACTTCTACACTGTCCCCTGCCAGCTGGCCACATTACCAGATGTTGTTGATGCCAGATAGTTGTGGTCCTACTGCCCCAGAGGTCACGATCTCCTGTTCCTCTTAGGCACCCAACTGCCCCGTCCCCACAGCCATCCTCTTGCTGTGTAAGTCCCCCTCTTCACCGTTTGGTTTAGGCATCAATTTGCATATTCCGGTTTGGTCTCTTGTACGTGGCCTGTGGGCTCATGGGTGAGAGCAGTAGGGCTCACGCAGGCTGAGACACTGCAGGTACTGTCACTTCTCCACCTGAGTGTCAGTCCTCCTGAGACTTCTCTTCATCTTGTGGGAATCTTCTGTCCTGAGCACAATACGGCTGTGCCACAGTTGCTAGTGTGTTTTTGCCTGGAGTCCATCACGTGAGGTACTGACCTCAGGTCAGCATTCTGGTCGCTTTTCCTTTTTGCCCTTATAACATTTGTGTATAGGCTTTCTTTTCTAGTTCTTAAAGTAATGCTTTTGAAAAAGAAAGGCCCGTTTCTCATGTGACATCCTGATCCATGTAACAGAGGCAGTTTCTACCATGTTCTTTTGGGGAGCAAAGCCTTGTGGGGGCATGCGCCCTAGGTGGGTACTGTGGCTCGTCTGAAAGAATTGGGGTCAATAGGTAAGGAGGAGGCAATCTATAAGTTTACCAAATGTGACCCTCATTTGGTGGCCTTGAAAGCACGTGTTGTCCTGGCTACCTTGGCCCAGCATACTCTCCCTCGGTGTGGGCATCAATCCAACACCTCCGGGGAGTCCCCAGGGTCCCGTGGAGACCCACACGCTCCTGGGCACGCCCTGTGGGCTCTGCAGGCACCACTGTTGCAGGGTGTCACCGGCTGGGGTTGGAGAACCTGGCGTGATTATGTCGTGATTATATCAGTAGGTCAGGGATGGAAAGCGATGAGCATGAAACACACGGCTCCCCAGTGCTCCCTCTGTAAACATCCTGGTTAATGCCAGCTATCTGGAGGAAACAAACCTCCCGCTATTGTCCCTCCAATGCAGTACATAGGAAACCCTGCTTTTGAGAGAATCCTGCATTTACCCGGCCCCTCCAGCAGCCTTCTGCACAGTCCCTGCGGGATCCCAACTTGCTTTGTGGTCACCTTCTTTTATGTTTAGGTTTGGATAAAAAGCTGTGTTCTTTCCTTTAAAAACACAGGGAGCAAGCCCTATAGGTTTTACTGATGTTGGGACTCATGGAGCCCTGGGGTGCAGCAGGAGCCACGTGGGCAGTGAGCGCTCCGGGTGGGCCTTTCTGCTGAAAAGGAATAGCATGCATTAATTATTGTAAAGAGATGTCTTCAGGAGAAAACGATTTTGAAATTCAGTTTAATTTCATTGTAACGTGCTGCAAACAGGAAGGGAGTGTGTGTGTTTAATTGGCTCTCGGGGGTAAGGCCGGGAGCTGGCAAGCCTTTGTCACAGGCCATTAGCGATACAGACTGCATAATGAGAGCGCGCAATCAGCTCGCAGCTGCCGCTCCTACAGGGAGAGCATGATATTAAGTAGAAATCAGGATAAATTAAACTTAACCCTTTCCCTAGCTGTCCCTCCTGCCACTCGGATTGTGGCATAAGCTGGAGAAAGGTTGTCCCAGGCTCTTGGGAAGAGCTCTTCCATGGCCTCTCCCAGGTCATCCTCGGGGTCAAGATGAGAGGAGGGCCATGCCCCTACCCCACTGTTCCTTCTACACCTCACTTTCTGCGATTTTTCTTGTCCCAGAGAATATGCAGAGGAACTCACGTGGTCTGTGGCTACTCAGAAAGAAGCCGAGGCCTCCCTTGCTGCCAAAATTAGTCCTAATTCTGTGACTTACAACAAAACTGTTTAGAACAGGTAGCCTGCCTAGAGTTTGGGGCCCAGGCAGGCAATAGTGGGTGAGCCTGGAGTCTGGAGTTAGCCTGTCCTCGGTGGGTAATAGGAGGGAACAGGAACTCTTCTGTGGCCACCAAGACTAAGGAGCCAATCATCCAGGCCCCGACAGCAGAGTGGATAGAATCTAGGCACTGTGAGTCAATTCCATTAATATGCACAGGAACCAGGTATAGTTACCAATAAACCTGCAGGGGCACAGCAGCTGTGGATCTCCTTAGAGAACAGAACCCTGATCCGAGGAAAGTTACCAGCCACAGGGGAAGGAGAGACAAACACCTTTACATTTCCAGAAAGCCATGTCCTGCTGTCCCACCTTCAGATCACTGCCCTGCTTCGTCTGTGCCTATCTGCCGGGGCTCTGTTCTCCGTGTGGCTGGCTTTGGGGACTTTGCCCTTCCATGTTGTCCCAAAGTGTCTTAAACACATGGCTGTAAATGGTTTTCAGATGTAACCTGTTGTCCTTCACCCATAGCCTCCATAGGAATGGCAGTGCCTGAGTCAGGACCTATGAACCCCTGTGCGATGAGCAGAGGCTGCTTGATGCCTGCAGGACGGGACCCAGCCTGCATCTAGGCTGGAAGCCAACCTTGCCTTCATGCACCTCAGTAATTACACATGGTGGACAGTTTGTGCTATGCTGTGCTGTGGAGAGAGCAAGGCATCAGCAGGAAGGACAGAAGTTAGTTAACAAGTCCCTAAAGGCACTGGGTGTTTGGGGGGCTGAATCCTCCAGACAGGCTGTGCGGCCCCTAGCTTGGGTTTCCATGGGGACATGAGACATGCAGAAGCCAAAGCTTCTCCTAGAAGAGGTGAAATGGTAATGGCACTGTCTACCACCCACCATATAACCTGTGCTGGCCAGGATGGGCAGGCAGGGAAGTGAATATCCCTAATTGCACTGCCACTTGGGCAGAAGCCTCCCTTCTTCCCTCTCCATGTGCGCCGAGTTCTCCATGAAGTTCTGTACACGTTTGCTTAGGGTTAGTACCGAGTGCTGCTGGGAGTCTCCTTAGCTCACTGAGTGGCTTCTCCAGTGCAACCTCTAAAGGTTATCATTAGTTTTTAATCAACTGTTGATTGGTTAGTAGTCCTCCCATAGACTCAAGCTGCTGAGGGTCATCACAGCCCGGGGAGGCATGTATGGGTCTTCATTTCTGACTGTTGAGCTTCCTGCTCTTTTCCTGCTGTGTGACTGTCTCCTGGGAGGTGGGAACGCATCAGTACCATCCTGACTGGTGGATACAGGAAAAAGGAGGACACGCAGCACTCTGTGTGCTTTGTTTCCAATGGCAAGTCCCCCACCTCAGGTGCTGTGTGTGGACAAAACAGGCCAGGTCCACAGGACGGTGGCCTCATCCACCTGGTGCTAGAATGTCATGAGTGCCGTCAGTCAGTGTGTGTCCCTGGCTTGTTCCTGCACAGTGAGCTGTGAACGCCAGGCAGGAGCTGGCAAGTTTTGTGTCTCTCTGTGGCTTAGACTTTCACAGCCCAGCCAGCCCACCATAGCCCAGAAGACCCAAGACTCAGAGTACTGTACGTGTGGAAACAAGAGCCACTCCTCCTCCCATCCTCACCCAAGTCTTGCTGGTGGGTTCAGGGATGCTGACCCCAATTCACAGAGGATGATCTGTTATTGCCACTTGGTTACTCACTCCCTGCCATCCTCTGGTGGACCCGACTCCCACCGACAGTTCCCACAGCCTGTTCAGTCCGCCAGCAGCATTCGCTCTGCTAAGCTCGGGCTGGTGGATGCTGGATGCTGTTTGTGCTGCAGAGGCCAGGATCTGCAGGCCTCAGGCACCTAGAGTCCTTGAGGACCTGCCCTTTCCAGAGCGCACGGGGTGCCTGCCAAGCTCCATAGTGGTTGAGCACCTGCCTGTCTGCTTTCTGGATTCAACTTCTGAAATACAATTTCTTCTGCTTTCTCCCCGCTTTAGGATTTATGCCTTTAAAACCAAACAAACTGTTTGATTTTGTCTTTGGGGTTCTTAGCTGTGCCTGGTCTGCCACTGTTCCAGGAAGGTTCTGGTGAGGGTTAAGATCCTGGGAAATTACCATATCTCTTTTGCTTTTATTTCCTGCTCCTTCGAGTGCCTCTCTAGGTCCTTGCCCCCCAGGCTCGGGTCTCAGAGGCTTTCTGCTTCAGTGCCAGTGACAGCTGCCTCCCTTCTGCCACAAGCACACCCTCTGTTAGGGTCATGATGCCTCCCCTCCCTACCTCAGCCACCTCCTCTGTCAGACAAGAGAGGCCCAGGTGGAATTGAAGCTGCTGGGAGACGGGACTGTGGCAGCTGGGAAGAGCAGCCAGAGGACAGGTAGTCCTGGTTTCCCGAAGCCCCGAGAACCAGAATCCCAAGTGTAGGATGTCATCCTGCAGCTGCCTGTGGATGCCTGGCACCGTGCCAGACTAGCAGCCCGTAGTCCTCAGCAGAGTGGATGCTCTGCTATTGTTTGCAGGGTCCCTAGTCAGAGTGCAGTGACCACAGGAGGTGGTGTGCTTCCCTGACACGGCCTCTCAGCAAAGGCACTGCCCCTCTCCATTCCTGCATCCAGAAACTGGACTCCGAGTATCACAGATTTATTTTCAATTACAGTCTAAGGCAGAGACATGGACTAGCGCTGGGTTTGAAAGCAGTGCATAAATCCATGTAATAAGATTTTATTGATTGCATGCTGTTTCTGTCGGAACAAAATCCCCTCGATACACACATCAGGTCAGACCAAGGAGGCTAAATCCAGATCAATGCCTTCTGACAAATATGTGGTTATAAAAAGTAAAAGTTACTTAACTTGTTTGATGTACATTTCAAAACAAAGACTCTGTCTTTAACTCCCGTCCAGCAGCCTGCTGTCTCAGATGCCTGGAGCCTCTTCCTTGTCTTTTGCCTGGTTTCCCTGTCTTTAGTTACTGTGGCCTTTGGAAATGGGGTTGTACTGAACAGGCCAGGACAAGATGGAGGCCAAAATGGCCTCACACTGACAAGTCAAAAGTCACAAGTTAGGTGAATTTCTAAGGGATTGGGCTGAGACAGTAGAATATCAGGAGACTGCTGGTGTCCTGTGAAGTCTAGTCAGGGAGACACAAGAGGAAGGGATGGAAGGCAAAGCATTCTGATGCCGAAGGAGGGCACGGGAGCCGCATGAGGGTGTCTGTGCTGGAGATGCCGGCTAACAGGGTCCTGCAGGACCTCGGGGCGCTAGGAGGTTCCTGGGCTTCCTTCTGAGACAACATGAAGCCTTTTCCCCAAGGCACAAACAGAGTGAGGGTTGTGCCATAGGACACAGTGAGGTAGCCCGGGTGTAAAGATGGCTCAGCCATTGAGGTAGCTGTAATCGTGGACGAAGGCCCTTAGCCCCTCTGCTTAGCCTCTCTGCCATGCTAATACCGAGTACAGCCTTCTTCTGATGGCAACATCCCCTTCCCCCCTCCCAGAGACCTGGTGGCCTGAAAGGGTATGGTCCCTGAGTCTCTCTGCCTTGTGGGTATTAGTAGAACACCGGGTGCTCTTTTCTATTCCTGTCCACGGAAGGAAAGCAAGTCTCAGGAGATAGCCTAGAACCCAGCAGAGTGAGGCACAGGGCACATCTAGGATAGTTCTTGTGTAGACACTGATGTTCTGCCACATATTACGTAAGGACACAGCACAGTGCCCTGGAGCAAAAGCAACTCAGCCTGTGTGGCTGGCTGGCCATGGAGGACACCAGCACCAGCGTCCCCTCCAATACACTCTCATGTATGCTGAATTCCAAATCTTTGTTTCTATGAGGTTATTCACTGCCCCAACTGTCCCCTTGAGCACTTAGTGTTGCCTCTGGCTGGAAGTACCTGTGTCAGCAGCATTATTGGGAGGAAGGAGTTAAGAATTGAGCCTCTGGTTATAAACTTAGCTTCAAACCTCTTTGACTTGCTATCTTTTCTAAGCTTGTGGTGTGTTATCTAGTTATCTGCCTATAGAAACCACTCTGTGGACAATTATGGAGACCATGCCCAGGTTCTCCCTCTGCCTGGTGCCATGCTCCCTACAGCTTGCCAGACCTCGGCAGCAGCATGCTCTGCTGGTCCTTCAAGCCTCTACAGGGCAGGGACCCCCAGTGGCGTGGAGAGAATAGTTCCCTCAAGATTCAGACAATGCCAAGAGCCAAAACATGGCTGGAGCCACAGAGCTGCCACTGACCACACTGCAAAAGACGTGGGGTGGTGGAGGTGCTGACAGACAGTAGACCTCAGCGGCCGGTGAGCAGAATGGAATCCAGTCATCCAAGCAGAGACGGAGGCCTGGGCGGCCAGTGCTTCCTGTGCTGACTGACATCTGAGCGGAGACTGCAAAAGCCCAGCACCGGGACAGGCACCAGCCAGAGAGATGTATAGAGGCCGTCTCCAAGGCTGAGGGTGATGAAGGCTAAACACCCCAGTGGCTCAGGCCCCATAGTCAGCACTGTCAGAGCTGAGAGCACGCTGGGGTTGAGGTCTCCCGGCTGTAGGAAACGGTAAGCCATAAGCAGCATGGAATTGGGCAGAGGAAAAGCCTGGGTGTGGCCTTTAGTAGTCACAGAGTCGTTCTATAGACAGACCGTAAGGTAACACATCGCAAGTTTAGAAAGGCTAGCCCATCAAAGAGGTTCGAAGGTAAGGCATGACCAGGCGCTCAGTTCTGTATACCCCATAGATAAAGGGTCCCTTAGGACTCAGGACGGGTCGTGTATGCCCCATAGCCCACACTGGGTCCTTCCCTTCCGTTTGTACTGTCCAAGGCCTGTCCTGGTCTAGGCTGAGGCTGCCCATCCAACTCTTCTACCTCCTGCCACACAAAGTTGCCACCCAAGAGAGAACTACCCAGTGCCGGTGCTTGCTTCAGGGACCAGCCTCTTCCCTCTCCGCCATAACTAAGCCCTGAGCTGGTACAGGCCACCATCCATCTTGTTTAATAGACTGGAGTGTGCCCTGCACTGAAGTCCCAGGGAGTAGCGAGGTGATGGATGGTGCCTTCCCGTGTCGGACCGCGTGATGTATAATGAAATATTTATGATTTATTCCAGCTAGTAACCCACAGGGAGTGCAGGGAGCGTGTGAACAGACAGTGAGGCCTCAGCACTGCTGTCAGGGCTGCTGCTGACATCTGCATGCCTCCACACAGCCATAAGCGTGCAAATGCGTGTGCATGGACACGCACCCGCACTAATGTGCCGACACACACACCACTGTGCAGGAGGAAGACTTGGCTGGAAACACAGCCCTGTGCTCCAGCCCGGCCCCTGCTCGTGTGTGGAAGGAGCGAGCGGGGCAGTTACTTTGCTTAGGGAATAAAGCACTGTGGCTGTTCGGGGCTGGTGGGAATCAAGTGCAGAAGAGCAGGAAGACATGTACCATGGGGCAGCCCCGAGTTGGAGACAGAGATGAAAGTGACCATCCTTTCACCTGGGACCCACCCATGGTGGGATGACAGAGGCTTGTGACTAGGAGTGGCACAGTGCAGGGGGGTGCCCAGCATGTGTCTGTGAAGCCAAGCTCAGGGCCAGAGGCCGCAAACTGCTGTTGTTTTGAAAACGATGTACTGTTTCTGATTGCAGTGACAGAAACATGGCCCACAGTGGCTCAACTTTAAGGTATTTATTTACAGACTCCAGTGGCCCAGTAGGTTCCCAATATGTATGGATTCTAGTGGGCTCCACCCCCACCTCCACTGCTGGCTGCAGGACTGGGTGCCAGGACACATGCCCTAGTCTCTACAGGAAGTGGGCCTGGACAGTGGAAATGGTGGGACTCACATGCATGTGGTCCCCGGGGACTCTTGAGGGTGACAATGAGGAGCACTGAAGCCTCCTGTGACCAGGTTGTCCAGCGCTATCACAGAAACTCCCTTTCCAGGAGACACGGCCGTGTTCAAGGATGACAGGTACTGGATCCGAGGGCGCACATCAGTGGACATCATCAAGACTGGAGGCTACAAAGTCAGCGCCCTGGAGATCGAGCGGCACCTGCTGGCCCACCCCAGCATCACAGGTGAGTGAATGGTGACCTCAAAACACAGGGCCTCCTCTTCACTCTGTAAGGTTTAGACTGTTAAGGACGTTCTTCCACCATAGCAGGGATCTATGCTCCCCCTCCTGCACACAGCACCACGATGGCCATGCCACACTGCTGCCTGCTGCACTAGGGTGGCCTGCAGGCCTGCTCAGAATGCGCAGCTGCTCTGCAGATCAAGAAGAGCAGGCTGAGCCCTAGAGGTGCTCCCCACTCCCGTGAGGGTCACTCCCACAGGTCTTGCTCCAAGGGCTTGGGCACTGCAGCCAACTGCCCAGCATTAGCACACATTCCTGAGTGGTGTTTAGCCTCTGGCCACTAGGACCTTCCCAGGCGTCCCAACCTGTTCTGCTGTCCTTAGATGTCGCCGTAATTGGAGTTCCGGATATGACATGGGGCCAGCGGGTCACAGCTGTGGTAGCACTTCAAGAAGGACACTCACTGTCTCACAGGGATCTCAAGGAGTGGGCCAGGTAGGGCTAAAGGGGCTGTCCTGGGTTCTAGGGCATCTAAGGGAACCATCTTGGGACTGGGGACAGAGGGCCTGTCCTGGAGCTGGGGGGCTAGGTGGAACATTCAGGAAATGGGGAGGATGAAGCTGAAGAGCTCAGCAGTGTGACCGGTGGGTAGTTTTTGTCTTCCCTCATCAGCTGCAGACTTGGCAGTAGGAAGGGCCTCTGCTGCAAACCAAGCTGGGAGGCAGTAACAGTCTGAGGCACATGTGTGCTCCTGAGACGGAAGCGGATATTTTGCTATCAACTTTTAAATCCCAAAGCATTGTGAGGCTGAGGACCCCCAGAAAGTACCTAATAGTCCAACAACTCCCCCCTATCCTGGCAAACATGCACAGGCTGCTGCAGAATGGCCTGGACCCTGAAGCCCACACCTTACTGTGGGGCCTTCAAAGCCTGGGTAAGCCTGGGCCTGGACCCACAGCTCCCAGTTAACCAGGGACTTGTTCTTCCTGGCTCCTGTGGATGCTTATCTTGTTTGGGGGTGGGAGAGGAAGGTGAGACAGGGTTTCTCTGTACAGCCCTGGCTGTCTTAGAACTCTCTGTAGACTAGGATGGCCTAACTCAGAGATCTGCCTGCCTCTGCCTCCCAAGTCCTAGAATTAAAGGCATGCACCACCACGGCCACCATACTGTACTGGCTTTTTTGCCCCGTAGTTGTTTGTGATAGATTCTAGCTTCTCTCTCATCTCAGCCCCTGGCGATTTCTGATGTCCTGGCGGGACTCAGAGGACCAAAGGGGATTCACTGGCATTCCTGCAGCTTCCGCTGTGAGGAGACCTTCAGGTTCCTTCTTTCTGAGTTCCCTCCACTCTGCTGTGTCTCCTGCCCCCACTGTCCCCACCCCGATTTGCCTTCTCTCAGTAGAGAACTATTTTTGGCTCGTCCAACAAGACTTCACACGCAGCAGGAGTCCTTGTTTCATCAGGGCCACACAGCTGGGCAATTACCGATTCCCCTGGATTCGCAGAATCACAGTTGGAGCTCCACAGCTTAGCAAAGGCAACAGTCTGCTTGGCCGTTGCTGCTTTGATTAAACAATTACTTTTTTGAGGGAAAAAAAAAAAAAAAAAACCACCAGGCATCCTCTGCTGAGAAGCACTGTGGTTGGATGAAAGTTCCACGTTGGCCTGAAACCCTCAAGCCATGGTCTGTGACACAGTTGTTGGCTCCTGCACTCTGAGTGTTTCCCTCGGGGCCTGTGTCTGCCGCTGAATCAGCTCCTTGCTTGAGTATTCAGGCTCGTGGTGAATATAGGAAGACCTGAAAACGAGGGGCTGAGGACTAGAGCATCCTGGGAATTGTGGCTATGAAGAGGGCACTGCAAGGAAGGCTGCCAGATTGCTGAGCTGACCTAAGGAAACTGTGGCCCCTTGGATTTTGTCCCCACCATGGGTAGCCTCCCCGCCAGTTGTTTCTTGGGGCTGGGGACCTGAGGAAACCCCAGCCTTAGCAGGTCCCCAGGGAACAGTGTCTAAGCTCCCTGGTGCTCCTCCTGTGAGTACACCTGCAAGGTCACATGGCCAGGTGATCCTCACCCTTCTATGATGTCCCAAGTCCATGCCTGACGGGTGCCACTTGCTTCCTGTGGGCCGCGCTTTCTCGCCGAGAGCCCTGCTGGCCCTGAGTCTCAGCCCACGGTGTTGTGCTGTCCAGCCACCATTAGAGAGGCGGTGGGAAGGAGAGCGATTAGAGCACTCATCCTGAGGCTGCAGTTGGCTAATAGTTCAGATGGAGACCGTGTCTGGAAGGGACCAACAAAGAACAAAATTTCTCCATGGTGACTGAAAGGGAAGTGGGCAAATGGCACAGACCTGGGGTTTAAGTACGCAGTTTGACTATATAGCAAGTTCAAGGCCAGCCTGGGCTGAGATGAGAAAGAGGAGATTCGGGAAGGAGCAGAGAGAATCCAGGTGTCACTGCGCCCATCTTTGTTATCCACCTGCTATGAGGTACAGCCTCACCTCACAGCAGCCCAGTGATCATCAGGAGGTCCACACAGACCCAAGTGTGTCCTCCTTGTAGCTGGTAGCACCAGTAACATGCTCAAATTATCAAAACTAACCCAAGAGCCAGGACTGAAGAGCTCTGTGTCTGTGAAGCTGAATCCCAGCTAAAAATCCTCAAAGCAAATGCCAGGCTCAGAGCACCTCAGGAAACACTCTGCAAAGTGCATACAAATCCATTCCAGTTAGAAGAGACACTCCTGCCTGACTTCATGGCACCCACGACCCTGCTACTGAAACCAGACAAGAAACCCAGACCAGTTTCCTGTCAGACAGCACGAAATGCTTAACCAAATGCTGGAAATTAGGTCCTATTCACAAAAGAGCCAACACATCATGATCGTGTAGCACTTAGGCCAGAAACGGGAGGTTAAACATTAGAAATCCAGCCGTGTGGCGCAGTGTGCTCCCAGAGTGAAGGCCTTGCTGTTGTTGCGGTAGACACTGAACGTGCATTCCTAGGTGCTGGTATCACTTGCAGGGACTCTAGCTGTACTACAGTCAGCAAGCCTGTGGTCAGATACCCCCAGGGCAAGAAGAGACCTGTCTGAGCAGAGCAAAGGGCTTTCTTCTCCTTCCTCTCAATGTGCCCTCACCCATGTCACTGCTGCCTCCAGCCCAACTTTGCAGGAAGCCAGAGGGAAGACCGTCCTGTTACCATCCATCACAATCAACATGTGACCCCAATGGCTTCTGGGTATATCAGATGCCTACATCTCCCGGGGTTGGGGTGCTGTCCTCTCAGGCTGTGCTTGTCTCTGCAGAGGTGTCCTGGCACCCTATGCTGTGCCCTCGGAGCTCCTGCTGGTGGAGGAGATCCCACGGAACCAGATGGGCAAGGTGAATAAGAAGGAGCTGCTCAGGCAGTTCTACCCCTCGTGACAGAGGAGCCACCCAGGCCCAGGCTGGAGAACAGCAAATGCCCCTGGCAATCGTGCTGTGGGCCTTGACTCATGTCCCAGATGGAACCCCCTTCCCTTCAATCAGGTTGACCAGAATCAAAGCCACTAGGATGAAATCACCAAGTGAGCTTCCCCAACCCCAGGTTGATTGCCCAAGCTCAGGTGACCCTGACTGCTGACTGTGTCGGTGAGCCTTGAGGTCACTGGTGTGTCAGTCTCACAAGCACAGCAAGGACATGGCTGTGGCCAGTGTGTGGCCAGCTCTCCAGTGCCCAAGGCTGCTGCTTCTCCTAAGGGCAGGTCCCAGAGAGCCAGAGGTGACAGTGGGAAGAGAGATGAAATAAAAACACAGGGGTGCGTGTCCATTGCTTCCTTTCCTGTGACCTATGAGTTGCGTGTCTGTGCACACACAGTTCCTACAGCCGTCCCAGCTCCCAGCCCAAGTAGGATGCTGAGCAGCAGAGCCTACAGCAGTAGGTGGAGCCTGCAGCAGTAGGTGGAGCCTGCAGCAATAGGTGGAGCCTGCAGCAGTGGGTGGAGCCTGCAGCAGTAGGTGGAGCCTGCAGCAGTAGGTGGAGCCTGCAGCAATAGGTGGAGCCTGCAGCAGTGGGTGGAGCCTGCAGAAGTAGGTGGAGCCTGCAGCAATAGGTGGAGCCTGCAGCAGTGGGTGGAGCCTGCAGCAGTAGGTGGAGCCTGCAGCAGTGGGTGGAGCCTGCAGCAGTGAGTGGAGCCTGCAGCAGTGAGTGGAGCCTGCAGCAGTGGGTGGAGCCTGCAGCAGTGGGTGGAGCCTGCAGCAGTAGGTGGAGCCTGCAGCAGTAGGTGGAGCCTGCAGCAGTAGGTGGAGCCTGCAGCAGTGGGTAGAGCCTGCAGCAGTGGGTGGAGCCTGCAGCAGTGGGTGGAGCCTGCAGCAGTGGGTGGAGCCTGCAGCAGTAGGTGGAGCCTGCAGCAGTAGGTGGAGCCTGCAGCAGTGGGTAGAGCCTGCAGCAGTGGGTGGAGCCTGCAGCAGTAGGTGGAGCCTGCAGCACTCCAGACCAAGCTTCCTACTGCTGGGACTCTCACCCTGGAACAGTAGAACACTTGATGTCTTGTAGCCACCCAGGGCCATCCCCAAATGGTCTCAAAGCTTCTCTTCCATGACCTTGTCTCACCCCAGCTTGGGGTCTTTCTGGTCCTCTGTGACTGTCTCTTAGTTGCCTTCTTCTCAAACCTCTTCCTGCTCTGCTTCTGAAAGCTTCCCCAACTTCCATCTTCCATCCCACTGACACCTTAGATGTCCTACCAGCCCTTGGGCCACATGGAGAAATAGCTGTCTGTCTCCGTCTGTCTCTCTGTCTCTCCCTAGCCCTCTGGGGCCACTGTGTTAATGATAGCCCTTTGTCCACACACGGCCCTCAGCAGTCTGCAGACATCACATGATGGGGCTTCTGACATTGCCACAAGGCCTGGTAGAGCTCCAGGTTAGACTGGACTATTAATTTGTTGAAAGGAAGATGCTCTGGCCCCAGAAACCAAGATGCTTAAGGAGTATCTGATATCTGGGCCTCCCAGAGGCCACTCCACTGTAGTGATCCCCAGGGGCAGGAATCCCAGAGAATCCCAATGCGTTCTGTGGGAGTGACCCTATGCTGCCTCTGTCTGCAGCGTCACCCTCTTGGGCCATCTTGCTCAAGAAAACAACACCACAGCTGCTACTGGGCCCAAGACCCTGGACTCAGAGGCCAGTGCAGAACAGCCTCAGGAATGGTGGGAGGTAAGGTTGGTAAGGACTTTGGTATGTTGAGCCTAAGTGAGCCACTGTGAATGGTTTTCCGAGGTCAGAGGTCACCCTACCTAGGCCATGGCCACAGGAGCTGCTGATACGAAGGCTGGTCTCCTCCTAGCAGCTCTTTAAATTTCCCTCACAGCCCCTGGCTCTCTGACTGCCTTTGGTGTCACTGCCACAACCAACCTCATCTGGAGCCCATCTTGCAAAGCAGGTGTCACAGAATGCAGGTGTCTGGAGCCCTAATGTGGTCCACCATAGTCAAAGATAAGGTGCTGTGATAAACACCTGAAGCTGGAGCTACACTAGCTCAGGTAGCTGTGCAGAGTGGAGAGTGATGTCATCCTAGCCACAGAGCTTTGTGTGTGCACACACGTGTGCAAGCGTGTACACACACACCCCTTTTGCCATTTTCTCTGTGGTATTCTCAAGGCCACTGTGGCTTGACTGTTTTCTAGGCATGGCATCTCTTGCCAGCATAGGGAACATCCATTGTCTCATAGATCATGCTCCCGTGGGTGCAGAACTGGTGGCTCATGGCCCTTGTAGAACCTGCCGACACCCAAGAAGACTCAGCTCCCCAATATTTGTGACCCTAGCCCTCGATGGCTGTCCCTGTAGTTGTTTCTCCATTGTAGCCACGAGCAGGTCAGCACTGCTTCCGAGAGCCCTGGGAGAGCCGAGTGCCCTTGCTGACATCCACCATGCGGTCAATTTAGCTCAGCAAATAGATCGATATCAAATTATCCCGATTCACCTTCATAACTCTTAAGCGAGCAATAGTGGAGGGGAGACAGGGTCACTGGGAATAAATAGCTGTGAAAGGTCCTTGTGATCTATCACCTGAAGACAGTCTCGGCGTCCTTCGCCAGCTGCTGACACGGTCGTTAATAAAGCCCAGGAAAGCGCCGTCAGCTACGGTGAAGGATAGCCACAGGTCAGGTATGGGAACTTGCCGCGTACTGGCAGGGTACAGGGTTTGTGGCCTGAACCCTTCTCAGAGGTGGCAGTGGGTACTGCCCAAGCAGACTCGATGGGGTGCCTGTCTGTGAGTGCTTTTCACACATTGGGGGGGGGGCAGCCCTGGTCTGTGAATGCAGCAACTGAATGTTGGAGGGAGGGTTGTCCTAGAGAGAAAGGACTGCACTCACTGCCCAAGTCCAGAGCCCTCGGATGAATGTCCTTCCTGGCCACCTCTCTGGAGTTTCCCCCACCTTTCCCACCTGCCTAGGGCATTTGTGTGTGATCAGGTGAACACCTGTGAAACTTGTATGAACATATGTGAAATACAAGAACACCTGCCTCTGTAAAAGTGAGCACATGTAGGTGAGGCTGGTCCCTCTGCACACTGTCACAAGTGACCATGTTTGTGTTCAGGCTTGTAAAAAGGGTTTTCCTGAGGACTGTGAGTGTCACATGGGGTGCTCAGGTACAGGCCCGACTAGGTCAGGTACATCTGTGTGTCCCATCTTTGGTGGCCCTTCCCCTTCTCTGGATCCTCTCTGAAGCACAAGGAGGTCATTGGCCTGCAGGGTATAGCCCCAAATGACAGGTTGGTCAGATGAGGATGATAGACCAGTAAGTGTCCTTCATCCCAGACTGTCAGCTCCCCCCACAAGTAAAAAAAAAAAAAAAAAAAAAAAACAACCAGCTGCACCATCAGTACCCAAAGGTCCTACAGCTGCTTTAACAGAAACAGGCTCCTTCAGGCTGGCTGGATTGTGCCACCAGGCACACACATGCATTCAACATACCTAAAACACATATGTACATGTCTGTCCAGGTGACACAGATCTGGTCTCAGTGAAATGTCAGTTGTCTCAGAGGCTCCATTAGCCAGTGTCAGCGAGAGTGTCAGATGGAATAGTTCTGGAAGAAGGTGCATGGGCCCTGCAATTCCTGATAGGCCATTGGGTCTACAAAGCATCACTACTTCTGCATAGACCTTGCATGTGGACACCTGCCCCTGTCCCAGGACAGCGAGCCCAGCCAGTGCAGAGGGAAATCACTCTTTAAAAGATGCTTTAAGTATTGTGGAAGGGCAGGAGATGCCCTTCCCGCAACAGACACAGTTTATTGGGTAGAAAGTTCATGATGCTATGTTTGCTTTGGTCATCTTCAAGAAGTGAACCCCATGGAGCTGGAGAGATGGCTCAATGGTTGAGAGCACTGGCAGCTCTTTCAGAGGTCCCAGGTTCAATTCCCAGCACCCACATGGCAGCTCACAGCTGTCTGTAACTCCATTTCTAGGGGATACAACACTGTCTTCTGACTTCTTTGGGCACCAGGCACGAATATATGTTGTGCACAGACACATTAAAACACTCATTTAAAAATATGTTTAAAAAAATGTGAAACCCAGACTTTGCAGGTGACACAGGACCCAGCTGGGTCTGCAGGTGGGGCTTCCTTGACATCAGATGAACCTCCACCTGGGAAAAGAGGGCTGGTGTTCCGAGTGCTCACAGATCCCACCCCTGAGCACTCCTCACCACCACAGGGAAGGGGTTCCTCCATACGTGAGTTCCAACGTATCTTTGTAAAAGCAAGCTTCTCCGTGGCCTCCAGGAGAAAGTTGGGGAATTAGTGGACAGAGAGTACACCCAACTACAAGTGAGAACTTGAGATGTCAGAAACTCAAGGATGAATTATAAGTGTCAGATATGAAAGTCACTTGGCATTCAATGTTCTTATACATCTGTGGCTTCAGATGGTTTTCTGTGTATGTAGGAATGACCACTGGAACATCGGTGCAGATGAAAGCCCTTGAAAATGTCTGGGCAAGTACATGTCTACCAAACACAGAGTCCGAGATCTGGTCCACCTTGGCACAATTTTTGCAGGCGTGGTGGTGTATGTATGCCTGTAATTCTAGCAGTTAGGGGTGGAGGCAGGAGCATTGTCATGAGTTCAAAGCCAGCTGACTTTGTCTTAAAAAAAAAAAAAAAAAAAGACGGGGAAGGAAGAAAGAGAAAAAATAATCTTAACTGATTTTATTGTACCTTAAAATTAAAGATATGAAAACAAAGCTGAGCAGTGGTGGTGGTGGCAGTGGCACCAGTGGTGGTGGCGGCACTTAAGTCCTTTGAATCCAGAACTTGTGGAGGGAGGGCGTAGAAGGATTTGTTAGTTGGAGGCCAGCTTGGTCTACATAGCAAGTTCCAGAACAGCCAGGACATAGACCTTGTCTCAAACGTGTGTGTGTGTGTGTGTGTGTGTGTGTGTGTGTGTGTGTGTGTGTGTTCCATTATATACAGATAGATAGACAGACAGTAAGACAGATAGTATTCCTTTAAATTATCATTGTAACCTAGGTATTCTGCTTGCTCCTTTTTATAACAGTGGGTTTTTTTAGTATGGATATGGTTGGGTTTGTTCTAATTAAAAACCTCACAGATTCACTGTTTAGATAAAGAAGTAAATATGCAATGAATATATGTGTGTGTGTTTGTGTGTACATGTGATATAAAGCATATATAATTTTTGAATGTTCCCCTATAGAAACCTGTTGCAGTAAATATTAAATAGGGATAACCTTTTATCCCTAGCTAGTGCCAGCACCCGTGGGGCCACATGGCACATTCGAACCTGGTGGCTACTCTGCCAAACGATATGCAAGCTGCCCTCTCCACGTGGTTCCCTTCCCAGGTGGTCCACTCTGCCCGCCCTAGCTGCTTCTGTCTCCAGTGGTCCACACCACCCCAGCATGTTGTTTTCACTTGTAAGACCCAAATTGAGTCTTATCTATTTGAGGCTCCCATGAATGAGACAAGATATCAGAGATCGACACAAAAGCAAGAGGTTTATTAGTCCAGTGCACTGGGGTGGCCTACATCCAAAGAAGAGGCGACCCCCCCCCATTTGTACAGTTTTTTATACACTTAATAATGTGTGGGCTACAGTGATTGTGATTAGGCATGCAAGCATTGGTGGGTTTCGTTGACTTTTAAGTCAATTGGCTGCTGCCCAACATGGACCTGCATCTCAGGACCTATGCCCTACATTCCAGGGGTCACCCAGATAAGACACTTCTCTCCAGGAAGTGCTGCTTGGCACCTGGGTCATATTTCTTCCCCTACATTCCAGGGGTTGCCCAGATAAGGTTGAAGCATTCCTTCCTGGAGGGTATGGGACCCCACAGAAGCCCTCAGTGGGAGGGGGAGCTGTAAGGAGGATGTGGGACTGTAAAAGCCCTTAGGGTCCCGCACACTCACTTTCCCTTGGCATGTTGTTGCATCCCTAGCAAGCCTTGCATGCGCACATCCATGTCAGGGCGTGTCCTGCCACTACACCCTCTTTGAACTCAATTAAGTCACCTCATCAAAGAACACACCAAAATACTCTGATTCAATCGGTATATTTTGTCCACCTAGATAAGTCAAATGATCCTGTACACCCCATTCTTATAAAATATGCATAGCAACCTTTATCGATATAGAGATGTGCCAAGAGAAACATCCACATCTGCTTCCATGTTGCCCCTTCTTGAATCCCTACTCTCCCCTCCTCTTCCGCCTTACCAAAACATTGTCCCTGCCCCACCCTCTACTGTCCAATCATGTATTGACATCAACCTACAGAAACCCACTATTTGTAAGCTAATTTACATGTATAATTTAGGGTGGAGAGATGGGTGCAGTTAAGAACATTTGTTCTTTCAGAGGGCCTCGTTTCTTCCAAACTGTCCAGAGTTCTGTCTCCTGCCTTACCGCTCTTCCCTCCTCTAAGGAATTGCTGAAACGTCCAAGAAAATAAACCCGAGGCTCCTTTCTCCTGCCCATCCTCCTCATCTCCTTCCCAGGGCCATGCAGGACCCTAGCTGTTCTGTGAGCTACCACACTCACTGAGAAAGCACTGGCCTCTGTTCATCATTAAACTAACTGTCCTCTCTGGGTCCAGTCTCTCTTGGGGACTTCCTGTTGCAGGCCCTCCTGCTATACAGGATCACAGGTTTGTGGGTGTGTGAGGACGGAGCTCCTGTCAGATCTGACTGTGACCCTGCATTTCCGATTCTAAAATTCAGAAGGCTCTGAAAAGCAACATTGTTTGGGTTTTGTTTTCGTGTTTTTGTTTCCTGTGAACTCAATCCCAAAGAAAGCTGAGCCCAACGCCTGAGGCTCCATCTGGTCCTGGACCCCACTTGGTGAGAAGCTTTGCAAGTCATGCTGGGAACTACTGTGTGTTGGCTCTGCAAACAACCCTAGACCCTGCTGGATGTCACATACTAGGTGTCTCTGTGCCTCTGAGACAGCTGAAAGTTCAGAATGTGACACACACTTCTTGCAGGATGCAGACTTACCTTTCATCTGAGATTTTGCAAGGCAGTAAACTGTCCTCTGAAACCTCGAGACCTCTGAGCTGGAAAGGAGGGGGTGGGGGGATCTGGCTGCAGTTTCCATTTCCTATGGGCTAATGACTTAGAACTAACCTTGAGCATGTATGGGTCTCATGCAGGTTTCAGATTTTCGAGTATGAGGCAGTTCAGGCCTCTATGTCTGTCTGTGTGTCCTGTGTATCTTCCTCCGGCCTGCATGAAGTGTTCGGGTGACTGATCTGTGGACCCACCGACAGATGTTCTCAGCATTCCTCCTGAGAGCCCAACCTGACCGTGTGCCTGTCAGGCCTTAGGCACCATCCTTCCATCATACACACACACACACACACACACACACACACACACAAACAGGTGGGTTGGGGGGACAACACTGTTGTGGGTTAGTTGGAAACCATTTCCCCTCAGCAGCATAAAAGTAACCCCTGGATCCCAGGCCTTTGAGACAAGGTCCCCTGCTCTAAGATCACACCCTGTCCCGTTGGCTGTGAACCTTCAGGACACCAGTGCCAGTGTTGAAGCTTAATCCCAACGCTCGGGCCTCTAAGTCTGGGAGACCAGTGGTGGCTTTGTGGAATGAGCCCAACAAGGCTTCCCCTGCCGCCTCCCCTGCCGCCTCCCCTGCATGAGCATTTTCATGGAGCCCTACATTTTGCACATTCAGGTTGCATCATTAGGACAGGACATGTGGGGGGCTTTGGAGAGAACTTTGGCCTGCAGAGCCCAGGCCACTTTCTGTGAAAAACTACCAAGTCAGGCTCCACTAGTCCCCACCACCAAGCCGCAACTATCATTAAGGCAATTCCAACCAAAGGCACACACAGTCCTGGAGGTCTAAAGGAATGAGGAAGTTGGCAGCTGCCTGGGTGAAATCCTAATTAGTGTGTTTGTAGGACTACCCTATGTGGAACACCCTTATGAGGGTATCCTAAACAATATTCTTTGGAGCCCTCCTAAGGAACCCCCTCACAGGGTTCCTCTCTGTGTGAGATGCCATTTCTTGGGACACCCCCCCAACTCTGTATGAAACACAATCCAAACACAAGTCCTCCAAATACAGGGACTCAGTAGGCAGGCTGCCACAAAGCTTCTGTCTGATGTGTGGTACCAACGAAAGGGACTGAGGTAGAGATCAAGGAGGTGGCAGGGCTGTGGCACAACCTTGGGAGAAGATGTGACCACAAAAGACAAAGGTCTTCTGCATCCTGGCTGGGCACATGTCCCACTAAAAAGCCAGTGCCTCATCCTTGCCCCCAATATGACCTTGGCTAACACAGCCTTGTGAGGCTCTGGTGTGGCATGGCTTGAAGCAACGAGAAGCCAGGCACTTATAGGAGACTCTGCAGTGACTTAGCCAGTGTCCCCTTGGGGAAGGAGAGATAGGTGCTTTGGGACAACTTGGGATGCTAGAACTCATAGCCAGGTGTAGTAGTTTGACTAAAAATAGACTCATAGGGGGTGGCATTGTCGGAAGTGTGGTCTTGTGTGTCACAGGTTGTGTGTCACAAGTTGTGTGTCACAGGAGGGTGGGCTTTGAGGTTTCAGATGCTCAAGCCAGGCCCAGTGGCTCACTCTCTTCCCGCTGCCTGCCAATCTGGATGTAGAACTCTCAGCTACCTGTCCAGCACCATGTCTGCCTGTGTGCTACCATGATGACAATGGACTAAACCTCAGAACTGTAAGCCAGTCCCAGTCGAGTGCTTTCCTGTGGAGTTGAAGCAGTCATGGTGTCTCTTCACAGCAGCAGAGACCCTAACAAGACACTAGCTGTGGCAAAGCCAAATCTAGAAGGGTCAGCCACCCACAGGAGAGCAGAAGGCAGGCATTGACCAAGGAGATTAGCCTGGAGACAGCCACAGACAGGTTCCTTCCGTGTGCAAGGACCCGGAGGAAACCAGAACATACTCCCTGTGTGGAGGGTCTGGACACAGAGCCACCAAAAGAAAGTGACATGTTAGTGGAAGGTGACCAGCAGGTGGGTGGTGCTCTGCTGAACTCCCTTCCTGGAATCTGCTGGCCCATGTCTAATTGTGCAAAACATCAGCAGGACTTGGCCCCTGGGGTGCAATTTTCTTCATCTTCCTCATGGATTTAGCTTTTCTCCTGAGCCCTGTGGCTAAAAAGGACACAGAAGTGTCCCCCACTTTTTAAGCTGTGAGGCAGTCCCAGGAATCCTTGGAGGAAGCCAGCTGGAAAGCACTGAACTGGGGCGGGGGTGGGGGAGGATTATGGGGGAGGGGAAGGCAGGGGAGACAGGGAGGGAGGCGGGGGAGACAGGGAAAGTCAGCTAAATAGGTTCAATTCCATTGACTGATTGTATCTGAATGGTCATTAATGTGATTTATTTGGTTGTTTCAGATTCTTTACTCCCAAATTTGTCACCAACCCTCTCAGTATTGACTGAAAGACAACAATCCTAGTTCAGAACAAAGTGGGAACAGGGCTTTCTAGCTTGGCTCAGGGCCCCTGTGCACACCCCTGTTCTTTGCTGTCAGCTGGACTGGAAAGGGCGGTAAGACAGAGGACGGGATCGTGCCTGACCCCCAGCCTTTCTACCTGACTCCTACTTTGGCAGACAAGCGCTGTCCTCCCTCAACCCCAGCTGTGCCCTGATCTCAGGGGACACCTGTCCAAGATGACCCTAGCCAACATGAACTTTCCTGACAACAGCAGACAGTTATGGAGGCCGCTGTGGGACAGAGTTCATTTCCAACATCCTGGCATTAGAGACTCAGGATACGAAGCTCTCAGCTGCTGCTCCAGTGCCCTGCCTGGTGCCATGCTCCCTGCCGTGAAGATGGACTCCTATCCCCCATGAATCTAAGCCCCTAATAAACACATTTATAAAAACACATAACCACCCCAGGAGACCCTCTACCCAGCTCCCCAGTCAGTGTTCCAGCTGCCTCCAGCTCTTGACCATGCACCCCCCATGAGATCCAGTGGCCGGAGAACACAGCCCTTAGCATGGCCAACACACTTAACTACATGAATGCCACAGGAGCAGCAGCTCAGCCATTGGGCACTGCATGATGTCCCCAACTCTAGGTCCCACTCTTGCTTCTCTTTGACCTTCTGCCCTCCTCCTGAATAAAGGCTCACCCTGTCTTCTCCAAGGAAGTCAGCAGAGCCAGTTCCAGCTGAACCAGGGACTATGGGTAAGTACCTGCTGCTCTCTGCCCTCCTACTCTCTGCCCTCTGCACCCCTGCCTCTGTACCCCTGCCCTCTGCACCCCTACCCTCTGCCCTCTGCACCTCTGCACTCTGCACCCCTGACCTCTGCACCCCTGTGCTCTTCCTCTCTTCCTTGACACCAGCAGGGACTGAGCGGATGAAGGACAGAGGGGTGCTTTGGGGAGGGAAGGCCCCGGAGTGAGGATAGGCAGGCACTCTGAGTTGAAATGGCCCCACACTACACATAGCTGTGCATCAGAGACCTGAGGTTTACTGGGGCTTTTGTGCAGCGAGGTAAACCTACTCTGCTCTGGGCCAGACTCACAGCCCCTGGCTCTGCCCGCTGGGAAGAAGCCACCACCTCCCACCTGCCTTTCTGGATTTGGCCTAAGATGGTGCACCTCACCCAAGCCCAGCTCCCACGGGCACAGCTGGGAGGGGTTGGGGATGAAGAGGCAGCAGCCTTTCCAGGTGCTCACTTTCACTGTGGTGGGTGGGCTTTTCTATAAAGCACAGCTAGAGGCAGCTGCTCTCCGTGAAAATACCTTAAAACTGTGTCCCTTAGCCAAGTGGTGGTGGCACACCCTTTGTCCCAGAACTCAGAAGCAGAGGCAGGCGGACCACTGTAAATTTGAGGCCAGCCTGGTCTACAGAGGGCATTCCAGAACAGCCAGGTCTACACAGGGAAACCATGCCCCCCCCCCAAAAAAAACCCAAAACAACGACAACAAAAGCCTGTGTCCCTTTGGAAGCCAACCCTGTTCAGCAGACACCCCTGACCTGGCGCATGGTTGGTTGGTTGGTTTGCTTGCACTGGCTTCCAGATCCCACGCACAAACACCCTGTTGCCACATTAGTCACACAGTAAGACAAGTGACTGACTCCCAGGTTACCTGTGGTGGAAGAAAGACTCTGGGCTGATGGAACAGGAAGGCCAAGTTGAGCAGGTCCATCCACAGAGCAGATGTGGGGCCTCCACTCCTGAAAGTAGGGGCCCGAGTGTGACCCATGTGGAGGCAGCTCGTGAAAGAGCCCATCCCCAACCCCTCAGCCCTGATGTAAAGCCAAGGAAGCCACAGGACCAGGTACCGGCCTTCCTCTACTGTATTCCTGGAGCCACACTGCCCCCTGCTGCTGCTAGTGGATATAGCATGAACCTGTGAGCTGAGGCTGTCTCCAGAGCAGATACTGAGAAGCCAGTTATAGTTTGTGGACTTTTCTGACCCCAGCTAGCGCACACAGGAAGCCAAGTGAGCTCAGGGCTGGGCTTCTGCCTGCATAGGTACCCTGTCTGGTGAGTGGGCATATCCAGCCAGTACCTGAGCGGGGGAGATGGCACTTATACCCAAAGCCAGAGGTTTGGAGCTCAGGAAAGACCCTAAGGAGCCAGCATCCCACCACCCTGTCATAACCCCTGTGGCACTGAGACTAGCAGCCCTCGGGGACACAGGAGCCTGCAAGGCAGCAGCAACAGCCAGTCTACTGGCTCTGATCTGCTCCACCCAGCCTCTCTGTCCATAGATCTGGAATGTTCCATACTTTCTTCTCTGCTGGTGAAGACTGAACCCAGGGTGTCATGTGTGCTGGGCAAACCATCTCTACCACTGTGGTAATGCCACTGTGAACCGTGGAGCCCAGGACAGGGTGGGTCATACCATATTCCTAAGGAGCACATACGTGGAGTTGGCACAGGAGCTAACATGGCATTACCACAGAGGCAGGAACTGGCCACAGAAGCTGGAGATACCAACAGGCTAAGCCCTAGGAAGGAGGCTCCACCAGGGCCAGGCTGATGGGAGAGAGTCTTCAGATACCACCTGGGGGCCACCCTACTTTGATGCCAGCCACCCCACAGCTATCGATGATCCTGAAAGCAGGTGCTGGGGTCATCGCCCTAAAGACCATGCAGACAAAACACCCATACAAATAAATGAATAGACTTTTTTTAAAGTTCAGGCTGGCCCATTGCAGGAGCACTCCTGCACCCAATGCCCCCAGTCAGCCGGAAGAAGCCAGAATGAGTGCTTGTTCCTCAGTTCCATTCGTCAGTCTGACACCTCCACAGGGTGGTGAGGAGGGAGCTCTGGACAGGCAGTCTAGGGTTAAAAGACTCCAGAGCATGAGCGGTGCTGGCGCACACCTTTAATCCCAACACCCAGGAAAAAGTTTCAGGTTGGGACAGCTGTAGGGTCATCTGTGTGCTGAAATCACTACTGCGCGTTACTTATTTTAGGATAGTATTTCGAGAACCAGAGGGTTTAGAGACGGCAGCTGGGGGGCTGGACCCCTTCTGGTCACCTACAAGTTGCACCAGGTCCTTCCTTTATGGGAAGATCATGTTGTTGCTCTGAAATTCTTTGCCTGCTCAGAAAGAATAATGGTCTCCTCATGTTGTAGGTGATGAGCTTACGCATACCGGACCATTGCTTGGCCTGTGGTTTAACGACACACTTGGCATATTAGCAGAGGGGCACTTTCCCACACTCGCTGCATAAATAAATAGCACATTGCTAGCTTCAAAGAAACACTGGTCCTCACCGGCCTCACACGTGTTGTGCTGGGTTTTGCCAATGCCAGACAAATGTGAGTTATCTGGAAAGAGGGGGTGTTTTGAGGAATTGCCTCCATCACAGATTTGCCAGTGGATATGACTGATCGACAAAGCCTTAATGGCTCATTGCTGTAAGAGGGCCCAGCCCCCTGTGGGCGGAGCCATCCCTAGCCAGCCCAGGTGAGCCTGGGCTATGTAATAAAAGCTGATCAGCCCAGAGGGTAAGCAGTGTTCCTTTGTGCTTCAGTTCCTGACTCCCAATGCCTGACTTAGGCTTCTACCGCGTCCTCTCTCAATGATGGACAGTGACTGGTAAGATAAAATCCTTCCCTCCCAAGCTGTACCTTCTGTCAAAGTGTATACAGCCGCTCGGGGGAAAGGACCACAGGTATCAGCCTGTGGATCTGCCTGGGTACCAGCATCAGTGCCCAGGAAGCCTGGCGAGGGTGGGGGAGCTGTGAAGTGCTGCTGAGTACAGTGTTTCCCAATAGGCGTGATGCGGGCCCCCACCTTCCCCTCTGCTGTTCGATGGCTTTCATCCCCACTCAGTACAAGGTGGCCACACTTGCTGTTGTTTGTTTGTTTGTTTTCCTGACAGGGTTTCTCAGTGTACTTGGTCTGTCACGGGCTCCATACCGGATGAGCAGACATCTGCACTGTCTCCCCAGGAAACTCACTCTGTAGACCAGGCTGGACTTGAACTCAGAGATCCACCTGCCTCTGCCTCCTGACTGTTAGGGTTAAAGGTGTGTGCCATCATCACCCAGCTGCAAGTGACTGTTGTTTGTGTGTGTGTGTTTGAGAGTTTCTGGACAACAGCCTGGGTTGGGCATCTAAAGACCCGCTGTGGACAGAGCCCTCTGTCCCTGGGAGGTGCTTAAAGAATTGGAAAACCTCCTATAGCAGCCACCCCCCACCCCAGGCCACTGCACCAGGTCAGGGCTCATGGGCCTCCCTGATTTGGCCCCTGCACTCTTTTCTACTTTAGGTCTGGCCCTGTTTTATAAAAAATTTTCTGGGGAGACATTACATATGTCTATTCATCCAGTAGGGGGCCCAAGACAAACCCAAGTGGATACTAGGAAAGCCCAACTTGGTGAGCCAATGAGTTTTATTGGGATTTCTTTCAGGAGCAAAAAAAGACTCAAAGACAGTTGTATAACCAAAGCTCACAAAGGCAGCTCAAGAGGTTGGAAAGTGTTTTTTCTAGTCAGTTGGTCTAGACCTCTTTCAGGTAGCTCGGATGGTTTCTTCCTCTTGCAGGCAGTTGGTTGGCTCTAAGAGTCTTTGGAGCTTGACTCTGATCTTCTGAAGAGGGACTCTCAGTTTTTATTGCTTACTCTGGCATGGATGGGCCTAGTGAATCTAGTCAGTTTCAGGGTCTTCCTGAAGCTTCCTGAGTTATTTACTGTGGTGGTTTGAATAAAAATGGCCTCCATAGATTCACAGGGAGTGGCACTACTGTGGCTTTGTTGGAGGAAGTGTATCTTAGTTCTCTTCCTGTGGCCTGCAGATGTAGAACTTTCAGCTACCTCTCCTGCACCATATCTACCTGCACAGGGCCATGCTTCCCACTGTGATGATAACAGCCCACCCCTCTGAACTGTAAGCCAGCCCCAATTAAATGTTTTTCCTTTATAAGAGTTGTTGTGGTCATGATGCCTCTTCACAGCAATCAAACCCTAAGACATTTACTCTCCTGCTTAAGAAGTTTCCCTGCAGGATGGAGTCTTTTAATCTAGGAGGAAACAGTTATGCAACACTCTCTCCCTCCTGCCTACCTTCCTACCTACCCTCCACCTACAAATGAACTCCAAGGCAACAGTGCTCAGGCAAGCAGAGAACTGGGTCTCTAGGAACCCCTTCAGCTCTTTGTGCTGATACAGCAGGGGATGGCACTGCCCCTCGGTGGGTGCCGGTGGGTGCTTGTTTGGGCCACTTTCTGTGAACCCATTGAGTTAATGACACAGCAGTGTCACCTGGCTACAGAGGGATGGCGCTTCTCAAAAGACCTCATTTGATCTTCAGGAAACTGAACAGTGTTTGGTTTTTGAGACAGGTTCTCACTATGTAGCCTTGGCTGCTCTGAAACTCACTGTGTAGACCAGGCTGTGCAAGTTTTGCAGCTCTAGGGGAAAGGCATCTTGGCTGTCAGGAGCCAAGGAATACCACAAAGCCACACTGTACAACACACCCCACACAGAGATTTGTTGGGAAAAGCACAGGAGGGTGGCTCTCTCTGCTTGGGTGAGAAGCAGCCAAAAACTAAATGGAAGGCAGGCTTATGTGGAGTTTCTTGAGTGTGGTGTTTGGGGATTGGTGGGATTTCAAGTGCTGAGTTTGGGGTGAGCTCAGGGATTGGTGGGATTTCCAGTTCTGCGCTCAGCTTTTCACCCTATTGCCCTCCCCTGCCCCTTTTATGACAATTGATAAACAATCAGTGTTGGGAAAGGAAATCGATGTTATCATTAAACTACCTCCTGCTGAATGGGGGCATCAAGGTCCATGAGGCAAGCTTGACTTTCACCATCAGCGCATCATCCGGGGTCATAGGCCTCTGGTCCTGTAGTTAGGAGCTAATGATCCCATAACAGCAACTGATTGAAGGTCTGGTTAACAATTCTTTGAATACACTATTGTAGAAATCTACATAAGAAGTTTATGAGGCAGGCTGCAATTAGTAGGATCCGGGAAAGGCAGAGAAAGGAGGTTAGGAAAGGCAGTATCCAATTCTGCGCTGGTCATGGTCACTGAGTTTTTAGAACCAAGTGAGCCAGTGAGTCTGTTTGGCCCTGGAAGCTGAAGATGTTCTGAGCCACCCATTGGGTGTTAGCAAAGTAATTAGTCCCATGGTTCCAGGGGCAGTGTCAGGGGTAGTCTCAGGACTGTGAGCAGGGCAAGGCCGCACTATTTGTCATGTGGTGCAGTCATAAACCCCACAATGGGAACGACAAGGGTTCTGAAAACACCAACCCTCATTTTGGGAAATTAAGAGGTAAAGACAGAAGATAGAGAAAGAGGAAGGAGGGACTGGGAACCAAGAGGGGGGAGGGTTATTTTTTTGGGGAGGGGAGATGACAAAAGATGTCTGTCTCTGGATAGAGAGGAGACAGATGGGGCACATAGGCAAATGGCGGTTTATAAAGGTTCAAGGGGAAACCCCGTGTTAGGATGAGGTGTTTAATTTTAATTGGGCATGTTAATTAGGTGAGCCAAAGGGGGCCTTTGATTGCTTTACTTCAGTATTTTGAAAGCTGAACCTTGATAGTCAGCCTCAGGAAGAGGAAGTGGTCAGATAAGGGAATGGACCCGGTGGCCAGCTTTAGGATGTAATCTAATGGTGCTTAGCAAGGCAGAAGGAATGGGGGAGAAGCCCTGCCGGAACCATGTTTGCCACACTCAGACTGGCCAGGCTCCCTTCACACCCCCACTCTCCCAACATGTACATACAGAGAAAACAGGAAACGTGACTCAACATTCATCTAAGGTTCCGCCTCTTCAATGTCTCCTCTCGTGGACACAATCTCACCTTCTGTCCTCATGGTCACTCCCCATCTCCTGTTTCAGACCCTAACCTCCAGTGCTGCTGTGTGTCCCTCCCAGGTCAAAGTCACAACCACCATTCGGAGCTTACCACTGACTTTTAGGCTCCCTGAACTCGATGCTCGTCGACTGCTCCGAGTCAAACACCACTGCCGGTCCCTTTCTCTGTGCTGAGCATTTGGTCTTGGGGCTCCTGAGCCGACACCAGTCCCTGCAGTGTACTCTCTTTGTGTTTTGATGGATGGTGGTGCTGAATGCTGTAGTAAAGCTTACCAGTAACCTGTCTCCCACTGGGGTGCCTTGGGTCCTTAATTCGGAGATAAAAATTCCCTGTTCTGCATAAAAGGTAGAATGCCTTCCTGAATGCCTTAGGGTTTCGTTGCTGAAGAGACACCCTGATGAAGAAAAACATTTGAGGCTGACTTAGAGTTGCAGAGGTTTAGTCTGTTATCATCATGGTGGGAAGCATGGCAGCATGTAGGCAGACATGGTGCTGGAGAGGGAGCTGTTCCACATGTTGATCCATGGCAGCAGGAGACTCTGTGTCACACTGGGCATAGCTTGAACATCTATGAGACCTTAAAGCCCACCTCCACAGTGACACACTTCCTCCAACAAGGCCACACCTATTCTAACAAGGCCACACCTCCCAATAGCACTACTCCCTGGAGGCCACACATTCAAATGAATGAGTCTATGGGGGCGGTTCCTGTTCAGACCACCACACTGAATACCTATCATGTCTCCTCTAGGACCTCTGGCCAACATCGACAGTCATCTCTAGTTTGGTCATAGAAAAAGCAAGCGTAGGGACAGGTGTCCTAAAAACTGATTTAGGCGTCATAGTGATGACCTGCTGGTTAACAGTCTCCAGACCCTGTCAAGCAGGTGAATGAACAGTTGAGCATAATTCTCCTGAACCTCAAATCTTCATATGTGCAGCCTGCTGCCCATGGGGGTGAGCAGGAGCAGGTAGAAAAAGGAAAGGTGGGGTACAAGACTGTGGGGTCAGACTGAGTCTCAGCAGATGTTTCAGGCTTCATTCTGAGATCAGAGACAAGCTAGTTGGCCTTGGTATTGTCTGAAGTCTAAGAAAGAAAGGTCCTGTGGGGTAGAAATGTAAAAAAGGCGGGTTAGTTTGAGGTGGTGGCATAAAGGGCTTGAAGTGGAAAAGATGCATCTACGGAGGGAAGCCATGAACCTGGTGGAGGTTGGGGTGTTAAGGATTACCCTAAATGAGCTTGTCCGTTTAGGAGAAAGGGGGAGATTGTGACCAGGAAAAGTGAGAACCCAAGTCTCCCATGTTAATTGGAGAGGAAAAGGATCAGGATGAGTGTACCCCAGACTCTGATCGTATACAAAGACAAAGAACATTTATTCTGCAGAAACATCCAGTGCACAAGGGCCAACTATTCTCCAAAATGGTGACTCAGACAAAGGCGCACCGGCCTTCATAGGGAACTCTCTAGAAGGATAGGGCAATCTAAAATTTCATTGGTGGGTGCTAGAGGGTCACAGGTGGTCAGTGGTCTGCATTCCTGTGTCATGGATGTTTAACCATAGAATGAGATAGGACCGCCCAGCACAGACAACCCATCCTGAGATAAGATATTACCCCATTTTTGTGGTTATCCACAGGCTGTTCTTTGTGGGGTGGTATGTTCTTATTCTGGATTTTACAGTTTGTTCCTAGAGCTGGTGCCTTACAACCTTTTTTCAGAATCAGTCCTGGTTCTTAAATGGAAACAAATGGGGTTTATGTGGTCCTTCCAAAGAGGTTGGGGCAAATGGTGGTGGGTAAAATTCCAGAGGAGAGCGCAGAGGTGGCCTAACAGTGGTGAGAAGGTGGTTGGAGAAGTGACAGCTGGGACATGAGGCAGAGCCGGCCATCCACGCATCAGCCTGAACGGTGGGGAGAGAGTCACAGGAGAGATGACAGCAAGAGTTTAATCCAATCTGCACAGGGTTCTCCTCGAGACAGGGGCTCTCTGTGCAGCTCTGGCTGGCCTGGAACTCACTCTGTAGACCAAAGCTTGAATTCACAGAGACCCACCTGCCTCTGCCTCCCAAATGCTGGGACTTAAGGTGTGTGCCATCACTCCTCCCGTGGCTCTACATGGAGTTCTTGAGAGCGCTTAATAATGATGGGGTTTTAAAAAAATATTTCTTTGTTTATTATATATAAGTACACAGCAGCTGTCCTCAGACACACCAGAAGAGGGCATCAGATCCCATTACAGATGGTTGTGAGCCACCATGTGTTTGCTGGGATTTGAACTCAGGACCTTTGGAAGAGCAATCAGTGCTCTTAACCACTGAGCATCTCTCCAGCCTGATAATGATGTTTTTAAGAAAGAGCAATTAGTTTATTGAACCTTCCCTGAGGACTGGAAATAACAGGGATATGGAGATGCCACGGGATGTCATGTGCTCTAAGCTAAAGTTTAAGGGATTTGAGAGGTAAATTTGGGGCCATTGTCTGATTGAGGGGAGTTGGAACTCCAAAACAGGATGATCCCCTGAGAAGACTGGAGACCTTAAGGGTGGGGAAAGCCTCCACCCACCCTGAAAAGGTGTCTGCCAGAGCTAAAAGGCATTTGAAATGTCTAATGGTGGGCACATGGGTGAAGTCCAGCCACAGGCCATCCCAGGGAGGGATCACCCCCACCCCCGAAGAGTGTGGAAAGGGAGATCCCAATGCCTGGAGGTGGGATTAGAAGTTTGACAAATTTTACAAGAAGCTTAGGAAGAATAGATCCCCAGGGGTCGGCTGTAAATAGGTTTTAATAAGGTGAGACAAAGCCTGTCATTAGGGTGAACAATAGGCACAGGTAAAATAAAATTTGTCTAGCATCTGGGGGTAATGATGACAATGTGGTTATAAAACGAGACTTCCTTGTGGGTGAGTGGGATCCAGGCAGAGCGCCTGCTGGAGCTTACACAAAGGTTTAGGACTGGGGCAAGCAGGGGTAGTGTGAGGGGCCAAGGCCACCTTATATAGGGGGTGAGTGTAGAAAAGGGGGTGCAAGAGTGTAGGAAACCAGTCCTCCCTAGTGACATGAGTGACTGAATTAAATATTTTCAAACTAGGGCAGTGGCCTTGTAGCTAGTGCAGATAAGTAACCTGAGGAGTGGTCACTGGGCCTTGGAGGGTGAATTCTGGATCCCCGGTCAGGCAGAAAGTTTAATGAGGTAGATATGTCAGCCTGGCTAATTTTCAGGGACAGACTACAGAAGAGAAACTCATCTGCATATTGTATAGACTTGGGTCCAGTAAATCAGAGGCCAGAACATGGCCAAGTTAATGTAGGCTGTTCCCAAAGCCCTGCGGTAGGACTGTCCAAATGAGTTGGTATCTCTAATCCCCTGGGGTGGGACCGTCCAAGTGAGTTGGGTAGCATGGTGGGGTTTCCAGGTGTCAAGTAAAGGCAAAGATATCTTGTGAGTGGGGTTGAGAGGAATTGGAAAAAAAAAAAAAAAAGAAGGCATCTTTGATGTCTATGAGAAATGAGAGGTCCCTGAGGGGATGGTGGAGAGAAACATATAGGGTCGTGTACTACAGTGTGGACAGGAACATATAGGGTTGTGTACTACAGTGTGGACAGGAACATATAGGGGCTGTGTACTACAGTGTGGACACAAACATATAGGGTCGTGTACTACAGTGTGGACAGGAACATATAGGGTTGTGTACTACAGTGTGGACAGGAACAAATAGGGTTATGTACTACAGTGTGGACAGGAACATATAGGGGCTGTGTACTACAGTGTGGACAGGAACATATAGGGGCTGTGTATACAGTGTGGGCAGGAACATATAGGGTCATGTACTTCAGTGTGGACACAAATATATAGGGTTGTGTACTACAGTGTGGACAGAAACATATAGGGTCATGTACTATAGTGGACAGAAACATATAGGGTTGTGTACTACAGTGTGGACACGAACATATAGGGTCGTGTACTACAGTGTGGACAGGAACATATAGGGTTGTGTACTACAGTGTGGACAGGAACATATAGGGGCTGTGTACTACAGTGTGGACACAAACATATAGGGTTGTGTACTACAGTGTAGACAGGAACCACTGCAGAGTTAGTAAGTCAGAAATCCTGAGCCAAACTATTGGTGCCATTTGGCTTTTAACTGTGAGTAAGAGGGTATTAAAGTGAGAAGAAGTGGGGCACAGAGGTCAGGTGGGCTAGGTGGGCACCAGGAAGGGTTATTTGGGAGGCCTGAAGGGGGAAAAGGGGGGACCAAAGAGGCCGGAGAGGGAAAGAAGAGACTATATTGAGGCCAGCAAGGGGGAGGCTTGTTAGCGTGATCAGAAATAGTGGAGGAGGGGCTGAAGAGATGGCTCAGGGGTTAAGAGCACTGACTGTTCTTCCAGAGGTCCTGAGTTCAAATCCCAGCAACCACATGGTGGCTCACAACCATCTGTAATGAGATCTGATGTCCTCTTCTGGTGTGTCTGAAGACAGTGACAGTGTACTCATATATAATAGCTAAATAAATCTTGTTTAAAAAGAAAAGAAATAGTGGAGGAGTCATCTGTTTGGGCTGGGTAGGTGGGAGGAGTTATCCCCCCCTTAGTTGGCATATACCACATCTTAAGAAAGGAGTGAATTCACCTGGCAAAACTCATCCATTCCAGCCTCAGCAAAAGACGGTTGTCAGCCACGTGGCTGCCTCCATCCTGATGTGGGGACAGCAGCTCAGGGTGCAGTAATCTCTGTATTTCCTTTAAGATGCATAGATTTTAAAACGACCAATCTCAATGTTTTGTTACACCTTTTACAGATGTTTCTAATCATACCCAATATGATTATAAATCCTGAGGTACAGAAAGTTTACATAATCTTACAAATCTTCAGATAGGATGTGTACCTTAGCAAAAGTTTTAGAGAGTTAATCCAAACCCGAAAGAGCATGAGGTGAGCAGCCGTAGGGAGCAGGCTGTGCCTTCTTTTTGCTATGCTCTTTTCTCTGTCACTTAGGTGGGTCACCTGATCTGGGACAGGGATTCGGAGGAAAGGTTTAAACGCACATTCCTGGTTCTAGAGGAAGGGGAGCCAACTCCAGAGCCAGCTTTAAATTAAAGTGGGGCAGCATAAAACAATAGTCTCATGCCAGTCATGTCTAAAAGATACCTGTGAAACTGTACCCGGTGAGCTAAGAAACAAAAAATGCTTAGGGGATGTTTGGGGCCTGTCTATTGACAGAGGATTCTGCAGGGGGAACCGAGAGGTTCACCAGCCAGCAAGGAGTGTGTGCCCGTGTCCAAGCTACTGGGTGACCTACTCCTTTGCTTTCTCTCCTCCTGATAGGTCTGGCTCCCACTTTGCAACAAACTTACAGATCTATCAACAGTAACTTAAAAAGCACAGAACATTTACACAGTGTGGGTGGGGAGACCAGACAAAACAAAGCAGGGCTTGGAGCGGAGAAACGAGAAAGCTTGGATTTAGGGAACAGGGAATCTCTTTCTTTTCTCCAACTGCTCGAAGTATTTGATTCCATATTGGGATCTAGGGTCTGTTAGTCAGCCATTTGGACTGATAATCTAAGGGGTATTGATGCCAAATTTGATTGCAAAGGTGAGCTTAGTGCCCTTGAAGTCAGTAGGTATAGAGGTTAGAGGTTTTCTAAGAGGCATCCCAATGGAGAATCAGAGTGTATGGAAGGCATCATTCCCATGGATGAGAAAGAGGGTGGGTAGGAAAATGTCACTGTAGCCTGTAGCTGAAAGTATCTCTAGGACTCACGGAGGACCGGAGGAAGACACTAGCCATTCAATGGATCATAACCACACCTTAATGAGGATCAAGGACTTAGCCTGTCTACACCCAAGGAGCGACTCAGTGCTTGGTATCAGGGCTTTCATGGAGACCAGAAGGTGAGGACAAGAACCAAGCTCTAGGGGGATTGGGGGGAATCATTAATAGGAAAGGGTCTGTAACAGGGTTTCAAAAGCCATGAGGGCTTAGAGGAGCTATGGAATTCATAGAGGCCAGAAGATAAGGAGGAATATGTACAGATCCAAAGAGAAGGTGGGAGGAGGGGGCAGGAAACGGGTTCAATAGCCCAGTCGGAACTAAGAACCGGGCAGGATTGCAGCCCCAAGGATGGAGAAATGGGGCTCAGTTAAGATGGTCAGCTGGGGGTACCTCCACCCAAAGGAGGAATTTACCAAGTTATTGCTGGTGGATGGGATGCTAAATGGTTGGTGAGCTGGAAGGTACATCTGTTGTGGGCAGACTTGGTATGAAAGTTAGGGTCCTATTGCAGCTTAGACCTGGAGGGGGAGTGAGACACCAGGAGAGCCTCTCTGAGTTACAGTATCAATGTAAGTGTTACAACTCCACTCCAGGGTTGGGAGAGAGTTTCCTTGCTGCAAATGTTGCAGCTCTGAAGGGAAAGGTAATTGATTGGTAGTTGGGAGCAACGAATACCACAAAGTCCCACTGCACAACAAGCCTCACACAAGAGATTTACTGGGAAAACCACAGGAAGGTGGTTGCCTCTGCTCAGGTGAGAAGCAGCTGAGAACCAAGTAGTAGGCAGGCTTATATAGGGTTTCTTGGGGGTGGAGTTTTCCAGACTGGAGGTTTCCAGGGCAGGGATTGGTAGAATTTCAAGTCCCGAGCTTGGGGTGAGCTCAGGGATTGGTTGATGCAATTTCAAACCCCAGAAATGAGCTTGTGCTTTTTTCCATCTGTCAGGTCTCAAACCCATAAAAATCCACCTGCTTCTGCCTCTTTAGTGCTGGGATTAAAAGCTTGTGCCACTCTGGCCTTGAAAATTCTTTAACTAAAGAATAAACCCCAGGTTGGTCCCTGCTGGTCCTCAGATACTCTCTCATGGACAAGCTGAGCTGCCCCCTGCCTGCTTCCTTTCCTTTGAATGGATGCATATCTTAACACTTCCAGAGGACAAGTTCCCAGCAAACACATGGTGGCTCACAACCATCTGTAATGGGATCTGATGTTCTCTTCTGGTGTGTCTGAGGACAGTGACAGTGTACTTACATACATTAAATAAATAAATTTCTAAACAAAGAAAGAAAGAAAGAAAAACGGTGAGCAGAGGCCCTTGGGGTAGACAGAAGCTTGAAAAGATGGTTATCCAGGGGAGCCCGAGAGGGCTAGACTCTGGTCAGGGTTTGGGTCAAGGGGCCTATGGGTGCCAGTCTGGAAAGATCTGAGGAGGTGAGGTGGCTCAGCAGCATGGGCGGGAGACTCAGGGTGCCCTTGCCCATGTTTCTATCCCCCAACACCTGGCATCATGCCTCCCTCCATTGCTAGGACTGTCGGGAGCTGCCCAGTGTGGGGGTCAGAGCTGGAGGTCTGTGGTGTTGAAGGAGAGTAGGTAATGCCCCAAGTGTGACAGTGAAAAGAGCTCCTCAGATGACTGTCCCCTTCTGGCATGGCCCTCGGGACCTTCGCCCAGGGAGCCCAGTGTAGCAGACCCTGGGGTAGCACTGAGAGACTAGTCTCTTGCCCTGAGCCTCGGAGACTCCACCAAAGAAGGGCTTGGCCTGGGAGTGAGCCTGGGAAGCCTCCCCATGTGTCTTCCCAGGGGTTGGGGGTGAGGCACGTTTTACTCCTGGACCTAAAGCAGATGCACACAGGCATCCAGAGAACTTTGTCATCAGAGCCCCCAAGGAGCTGTCCTTCTGAAGGGGCCTCTTCCCCGCCCCCCCAGCCTGGCCACCGCCAGGCACAGATGGTGTCACACCTGCTCTGTTCTGTCACTGTGGTAAAGTGCCTGACAACATGAAGGAAGCATTCGATCCATCCTGAAGATCATTGATCTTTGTCAAAAAGCAGAGTCCAGGGACCCAGATGTGACTGGGGCTGCTGGCTCTTTGAGTGTCAGTCGGACACAAGCTGGAGTCATCAGAGAGGAGGGAGCCTCAGCTGAGAAAATGCCTCTAGAAGACTGGGCTGCAGCCAGGCCTGTAGTGAGGGATGGGGGAGGCCCAAGGTGGGTTCGGTCGCTCCTGGGCTGGTGGTTCAAGGTTCTGTAAGAAAGAACAAACCATGAAAAACAAGCCAGTAAGTTGTACTCCTTCATGAAGTCCTGCCTACAGGTTCCTTCCCCTGACTTCCCTCAGCATTACCTGGAAGTTGAACCTGAAATAAACCCATCCCCTTCCAAGTTGCTTTGGCCCTGGGTTTTCACCACAGCGGTAGTAACCTGCCCAGCTCGACTCTCCCTTTTCTCAGCCTAGAACTCCAATTCGTGGGACTGTGACCCCCACATTCAGGGTGGGTCTCCTCTGTGCTGTCAAACCTTTATGGAAACACTTGTCACATCCAGAGGTGTGTTCCCATGGGTCCACAGCAGCATTTCATCCGGTCTGCAGAATCCTGTGTGGGAATTCTCTCTCCCTCTTTCCTCTCCCCCTCTTTGTGCTTCTTCCAGGTCCAGAGAACAACTGCCAACCTTATAGGGGGTGCACGCACTGGAGGTGAGGGGGGGAGGAGCAGCTTCGGTTGAGATGGGGAGGGTGTTCCCTTGCAGGCAGCTGTGGGGCTGAGTATTGAGGGATGAGTAGGAGTGTGCTAAGTAACAGGGGAAGGAGTGTTCCCGACAGGGCACCCGGAAGAACAAGGTGAACCTAGAGGAAGGGGGTGGAGGAAGAACACTTGGAGGTGAACTAACAGTTGTGTGTGAGAATGGCTGGTGGGACAGAATGGGGGAAGGGTGTGGTGTTGGACCAAGAGCCACCTGGACAGAGAAGTTTGGTACAGATCTGTCAGGGTGGATAGGCATAGGGTCTGAGGGGTGTGCACCCTGGGGAGCTGGAAAGCCTCCAATTTATGGATAGTTTAAAGCTACTGGGCCAATGGAGGCCTGCAGGAGAGAGCAAGGAGCAAAAGCCCTGACCAGCCTGGAGGCTCTGGCCACTGGGCCACTATCTGGGGCATGGGGTTCAGAGCAGATGGGTTTCAGGTAGCAAGTATATGGGTCTCCTGGGCATAGCCTGATGCAGCCTTTATTCCTTCTATCCAGGGTCTGGGACCTCAGTGATGTGTGTAAATCAACCAAGTCTCCATATGAGGTCTGTCCAGTACACTGGAGTAGAGCGAGCAGGGACCAGGCACCCTCTCTTCCTGTCTTGAGCCTTGGATAGAGTAAATTCTCCTGCCTTCTTCAGTGCAAGCCAGTCTTCCCCACATGGCCGCAAGGGTCACAACCAGGGCCAGCTGGTGTTAGGGAGGACCATGCAGAAGCTATTGCTAGGAGTAAAGGAGACATCCCACAAAGGCATGGTGACACTACATGCATATGGTGTGTCAGTAGATGCAAGGGATAGGAAAAGGAGCTCTGGCTAAAGTGGCCAGTGGGGTGAGACCTAGGCCTGAACCCCGCAACAATAGGCCACAGTCCAGTCTTCCTCGCCTTTCACTCAGCCTTCCATGGGCCAGCGACTCCCAGGACACTCCTTTTTTTTAATATTTACTTATTTATTTATTGTATGTGAATACACTGCAGCTGTCTTCAGACACACCAGAAGAGGCATCGGATCCCATTACAAATGGCTGTGAGCCACCATGTGGTTGCTGAGAATTGAACTCAGGACCTCTGGGAGAGCAGTTAGTGCTCTTAACCACTGAGCCATCTCCCCCAGCACTCCCAGGACACTCCTAACTACCCCAGGACTCCATTCAGGTGATAGCAGAAAGGTTCCCTTCCATGGGTCCCCCAGTAGTGGTGCGGCACTTTTAGAACCCTAAAGGCAGAGAGGGAACAAGCCTTGGGTGCTGTCCAGGTAAGATGTCCCTGTGCAAAGGCCTTGGGGTAGGAGTCTCTGATGGGCTCTGGAAGAGCAAAACTGAACAGGTGATCCAAGTGGGGTCCCTAATCCTGCTGTTCCTTTCTCTGGGTTAGGGACCACTTTGTTTTCTTTTGGTTAGGGACCAGTTTGTTTTCTTTTGGTTGTTTTGTGGTTTTGTTTGTTTTTTGAGACAGTTTCTTTATATAGTCTGGACTAGCCTAGAACTCCCTATCTGGAGCAGTCTGGCCTCTAACTAACTCACAGGGATCTGCCTGCCTCTGGCTCCCAGGGACTAGGGTTAAAGGTATGGGCTACCCTGCCTAGAACTCTCCATTCTTCTACAAGCTTGGGCCTCTCTGGACAGCTGCCAGAGGCCACAGTCCCCGCCTACTGCACGCTGAGTACTTGCCCTATGTCCACGCCCAGTCTCACTACATGCTGTCACTCAGTCCAGGAGCCCCCTACTACACATGCGCTGACCTCAAAACTTTACAGAGCCTTCCTCAGATACTGGCCACATACACGCAGATCCTCGGTCCTGCTCTACCACCTTCATATCGCACTCTTGTGGCTATGCAGGCCCAACCTACATGACCTATCATTCATCTCTAGCCCCGCCCATGACTCGCCCCCACGCTGTCACTCAGCCCTAGCCCTGCCCAGACCCCGCCCTGGCCCCGCCCCACCATACACGTGCAGTCCCTTGGCTTCTTGCCCTAGCACTTGCGCTGTCACTCAGCGCAGTGCTCTCAGCGTGGGGGTAGAAGCGCCACTGGCCGCCCAGTAGGTCACTTCTCCTCGGTTCTTCCGCCTCCGCTACCCCAATGGGTTCTGCTCTGCTCTTCGCTCTCGGGTTGCTTGCCCAGGTAAGCTTCTGAGCCCTGTGGCATCCCTTCCTCTAGCTTCGGGATAGCTTTCCTGGGGCCACTGGCCTGGAGCGTCTTTGGGGGAAACCTGAGAGCTGAGGCCTGCAGTATACAGGGTGGGCCACACTCTCTGATGCATTGTAGGAAGAAGGGGTGTCCCGTGTTTAGGGGCTTCCAGAGGGAGGGTGAGTGACCTGTACACCAGCGAGCAAAATGGTTCAGGACTGCCGAGCATCTCTGAGGCACGGGAACAGCCATGAGGCTGTCCCTTCAGCCTGGAAGTGCCCCACAAGTGCCTCTTGGAGCCTCCCAGAGCCTAAGGGTGGCCAATCTTGTGAGGTCTTTGTATTCCAGAGCATGAGGCAGATGAAAGGGCAGGAAGCTACAGCATCTGTGAAACTTACGCCCCTAGTTAGTCTTGGTGCCTGAGTCTCTAGTTCTGAAGTAGCTACTACTCTTCCCGTTAGGACCTAGGAATCCAGAGACAATAACTCCAGGCCAGTGCAGACCAACACACACATCAGTTTACACTGCCTTTAACCTGACCAGACTAGCAGCTGTGCCCGTATCCACCTGTGGTCCCCATGTAGTGGCCTGTGGTCCCCAGATCGGTCAGTCTCTAGTACCATTTTCTTAACATGGCACAAAGAAGGATGGGTAAAGCCCAGGTCCCCAGTTTTTCCTGCTGCTGGAACTCCCCAGACAGGCGGCTGAATGGTCCTGGGCAGCCCAGGATGGGGGTGTAGATTCTGTGGTCCCTGCCAGGGTCCACTCCTCAGAGATGGGCAATAAGGTTGTGGCCAGCCTCTGTGCCTCAGAGGCAACAGGTGGCAAAGCACAAAGAGCTCAGCCAGCACTGCGTGTGTGTGTGTGTGTGTGTGTGTGTGTGTGTGTGTGTGTGTGTGTGTGTGTGCGTGTACGTGGTGGGGTCCCTCCCTTCCAGAAACACACTTTAGGACTTTCTTGGTCCCCTTAAATTCCTACAAGGCTTACAGCTCTGCTCAAGTTTCAGTTCTTGGCAGATAACAGGAGCCTGGCCAGAAAGACCCTCTAGCAGCTGGGCCTGGGGCATCAGCCCTGCATTTCCAACCACCAACACCCCGGGCTTGGGGGCTCACATTCCCCTACTTGGGCACACCTGATAGGCTATTAAGACCCAGTAGCCCTCTAGACCCTACATGGAACCCCAGTCTTATGCATAATGCCCTGACCCATCAGAGACCCCTCCATACCCTGGGCTGGGATCCGCTCATCACTGGCTATAGTAACAGCATTTTTTTACCAGCACCCCCACGGCTGGAGGGCGGGTAGTGTTGGGTAGCATTCTTCTTCCCTCCCTGCCCAAGCCTCCCCTCTCTGGTGCACTAGGGCAACTGCCCAACACCCCTCCCCCAGGCATCTGGAAGCCCCAGCAGTCAGGTGGGGGCAAGGACACACCCCTGGGGCCTGGCCTTCTGAACTCACTTCACAGTAGCACTCAAATTAGCTCCAGAACAAGGGGAACTTTCTCTATCCCCTCACCAAGTGTCCCCCCAGCTTTCTTGTTTCTGTCTGCTCTTGTCCACACATGGGGGTCCTGAGACTACTGGGCTTTTCCCTGGTCACCCTGGCCCAGAAACTCTGTCTTATGCTCCTCAGTTTGGAGTTTGAAGTGGGTTGTACATTCACGCCTCGCTCCATTGTCTCCCTACCCAGGTTCCCCCTGGAATCTGAGCTTCCAGGGGGTTGGATTGTGTTCAGAACTGGTCCCCACCAGGCCTCAAATTCTGGCTGCTCAGAAAGCTGAAGCAGGAAGATCATACGCTCATGGCCAACCAGGTTTTACTAAAACCTTGCCTCAAAAGGAAAACAAAAGCAGCCGGGGATGTATCGGGTAGAGCACTTGCTAAGCATGCTTGAGACCTGGCGTCTAATCCCGGTATCATCCATACTTGGAACTGGTACTCATAAAGATGACCCCCTTCAGCCCCTGCACTTGGGGTTCGATCTCTCTAATTGCTAATCCTGAGCTGGGTTAAGGGGAATCACGGGTAATCCCGAGTCCTGCTCACACCCCCTTTGTCTAGAACCAATGAAGCCACACGGCATCTGAGGGAAAGATGGGCGTCAGCTGTACTTTGGGGACTATTCACCGATGCCGGGAAAGGACCTAATCTCTAGCAGGTCCAGCCTGCAGCCTGTGGTGACTCAGTTCATGGTTCTGAGCACCGTACCCCGTGTGTGCTGGCAGGCAGGACCAATCTGATCGGAGGGAACAGCTGCCTGTCTGCCCCCTCCTCATTCTCCTCTGATGACTACAGCAGCTGGAGAGGGTGGTCCCTCAATGGGAATGTGGGGCCACCCTAGGCCAGGCCAACAGCTGGGCTCATTCCTGGCATGCTGGCTGTCCAAGAATGAGGTGGCCATGGATTCCAGCCTGTGGGAGCTGTGCAGGCCTGAGAAGCCTGTGGGAAGTCGATGCAGGGGCTGCCTGCTCTCCCCCCACCCAAAGGCCATTAGCTCTGCTAAGATGGAACAGACACCTTGCTCTTGTGGCTAGGGCAATGTGTCTTCCAGTCAGTCCCATCTCCCTGTCACCAGAACCTCTGCCCAGGATCAGTGCAGGGAGTGCAGTAAGACCAGACGGCTTTCTCCTTGGCTATTCCCATTGGTAGTGATGGTAAACCTCTTGCCTGGTCAAAGCACATACGGCACTCATAGCAGGACCCTGGTCACCCTACAACTCCTTGGGGTTGGGAGGGGGTCAGAAAAGACCCCAGAGGGTAGTTGGCTGAGGAGCGTGGCTTCAGAACACTGGCCCCAGATGTCTCTAGAACTTTCTGACTTTTGTCTGGTTTGGTCTTTGGTCAAGAGCAGGCTTGGGATGAGGTGAGGCACATTGGGTATCTGCTGTGGGAAGAGAGTCTGTAACTATTTCCTGTCTGTCTTGGTATGGGGGAGAGAGGAAGGTGTGGGAACACTTTCCACAAAGGCACCTTCCAGGTACCTCTGTCCTGTCCTTTGTCCTGGATGTGGGGAGCCTGTGAGCCAGCTGTAGCCACGTGGCTTTGTCCTAAACACCAGATGTCTTAGCTTCCCAAGGAGACCTAGCCTTGCCCCCCCCCCCCGCCTGCCATGTCTTCTGGGAAGTGGGCAGGGTGAGAAAACATGGGATGGGCTACACAAATGCCTCCCAAGAGCCGGAAGCTGGCTGTGGCCTGCCCACTGGGCGCCCACTCATACCGTTACAGCCTCTGATTTGGGCATGGGACCCTGCCAAGACATTGTGGTTCTGTGACCTCGTGAACTTGGACTGTGGACGAACCAGGGACCCAAGGTTCCCAGGCCCTGCCTTGACCACACCCGGTGAGTGCCAAGCCCGTGGGCACTGGCTGTGGCAGCTGATGGAGGCAGCAGGACTAGAAAGAGGGAGGGAGGTCTTCCCAGGGCATGGGGGCTTCAGAGAGCCTGGGAATCCCATTCTCAACAGGCCTTCCCAAGGCAGGGCAGACACTACGGATGACATCAGCCTGGCATGCCTTCTGGTGCCAACTCTGCCTGTGTGGCTTTGGGAAAGTGATTCAGCCTCTCTAGACCTGTCTTAGAGCTATGAGAAAGGTGCTCCCTTCTCTCAGGCTTTGGTGTCATGAAGAGCCCCAGATCCCAACCCACATGCTGTCCCAAGGGGAGGAAGATAAGAGCCAGCCCCTCAGGCACATCTCGGGGGCTGCCACCAAGCTCAGTCAAAAAGCCCCTTCCATGGAGGCTGTGGCTCAGGTTCCGCGTGCCAGGCAGGCAGGTGTGTGCCTGGTAGGGACACTGCCCTGACCTAGAAGTGGCTCTGCATGCTGGCCTTGGCAGGTTCTAAGGCCAGTGTGCCATCTGCGAGGACAGAGATGCCCAGGCAGGAGTCCGGCCCTCCAGACTCACTCTTCTATCTTGATCATGGTCCCCTGCTCTCCGGACCCCAGGACTAACGGGTGGCAGGATTTTACTGCAGCTGGCCTCCGCTGCCGAGGGGCTGAGGAGTAGGTGGCTGGGGTCCTCACTGGTAGGATGGAAACAAGGGCTCCCAGCATGGTGACTCAGTTGGGCTGGGAAAGAGAGCAGAGCCGGAGCCAAAGCCTTTGATCTCGAAGCGGGCTATATGCAGGTGCCACAGGGCCAGTACCTTCCTAACCTTGACCGTCCATGTGCGCTACAGGAAGAGACATGGAGAGGCCAAAATCTAAGTGGCCTTGCTGTCTGGCTAAGCTCTCCTTGCTGCTCTTAGAGCACCCCCTCCCCATGTCAGTCACTGCATTTCCCTCCTGTGACCGCCAGCCTCCTCAGAGGCTCCACACTGAAGCCTGGGCCTGGGCAGCAGCAGGCTAGTCCACAGGAGGGAAGCCGTTCACTCTGCATGGAGTGAGCAGACGGGAGCCGCGTCAGCCGACAGGCGCTGGAAGGTGGTCATACCCACAATGCCAGTCCCACCAGGCTCCTTGGGTGTGAGTGCTTGCCACACAACCTTCTTATCGTTTTAAAATGTATTTATGTTTATGTAAGAAGTACCACAAACACGCAGTACCAGAAGAGGCCAGAACAGTGTGTCAGGTATCTTCTGGAGCCTGAAGTTACATATGGCTGTTAGCCACCATGTGGGTTCTGGGAATCGAAGCCCGGTCCTCTATAGGAGCAACAATGGCTTTTAAACGTTGAGCCATCTCTCCAGCCTCCACGTGACCTGCGTACAGAGAGGAACTGGCTGCCAACTTTCTGGTCACAGCCAGTGCCTCCCAGTTGTCTTGCTTGGGGCGGAGCCAGGTGGGAGCTTCCCTAGGTGCAGACACACAGTGGGCATTCAGCGTGAAAGCTAGGATGGGTTCTCCTTGGAGTTCCTGATCCCATCCTGCCCATCACTCAGAGGGACATAGTCAGGGACAGGCTTCCCTCCAGTAACCATGGTGATGGAAAGGATGGCGGTCTGACTGCTTGGGCTCCATGCTGAAGCTGGGGCTGGTGTATTCAGTGCTGCGTTAGTATGTGTGGTGACTCTGAGCGCCACACTTGCAGCCCTGCTCTGCCCTGAGGATCACCTGGTGTTTACCCCTCCACAGGGGCAGCCCAAGGATAGGAAGGGAGGGGTGACCCCAAAGAGGGAGGCTTCTCTGGGCACCTGTCTGTACAGGGTACACGTATACACATGGGAAGTAGAGGCAGATGAAGGGCTGGAATAAGACGCAATTGGAAGTCAGGTCCCCTGGTGAGATCCTTTCAGAAACTGGGGGTGAAAACCACCTGAGAAGCGGGACAGTACCACAAGGCTGGCGATACCTCTGGAGAGTTGCTCCGCATTCTGTGCCTGACAGACGCATCTCTTCTCCAGGCCTTAGTTAACGCCTCTGAGGGGTGGAGTTATCTGTGAGCACAAACAGATAATGACGGTGTGTTTGGGGAGAATGGGTGTCAGTAGAGCTCCCTCTGAGCTTAGAGACTTGGCCTCATCTCCTGTCTGCAGTCACACAATCCTGGGCACTATGTCTTTCTTTTAAATGACATTTATTTACTGTGGCATGTGTGTGTCATGTGGAGGTCAGAGTACAAGTTACGAGAGTCGAATCTCTTTCTACCATATGGCTTCCAAAGATCAGACTCAGGTTACCAACTTGGGAGCAGGCGTCTTTGTCCACTGAGCCATCTCTGGTCCAGCATGTCTAGAGGTCACTGGCAACCTCGGGGTGAGGAAGAATGGAATGTATTCCAAGAGTTCTGGGATTCTGGGGCTGAGGTCTAAAAATCACATGGTGTACTGAATGGGGCATCCCTTTTCCCTAGCCACCCTCTCAGTTGAGCCACAGCAAGCCCTGTCCGTCCTTGTCCTGCTCTCTGCCCTGGCATCTGTAGGGCATGTCCTCCCTTGCTCCATTCCTTGTCACAGACCAGGCTAGCCAGCAAAGAAGACCACAGACACTAAGTCCCTTGTGCAAAGCAGCTTACGTAAGCTAGATGCCCCTTCCTCAGGGCTCTGGAAGTTTGGCCATTCCTTCTGCAACGCGGTATTGGGAAGTTGGACAGGTTTCCCAAGCATGGCCCCTCTCTGTTCACACAGCTGACTGTAGCAGAGGAGCCATCAACTCTTCAGCTCCCTAACCTGCTTTCTCCAAGTGTTTAAAAAATCAAGCCCCATGCCTGGTGGCAGAGGCGGGTTTCTGACACAGGGTCTGCTGTGTGCATGGCCACCCTGGGAGGTTAGGGTGTGTGTGTCGGGTGAAGGTTAGACACATGCTTAGGGACGAGGCCCCTCCCTCCCTCGTCTCTTCTAATAAAACCAGGCACTGTTACCATTAACTTGTGACATTCAAGCTGTGAGAATGAAGAGGGACATGTCACCTCCCACTCCAACTCCATGGACCCATTTCCAACTAAGTCCCTGGTCCCACCAGCTGCAGTCTTTCCTCCTGGGCCCTCAGTCCCAGGAGGCAAGAGTTAAACTCTGGACACTTTCTTGGCCCCTGTTGGCACTTGACCTCTGAGGGACCCCAGGAAAAGTGCAGACCCTCACATTGCTTCCCACCACCCAATAAACAGTGTCCACTGTTGGGCTCTGATGACCCTGTGGACACAGCCAAGGAGAAGAGACAGACATGGATCATTCACATGGGAACTTTGAGAGCCAAACTCTCCAGGATGACACCCCCAGGCAGTATAGGGCCCAAGCACAGTCCTAAAACTTATGTCATTCTGGAGCTCCTGTATCCTGTTTGATGGTATTCTGTTTGTGTTTTAGAGTCTTGGCCTGTCCTGGGCAGTCCCTGAGCCTGAACCCAGCATCCTGTACCCCTGGCGCCGGGCATTGGCCCCAGGCCGTGTGCGGAGGGCCTGGGTCATCCCACCTATCAGTGTGTCTGAGAACTACAAACGCCTCCCCTACCCACTTGTGCAGGTAAGAGAAGGGGGTTGTCCCCATAGGTTCCCCCATTTACCATTTTTATTTGCCACAATATCTCCTCATTTTTAAAGATTTATTTATTATACGTAACTGTCTTCAGACACACCAGAAGAGAGCATCGGATCTCATTACAGATGGTTGTGAACCACCATGTGGTTGCTGGGATTTGAACTCAGGACCTCTGGAAGAGCAGCCAGTGCTCCTAACCACTGAGCCATCTCTCCAGCCTGATTCCCCGTATCTTAGACCCTGTTGGATCTGGGGAAGCCCCAGATGCTGGCAAGAGTTAGTTGTACAGCCTAGGAAGGACTTTCCCACTTTGTGAGACAGGAGCAGGGACCCCATAGCCCTGAGCCACAAGCACCTAGCTACTCTAGTGAACATACTCCCAGGCCATGTGGCCCTTGGAAGGTGTACACTTCATCACCAGTACAAGCAGACCTGGGACACAAATGCTTAGCCTTTTACATCCTCAGAATATAACTGGCTGCCAGGTCCCAGGATGCCCTGCAGCTGGGCTACAGTTTAGGGGAGCAGCTTGTCAGAATTCAGAGCTTTGGACCTCTGCTCATCTGGTCAGGGTGAAAGATATTGGGGTACTCTCTGGCCCTCACCGATCCCCACTCCTTCCCCACAGATCAAGTCTGACAAGCAGCAGCTAGGCAGTGTCATCTACAGCATCCAGGGTCCCGGTGTGGATGAAGAGCCCCGAAACGTCTTCTCCATTGACAAGTTCACTGGGAGGGTGTACCTCAACGCCACGCTGGACCGTGAGAAGACTGATCGCTTCAGGGTAGGACACTGTGGGAAGTCAAACTGCTCAGCTTCTGTTCCCCACCTGACAGGCTCCAGGCCAGATGTTTCTGAAGTGAGATCTGGTCCTCATAAGAGCCACAGCAGAGGACTAAGTGTTTGGGATCATGTTACCACATAACATAGGGCCACCTTGAGGCCATAAAGTAGGTGGTCTTTTAGAGGACAGAACACTGTTGCAACCATTGAGATGACATGACAGCCAGTTCTCCTTGGATCTGGGTTCTGTTTGGTGGGTAGGTGTGTCATGAAGAATTCCCCAAACAGTCCTCTGTAGGGAGTGATCTCTGAGGAGTGATTGGCCAACGGGACTCCACTACCATCACAGTGTTGGGATTCAGGAAGAGATGTGAGAGTCACAAGGTGTGCACGTGCCTGGGAAACGTGCCCAGGACATCCTTTATCTGCCAGCTGAGATGTACTGTGCTTACGTAGCATCTAAAGGCCTGGTTTCCTTCCCCAGCATGGCTAAAAGACAAATAGAGCTTTGAAGAGTATTACAGGCCTATGATACTTAGAAGGCTCAGGAGGGTCATAAGTTTGAAGCCAGCTTTGACTACATAGCAGAAACCTGTCACAAGAGTAAAACCAAGCAAACCAGTAGAAACCTTAGAGAGCCAGGACCCTGTCAACTGCGTTCCAGCTGGCCAGAGACAGGATAGCTTTCTACCTCTCCTTTCCCAGGGGCCAAGTTTTTTTTCACAGCCTCGGGAGATTCTTCCAAACTTAAGAAGCTCCACGGCATTTGTCCAGAGGAACCCATTAAATGATTTTTTTTTAAAGAGTGACAGGCAATGTCTTGCCCATGCATCTTTAGCTGAATTTGCTGTCTTCCTGTCTCTGCCTCCTGAGTGCTTGGCTATGCCAATTCTCTGAAAGAAGCAGGTTAAAACATTGTAATCTCATATGAAACCCTGTTCCAAAAAGTAAAATGAATTAATTAAGCCAGGCATGGTACAGGCAGATCAATGTGCGTTCAAGGCTAGCCTGGTCTACATCGTGAGTTCCAGGCCACCACAGCTCATAGAGAGACCCCGTCTTTAAAAAAAAAAAAAAGTTTTAAATTAAAAAATAAGAAAGTAAAATGAATGAATTTAAGAGGAGCCAAAGCCACAGAAAAAGGGAGATAAACCTTAATAAGAACATTACTTCATCCATATAATGGTGCAGTGAGCATCCTGGCAGCCAAGGGAAGAGAGAAGTTGGAATCTATGTGCTGGGAGAAAGCAGGCTCTATTCAGAGAAAGGGTGCATGCGCACTGCACACATTCCATCCCGTGTGTTCCTGGTCTGTGTTCAGCCCTTGGTGTTTCTTCTGCCTGGCTTTAGGAGCCACGGAGCCATTGCTTACTCTCTATTTGTTCAGCTAAGGGCCTTTGCCCTGGACTTGGGTGGCTCTACCTTGGAGGACCCCACGGACCTGGAGATCGTTGTGGTGGATCAAAATGACAACCGGCCAGTCTTCCTACAGGATGTGTTCAGAGGCCGCATCTTGGAAGGTGCCATCCCAGGTGAGGTGGGAGTGCAGCCCCATCCAGGGGGTGGGCCTTCAGAAGGTCTAAGTCCCAGACTTCCCTACAACCAAGGGACCAGAGATACAACCTTCCCCTCCCCAGGCAGTGCGCTTGCCTGGCATGGCAGGTTCCTCTCTAGGGCTGCAGAATTAGCAATCCAAAGGGCATCCAAAAGGTCAGGTGTAAGAAAGCCATCTCTTACACTTCTGTCAATATTAATTTGATCTGCACAGAAAGGCTTCCGGTGGCTGTGTTCCAGTTGTGCCTTCTCATTTCATGATGGTGAACTTTGGGTAACATGAGGCTTAGCATTTCGGTGGACCGTTCAGTCCCAGTTAGCGAGCCATGAGCTTGTTCTAGTGTGTTTTTATCCCCCAAAGAAAACTCCACAGCCTGGGGCAGTGCCTCCTCTGGCTGCTGCTTCAGATGCAGCCTGGCCTCAGTCTACCCAGCCTGTTGAGGTGGCACAGGCCCATGAGCCTGGCACCTGGGAAATGGAGACAGAACTTAAGGTCGTTTTCTGTTACCTAACTAATCTGAGACTAGGCTTGAATATCTGGGACTGGCAGGGGGTGTCCTTGAAGACCCTGGAGGTGGCCTCATCTCTACTCCAGCCCTTCTCAGTAAGCAGGAGGAACCGGGCACCAGGGCAAGGGTACCCTGTCAGTCCCAGCCCAGACTGCTTGTCTCTCAGTATCCTCAAGCATCCGCAGCCTGCTTCAGCCCGTAGGGTGCTTGTGGTAGTTTTTAGTGACAGGCCCCAAGGACAACAAAAGCTGCCTGACGGGGGAGGGGTGCAATTCTAGCCTATCCCCATGAGGGTGTGTGAAACTCTTGTTCTCTTCTGGGTAGACTTAGAGTGTTGTATCTCTTATTCTGATTATTTTTGCGTGTCTGAGTGTTTGCCTGCACATTGTGTGCATGAAGTTTGCACTGTAGAGAACAGAAGAAGGCATCAGACCTCTTAGGACTGAAGTTGTGAATGGCGAATGGCCATTTGCATGCTAGAGGTTCAACTCGGGTCCTCTGGAAGAATGGCGAGGGCTCTTAACCCCTGAGAGTTAATCATAACTCACTCCCTGGAGTTATGATTCTTGCTACCATGGTCTGATGTTTGATGTGCACACATCCAGATGTGCGCCCATGTGTGAACACTACATGCGAATCCTTCGTAACCACTTGAGTCAGAGCACACCAGGTCCCAGTGATACCTCTGCTTCTGTGTCTGCTCTAGGGTCCCCTCCCTACACACTGCACCCCTCCTCTGATGGGGGGACTGGCTCCTCATGCCTACATGCACTAACCCCCTCACCAGGGAACACTCGCACAGCACAGGACTGGCAATGAGTCCCCTGACCAAGAAGCCCACTGGAAGCATTGTCCTTGGTGTCACTCTGGGAGCCAGTACTATGCATAGGTCACCGACTCAGTAGCTTCTTTCTGCCTGTGCAAGGTAGGCCTGGCGCAGTAGCTGATATCTCCTGAGTATATCCAATCTATCCCAGATAAACAAGCCAAGACCTCGAGACACAGGCTTCTCAGACTCCTCCCACCCCGACACACTTCACTGGCTCAAAGTTTTTACGTCTGGTCTGAAGGGAGAGTCAGACCAAGTCTCTTCTGAGGGAGAAGTGGGTGACAGGCAAAGAGAACATGGTACCGGGGCCTCGACCGGCAGCTCCTTCCCAAATGTGGCAGCTTCCCTACGGGTAGCGCCTTGGAGGATGCTGGGTACCTGCTTTGCTCTTTGCCCATTTGTTTGTGAATCCTTCACCTGGGCCGGCTTGGGGCTGACTGAGGACCCTGTGTGTTTACCACTTTGACCTGGAACATTAGCTCCAGTTCCTAACTCAGCATCTGATAAGAAGGCACATGGTTCTCCCCGCTGAATGCCCACGGCGATGTTCCCGTCTTATAGGCAAGGCAGCAGGAGTGCCCTGGACTCGAGGCTGGTACACAGCCAGCCCCAGTGACCCCTACAGTACAGAGAGTGGGCTGCCCACTCTGCAGTCACGGTGTCAGACCTAGGGGACGTGTGCACACTGGGAGGCTCAGCACAGCCGCCCCATGGTGGCTGACCATATTTCTGTCATCCCCAGGCACCTTCATAACCAGGGCTGAGGCCACAGATGCGGATGACCCCGAGACAGACAATGCAGCCCTCAGGTTCTCCATCCTGGAGCAGGGCAGCCCTGAGATCTTCAGCATTGATGAGCACACTGGAGAGATCCGCACGGTGCAAGTGGGGCTGGACCGTGAGGTGAGGCAGCCCCACGGACACCTGAGCGCCTGGGGGCCAGTTCTCCACATCTGGCCTCCTCACGCCCCAGGGCTTCTCACGGTGGGGCAGGGCCTTCCCACCTCCCAGCCTACACTGTGATTATTAGTCTCACCCTGGTCCTACCTTGCTGGTGCTGTAAACCCCCCCCCCCCCAAGTCATTCGCTTATGCCGGAGACACCTCTGAAACTCACCTGTGCAGCTGCGCCTGGGTAATCCTATCCCTGCCACTGAGGTGGCTCCGTCAGCCAGGGATCTGCTTTCTGCTGCCCCTAATGTCTGACATTTCCGATACCACAACTGACCTTTTGCTCACTCACAGGCTGGGGCAGGGGCAGACCCTGTAAGGAGTAAGCCTGTAGGTGGCTTTGCTGTCATCCTAAAATGGTTGTCTCTGGCTATCACATCTTTTAAGACATGTCATATTGTCCCCAGGTGGTGGCTGTGTATAACCTGACCTTGCAGGTGGCAGACATGTCGGGAGATGGCCTCACCGCCACAGCCTCGGCCATCATCTCCGTAGATGACATCAACGACAATGCGCCAGAGTTCACCAAGGATGAGGTGCCACCTCTGCCCACCCCCATCAGCTTAGGGCTGCCTTCCCTTTGTAGGTTCCCGAGGGGACCCTGTGAGGGTGGATGGTTTCATAGCATAGAGGGGCGCTGTGTCTGAGAAGGTCCACAGTGTCCTCAGCTCAGAGTCATGTCTGGGCCCTTGCCCTGTGAGGAGAAGAACTGGTCCAATATCCAGGGACAGCTCCAGCAGTGGGGACCGTGGCTTAGGAAAAGACAAACCAGCGAAATACGCTGTAGTGAGCAATGGCACTAAGCCACAAGCAGGGAAGGTGTCCAGAGTCATAGGCCAGACATTTGAATCTGCCGACCGGTGACAATGAGCTGGGGTCTTCCAGTTCTTCATGGAGGCCGCAGAGGCTGTCAGTGGAGTGGATGTAGGACGACTTGAGGTGGAGGACAAGGACTTGCCCGGCTCCCCCAACTGGGTGGCCAGGTTCACCATCCTGGAAGGCGATCCTGATGGGCAGTTCAAGATCTATACAGACCCCAAGACCAATGAAGGTGTGCTGTCCCTGGTCAAGGTGAGCCGGGTTCCTGACATCTGCATTCCCTCAGCTAGAATCCATCATGGGTGTCCTCCTGCCGCAGCTGCAGCTTGAGCTGCCCTGGGTTCCTTCCTGGTAGGGCTGTGTTAGCTGACCTCCTGGGGGAAGGGCACAAGATGGACGGGTGTTGACTACAGGTATCTGGCCAAATGGGGTAGCAGGAAGCAGCACAGAGTGCCTTTACTACAGCCTTGTTAGGATAATCCACATTTCAAGTAGAACTGCACCAGCATGACCCCATTCTTACCAGAGGAACAGCTGCCACATGCACACCCACACACACATACACACACACATACACACGCTCATAAACACACATACACACTCATAAACACACATCACACACATACACACATATACATGTACACACATACATACATATACACACATACACATACATACATATATACACACATAAACACACTCACACATATACACACATATGCACACATATACACATACTCATAAGCACACACACATACTCATACACACATTTATACACTCACACACACACACACACTCACACAAACTCATACACACACCCATACACATATTGTCTTAGGGTTTCTGTTCCTGCACAAAACATGACCAAGAAGCAAGTTGGGGAGGAAAGGGTTTATTCAGCTTACACTTCCACATGCTGTTCATCACCAAAGGAAGTCAGGGCTGGAACTCAAGCAGGTCAGGAAGCAGGAGCTGATGCAGAGGCCATGGAGGGATGTTACTTACTGGCTTGCTTCCCCTGCCTTGCTCAGCCTGCTTTCTTATAACCCAGGTCTACCAGCCCAGGGATGGCACCACCCACAATGGGCTGGGCCAGGGATGGCTCCACCCACAATGGGCTGGGCCCTCCCCCCTTGGTCACTAGTTGAGAAAATGCCTTACAGCTGGATCTCATGGAGGCATTTCCTCAACTGAGGCTCCTTTCTCTGTGATAACTCCAGCTTTCATCAAGTTGACACAAAACCAGCCAGTACAACCACCATGAACCAGATGGCCCCTCTGCGGAGCACTAACTGGCACATCCACCACCCAGCTACGTACAGACCATAACTGTCCAGTAACACACGAAACTACCACACCACACTCAACAAATCCATTGTCACAATGGGAATTCATCTGGTCGCCTATTAATATCTGAGCCTCCCATAATGTTCTATCATCTCAAGGTTTAACGGGAGAGGAAGGACAGGTGGGCTGTCTGGACAGACGGATCTCAGCTGTCTCTGTCCTTCTCCTGCAGCCTCTGGACTATGAGAGCCGTGAGCAGTATGAGCTCAGAGTGTCCGTACAGAACGAGGCCCCACTGCAGACAGCTGCCCCTCGGGCCCAGCGGGGCCAGACTAGGGTCAGTGTGTGGGTTCAGGACCGCAACGAGGCTCCAGTGTTTCCAGAGAACCCACTGAGGACAAGCATAGCCGAAGGAGCCCCCCCAGGCACCTCTGTGGCCACCTTCTCTGCCAGAGACCCCGACACAGAGCAACTGCAGAGAGTCAGGTGGGGAGCCCTGGGCTCTTGTGGGTTCAGGGGGCGGGATTGGTGGCTCCAGTACTGCCGAAGGCACCTCTGGATTCTGAGGGGGAAAGAGAAAAGCCATTGGTGCACATGCTGACGGTACACCCTCAGGGGATTGGTTCCTCAGACACCGATGTGTGTGTATGTGGAGGGACCATATCCACAGGGCAGCCTCTGATTGTTGATCTGTCCTTTATCATGGGTCCTAGTTTCTGCAGAGACCTCTATCGATTTCAGTTTACCACCAGCCTCAAGCTTAGCACAGTGTTCTCATCTGTCTCCATGGTACCGGCTCTGAGCAAGCTGGAATGCAGATTGCCAGCTCCTGGGGGCGGGCATTGGGCAGGGGCACAACTCATCAATAACCAGCTCAGGGTGGTGGTAGCTGGCAAGATGGCTCAGTGGGTTAAGGTGCTTACCACCAAGCCTGACCACCTAAGGTCATTTCTCGGGACCAACCTGGTTGGAGGAGACTCAGTTCCTCCATGTCCTTTGTCCTCCTATGTCATGGTGCTCATACATGTGCACTCACATGCCAATAAATACATATATAAAATACTAAAATAGAAAATGAAATAGTTTGTTAAAAAAAGTCAGTTTGGGGCTGGGAGGCCTCAAAGGCCAACCACAGTTCATATATGGGTGTGTATGTGATAGTATGTTGTTTGCATATATGATATGCAACCCATGTCCAGACGTCTTGGGTGAGCCTCACCCCACTCCTCCCCTCCCCACTCATAGCTACTCCAAGGACTATGACCCAGAAGACTGGCTGCAAGTGGACGGGGCCACCGGCAGGATTCAAACCCAGCGAGTGCTGAGTCCTGCTTCACCCTTTCTGAAGGACGGCTGGTACAGGGCCATCATCCTAGCCCTGGACAATGGTGAGGGGAAACAGGTGGTGTCTTGTCCCACAGCCCACTGCTTCCCTAAGTGGACTGATGGGTAGGTTGTGCGTGGGGCTTGGGCTTATTAGCTCTCCCTTGCTTCTAGCCACGCCTCCCAGCACAGCCACAGGCACCTTGTCCATTGAGATCTTAGAAGTCAACGACCATGCTCCAGCACTGGCCCCTCCTCCATCCGGCAGCTTATGCAGTGAACCAGACCAGGGCCCTGGCCTCCTCTTGGGTGCTACGGATGAGGACCTACCCCCGCACGGGGCTCCCTTCCACTTCCAGCTGAACCCCAGGGTACCAGATCTCGGCCAGAACTGGAGCCTCAGCCAAATTAATGGTGAGCTCTCTCCACCCTTCCCCGACCCCCCAATCTCTGTCACATACCTTCCCCTCCCCCCTCTCTGCAACCTGGGACCTAAGAGATATATCACCATGACTACATCCTCCGGCAGAACTGGGATTAGTTTCCACAGTACCCAATGGGTAGATGGGGAAACTGATACCCAGTGACTCAGGTACTCTGAGCGGGGAGCGGGGTTAGCCTGGAGAGCTTCTTCTACTGACCACACTGCGCCTTCTGCAGTGAGCCACGCACGCTTGCGCCTCCGACATCAGGTCTCTGAGGGCCTGCATCGCCTGAGCCTGCTGCTCCAGGACTCTGGGGAGCCGCCCCAGCAGCGAGAGCAAACGCTGAACGTTACGGTGTGTCGCTGTGGGTCGGATGGCACTTGCCTGCCTGGGGCCGCTGCGCTGCGAGGAGGTGGTGTAGGCGTCAGCTTGGGCGCACTGGTCATTGTGCTGGCCAGCACCGTGGTCCTACTCGGTGAGTGAAGGTCCTCGGCCCCGCCCTCTGCCCTGGATCCCTTCCCCACCTCGCCGCATCCTTTAAGCGCCCACACTCCAGCCAGTCTCTCCGGCTTCCAGTTCTCATCCTGCTCGCAGCACTCCGCACACGGTTCCGGGGACAGTCTCGGGGTAAGAGTCTGTTGCATGGGCTACAAGAGGATATTCGGGACAACATCCTTAACTACGATGAGCAAGGAGGCGGGGAGGAGGACCAGGTAAGGAGAGGCTTAGACACACAAGAACCCAGGGAAGGGATCCCCAGAATGCCCAGCAGCCTCCTGGAAGGTGGTCCTCTGGCAACCAGGAAGTCCCTTCTCTGACCTTAGCTGTTTACTGTGCACACAGGATGCTTACGACATAAACCAGCTGCGCCACCCAGTGGAACCAAGGGCCACCAGCCGCTCTTTTGGCAGGCCACCCCTGCGGAGAGATGCCCCCTTCAGCTATGTGCCACAGCCACACCGAGTGCTTCCAACCAGTCCATCCGATATTGCCAACTTCATCAGTGACGTAGGTGATGGGGGGGGGCACCCGGGGGGGATTGATCACATGCATGCACAAACACACCCACCACGTCCAAACCTTCCTTCCAGCCCCCACACTACAGGATGTCAGGGGGTGAGCTCCCCAGCAGGGCCCTGTCTGAGCCTTAGGAAAGCCCAGAGGGCGAGTGGGCAGGTTGGCCTGGTACTTTTCAAACCCTGTGGGTAGGAGTGAAACGCAGCTGCACTGGCCTCAGTCGTTCTGTTTTCTGCCCCTCTGGGAATCGTACGCTTGCCTGACCTTTGTGTTTACTGTGATGAGGTGGGAGCAGCACTTGCGCTGACATCATCTGGACAAAGCATCAGTTTGAACACCGCATGGGTGACTACTGTCTATACAAAAGATGGTCAGAACGGAGGGTGGATGGCTGAGCCTGGCCAGGCAGGGAATCCCCTAATGACAGGTCTGCCCACACAACCCAGAGAAAGCTCCCAGCAAATTTTGGCATCCTTGGCAATGTTAATTCTAGTGCAGGTACTGGTCACAAGATGACCGGGTACCAGTGGACACACTGCCTCCGGAGGGGTCAGGTGTTTATGGAAAGGCTGAGAGGCTGGGGGTGGGTGGGCGGAAGAGCTGCTATGAGACAGCTTTTCCCCGCCCTAAGGGGAGGAAACAGAATGTTCTCTGCCAGCCCATTCTGCACAGGGCAATGTTCTGCATGCCCCTCCATCTTAGGAGAGGTTTCCTTCTGCGGCAATGCCGGAGGCAGAGTTAGCCCTGCCTGTGTCTGAGCATCAGGGCGCCCGGCTTGCCTGAGTGGTCCTGAAGTCTGTGGGGCTTTCCCACAGGGCTTGGAGGCTGCAGACAGCGACCCCAGTGTGCCACCCTATGACACAGCTCTCATCTATGACTACGAGGGAGATGGCTCTGTGGCAGGGACGCTGAGCTCCATCCTGTCCAGCCTGGGAGATGAAGACCAGGATTATGACTACCTCCAGGACTGGGGCCCCCGCTTTGCTCGGCTGGCAGACATGTACGGGCATCAGTGAGAGACAGAGCCAGGGGCAGATGTCCCGTGTGGACATGCCCACTTGGCCCAACCAAGGGGGCTCTCTCCTGGGACAGGCAGCCGGAAATCCTATGAAGGCCAACAGCATGGCCCATCCTTGACTCCATGGCAGATAAAGTCACCGAGGTCATCTCTGTGAGCCCCAGGGGAGGACTGAGTCTGGTGGTATGGGAGAACCTGGAGCCAGGGGGGGCACTCTCCTTCTGGAGTGCAGAAGCCACCTCCAGTTGCCCTGCTGGGGCTCATCCTGTCTTTGTGTCCCAGTTGTGACTCTCACCTCTGTATGAAAGCAGACATCCACGGAGTGGATTGGAATTAAAAACACACTGTTCGGTGGATCACAAGTGTCCAGTGCCACTCTTGCCACAGAGGGTGTAGTAGCCCCAGTCCCAGGTCTACCCTAGGGAGGGACCTCGGAGAGCATGTGTGCACACACGTACATGCAGGGGAGGAGACCAAGCACCCCCCACTTCCCTTGCCTCCTCTGACTCCCAGTGTTCTTGGGGATGGTGTGTCTGCTCTGGTGTGAGTTACCCCAGCTCCTTTGTCCCAGTTTACAGGGCCCTCCGGGGAGGGAACAGAGTGTTGGAAGAAGTAGTGGGTGTCCTTCAGAGATGGGTGACTCCAGCCACGACTGTGTGGCAGCAGAGAATTCAACACAGGAGGACAGCCAGGGAAGCGAAGAGCCTGTTTTCTGTTGTGTGAGAGGTGTCCTCCTGGGAAAGGGCACTAGTGTGGTGACACACTGCAGTCTGAATGTCACTGGGGAACCCCAAGGACAGAACTCAACAGAGCCCATGGTAGGCTCCATGAAAATAAAACCTAGAGTGCAGGCACCCCTGTCCTAGAAAACCTGCTCTTCTCACCAAAAAACCGGAAGGTGATTTTTCTTTGGAGTCTTGCCATCCCTCGGGGCTTCCTGCTCTTCCCCTCAAAAGCTTCTGTGTTCTGTGCTGCTTTCCCTGACCCTAAGCCTGAGGGTCATCTCTGTTTACATGGGGAGGGAAGAACCACAGACCTAGGTGAGGGGAGGGGCAGCGTCCAGTCTGCTCCAAACTGCTAAGCAGCCCGTGGCTCACCCTCAGCTATACGAGGTCATTGAGCTTAGCTATAGATTGGAAAGTTGTGAGCCTTGGGGCAGTGTGATCCGACCCAGCATCCCTGAGCACAAAGGACAGGTAATTCCAGGCACTGTCAGGCTTCACCCTGGCTACTCAGAGCCCTCTCACCTCGTGGGAGCCATCCGCATCCTGGCACGTTCCTTCCGGGCCCCCACCCTTCTCCACAGGACAGTCTGTAGGAGGCTGCCTGTTGCCAGCCCAGTGTAGAGATGAGCTTCCTGACTCAAGATAGAGGTTAGCAGTGTGCACCTCTCACTGTGTGCTCCAGAGCTTCCCACCCACCACCCTATAGCAAGCCCACCACCAATGACTGCGCCTGTGCACTGCCTCTGCTAACCTCTGACCCTTCACCCCTGCCCTGTACCTTGTGCCCAGGGGCAAGTGTTCTAGGCCCAATCCTGTCACAGAAGATCTTCTTGGCCCACTGCTCTCTGTGCCTCAGTTTTCAAGTCTTAGTTACTCGTTCATATTGCTGTGAAGAGAGAGACACCATGACCAAGGCAGCTTATATAAAAAGTCTGTGTCTTGAGGGTTTTTTTTTTTTTACCCTTTCAGAGGTCAGCGTGGTGGGAAGCAGGCGGCAGGTAAGCAGTGCACTGGAATAGTAGCTGCGAGCTCACATCTGATCAGAAAACTGGAAGCAGAGAGAGAGAGAGAGAGAGAGGATGTGAGAGATGGGGGGAGGGGGAGGGAGAAAGGGAGTGAGGAAGAGAGTGTGTGAGAGAGAGTGAGGGGGCTGGAGAGGAAGAGAGGGAGAGAGAAAAGGGGAGGGAGAGGGAGAGAGGGAGAGAGAAAGGGGGAGGGAGAGGGAGAGAGGGAGAGAGAAAAGGGGAGGGAGAGGGAGAGAGGGAGAGAGAAAAGGGGAGGGAGGGAGAGAGGAAGAGAGGGGGAGAGGAAGGGGAGAGAGAGTGAGGGAAAGGGAGAGAGGGAGAGAGAAAAGGGAGGGAGGGAGGGAGAGAGGGAGGGAGGGAGGGAGGGAGGGAGAGGGATAGAGCAAGAGAGAGAGAGCGCTCACATGGCTAGGCTAAGTGTGGGCTGGAGAGATGGCTCAGTGGTTAAGAGCACTGGCTGCTCTCCCAGAGGATCTGAGTTCAATTCCCAGCAACCACATGGTGGCTCACAACCATCTGTAATGAGATCTGATGCCCTCTTCTGGTGTGTCTGAAGGCAGCTACAGTGTACTCACACATAAAATAAATAAATCTTAAAAAAAAAAAAAAAAAAAAAAAAAAAAACTCAGGGACACACCTTCTCTAAGAAAGCCACGCCTCCTAATTTTCTGAACCCACCAACTGGCAACCATTCAAATATATGCGCGTCTGGGGGCCATCTTGTTTATAAGTTATATATGGAAGTGTTTATTTATTTATTTATTTAAATACTTACATGGCTTATTTCAAGAGCAACTCCAGAAACCAGAAACCAGGTAGGCTTTTCTGTTCTGGAGGCCAAGGCTCTTGTTGACCTGGGTCTCCTGCCTTTCTCTTTTGAGTTTCTGCTTCTTCGGGCCTAAACTACTGTCTTGAATAGTGCTAGACCAGCTTATTTCAAGGCCTAGCCGCTGCTTGTAAAAGCAGACAGGGCACAGATAACTCCTGCACAGGAGGCAGGGCCAGCTGGGGCAGGTATTCACACCTCTGGATGGTCTCAGAGATATGGTCACTTCCCACCTTCCATCCAACCCAGGCTGTGTGGCTGTGGGATCAAGGCTCCCAAAGGGGACAGGAAATGAAGCAGGTAGTAGGTGTTAGCCCGAGGGTACGGAGGATTGAGGTTGGCTTTAAAGGCCAGAGATCCCTTCCTGTTCTTTTACCTAAGACTGCCTCTGGCTCACAATTCTTACTGCCCAGTGCCCGGGCACCTCATGGACAATTCCCTGCAACGGCCAGGTCATTCCTGGTCATCCCATCAGTTAAAGCCACCTCCTGTCATGGAATTCTAGTTGTAGCAGCACCAGCCCAAACACAGGTTGCTCAAAACTGCACACAAAACATCCAGGCCCTTACAAATCCTAAGTGCTTCAAGACACAGCCTAGATCTTTCTCACAGGCTCACCAATCTGCCAGCCATAGGCCTGATGGGTAAGCCAGCCAAACCCAGCCTGTCTCTGAGTACCCAGGGGCAGCCTGAGCAAAACATCAGAGCTGGTTCACTGCTCTAGGACAGGTGGTGCCTGGTTGACCAAACTGTGCAGAAGACCAGGTTGGCCCAGGGAGACAAGAGCAACCCAGAGCTTCAGATCAGCCCCAGAGCCAAGCCCAGTAACCACCCGGAGTCAAACTGCGCACCAAGCCGGACGGTGGGCGGGCCTCATAAAGAGGAACCCTTCTGAGGGCGGGGCCAGTGTCCAGGAAGCTTGGAGGTCACAAGGGGGCGGGGCCCTGCAGGGGAAGCACTCCGGGGTCTGCGTGCTAAGCTGCCAGGTGATCCTCGCTGGACTGGAGTCCAGAGATGAAGCCAGGCCTGGCCTTCTCGCCACGGCGTCCCAACCGCTGAGCACGTGCGGCTCTGGGTGGAAGGTGCTGCTGTCAAGCTGGTCTTCAGGGCTTCGGGCCTCTCTCGCCGCAGGCGGCGTCACTGCGCTGGGGCGGCGCCAGGCTTCCTCTGCGAGGTACAGGCAGGTAAAGGTAGGTGGCTGCCTTCTCAAGCTGCATTCGCGAGGTTAACATTCTGTGAGTTTCTCGTTGATTCGTTATTTGTGCGCGATGGACGGGCTTTGCGTTTCCATGAACACAATTGATGGGCTTTATATTGAACAAATTACTTTATTTCTTTTTTTTTTTTTTCCCTCTGTGTAGTCCTTGCTGTCCTCAACCTCACTTAGTAAACCAGGCTCGCCTGGAATTCAGAGACCCGCCTGCCTCTGCCTCTAGTGCTGGGATTAAAGGTGTGTGCCACTGCCCTGCCTTTAATTTTTAAAAGTTGAAGTAGGATCACAATTCTAGGCTCAGTGTCGATCGAGAAGCTTTGCCTAAGGAGAGTTAGAACCTAACTCAAGGTTCCCAGCATTCTGACAAAGGAAAAAACTGGAGGTATACATTTGCACTGAGTATGACCGTCATAAAAGTCCAACATAAACCTTGTGCCAGGTCGCTTTGCTACCTGCCTTCTTGCTCCAGCAACCACGAGCGACCAACCAGATGCCTCTAGTTTGAATGCTTCACACGAGGGAATCCTAAATTCTCAGGCCTTGCGTATTTAGGAGTCTTTACACAAAACTACGTATATCAGGTCCACATAACATCGTGCCAACCCGGCATGCTTGTACGGCTGACTAGTGTTCACACTATTCACGCACGGTCTCTGGTGGGTGGACGTCTGAGTGGATCCCTTCTTGTGGGTTATAGTCAGCTGAGATGGTTAGTGCTAATTATCAACTTGAGAACCCAGAATCACCTGGAGGACGGATTTCTGAACCAGCCTGTGGGAGAGTGTCTTGATTATGCTAATTGAGGAGGGAGGACACTCCCACTGGGGGTGGAGCGATTCTCTAGGCGGAGACTGGGCCTGGACTGTGAAGTGTGGAGAGCCCTGTGCTGAGCGCCAACACACAGCGTTATTTGGTGCGCTTTTCAGGCGTGTGGTGGTCAGCTGCTTCACGCTCCTGTCCCTGTCACCCTCCCTGCCATGACAGACTGGAGTCTGGAACTGCTGGCCAAACAAGCCCACTTTCCCTTAAGTTGCTCCCTTCGGGAGAAACCTGCTTCGCCACAAACTTCTGCATACAGGTATTTACTGCAGGGTTTTCCCATTTATTCTGAGTATCATCGGAGTGGCTTTTTGTTCAGGTATTTATTTATTTATTTATTTATTATTTATTATTATTTATTTATTTAATGGGAGTGCAGGACCTCTGTAGCCCAGGCTGCACTATGTAGCCAAGGATAACTTGATCCTTCTGCCCAAGTGGGAATGTAGGGATTTTGGGTGTGTAGAACCACACCCCATTTATGCATACTGGTCCTACCAACTGAACTACATTCCAAGCTCTCTTATTTTTTGAAAGAGTAACTTTGGCTCTTTTTAAACTGATGTCTAAGTATATGTTCCATAAAACCACCTTTTCTGTGTGGCTTGTGTGTTTTGGGGCTTTTTAGCTATTCAGTCCTCTTTAAAAAGAAAATGATCACATTTATCTATTTGTGTGTGGAGGCATGTGCGCGTGCCTTGGTTCAGGTGTGGAGGTCAGAGGACAGTTTTCAGGAGTTGGTTCTGTCCTTCTGAGATGTTGGGTCCTAGGGACTGAGGTCAGGTCTTTGGGGTGGGGGCAAGCGCCTTTACCAGCTGAGCTGTCTGCCATCTTGTGTTTCTGTGTAGCCCTGGTGTCTTGGAGCTGTCTAGGCTGGCTTGGAACTCACGGACTTCTGCCTCTGCCTCCTCGGGGCTGGGATTAAAGACGTTTGATAGCAGACCCAGCCTTCCCACTCTATTTCTGCATTCCCTCTTGCCATCTTGAGTTTTCTCACTGAAAGTCATTTGGAGGTTTCTAGCTCAACTCAGCCCAGTCCTTGTGAAAGGAAAAGGTGACATCCTGGGTTTCGGCCACCAATGTTAGGGGAAGGATGAAGAGAGTGGGGGGCATATGGCCCATGGAGGTGCGGCGAGGCCTGGGGGCAAGGGAGATGCCTCTGGGGGGCCCATGTTGGGAATCCCTTCCCCCTGAGGGACCAGCCACATGACGGTATAGTACAGAATAGAGTTTATTCGGGTCATGGAAGAGTTAAGAGGGTGGTAGAGGCAGAGAGGGAGAGAGAGGAGTAGAGGCCAGCCATGAGCACGTGGAGGGGGAGGAGGAAAGGGAAGAGAAGGGGTAGGGGTGGGAGAGCAAGGCTGCAAGAGGCCTAGAGAGGCAAGAGAGAAAGGAGGGGGGCAAGCAGCCCCTTTTATAGTGTCAGGTCATTGGGGCGGAGCATAGCTGGCTACACCCAGGCAATTGAGGGGTGGGGTTTACAGAATCCCAACACCTTGTCCTTGAGAGCTTAGTCTTCTTAGTTACTGCTGAGAGTGGGTCTCTGCTATTTTGCTGTTTTCTGTCCAGGATGGTTTGGCTTTCATTTCCTGAGTTACTGTCTTTTTGTTACACTTTTTCTTGTAATGAAACTTTAGCTCCTTTTCCATGTCTTTCTATATACAACCTGTCACTATCTTCTTTAAGGTTACCATGGAGATTTTTTCCCCCTCTGAGCTAGTGTCTGCCACATGCTGTGGGCCAGGCTGGTATCTAATACAGACTCTGCCTCCTTCAGCCTCCAGAGTGAGACTGCAGGTGTGAGCTGTCCCACTGGGCTAGAGCCCAGCTAGTCAAAGGTGCTGATGCTCTACTCTGGACTTCACTAACCATTCCCACGTGACTCCTTCCCCATCCGCTTTGCTTATGGGTGCCAGAAGATTCTATCTCTATCTATTCTGTGTGCTCGTAAATATAAACCAATCAAGGACGCTATTAAATTAGGTAGGAAGCAAAATTTGGAGTCACAAAGTAGATTGCATTGTGAATATTTGTTTTGAAAAGTATTAGTTTCCTAAATATGACAATAACACATGTCTGGGGATTTAGCTCAGTGGTAGAGCACCAGCCCTCTTTTGGGACTTGCTAGTCTTTGGCAGACGAGTGAACTAAGCAGTTGCCTCTCAGGTTGTTTAGTCTGGGAAATGGGTTCTTGGTTCCTTGCACTCTGCCAGTCCCCAGAACCTTCTTTTGTCTCTCCCTGCCCCAGTGTGTCCAGTTCCTCACAGATTGGACCTTGGTGCTGTTTGTGTTTGTATGGTTTTTGGGTTTTTTTTGAACATACCTTTTTGACTGTAGGTATGACGGTTTTGCCTGCATGCATGTATGTATGTATGTGAATCAGTGATGTGAGTGGGTGGTGAACATGGAAGTCAGCAGAATGTAGGTCACTGGACTTGGGGCGGTGATACCTGTGAGCGCCGTCTGGGTGCTAGGTCCAAGGTTCTCTGGAAGAGCAGTGAGCACTCTTAATGAACCGCCTTTTGTGGGGTCGGGAGGACTTTGAGACAGGGTTTCTCTGTGTAGCCCTGGCTGTCTTGGAATTCACTCTGTAGACCAGGCTTGTCTTAAACTTACAGAAATGTGCCTGCCTCTGCCTCCCCAGGACTGGGATTAAAGGTGTGTGCGGCCGCCACCACCAGGCTATAAATGTAATTTAAAAACCTCTTTAATTTAGAACTTTTAGTTAGTCTGGTAGCAAATACCTTCTAATCCCAGCAGGAGAGAGGCAGCAGGCTTTTGGTGAATGTGAGACCCGGCCAGTGTGGTCTATCTACATAGTGAGTTTCCAGGCTGGAAGTGACCTTGGTGTTAGTTATGAGTGTAGTGCTTAAGCTAAGGTATTTTGAGAGTTTTTGTCTATCTTGTTATTTCTACTTTAGCCTAAGAACAGACCCGGTATGAGTTCCTTGAAATTTGTTAAGGTAAGAATGTGTTCTTCCACATGCTCCACGTGGACCCGAGGAGCTGTGTTTTGCGGTTGAAGGGATCTCTGTAAAGTCAGCCCATCCAGGAGCTGCTCACAGATGATGTAGCTGCTGGCTTTCAGCCTGCAGGACTGTTTCTACATCATCCAATTCCTTCCTCCCTCCCTCCCTCCCACCCTGTTCTCCCTTCACTGTGTAGCTGAGGATCACCTGAATTCCTGATCTTTCTGCCTTTGCCTCTGAAACTCTGGGGTTACAGAGGAGCACCCCCACCTTCACTGCTTCACTATTTCTACTGGCTGATGTCTGGTGGGATGCTAGGCCTGTCTGCTCCTCTAATGCCCTTGCTCAGTCTCTAGCCTTCTCTCCATCCTCTCCCCACCTCCTTGCCATGATGAGTGTCTTTTATTGATCTTGAGACAATGTCTCATACTGTAGCTGGCTTCAAAGCTGTAACAATCCCAGTGCCTGTTTCTAGATTTGAGAATACAGATGTGAGCCACCGTTCTTAGCTTTGTTTAGATGGGGACTTCTTATATATTGCCCAGATTGGCCCTAAACATGAAGTGACCTTCCTGCCTTGGCCTCCTGAGCATTGGGATTGTAGGCTGCACCACAAAGCCTTGACCAGTTGCAGTTTTGTGGCGTTTATGTACTTGGTGTCCTTTGTACTTCCCTGAGTCAGGTTTTAATTTAATTTGACTGCCAAGGAACAACAGGAACCTGTATGAAAGCTTTGGGGCCTGACCTGTAGCCATGACCCCCAGGCTCCAGAATAGTTCCTAGTGAGCAGGCTTCTGACTCCATGCAGTTTACAACAAGGCTCATGTCTTCACAGTGGGAGTCTTGCATGCTGTGAGGTGGGAGCATGGGGAGGGGGGAGGGAGGAATGGAAGACGGTGGAGACAGGATCTTGCTATGATGCCCTGACTGGCCTCAAACCCACAGCAATGGCCCTGCTTTGGTCTCCTGGGACTGCAGAGGTGTGTACCCCAAGTCCTTTTCCTTTCTTTAATGCAGATCCACATTCTTTAAACTTTAATTAATACATTGCATATATACAATATGTATAATTTATACATGTCTGTATGGATGTAAGCCAAATGTACAGTTTCCTTCTGCCATCAAAAAAGCATGTCAAGTCCTTTGGAGCTGGGGTAGTTGTGAGCTGACATCCTTTTCTGGGGACCAAACTTTGGGTCCTTTGGAGGAGCACAGTGGTCTTGGCCATTGAGCCATCTCTCTGCCCCAGACCTGAGTCTTCTCTCCCTGATCCCTAGGCCTTGTGCAAACTAACCACATACTCAGACACTGCCTTAGCCTGACCCGTGTTTCTCCAAAGAATGTCTAATATTCCTTGTGGGGAGGCAATCAAGAGAAATTCCTTCAATTCCTGTCTGAGGAGACCTTTCTGTCCTTCAGCTTTGTGTCCTTTCCCCTTTCTTTATACAGACCAGACCTCACAGAGATCTGCCTGCCTCTGCCCTGGGTGTTGGGATTACAGGTGTGCACCGCCACATCTGGCTACCCTTCACGGGTTTCTAGGATGGTGGTTTCTAAGCCTTTGCTCCTTCACTTTGCTCTCTTCCTGTTTTCTGAGGGATAAGGATTCTTAACATTGTTTCTAAGAGCGGGCGGCCTCTTTCAGGATTTTTGTACTTTAAATGGTATGCCCAGAGGCTGGGGAGAGGCAAAGTATCAGCAATGGAAGCAAGAGAACCCAGCTAGGCATGGTGGCACCTCTCAGGAAGCAGAGGCAGGCAGATCCGAGTTGGAGGCTAACCTGGTCTACAGACTGAGTTCCAGGACAGCCAAGGCTACACAGAGAAATCCTGTCCCAAAAGACTAACCAAAGTAAAGCAAATAAAAAGGGTGAGAGCCTATGGTCAGAGCCCTAGAACCAGGTAAAGGACAGGTGGGTATGACAGCCTGTAGTCACAGCACTCAGGAGGGAAAGGACAGGGATCCCTGGAGTGAGATGGCTAGTTAGACCACCCAAGTTGAAGGCGAGTCTGCTCAATGTATAAGCTGTACAGTAATCATGGAAGACATTGATCATAGAGCCTCTGGCCTTGAGATGCTTAGTTCACGCTACTGTTGCTGACATGAAATACCAGGACCGAAAGACTTGCTTTTTTTGCTTAACTTCCACATCATGGTTTATCACTAAAGAAAGTCAGCTGGAACCTGGAGGCGGGGCTGATGCAGGAACCAAGAAGGAGTGTTGCTCGTCATGACATGCTGACCTTGTTTGATTGGAGTTCGTAGGACCACCAGCTCAGGTGTGGGTGACACCACCCACAGTGGTCCTAGTTCCCTATCAATCACTAGTAAGAAAATGTCCTATAGGCATTTTTTTCTCAGAGTTCCCTTCTCTCAGATGACTTTAGCTTGTGTCAAGTTAACAAGATCAGCCAGCACAACATGCATGCACACACATACACATCACTCTTATACACATATGGGCCCACACATATGCTAACATGCATATACACAAACACGAGACTGACTTCTGGCCTGTATGACCTGTTCTTAGAGAGTAAGCCACACACAGTGAACAGTCGTTCCTGGTGCGGGGTGTGTGCTGTATGGACTCCCGGGAGAGGGACAGGTTTTCGATGACTTCCTGTCTGACCCATTATGGAAGGTGGGGACGTCAAGGTGGTTCTTTATTTACCTAGAAATGTCTTCTAATTTAACTTCAGAGGGACAGTTTTTCCATCGTGAGTCTTGAACTTTGCACAGGGCGGGGTTGGGGGGGGCGATGCTGCCTGTGACCTTTGTGTCTCTGCTTCAGTCCCGGCTGACCTGGAGTCCTTCTGGAGACTGCGATCTTACGCTTCGACACTCTTTTTACGTTGGTTGAGGTTTTTTTTTTCTTTTTATTATATCAAATTTGGGCAACTCTGTAGTTTGCTTATTAATTCTCTCCTTCTAGGACTCCCCCAGGCACTGCAAACGGGTCCTGGCATCTATAGAAGCCCAGGTTTTTCCTTCAGTCTTCTGTTTCTCAGATTAGACTATCTCAACCATCCATTTCTCAGCACACTGACTTCCAACTCAGATCCAACTACTTCATTATGTATCTATCAGGGTCCGTTTCTTTAAAACAAGGTTCTGGCTTTGAGACACAGTTTTTGCACCACCAGCCATGTTAATATTTTAGGCATGATGTCCTTTGTTTTTCGAACGCACACTTCTAAGTTTGGTTTTGTCTGGTAAGATCACTTTCTTTTCCCCAGGGTTTTTCCTCGGCAGCTATGACAGGTTACAAGGCTACTTTAGGCTTCGTCTGTTATTTGCATAAGGGTTTATTCTCCTTTGGAGCTAAGAAAATGTTCTCAGATGCTTCCTGGGCACACAAGCTTTCTCTCCGTCAAGAACCCACGGCAGACCGTAGTCCACATATGGCTCATGTGTCCCTGGGTTAAAGGTGTTTCTGAACGATGCTGTGGGAAGAGGGAATTCCTTTGGAGGCCAGGCCAGGTCAAGTCATGACAAACTGTAACAGCTGTTTTTCCAGGGAGCTGTCAGGTGTGGGGACTCCTCCTGGCTACATGGTGATTCTCAAGGCCTCAGACTCTGTTCTTACTCCAGTTGCTTCTTTTCATGAGCAGACAGACATGGCTTTCACGAGCCTTGTGTAGTACCTTCTGAAGTACAAGACTGACAAATCTCAACAGTTCACTTTTATTCACTATCTGGAGAATGATTCTGCAGGTACTTTGATTTTAAATCCTAACCATTTTGTGTGAAACAAAATTTTCCTTGTCTTCTGAATTCACTTTGTTATGATTTTGGGGTTTTGTAAAGGAAATTGAACTGACAGTTATTTTAGCCCCCTGAACTATATCCCAGTGTTTGCGACTAACATTTCTGATGTCCCGCGTGAAACTGAAAAATGTCTACTTGCAATTTCCACCCCCAAATAACAAGAGGTGCCCAAAACACGATTGTGGCTCCAAAGCCCAGTCATCCCCAGTAAAGGACCAGACTACCACCACGCCTGGGGTGCAGAGCTCACAGCTGTTTTCAATGCCACACGTCCAAAAGCTGCTTTGGATATGTGTGTTATTTAGTTGTTCTCCATCAGAGGTTGTCCGTTGGGAGTCGGCTGAAACCTTTACTGGGGAGGGACAAGAGGCATGTTGCTAGGCACGCGTTTAGCTGGCCATAATCAGGCCTGCCTCCACCAAACGAGAACTTGGGCAGCCCTGTGTGACAGCTCTGAGGTGGAGTGAATAGGTATAAAAGTCAGACCCCGGTGTCTGGCACAAGGCCCTTAACCTGCCTGCTGCAGCTCAGCTCAGCTCAGCGTCCTGCTGCCCCTTGGGGCTAAAGTTCTAGTTCTCCTCGCTACTCTGCTATGTGCTGTCCCCGTCCTCAGTGAGACGGACAATTTTAGTAGAGTTGCTTTGGTTCTCCAGGGCAGACCCCTTACCGGGCTCCAAAAGCCAGCAGGCGGAAACCCCTGGATGGAACTTTGTTCTTAGGCCAGCCTGGATCTAACCTGATCTCACAAGCCATCTGAGCAGAAAAGAAGCTGTTCCCGAGTTTCCTCTGAGAATTGTCATCCATTTGCAGACTGCCAGAGTGTCCCCACCAGTGGCCCACCTCTTCTTTCCTTCTCTTAATCCCTCTATCCTAGCCTGGCACCCAGCTATGCATGTGCACGCATGTGTGTAGACATACTGTGTTGAAAATATTGTCTCCATGATGACTAGAGGTCTGAACATGCATGCATCTGCAACATCTTTACTTCAGAGCCTAGATGTGCATGAGGTTCTTGGCTCTCTGGTACAACTTAGGTCTGGAAGGCCTAAGTACTCTTTATGTGAAGTTAGCTCAACAGAGCTCCTTGGGTCAGCAGGTTATATATGGGTATATTTATTTGGGTAATCTTAAGAGTAGCAATAAAGCCTCATGCAGAGGGAGGGCTGGAGTACCTGAGCTTTGTCATTGTGGGCTGCAACTGGTGGTTCCAGGGATGCTTGGAAATAATGGAACTTCAAAGAAGTGGACTAAGGGACAGGAAAGAACAGGGGTGGGGATGGGGGTGGTGGGACAGGGCGCCCTAGTAGCAGAGCTGCTAAGGCATCTTTACACTGCCAGTCACGCTCAAGGCCGAGGATCTTCAGAAACAAGTGGGAGAGACCTCCTGGTAGTGAAAACCTGGCACTCACAGCCATGTGGACATGAGAAGCATCTTGGAGGCTCTGGGCATCTAATCCTTTTCTACAGACTAACAGGATTCCATGTACTAGTCAGTTAACGTAACGGCAGCCCATAAGAGAGACCCTGCTACCTGAAGGGACAGTGCATGTACAAAGAACATTTTAATTAATTTATTTATTTCTTTACACATAACTGAAAGTGATGTTACAGTACATAAGTTATTTACAACTGTGCAGTAATGTGTTGCAAAATAAATTATCTAGAAGGCAGCAAAAGTACATTGTGAATGTATATAAAACTGTACAAGTTTGCGGATACACTCTATAGGATTATTGGCTCTGTAGTGTTTCAAGTTACGTTCTCAGAAAGAGAAACAAAATGCCCAAGATTAAAGGAAAAATATACAAACCACGTGGATTTGACTCCATTAAAAACACTATCGGAGAGTCCTGGCTGCGTCCCTGTGTCCAGGCAGGCAGCAACCGGACCCTTGCCGGCACCAGTGTCCAAGCCTGTCCCGGGGACCAGGGCGGGACAGCACTTTCCTGCCTCTCTGACCCTGAGGTCACTGCTTATGCGAGGTGGACGCCTTAGTCTATTTTCCATTAGTTGATCAGAATGGAACGAGGAATTAAAAAAAAAACACACTCTGCTCTGCGACTCCTTAAGTGCCCTGTCATCAGCTGGAAGAAAACCCAGAAGGCATGGCTGAGACAGAGCCACCTTGTCTGTGACCACGGTCTCCTTGTCCCCAGGCCTGGCAATGCTCTGCAGTGTCTGGGCCTCGTGCTCCCACAGCAACTGGTAAAAAGAGACGCATCTACCTCACTGGCATCTGGAGGGGGGAGACAGATGGCCAGGCCAGGTGCAGTCTCTGGGCTCCTCCCACTTGATGGACGCGGTGCTCCCTCCTCCGCTGCCGGGACTCATCAGCAGCACTGGGCGACCTATGTGGCCCTTGTTTGTGTCCTGTGTCTTTCCTCTGGGTGTCATGCTGGCAATAGTACGAAGTCATCGTTGACGTCAACCATGGGCACGTAGAAGGATGGCACCTCATTCACACACAGGGACTTGTGCCCAGCAGGGTCCAGCTCCTGGGCTTTCAGCTGCCACTCCATCCTTTGCACGGCATTGAGGGCTGCAGCCTCATGCTGCTGCCGCATCAGCAAACACGTCTGAAACACACAAAGTGAGAGGGATTGTCAGGCCCTGGCTTCCACCACTGCCATCAGGCTTCCACCCTGGCTCTTAACCCAGAACCTGGTTCATCCGGACGAGGCCCAGATCCTCCTAGAGTCAACTGTGTGAGGACAAGGTTAGAGAGCTTAGATCAAGCGGATGGGCCTCCCCTATGCTGACCTTCAGACTGGAGTAACTCAGTCATACTGGGGGTCTGACTCTTAACTCACCTTTGGGGGTTGCAGATCTGCTTTCACTGGTGTGTGTTTTGTGTTCACAATAGTGATGGCATTTAAAAGTGTATACAGGAACTTGGATGGAGTGGGACATGTTTTAGGACCAAATGAGTCATTTACTCACTGTTTGTGGCTGACCCTGAAGGACACTTATGGGCTAAATCATCCCAGTGCTCAGAGCCATGAAGTCATGTAATTGCTAAGGTTAAGTGAATGATTTATGAGATTCAATCCTGTGAGCCTGAACTACCAGCATCAGTTTCCCACTCTATAGGGAGACAGAGCCTCCTCCAACCCAGTCTCACATAGTCTTCTGAACGGAGAATCCCATTCACCTTTTGGTTTTAAAAGAAACACTGAGGATCTTTTCACCAAGATTCCCTTTAAAGAATTTTAGGACTGTTTTATTACTAACAAATATGGTCAAACTTTGTCTTGCCACAGTCGTCTCCTAGACAACATCATCTGGGATGAGATGTGACCCAGAGGTGACTCTAGGATGGAGTAAGAGAACGGAGCAGGAGCTCATAGGAAAAATGAAAAACCACCTCAGCTCTGAGCCCTGCTTTTGACTAGCCTCAGGCCTAAGCACAAGGGCTTCTGATTCTCCCCAGGTCTTCTCAGCATCTCAGAAAGGATAAACCTCTGTGCAATGCTAACATTCACAATCTGTCACGTACTGTCTACAACAAGTATTTGATGACAGCAGGAGACTCTGGGTTGACTTCCCTGCATCAGAAGAGCAACACTTATGGGGATACTGCATGAACTTCTTTTCCTCATCTGTACTGGTATGCCGGAGCCTGTTGCTACCCTATTTGGCTTTAGCAGCTGTAGGTGGTGATTTGTGTCTGTCTTGTTGATCTACCTTTTCCCATCCTCTTGTGTACTGCAATAGCCAAGTGTAGAAGGTAGGTTGTAACCTCTTAGGAAGGCTCACGCTGGGTTGTGCCAGGAGCTGCTCCCTATACCTGGACAGAGGAAGACAGACCCAAGATCTTTGCATCCTGGCAGTGGCACGGCCCACGAGAGCATCTGGCACGAGCACTCACCTTCATTCGATCGTACTTGTCGTCTACGTCCTGCAGCCAGGAGATGAACTGGCGGGCATTGAAGCGGTCTCGCACAGACTTGTTTTCATCCCCCTGTGGGATCAATAGGGATGGATGTTCATAAAAGCTCTGGTTCAGTCAGTCCTTTGTCCATCAGAGGACACAAGGAATGCCTCTTTTCAACCGTCTGTTCTTGCCCTTGGGTATTCCCAGGCACTGGTAGGCACAGACTGGGGCAGCTGATATTTTCAGGGCTCCACAGTAGGCCACATGTGGCCTCTGTTCTACTGGTTTAAGATTACAGGATCACTTAAAGCTAGTAATGGTTATGTTTTAACGTATTCCCTTTTAGAAGCTCAAAGTAATGATTCTGCTTTGAAAAGCACAGCTGAGATGTCTGAGGTGGAAACTTGAGGATCTTGGGTAGCCTGGGATCAGTTTCCTACTAGCTCTCCTTTGCATGGAATGTGTAAGGAATGTGTATTTAGGCAGAACTTTTGGTTTGTTGAAGCAGAGGAGCATTGTGTCTGGAATGGTGGTACACACCTTGTATACTCTGGCCCTCAGGAGCAGGAGGCAGAATCAGAATTGAAGGCTGGTCCAGACTACATGAGATTCTTTCTCTAAAAAGAATACCTGTTGCTAATCTGTGCAAATGGGGAAAGTATGTGTGTCCCTTTTCCCCAAGTGTAGAAATGTTAATGGACTGAAAAGAAATTTTAATCCAAGTTTATTTAGTTATACCGTACACGGCAAGGGGCCTCTAATGACAGACATCACCAAATTCTCAATAGCCAGGAGGAACCATGTTATAAGCAGCTACATGCAGAACAGGGACACAGCCCAGCCTAGGAGTAAGTCTAACTGCCATGAGATTTCTACAGAGGATAGAGAAAATAGTGTGTAAAGAATGTGATGGCCTCCGTATGACAAAACCCACCTCAGATACCCACAGCCTGGCAGTCGTTTGGGGCGGTTATCTGTAGGGGACTGAAACTGCATCTGAAACAGTGCTGACCAGAAATAAGTGACAAAGCTAAAAACGGCTGCTGGGAGATGGCAGGACAGTGCTTGGTGACAGGTTGAGGCAGGAACGCAGATAAGGCACTGGAACGCTGCTCTGGTGAGTAGTATAGACAGGCTAAGTGCTTCTAGCCCTGTGGCTCCAGCTACCCCACATAATGCCAATTTACAAACACAATGAAGCTAAGAAGCTCTGCTAGGCCTCTGCAGCCTTACAGGCACACTTCCTGTGCCCCCATGTCTTGTTGCTGCAGTTTCGGTCAGTCGGGGAGAGGGAAGAGGATGCCACCCATCCCCTGTGCCTTCTGAAGCAACCTGGGGCTAGGGCCCCACAGCTTGACCTGAGCAGGGAAGTCCTGGCAGTGTCACTGACCTGGCTCTCGAGAGGCATGTTGTAGACCTCGGAGTCCAGCAGCATTGTGCATGCACTGAATGGTACTGCCTGATTGGCAATGGTTCTGGCTGCCCGACAATGAACCCGAAGAATCTCTTGCTCACAGGACACAATCAGCTTCTCCTGAAGGAGGAGAGGAACAGGTAAGCTGAAGATTCTTGTCAGCAGGCCCCGCCCATGGCTCCACTTACCCTCTCGATGCTGTGCTGCAGACGCAGCTTACCCCGCACAGCCTCTTGTTGCTTAAACAACTCCTTCAGGGGCTCTGCTAGAGAGGGAGGGGGTGCAATCTGCAAATATAAGGGGAGAAGGGTAAGCCACAATGAGCGTATTAAAAATGTGGACATGTTACAGTCTAGTATACTATACCCAGAAACTTGTTGAGAGGTGGCAGATGGTTACCTAGAAGCACCACGGGGGAGTTGAGTGTGAACCCTACAAACAACAGCAGGAAAGGCAGAGCATCTGGGGTCAGGTGTACCCACCCACCTATGCCAAAGGAGCACTGTGGGAAAGTGGAAATTTTGAGTGAATAGGGTGCATGCAATCAAAGTGTGCTTACAGAATCCTGAACCCCGGCTGAATGTCTTGGGGTGTGGGTGGTGTGGGGAGAGCTAGACAACCAACCCTATGGAGTGTCTCACAGACAATGAGGCATGGGAGAGGATAGATGTCTGTGGTGCTTAGAAGTTACTACGGAGTTGAGCTTCCAAGGCAGACACAGGTAGGAAAACAAATTCTGTTGTCCCGTATCACTCTACATCAGAGGAGTAGCATGCAGGTGGCAGGGCAGGGTTGGGGCAGCACATGTAGTTTCCTGTGAGCCAGGAAAGGGAAGCTCAGAAGTGACAACACACATGGACTAGACCTTTCTGTATCACATAGGAAACTCCATCATTAGAGGTGCTGGGGAAGAAACAGAAAGCCTGGGCAGCAAGCAATGTCACAGAATGACTGGCAGGCAAGATCCACTTGAGAAGACTTGACTTTGAATATAGTCGCAGTCTTTTCATTGAGGTAAAGTGGATTACAAAAGACTGGCAATGGCTCAGCAGGAAGACCAGGATAGCAGCCTCACTAGTGACTAAGTACTTGACAAAAAGACTCATGCCCACATAGAACTGTCTCCCAGGCAATGATCACCATGACTTATGCCCCACCGTTAACAGCTTATAGACTCAGTGCTGCTTCTGAGTTTGAACTTTAGTCATAAACTAAATCTTAGGGGCCAGTGAGATGGCTCAGCAGGTAAAGGCATCTGACACCAAATCTACTGACTTGAGTAAAATCCCTGAGACCCACAAGGTGGGAAGGAGAAATACAGTTCTTAGTAGCTGTTATGGCTCCTGTGAGTGTGCGCGAGTGTGCATGTGTGGGCAGGAGCAGGGAGTGACCTTAAAGTTTCAGCTAAATGCCTCCGGGCCTCATATGTGTCCAGTGGGGCAAAGAGATGATGTCTTCAAGGCAGACCAGGTAGGACACATCACGGGGATTAGTACTTAGTCCACGAGGGAGAGTACACTGCTATGGGAAGAGGCTGTGCACATGCTTCTGTGGCTTCTGACTTAGTGAGGCTAGCCTGAGTCTTGTCTGCTTCACTCAAGGGGATGCTAGGAGAGACTAGTGGGGAGGCACACACACACAGAGCACTAAGGGGCTCCTTTTCTTTTGGACAGAAGTCATATCACCCTGTTTCACTAATCAGACAAAGCTTGGCACTGGTCCCTGCATGTCAGAATTCCAGGCAGGAGAGGCTCGAGGACCTCCAGCTGTGATCAAGCTAGCTGTACTGATTTGTTCCAAGTGAACCACCAAAACCAGCCGCATCCCCATTAGGGTTTGTGCACACGCGCGTGTGTGTTTTGGCCTAGGCAGGGGTCAGCAAGGTCATTAATTTCCTTCAGGGCTGTGCCCACTTAGACAACCCCTGGACACCATAGCATAATAATGATGAGTCTCTCCAAGTCAGCAAGGAACAAACACGGGAGCTGTGTAGCAAGGAAGCTGCTTGTAGTGAGGCAAAAGGGGATTTCTGAAATAGGATAGCGCTGTGTGGGGCTGTGTGAAAAATGAATGGCTAGATAGAGGAAATAACATGTAAGAATGCCTCTCTAACCACAAAGCTCTTTGCTACCCTGCTGCTTCTGGATACAGAGCCTACGGCACTCACCACAGGGATGTGCAGCTTGCTGAGGGGCTTGCCATCCAAGAGGTAGGACCCTGTGTAGGTGACGTACTCGGCATAGCACTGTGGTGCCTGCGGAGTGATGCAGCAGAGGATCTTTCGTTTCTCTTCAATCTTTTTTCTAATTTGAAGGTACTCAAAGTACGGGTTGGACCTGTCACTGTGGTAGGGCTCAATGGCATCCAGTTTTATGGCATCCACAATGGCTGCCAGCGTCTGCTGGATAACCTCCCGAGTCTGCTGTGTGGATGTGTTCAGCTGCTGCTGCAGCTGCTGACTAGACCGTTGGAAGCGCCGCTTTCGGGGGTGTTGGGCCTGAGCATCTTCCTCCTCAGAGGCACGGCCCTTGGCTCTAGAGGCTGGGGCCGGCATGGAGTCCTTCTCTGCCGCAGGCATGCCCTGCTTGCTCTGGCTTGCCAGCATCTGGGCACGGTTCCTGGTCATACGCTGAGGAACTTCTTCTACCTTGGGGGCCTTGGGGACCTCAGATGGAGGTTTGGGCTCTGGGTCTGTAGCTTCTGGCTGAACATTGCCTGGGGGCCCTTCAACTGCAGCATCCTCCGCACTGTTGTGTGCCTGTGCCAACCCATCTGTGGTGGGTCCATCAGGCGCACAGCAGGGAGTAGCAGAAGGATCTTCAGCTTCAGTCTCTTCAGCACCACCTCCAGGAGGATGCTGTTCAGGGGAACTGGGTGCCGGCACCAAATTGGAGTTTGATGCTTCAGGGGCACTCCCATCTGCAAGGACTTCTGTTTCCACCGTAGCTTCTAAAACCACATCCAACTTTGGCTCCTCTAGGGACTCGGGCTCTGTGGAGAGCTGAGGTGATGCTTCCTGAGGTGGTGGGGCTGATGGTTCCTCAGCTGCAGAGGCAGTGACATCCCCTCCACTGAGAACCCCTGTGGGGCCTGTAGAGCAGCTCTCTACTGGAGGAACAGGACTGGCCTCTGCAGTTTCTGCCTCAACATCTGAAGCATCTTTGGCCTGGAGAGGAAGCTCTGGCAGTGAGAAGGGCCCCAGATCAAGGTCATCCTCAGGGTTAGTAAAGGCTTCATGCCATGATACTGGTTCCACCTGGCTGAGGGCAGACATGCTATGACTGCTGTCTAGGAAGCTGCTCTCTAGGGGTCCCAGAGCCTCTACTGGAGCCACAGTAGTAACACCCGTAGGTTCAGGGGCTGAGTCCAGGGGTGCATCTGGGTGTGACTTGCAGTTGCTGAAAAATGACTCCAGCCTAGTAGGAGCAGTGTAAGGAGCAGCCCCTTCTGCAGCAGAGATGGCCACTGGAATTGCTCCTGTCCCACTGTCTTTGACTTCTTCAAGGGCTGGCTCAGGGGCTGGCAAGGGGTAAGATCCTGGGGAGACAGGGTATGTGGGCTCTGCAGCAGTGAAGGGTCCTGGGGTGGTGGAATGAAGGGGTTCTCCAGGGCAGAAATGTTTTGGGGATTCTGCAAACCTCTGTGGAGACTTCAGCATAAGCTCAGAGCCCACAGGCCAGCTGACAGGGGTTTCAGAGGCACTGGCAATAAGGGTGGAGGAAAGGGCCTGCTCAGCAGCTGTGTGCGTCCACTCAGCAGGTTCCTCAGTAATGACGGTGTTGAAGGGGCCCTCATCCAGGGGCTCCAGATAGCTGGGCTCTGGGGGAAGGATGGCAGCTGTGGCCTGCTGGTCCTCTGTGGCATCCAGAGGTAGGCCGAGATCTGGAGGCAGGGCCCCTTCAATGGCTGGGGTCAACAGTTCACCTCTAGGGGAAGGGGAAGACTTTGGTGGGAGGTTGGAGAAGACGCTGTCTGGGGGTGGTGTAGCACTGACCACAGCTGTTGGTGGACAGTGAACAGTGTCCACCTTGGGCGAGGGGATACCATAGTCTGGAGAGTAGTACTCAGGAGACAGGCAGGCAAACTTTTCTGCAGGAACAGGTGGCAGAGGAGCTTTTTCTTCTAGCAAGTGCTGTACTGGGGAATCAAAGTTAGAGGCTGCAGGGACACTCTGTTGCCTGAACAGCTTGTCCCCAACACTGAATTCCTCTTCGGGTGTCCTTCTTATATCCACAGATATCGAGCGATAAAGGTTTGTAGAGATAGGCCTTGTGGGTGTCTGGCCTGCATTTTCTGAAACCACACTGGAAGCCATAGAGAACCTGTCAAAAAAGGGTGGAGAGCAGGCGCTGGTGGACGTGGTGGAGACAGGCATCGAGTGCTGGGAGTCAGTGCAGTCGAACACTAGGTCAGGGTAATCATCAGCACTGCACGATGGGGTTCTGGGTGTGTGCATCACCTCTTCATAGCTGGGGCATGACACTACTGAGGTGGGCGTGGGCACCCCAGTGGGTCGGCCCTGCTCAGTGCGGGGTGAAGCAGGCAGAACCTCCTTCAAGGGTTGCCCAGCCAGCCAGTCTTTGGACTCTGTACCTGGTCCAGAGTGTGGCTTGCTTTCACCAGTGGGCGGCATGGGAGCTGGCTCCTTGACCTTTTTGTCCAGCCCCAGAGTTTTCTTGGAAGGGAAGTCTAGGCTCTTCTTGCGCCCGTCGTCCGTGGGCTTCTTCTCTTTGAGCTTGGGGTCCCCAGACCTGTGCCGCATCTTCTCCATCTGCTTCATGCGCTCCTTGTGTCGCTTGTGCCGTTCCTCAATCTCAAGATCTTTCTGGGACAGCATCCTCTCAAAACTTGTCATCATGAGGTCGCCATCTCCCAGGAGCTTCTCACGAGGTCTGCTGTCTTTCTTGCTTGAGTCTCTGGATGGCAAAAGTTTGTCGTTCCCATTGCTCATCTTCACGGAGTCACCCTTTTCTCGCTCTGTGTTCTCCTTCAACTTTTCCTTCAGCTTGGCCTCACTAAGCTTCAGACTTTCATCTCTGGACTTCTCCTTAAAGGAGTTGGGAGGGTTATCCTTTTCTTTGGCTGCAGGCTTTGGCTCATCCTTATGATGTCTTAGAAACCCGTCTATATGCTTGTCCCTGTGTTTCTCCTTTTCTTCCCTCCATTTCTCCCTATGCTTCTCTCTCTTCTTCTTCTCTTTTAGGATGCTGATGGTACTCGACCCATACGGCTTTAACTCCTTTTCTATTTTCTTGGCAGGTTCTCTCTCGGAATCATTTCTGTCTTTCTTTTCTGAAGAGAACAATTCGATAGCCTTATCTAGCTCCTCTTCCATGTCAGCTTTTGTGGTGTAGGAACCCCCATAAGCCTCTGTATCCAGGAAGTCCTTCTCATACTGGCTGGTGTCCTTCCTGACGCTGCTGCTGCTGCTGCCGCCGCCGCCGTCCTTGTAGTCTTCGCCTTTCTCTTTCTTTTCTGCCTTTTCCTTCTTGGCTCTCTCGCGCTCATGGCTTTTCTTAGAGGAAGATGAGGAATGCCTGTGCCTCTCCTTCTCTCTCAGTTTCTCTGAGAGGCAGGTACTATCCCTGGCTTTGTCTTCGGCTGGGGGTTCAGAGAAGGACACTTCCAGGAGTGCACTCAGGCTGGGTTCCTGGCCATGGTCAGCAAAACTGTCAGAGGAGACCTCGCTGGCCTTGTCATTGGAGTCTTCCCGGTAGTCATGCAGAGCCTCCTCCTCCAACTTCTCCAGCAGGCTCTTTTCCACATCAGGGCCTCGTGAAGACTTTCTCTCTCGGGAGTGCTCCTTCTCTGGCTTCTCCTTGTGTTTACTCTTTGCTTTGTCTTCAACAAAGTGCTTCTTTTCTACCTTTTCAGGGGGCTTCTGTTTATTTTTCTTTTCTGGGGCAGAGTCAACAGAGGATCTGTCTTTCCTGTCCTTGTATTTCTCTGCACACTCTTTATCTTTCTTTTCTTTGTGCTTCTCAAAGATCTTTTCCTTCTTGTCCTTCCCCCCCTCCATAGCTCCTCTGTCCTTCTTTTTTTCCTTGGGCTCTTTGTCCCTTGGCTTTTCTGTGTGCTGCCTGTCAGAAGAGGACTTCCGGTGCCTGTCTGAGGGGTGCTCTCTTCCATCTTCCTTCTCCTGGACACTCTCCGTTCGCTGTGTGTCACTGGTCTCTCCAACCTTGAAGCTGCTGGCCATGCACTCCTCTTTCTCATCCTCGCTCTCATCAGTGAATATGTCTGCAATGTACCAGCTCTTCTCCTTTCCCTTCCTGTCGTCCTTCCTATCCGAGAAGTCTTCTGAGATGATGCTAGAGAACTTCTTTTCTCTCAGTTGCTCAAAGGATGCTTTTCTATCTTTGCTGTGTATGTCTTTATGCTTTTCCTTGCCATCTTTCTTCTCTTTAAAGCATTTTTCAAATTCTTTGTCTTTCTGACACTTCTCGAGGACAGACTTCTCGCTTCTCTCTCTCTCACAGGACTTGTCTTTGTACTTCTCTGCCCTGCCCTTTTCCTTCCTCTCCTTTTCTAGGGCATCCTTTTTCTCTTTTTCCCGTGCTGCATGGGGCCGTTCCCAGGGTTCCAGGTTCTTGGTGAAGTCACAGTCTGACTTGTCCTTGAAGGTGCTGTCACATCCACACTCCTTTAGGTCCTCCCTGTGCACCTCTTCAGACCGAATTCGCCCATCCCTCCGCTCCCGGGAGCCCTCTAGGGTATCCCTCCTGTCCCTGCCCCCTTCTGCAGACTCTCGTCTCTTCTTGTCTTTCTCAGAGAGATGGCTGGGGATGCCTTTATGCTTTTCTGTCTGGTCTCTCCTCTTCTCAGAACTCTTGTCGAGACAGTCCCTGTCTCTCTTTCGGAAGAAAGAGTCTCTGAAGTCCCGCTTCTCCCGGGTCTTATTGTCGCGTCTCTTTTCCTTACTATCTTCTTTGACAGTTTCCAGGATAAGTTTGGCCACTGAGTCACTCTTGATGTCTCTATAGTCTGTCACCGAGTCCCAGCTGTCCTCTCCTTTGAAATCAAAAGAAGAATCCGACAGGTCAGAAAACCACCTCTCTTGCTGGTCATCAGAGAGGCTAAACTTGGTGTCTTCATGGTCCAAAAACTGACTTTTATTACAATAATCATCAAAGGCAGAGTCTTCCCTGTACAGCTTTTCCTTTTTGAGTTTCTCTTTGTCCTCTTTGAAGGCCTTCTCCTTCTCCTTGGAAACCTTGTCCTCCTTCATGTCGTTCTTCTTCTCTAGCTTGGAAGGTCTGTCTTTGGACTTTTTCTTCCTTTCTTCTTTGTACAGTCTAAGTTTTTCTTCCTTGGGAGACTTCTCCTTTGTGGACCTCTCCCTCTCTGCTTTAATGGGACGGTCTTTTTCTTCTCGGAAGGCTCTGCTGATGTCTTTGTTTACATCCTTGATTCTCTTCAGTGCCTTCTCATCCTTAAAGAGCCACTCTTTATCCTCCGACTTTGTCTTACCAAGCTTATCCTCCTTCTTAAAATGGTCTCTGTCATGTTTCAACACTTTCAACTTATTTTCAGTGGAAATGTCATTCTCTAAGAGGATGGCCTTATCTGACTTTTGCTTGGAGTCCTCATATTCGTATGTGAAGCTTTTCAGTTTAAGTTCTTGGCTGACAGAACACTGTCCTTTCTCCTTGGTTTTGTGTTTGTGTTTCGTTTTGTGTTTTTTGACTACTTTTCCTTCCTTATCCAGCTTGGGGACAGCTCCATCTGTACAGGGGTGGAAGGTGCTTCTCTTCTCTGGCATGCTCTGCAAACCCCTCTTTCGATGTTCCGGCTTCCTCCTCGTAGGCTTCAGAGATTCCACACTGGAGCCCTCGGAGGAGCAGTCAGACTCACTAGTCAGTCCCGTCCTTGAGGAGTCTGACAAAGAGCTCACCTCAGACCAGGCAGGAGAAGACATGGCTTTCCAATTGTCAGTGCGCCAGTGCTTAGTGTGCTGGTCAGTGTGGCCAGAGCTGTGCTTCTGGGCCACAGCACTGCCGTGAGAGGAGGTGGAGGAGGCAGACAGTGAGCTGAACAGGGAAGGTTCCTTCAGCACCAGCGGGGACCCCTTGAGGCAGCTTGAGCTCCCCACAGAGTCCCCGTCATCCTCGTCGCTCTCTGAGGACTCACTTTCTGACCCAGAGGAACAGAACTTGTCACTCCTCTTTCCAAACCGAACTTCTTTCCCTTTTGTTTCTTTCTTTCGCTTCTTTTTCAATTTATTTTTTTCTTTTTGCTGCCTAGAACTAGAAGACTCTCGGGCCTTACTACTAGGTAACATTGTGTGTGCTGATAGCCTCAGTTTTTCTCCAGCTCCTATGGAGACACTCACATCCTCCTCATCTGATGTGTCTGACAAGATGCGATGGGCTGCCTTCTTTGGTGCAAGCGAGTTGTTTTTTGAGTAACTCTTCACTTCCATTTTGGGTATGGAAATGAAGCTGTTTGACTTCGTCTCCTTCCTGTAGTCTTTCTTCAGCAAGTGCTTGTCATCCACCGGAGGAACCCTGTCCTGCTCATCATCCTCATCAAACTCATATTCGTCCTTGACAGGGGTCACAGTTTTCTGGGGCTCTGGGTTCTTAGCCTTAAGCTTGAGGCCTTTCTCAAACTCAGAGTCTGTGTTATTGCCATCAACGGAGCTGGAAGGTGCAAACGATGGGGCGTCTTCTTCTTCAGAGCTCTCTGTTGGGAACAGGAAGGGAGATGTCAGGCAGGCCAGCATCATTTTCTTACCATCAGTTAAAGATGCTCTGCACCCGTGGTGGGAACAGGCCTCCCCCAGGCTTGGGTGCCCAGGAGAGGAAGCTGGATGGCTCTGCTTCTGAAGAAGCACTTTACTTTAGTCACATCTGAGGCCAACCACAGGCAGAAGGGACCCACAGGGCTTTGTGAGAGACAAGGCTGGTATCTCAGCAGACAGAGTACAGGCATCTTGGCAGTGAGGTACCCTGGCAGAACTCCTGTATCTGGAAGTTCCTGAAGGCGCCAGCCACCTGAGGAGGCTTGTAGACCCTGTGTTGCAATCTGCAGGGGAATACCATATGTAGACACTGCATGGTGCTCCCTCACCAGGCAGTAAAAAGCCCTGCCCACCCACTCCATGGTCTGCTGGCCTGGCTTACCAGTAGAGCTCTCCTCACTGGAAGTGTATGTGCCTTTGCCTAACAGGAGATTCACCATCGTTGGGGAATTGGCTACTTTCAACGGTGTCTCGCCTTTTCTGTTGCTTTGTTGAGGATTTCCGCCGTACCGTAACAACAACTTCACCACCTACGAAACATTAATAATGGTATTAAGAGACTGTTTGAAAACTACTGTTACCCTGCCATGCCTGTAGAAGGCCATAGCCCATTCTAACCCCGGCAGTGGGGTGCTGAGTGCAGAGCTGTAAGTGTCTAGCAAGGCTGTCTTCTTTTGTGAGAGACTGCACAGGCTCCCCTCCAAAAGCAGGTCATTTCCGGTTTTCTCCTCCTTGACGCACTACCTCTTCCCCCAAATCTTCTCACACAGCTCCCCTTCCCAAGAGAGAGCTGGTCAGCAGCAGCTCCCAAAGGTGGGTACATAGGGGACTGGGGGGATGGGAAATAGAGAAAACAAAGACCACATTTCTGTAAGCTGGTTTATTTATTTTCATTTACATTAGAAAATAAGAAAACTCCTTCCTTGCTTGATTTTTACATGCATAAAGATGATTACATGGGTGACAAACATTCAAGGTGACATTTCAACAGCTCTATGTTTATCAGCATATGCCTAAAACAGTAACTCGCTCAGCTCCAGTGCAAACATCCAGTTCCAATCTATTCTCAACTTAAGTTCGAGCTGTAACACATGCTCGTGTGACTGTTCCAGTTCAAGGCATCACCAGAGTGTTCTTAATGCATGTGAGTTCTCTCCTGCTGCTGTAACAAGTCACCACAACCTGTCTCCCAGTCGAAGAGACCACTTTCACTTGCTTGGCTTACATCAAGGCGCAGATAAAGCTGGTTTGTTCCTTCAATGTGTGGGCTGTCAAGAATTTGGTTGCTGCAGTGCCGGGACCTATTTTCTCCCTGCTGGGGTCAGCAGTCAGTACCCTCTGTGACTTTCCCCATGTTCCTATCAAGCCTGCTCTCAGGAGGAAAGCCTCCTTTACCTATCTCCTTCTTCCATCCAGGAAGAGAGGCTTTCAAAATTTGCCTTTATTCTCTCCTGAGAGGCCACTGTCTTTTTGCTCAGCTTACTGGGTTCCTATAGTTTGTGACATTTTACATAATTAAAGAAAATTCATGGATGTATGAAGACTTCCCTTCCAGTTTTATCACAGCAGCTTTACCCAAGCTACCCACCTTCCATGGTATTCCTATACAAGTCTGAGACATTGCATATACCCTTTTAGAAAACCTGCTCTTAAAAATCAGCAAACAAACATCTCAATGGTCTCATTATATAAATATTAAATCTAAAAATCTATCTAGTCATCAACATTTTTTTCATTCATGACTCCCAGCGTATCACTGGGCTCTTGCAATCTGTAGGCTCTGGCAGGTGTCCTCACCATGCTTTACTGCTGTGGACCTAAAGTCCTGACTTCTCCCCTAGACCCTGGGCAGCATCATTAGCAACTCACAGCTGTCCGTCCATCCAGACAGCGGAGCTGGCACTGCACATTTGCTATAGTGCCAGTCATCGAGACAGGTTATCTGGGTACTGGCCTAGGGCAGAAGGAGCAACTAGGCCTTACGGCTGGAAGGGAGACGGGAGCAGGGGCATAGGGAACAGCAACAATGACAACACAAAACTCACTTCCCGGTATGAGAAATGTAAAAACTAGGACAGAGAAACATGAAGCTGTAGAATAGTCCAGAAGTTAAGGACAGAGCAGCCACTGGAGGGCTGCAGGGAGATGCCAACCTTGTAGTGCCCGTTGTTGGCGGCATCGTGCAAAGGCGTGTCGTCATCCAGGCCCTTAGTGTTCACCTCTGCACCAGCGGCTAACAGCTGCTTGGCGATGTCGTAATAGCCCCGGTTACAGGCCTCATGCAGTGCAGTCCAGCCTGAAAACAGAAACTTGGGGTATTTGTTATGTAATCCCTGAAAGCTTCACTCCTGCCTATACTGTGGTGAATGATAAAGGATGTGTGTGCTGCTCTTCCCCTCTTGGCCTTCTGGGCAAGCAGTTCACGCCTTTATTTGTGTGTGTGGTGCTTTGCATAATGAACATCTAGCCTGCTATCTCTTATAACTTGTGGAAATAATTATACATGGGCAGAAATTTTGTGTATAGCCCACAGTCAGACAATGAAAACTAACAATGTGCTATATTAGGCAGAATCAGACAATCATGAACTAGGCAGCAGGGAAATCTAGGGTTGAGTAGAGTTGATTTTTGGCTGAATCCTCCTCACCAGTAGACTCTGTGAGCACACAGTTCTCCCACTGTGGTACATTGTGCTCCACACAAGACAGCCAAGTGCTGTAATCACAAAATTCACTCAATTTGAGACTGAGTTGCCTCATAGCACTTCTCCCTAGTCCAGTCTCTGTAGGAAAGAGCAAGTGTGCTTTAGTCTGCAGCAGAGTGCTCTCAGCTGGAATACTTTAAATCACCAGTGCAAGAGTGCAGGACCTCCTACCCTTGTGGTAGACACATGGGAGGAAATATTTAAAGCCCCTCCCCCCAATAACTTTAGCAGCAAATCTGTGTGGACGTCAGCCAGCCACAGAAACCAACTATCAACTCCACAAACACACTTCTTTCCATGGAGCAAGGGCAAGAGGCCCACACTCAGGGCTCACCATCGGGACACCTGAACCCTGCCAGGAAGCAAGCTGTCAGGAGCAGCAAAGACTTACCTGCGAAGTCCTTGACATTCACATCTGCGCCCTCACTGATGAGCTCCTTGATGCGCCGGGCATCACCTCGGATCGCTGCTCGGTGCAGGCGCGTCTCTCCGCGTTCATTTCTCTTGTTCACCTTATCTTTGGTTTTTGAGGCAGAGTTGGGGGTCCCCTTCTGACACACTGTAGACTGGGAAGGGTGCTTTGGTGTTGTGTCTACTGCGAGCCAAGGAGGAGAAGAGGCAGGGCATTACAGAAGGAACCTCAAGACCCAATCATTATGGAAACAGGATCCACACAGGACCCACTGCCAGGTATAGCTACACCCTCCCTGTCCAAGGGACCACCACTCAGGTGCCAGGTATAGCCACGCCCTCCCTGTCCAAGGGACCACCACTCAGGTGCCTTGAGCTCACCTGGACTATTTGCAGACTCCTCAGCAGTCATCTGCATGAGCAGAGCCACCTGCTGACGCTCAGAAAGAGGGTATCCAGCTCGGATCCCAGACAGCCCCATGCCGAACAACAGCCCGGACTTTCGGGCAACAGGCTCCTTCTTGATCCTCTTCCGCTCAGGACCCTGCTTCTCTGTGTGGCAGGTGAGGGAGAAAGGGAGGGGAGACTTCATGCACAATCCTCAAAGCCAGATTTTAAATTAATGTTACAGAGCCCCTTTATTCCACCCAAAAGCCTACAGAGCAACAAGGAAGCCTATGAGGGGAAGTGACCGTGCTGGGAGCACTGACATCACCCCACCCTGAGCAGTAGCTGTGACACAGTGTAAATGCCCTGTTGTCAGCTCTCCACCAACCACTTGCTCCCTATAGGCGCCACACACGAAGGCAGTTCAACACCACTGACCTGGCCCACATGGGACAGGTCGCTATTATTAACACGTGTCTGCAGTTAAACTCCTTCCCAGCCCTCCTCCAAACAAACAGTGCACATATAAAATGGCAGACACAGTTTAATATATGTAAATAAATCAAGGCCAACTTGTCAGTACTGTACCTTTCTTCTTGCTTCTAGGAACCTCCATTTCATGCCATGGTGCTTCGAGGACCGTACCAGCCTTGCAGTACCACAACATGGACTGAGCTGGAGGCATCTAAAGGCATCAACACAGAGCACTAACAAGAACGATGTAACAGCTCAGCTGTTCCATCTTAACCGCCTCCTAACAAGCAGGCCCTGGGTGCCTCTGACCGGTGACAAAATGGCCTGCCAACCTCTACTGGAAGACTGTGCTGTTGCTCTTAAGAGGTGGGATGTGGAGAAAGACACCCCAGAGTCCATGACTTGGGAACATAAAGGCTCTCACTTTGAATCCGGCCTAGCTGCACCTGTCTTGTGGTAGAGATCTGGAGTAAATCCCTGAGCAGGGGCAAAAGGGATTCAAGGTTCCCCCAGGGCCACGGGGCACAAACTCTATAGCCTGGGGCCAAGAGGCTGCTATGTAGCTCTTACTGATTTTTCTTCCTTTCTATTCAAGAAACCATTTACAGGAACAAACTGGCTTCTGAAAGCAGTGTCAGCCTCTAGAGGCAGGTGACACCTCTAAGAAAGTTGACTCAGTTGACCACATGGCTATCTGTCACTGAAGACTTAACTCTAGTTTTTTATTTGGCTCCATCAGTATTTTCCCTCTGCTGAAGTTAGTGTCTTCCGGCCCCAAACCATCCAACGCTTTTCTACTGTATTTTCTGACAAACTGTTAGCTCTTTACAAGTATGCCAATACTGCCTTCTTAAAAAGCCACTATATTAGTGACTTGGATTTAATGTTACAAGCCTGTAGGCAGTGACATGTGCCTGTTTAACAATTCATGGTAAAACTCCCCTAAACACTTTAAGCCACCACCAGCTAGTTTTAAAAAAAGATATATAAATGAGAAAATAAAGTATCAAAACCATGAGAACGGAGTCTCAGAAGACTATCATAGTGTGACATGCACACTCCTGCTGACATCTGCACTAACAATAGAGACTAAAGCCACACGGTCAGCTCTGCTTCTGTGCAGGTTAATGCGTCCTCACGTCATAAAGCACACTTCATGGTCTGGTTTTGTTTAAAATGGGGTCTTATACAACCCGGGCTATATATGCCCCATCCTTCTGCCTCTGCCCTCACAGGGCTAGCAGTACAGGCATGTGCTGACAATGACATGCCTTGTCTTTGTTTGAGATGGCATTACAGCATGTAGCCCTGACTAACCTTGAACTCACTATGTAAACCAGGCTAGCTGTGAATCAAAAAGACTGGCCTGCCTCTGCCTCCCGAGATTAAAGGAGTTTGCTACCATTCCTGGCCACATACTTGTTATTTTAAAGATAACAAAGGAACCTGTACCAGACTGGCAGTCTGAGGCACATGTACTAAAGTCATTCAAAGGCTCAAACACCACGTCCTGGCTTTTCCTTTTGGGGAAAACTAAGCAGCACACAGCTGCTGTCAACCATCCTTCCCTGCAGTTAAAGATGCAGGGACATGCAATACCACTAAAACTCTGTTCTATTTCCCTCCCACGGAAGAACTTCTTACAGAGAATAACAACTTAAACTTCATCAGACTTACTTATCTAAATATGATTCTGAAATATGCTTGCCTCAATGTCCAAGTCTCTATACTGCAAATTTAACTTTTGCTAAGCACATGCAACAACTGGCACCCACAACTGTCCAAGTTTACTCTACAGCCTCAAAGCCCAGCACACCTGAGTGCTTACCAGACTGAGACACTGTATCAGACTTCGGGGGAAAGATGGACACCAAAGAAGCTCCCCCCAAAGGACACTGAAAGTTCTGCCATACACATGGTTCAGAATACACCCAGGCTTAGTGTGTCCAAAAACTTGTGAGCCACCTGACATGAACATGAGCCTGCACCCCTCACAGCCCCCATCAGACACTGAAAGACACTGTCAGTCACATACTGTTGGAGGGAAGCAGCAGGAGAAATCATTAGTTCCTGCAAAAACCAGATTTCTTTAGTCTTTTATACTGAATTTTGTTTCTATTATCCAAATGGAAGAAAGTAGACTTCATGTGAATTCCAAATGGTGTCTGCTAAACTGCTAAGTAGAGCACTGACAGCTCCAGGGTGACATTCAGCCCACTGCACAGCTGAATGAGTGGCAGCCAGAGCCCGCAGAAGGGCAGAGAGGCCCATCTAAATGGAGCCAATAGTCCGAATTTAAAACGGTACTATTTAGTCTTTGCTTTGGGTACAGCTCACAGAGACAGGGCCTGTGCTCTGCTTTTTTGCAGTATCTTTGCACCCACATGGCTCACACCAGACCTCTGCGGTCAGACAGTAGCATTTTATCACTCAGCTGGAAAGCACCAGGCCTGGATGGATCACCTAATGACCTTCACCTGGCACTGCTGGTGTGGCTTGCAGGAGAGTGGGCACAGCTGCACTGGCAGCCTGTTCTGACTGACTTCTTCCTGCCACTGCATCCATTGGATGTCCTCTGGCAGTGAGGACAGAGTGTGCTTTCCCAGAAAGGACAACAAACCCAGCTCCTGGCTGCTGGGTGGCAGAGGCCTATGGCTCACCTGATGCTGACACATCCTCAGTAAATGCTCTGGAGCTGACAGCAAACGCTCCTGCAGATTCTTACTCTTCTCTCACAGCTCACTGTGTCAGCTCTCCTGTGCCCTAACCAGACCCTTCCTCTCCTCACCTCTTTCATAGTGTTTCATGTCTTCAGCTCCAACGAATTCACTAATAATTCTGTCAGTGTTTGCGTGTGCAGGTGCATACCAGAGTATGGTGTCTTTTCTCTCAGGCACATTCATCTTTATTTTATTTTTTGGCCTGAGATGTTGCCAAATAGACTAGGCTGACTAGCCAGTGGGTTCCAGATCGCCACTATCTCTACTTTTCCAGCTCTGGGATTACACACAACCTAGCCTTTGTACAGAGGTTCGGGGACTGAACTCAAGCCCTCATACATGTGATTTTTAAAAAATGAATAAACAATGTAGTCTGGCCACTGAATTTTGAATTTTACTAACAATTTTCATTTCCAGATGTTTGGTATTTCTCAATTTTTTCTATTTCATTTTGTCCATTCAGTGGCATTCTAAGGCCATCCCTTACAGAACCTTTTGGAATAGCTTTGCTCTTTGTAGTCTGTAATCCTGATGAAGGAGTTCTGGCATCCAGAAACCTGTGTGTGTAACAGCAAATCCTGGTGTCTTTATTGATAGACATTCTGCACTATCTCAGGCCTAACTATGGGGCCTGGCACCTTCACTGAGACAATGCACTTCCGTTCATGTCACAGTGTGGGGTTGCTCTTGGCCTTTTCTAGTTTTTTTTTTTTTTTAAAACAACACTTTTTAAGAGTACAGACTATATCTAATCACTGAAATTTTAACTATTTTGTGCCTTCAGAAGCCAGTAAATAGTCTTGATGCTCTGTAGAAGAACAAGTTTCATAATGATATTTTGAAATAGCAGTAAATTCCTTGTAGGTGCCAACGAAACTATCCAGGGAACAGTCTCTACCATGAATAAGGTACAGTACACACTTTAACAGTCTTTGCTTTACATATCCTAAAACAACACAAACAAAACTACACCCTTCCCAACCAAATATTTGACCAGGTCTTGGAATCCAGAGTAATTTAGCTACAGTATTTCGGGTCACAAAGTCCCAATTGTGGAAAAGACACATAGTAGGTCATCAGGTGCACAAAGGACTTCACACAATCCTACCTAACCCCTGTTTCAATGCTAGCCCAGTAGGGAGGGTTCAGTGTTCTTCTCAGTAACAGTGGTGATGCTAACTGCACTCCTGACTTACTGATTTCTTTAATATTTAGGGCAGCCATAATTAATCATGTAAGAAGAGAAAGCCTGTGCTAAGTGACCCCACCCCCATGTGGATTCTTCTTCTAGTCCTTGTTCCCCTCCTGAGAAATAGACTAGTTACCTATAGCATGGCAGTGAGGCCAGACTCAGACCATTTTCCCCGAGTTCTAACTGGTCCTCACTGCACTTCTCTCCTAGAACCACAAAAGACACAGGCTTGCTTGTTGCACAGTTTAGCAGAACATGAGTAATCCTAACAAAGACCCAGACAACAGTCAGCATAAGTCTACAAGCTGCCACTTACTGAAGATTGAGAAATACATAAAACAGCAAGTTCAGACATGTACTAAGGCCTGACTGACATCCTGCTGGATGGGAAGGCTGAGGCAGAAGTAGTACAGGCAAGGGTCACGTCCCTCAGCAGAGCTGGGACCACACTGCCTGGTCCTGCATTCGCCTGCTATTCCTCCTGTTATCTACCTTAAAGAATTCTGGTGTGTTCTAACCCCAAACTCTTCTCACACTGGCTTATTTTGATTTTTGATTATTTTGTTTGACAACAGTCCTGAGCCTTAGTAGCAAGTGGATGCATCTGAATTGTGGGAAATTTTGAAACCAAAATTTTGTTGTTTACTAATCCACATTCTTTTTTGTTGAAGAAGAAATGGACAGGAGAAATGGCCGAGAAATACACCAGACCAACTAATTACGCAACCACCAATTACGTAAAGCATTTTATTTGGACCTGTTACTTCACAAGTAGTCACAATGTGGTTATTAGGTTAATCTCAGAATCCTCACTGGGCAATCACTGCATGCTAGGCTGAGGCTGCTGATCTATAGCTGAGGTGGCCAAACCAGAAGTCACCATATTCTCACGGCACTTTCCTTGCCACACCCCTAGCCAGTGAGTCAGTGGCTTGGCAGACAGGATGCAGACTCTACTTTTTCATTTGCCATGGTCTAGCATCTGCCAATAAGCATGCTGCCCAGTTATGCCATCTAATTACACCAAAACTCTTTACCACAGAACAATGAAGGGATCAAGCCCTGAGGAATGAACACTGAAACAAGTGTGTAAGATTTATAGGTCAGTGTGCCCTACAAGCCCCCAGAGAAGAGGCCTGCTCAAAGGCACAGAAATGTAAGAAAGCTTAATTCTTTCCCTCCTTCCAAAGAAGCACTGGTTACTGGGAAGAGGCGGTTTGGCCCCAGCACTTCTTTGACTATGATGCATGTGGTTTCTGTGTGAGCCCTAGAAAGATAGGTAGGGTAACTTACAGATTTTTAAATCAGTGGAAAACTTTCCAACATAAAATAGAGGCAGAATAGTATCATTTGAAGCAAATCACATAATTCCATAATGAAAGCTTTTTTTCTTTTTGTGTAGCTGTAGGTGGCCTGCAACTCAGAATCTACCCAAGCACTAGGATCAAAGTCTGTGATACCACACCAGGTCATGTAATTCTGGTGCTGGAATTCTACACTGGGACCAGACCAAGAGCTTTCTTTGCTAGGTCTTTACCAATGTACGTGCTCAGTCCCAAGGACCTGGTCTGAGGCCCAGGGAGCAGGGATAGTCTCACAGTATAAGATGAGGGCACCAGCTCTGGGCTGCCTGGTTTTCCTGTTACTGACAACCAGATTTGTTACGTTCCAGCTTTGCCAGTGTCACAGGGGTCGGCTGTCCTATGTTAAAACTGTAGCTTCCCAGTCTCTTTCCCCTGTATTACCAATCCTAACCCAGGCATCTTAATGGGCATTATGATAGCAACTGTGTTCCACCTTTATGTCTATCTGAACATCCACAGCATCTAGCTGTTGCACTGGCACCACTACAACCTTAGGAGGGCAAGCTTTTGATCAGGCTGACTCACAACAGACAAAACTGTATTGTTCTTGGCAGGATGCCCTCAGTCCTGACTAAGCATTGGGGAGGCCGCACCTCCAGTGGGATGGGCCATGTGCAGCAGGGTCTGGGAAACAGGAAAACAATGGTTTGGTCATCTAAGGCCAGCAAGCCTCTAGCCACTTGAGTATGCAGTAAAGGAAGCTCACCATTTGCTACTAGGAATCCTGAGTGGGATGAGGGTGGGAGGGCAACCCTTACTGGTAGGCCACATCCGTCATCTAGGATGAGTGCTAAACTGTACATTATCAGCAGAGGGCGCTGGTGGGACACTGTAGGGTCAGGAATGGCCTTGCATTTGTCTGTAATAACCTTTCAAAGCTAGAATGTGCCTTAGTAATGACTGAGTCACACACCTCCAGGGAGCTGACAACCCTATCATGATGACCAGAGAGAGCCTATCTTGGTCACTATTTAGTCAAGTTAAAAATCTTGCAGATGTCAGCACCAGTTTCCAGAACCCTGAGCCAAAATAAACAGGGGTGAGGGAGGTATCAATCTCACAATTGGCCATTTTTTGGATTCTCCATCCTGGGTGAGGTGGTGAGTGCCACCGCAGAAGACCCTGCAGAAAAGATGTTTGCTACCCACTCTATCATACCCCATTTTCTAAGCCAGCACTGCATCTTAGGTATCCAGTATATAGATGAATAGAGAAGAGAAAGATTAAAAAAATGTGTGTATGAGAGAGAACAGAACCCAACAGATGAAGACAAAGCTTCTAAAGCTATACTGCACACCAACACTTCCAGTGCTTAGGAGATGAACGCAAAAGGATCCAGAGTTGAGAACTCATGAAACCCATCTCCAAGTACAGAGATGCCTGAGCCTCAGGCTCATCTTACACTGTAGATTTTGGGTTCCATTTCCAGTGCTACTAAAATGAGGAGCAAAGGAATAAAGATAGTAAAGGACTGATTCCAGCCTCTCCTCCGGGGACAACTAACAGAGCAGACTCACAAACATTATAAAAGAATCAGCCCCTGAAAGGATAACACAGGGCAAGCCACACACCCCATTTCTATTTATGTCAACAGTTCAGTCTTGACTGAAAATACTATCTCCCTTAGCCAAGCTCTGCCTGATGTTTGACAACACAAGTCCAAGAAGCCTTCACAGCTGGATAGACATCCCTCCACCACCAAACTCGAAAGACCACCACTTGCTATAAAGTGTTAACAAGGCAAGACAAAAGACTTCCAGAGAAGTGTGTGGTCATTTCAAGAGCCTATATTTCAAACACACTATTAAAACACACACACACACATTTGATGTGGTTTTCTCTATGCTCTGGTAAGCTCCACAGAACTGTGCCGTTCCTTCATCTAGCCTCTCCATTATGGCAGAACAAAGGTGTAGAAAGCCTGTTATCCAAATGTGTATGTGTAGCATGAATAGCCTTAGAAGCATCTGTGGTAGAGGGTGGAGCATCTATCCCATTTGCTTCTTCATGTAAGTGTCTCTACAAAGCTCCTGCCTTGAAACACATAGATTACAGAAGTCGTGTGCATCAAGCCTTAAATCCTAGGCACAGATAAGCCATTAGCTAGCTCAATGACACCCCGAGTCCTGTGGGCATGGTCAAGTGTGCCCTGTATCTGAAAGGCAGCCTCATGCCCACACTGCCTCAAGGCTGCAAACCTAGAGTCTGATACCAGAAATGAAGCCCAGTGCTCTCAGTTGGTTCACCCCAGGCCTTCTCTGACATTTTTGTGTTCTACTGCCCCATAGGCCTTAAAAGAAAAAGGAAGAGAGGGAAGAAGAGTAGGGTAAAAAATGACCAGTAGAGTGGGGTCCTGCCTGCATACAAGGATCATCAAATGCAGTACCAGAGACCAGGGTTCTCCTTGACCAGTCCAAGAATGAATCAGTCTGGGAACATACACAGACAGTGAAGCTAACCCCAACCTCAATACGCCCATATACACTCCTGTTCAGCACTTAGGAAGACAACACCAGCTGCCTCACTTTCAGGTTCTCCCTGGCTCTGCTACAAATCCATGTGCCCTGGTAGCTGTGGGAAATCACCTTTGCTCTGTATGAACTTCTGAGAAGTATACCCAGGGCATGGAGCCTTGCAAGTTTGGTGTCTGAGGACCAGACTTTCCTGGGGAGCCATCACCTAGAGGCCTGTCTCTTGCCCTGGCTGCAGTGAACAGTCTGGTGCAATAGCTACAGCAAGACTCCTCCATGGATAGTGTTAAACCCAGTCTGGTACCTGTGTCCGAGTCTTTCTGCTCTCCATTGGCCCCCACGGTGAAGGGCAGCTTCCGCTTGGTGACTCGTTCTCTCACCTCCTTCCCTCCATCACTTCGGTCCAGCTTTGGAGTCTTGGTTAGAGAAACTTTATCTTTATCCTACAAAATAAAGAGATGTTTTCATGACTTCACTTCTTGTGCCAAAGAAATCAAATACTTTACTAGGGCCATTAATAGTCCCTCCTGTTCCAGGCCTTATGTGTAGAGTTTCCAAGGACTGAAAGACAGAGTTGACTGTGGTGTGGCCTTGACCACAGGGCCCACAGTGATGCTGCTCATCCTTCAGCTAACAGGCTCTTAGTAAATACCTGCTGTGCAAATGAAGAAGGCACAGGCTGCTTTCTGCCTCAACCTACTACCCAGGGGAGGTACTGTTAATGAGGAACAATGAACTCTTCCTACAATGTAGAATCAAATTTCCCAGCATAACTCTCATATAGAAGCAAGTGCTGGCAGTTTAGAGGTACACAATCACGCTGTTCAAGCAAGGGTGGTTAAGCCCCAGGTGACCCCAACAACCATGAATCTCCTTCCTGTGCCCACCAAAATTGGGTGTTCAGCTTTATTGTTCTACTGGCTGCTCCTGGGTAATAGAATACCCACCTGTTTGTACCTTCTATTTTATCCCAGGAGGTACTGTGAGGTGGTATTTGCAGGTAAGAGAGAGTCAATTTGCTGCCTATCTAACAATCACTACTAAGCAAGGGGCTGGAAGAGGGTCTCTCTTAGGAGGTAATAACCCAGGAGCTATATGATTCTGATCCCTGATTCCTCCTCCAGCCCCCTCCAAACGCACACACACCCCAAACACAAGAACATGCCATCCCCTAGTTGGGCATAAGTATATTTGTTTGTCTCAAAAACCAAGTATGGATTAGACAAAATGTCCCTTTCCCGAGTTGAGAGCTTAGACACACTGCATATGCACACCTAAGATGTGTTCCTTAAAATGTACACACAAAAGCAAGTCTCTATAAGGCTCAGGTCACAAGATGTTTACACACAATAGATCATGGAGCTATGGAGGCGCATCGAACCACAGGTGAACACTGCACATGCTGGTGGAGCAGGAGGTCCTTTAACATTGAAAGATGCAGTTGTAGGAGCTGCTAGCCACATACAGAAGAAGGGAAACTGTCTGGCAGAGCAATGGTATGAACACTGTACCCAGACCCAGGAAGAACTCAACACCAGGCCAGCCTAAGAGTATAAAGTTTATCAACTCCAATCATTATCTTGGACTAGACAAAGTGCAATAGGTTTTTACCCTTTAGTTTCTCCAGCACTCATCACAGAGGGAAGTTCTGAATTCCGCTCACAGGTGGTGCCAACCTTTGTATCAGCCAAGCACAGGGCCTCAGAGAAAACACCAACATGTATCTGCTGGTGTACATGAACACTGAGGTATGACAGAACCTGAAGGCTGTTCTGGAATGTGTAAATCTGAATGGTAAACAATATGAAAGGGAAACAGAAGGAGCTTGAAAGATGGCTTAGAGGTTGAGAGCACTTGTTGAGCTTATAGAATACTGGGTTTCGGTTCAACTCCCAGCACCTACACGGTGTTCACAAATACCTGTAACTCAAATTCCAAGTCTTGTTCTGACAGCTGTGGGCACCAAGCCTGCACTTATTTTTTAAATAGTGAAATCCAAGTTGCATGTGTTTCACATTTTAAAAACATACATTAAAAAAACCCAGCTCCTTGCACAACTGCCTGTTCCTTAACACAGGTGAAGAATCACAGGTACAGTGTTATAGTTTGGATATGATATGTGTGCAAAGGCTCAGGGCCCATTGGTGCTAGTGACAGGTCATGGAGATCCACCAATGAGCTGTGGAGAGTAACATCACTGGAGGTGCAGCTCTGAAGGGGTGTCTTGTCTGTTCTCCTTTCTCTTCTTTTTCTTTCCCACCACTATGCCCTCTTGCTACAGTGCGTTCTGCGCCTCACCCTTGCTGACAGTAGGACGAAAAGACTACAGGCTAACCCCTGCCAGTGTGAGCCTGTCCCATTAATGCCTCAATGCAAACGAACACAAATCAAACAACAACAAAACACAAACCACACATAAACAAACAAACAATAACAAAAAGGGGGTGGGGTAGGGGGAACTCCACACACCTGGTACTTAATCTAGAACACATTTAGAGTTCAACACACACTTGGATGAATGCTTGAGAAATGAAGTTCTTGAGCCAGGCCACGGTGGTGCCTGCCTTTAATCCCAGAGCTTAGGAGGCAGAGGCAGGCAGGCAGATCTTTTTGAGTTCCAGGCAGGACTGGTCTACAAAGCGAGTTCCAGGAGAGTCAGAACTGTTCAAAACAACTGTTCAAGAAACTCTTCCACTCCCAATAGAAAGGTTCTTAAAAGTGAATGTGGACTCAAAATTTTGTTCTGCAACTGGGAAAAGCCAGCATGGTTCAACCTCTCTGAGATTCTCCACTAGTAAAACGATAATTGTAGTGAGACCAACTGTAAATGTTACAGAATGACCACTCCTTAAGTTAGGACACCTTGAACATTAAGTTCTAATATGTCATAAAGATGGTCAAAGTGGAAATAACATGGTGCCTGAGGCAGTCGTGGCCCCATTCACCTGTGTGTTAGGCTATGCACACATGCTTGACTTAATTCATGATTTTCATTACAGAAAGCAGGGAGAAAAATAAAATTATAACTTCAAAGACCACTATCTTTCAAACATACAGCCTTTGGTGCTAACTGTGATTCACTGCCAGCTAGTCAGGACTTTAGCAACTAAAAACTCTAGCAAGGGCAAAAAACTGTATTTGTATTAGACACCATCAAACCAATGATGAATTAAGTAGCTCACTCTCTCAAAAATAAGCTACCCTGCCATCTTCAGTGGAGACTCAATGTACCCCACTCACATGTCCCCACTGTATCTTTATAGTGAATATTACAATCGAGAGTGTAAGTCCTCCATTGGCAAAGCAACTTGAGTTACAGCAGGTCCTTTGAATGTCCATGTAAACTCAATACTCAGCTTATCACATTTTACCAAAGACCTGTAAGGATTTTAATGGCATTATGTTGAATTTATATACCAAGTGGGAAGGGATACAACTAAAAGACAATTCATTTTCTGATGGATCAATTATTTAGGTTCCTAATTAGCTCAGCAATTTCAGACTACTGGTATTGACAAAATCTTTTAACAAATTCTCCAAATAGTTTGCTTTAAAACTTTAAACACAGAGATCTGTTCACCTCTTCATCCAGCTGTAAATATTTTTAAAAATTTTAATCCCTGATTTTTCATTGATTTAGAAGTAAATTTTATAAAACAGATTTGCATTGTGACACCTTGCCCAAATCATTAATTCTTGTAGCTTTTGTGCAATTCTGTAAATATCCTGGAATAAAGAAAGTTAATTCTTTCCTTTTCAATCTCTTCCAGTCTTTCCTGCTTTTATTTTGCTGCTGTGCTAGCTAATGCTTGCAGCCTTAGACTGAGGCTCAGCAGAGACACTAGGTGTCTTTCTGCTGTGTCCAACCTCATAGAGAATTCAGCCTGCCATTAAACAATGATGGCACACAGGGAATTTCCTCCATTTCTGTTGAGTAAATTGTAATAAATGTTAAATTTGGTCATTTTTTTTCCTGTATCAACTGATGTCATAAACTTAGGGAAAAAAAATAAAAGAAAAAATTCTATGACTATGATTTTAAGAAAAGTGTAGATTATGCAAGGAAACAAATCATGTGCTGGGGAAATGGCTAAGTCTAGCAAAGTGTTGTAGAAGCATGAAGACCTGAGTTCAGATCTCCAGCACCTATATAAAAAGCCAGAAGTAACAGTATGCATTTATAATTCCAACATCGGAGACTGTGAAACCGATACCACAGGTCTGTTGGCCAGCAGGTCTTGACAGATTGGTAAGCTCCAGGTTCAGTAAGAGACCCTGTCTTGAAAAATAAAGCTAATGGCTGATGAGATGATATCTCGGTGCACACAAGTATCTGCTGTCAAAGACAAACCCCAACTGTCCTAGAACCTGTGTGGTAGGAGAGAACTTAAGCCAACAAACTGTTCTTTCCCATTCACATAATTGAGAAGAAATGTGTGTGGGTACCTCACCCAATCAATCAAAGACTTTAACATGCTTGAGAAGGAATGTGTGTGGGCCCTGTCTTCAATCATTCGATTGGCCAAAAACAAACTGGAAAGGAATAGACTAAGACATTTAACTTACAGTCTTTCTGCCCTACACATACTTGTGCACACACAAATTAATAATAATAAACTAATCTTAAAAATGTTGCACTAACAGCTAAGGTAGTGTTAGAGGGGAGTGCTTTCAGGCACTGACTGGTTTAAATGGGGGTAGTAGCAGAACACTGGAGAAGCCACTAAAGTTTTCAGTGTTCTGCCACCCTTGCCTGTACCAGTGAGCCCCAAAAATAGTTGGTTTGGGTAGGAAACCATCCATAGTCATGCTTAATTCTTCTGTTAAGGCAAAAGAAATAAACAGAAAGCCCAAAGGACGAAACTCACGCTCCAGTACAGCTGGAACAACACAGCCCAGCCTGTCTGCCATTGCTATCATTAGATTCTGTGTGCTGCCCTGAGATAAGTTGATGCCCAGCCAAGAATGGGGAGAGTAAATCAGGCTCCATTCCATCTTTCTAGCATCCTAGCATTCTGCTCTTGGGTATAGCCTCCTGCATCTCCTGTCTGTCAAGAGTAGTCTACATTTTATATTCACACCTCCAGAACACTGCTGGAAAGTAAACAAACAAACAAACAAACAAACAAACAAAACAAACCAAGAACAAAAAAGCAAACCACAGGACCAAAGAGCCTTACCATAGCCCTGCTGCCCCTCTGGTGGCAGTCACACAGCCACATCTTAAAGTGGGCTTCAGTCCCAGGGCACCGCCCTCAGATTCATGTAAGGTGTGAGTTTGTCCTAGAGCAACAACGGGGCTCCACAAGGTTACTGTGGTATTGCAAAGAGTTACTAGGTATTATGGTATACATGGTACATATAGTTTGCAAAGTAAGGGATGTACTACCCTTGAGGGGCCTGATTAAGCAGAGGCAGGCACACACCCTTAGAGCCTCCTCCTGCTCACTAGTCTGCACGAGCTAAGTTCTCAGTCTAGAATACCCTCTGAGAATCCCAGAAGAGGCTGCTTGTGCATTTTCTTCTCAGAGAGGTTTCTGCTGAAACAGAGATTACCATCTGTCACAGGAGAATGAGAATGACCCTGAACTGGACAAGAGGTATTATTATTTCTTGCTGAGGGGCCTTGGATAACAGAGCAGCTATCTAGCTTTGTGGACAGAGCATGGCTATCAGAGCAGGAAATGTGTTGGTTCCTATGGCGGCTATTTAAGTGTACAGTATATGGATGTTCCTAGAATGTCTGGCACTTTCTTCTCCACATGCCAGCCTGGGTCATTAATGGGTCTGTGGCAAGATATATAACAGAAGTTCTTTTCCCAAATATTTCACTTAAGAGTATGATTCATTTGGGAGAAAAAAAATTAAAAAATAGGTTGCTTTTGACACGCACCTGAACGTGCGTGAGGAGGCAATGTATAACAAGAGGCAGTCAGTGTCCTGGCACTGGCAGGCCCTTTTCATACCAACATGTGCCACCTGGGATCCTCTGTAGTCCCTGAAGAATAGACACCTAATCTTGGACTGCTTTTTCTAGGTTCCACACTGAGTGACCAGATCAGCTAGGAAAGATCCATGACTGCTGAGCACTGCCAGCAGCATCACACAGCAATTTCAGTGACTGTCAATCTCCAGGAAAGGCCTAGTTTAAGCAAGCAATCAAACAAAAAGCAAGTCAGGGCTACCTTGCTGGAAAACACACACATACACACACACCTCTTAAATAGAATTCATGTACACCCTTCACAGTTAGTACATAGCCCAGGTCAGCACAACTCTGTCGTCTCCAGAGTTAACAATGGCCCCAACGGACCTGGAACATTAGGAATGAAAGTGTCTAGCGGCTGTTATAGTCCAGTCTCCACAGCTTTCATCATGGTCTCTAGAGCTTAGCCTGTCTCTCCAGACCCTGACTAGACACCTTCTTGCCCTTTTACCCATTCCTGTCAGGCCATGTGCCAAATAAATGAAAGATACCACTTCTTTCCTGACAACTTTTGTGACCCACACTCAAGAATTAATTCTGAGAAAAGCTTGTTCATCTTTATCAGTCTAGCCTAACTGCAGAGGTCTAATTTTTGTTTACCCACATACACCTTAAACCTACTCAGTGCTGCATGAAACTCAAGCCTAACATTGATCCTAGTCTCTTACAGACATTTTGAGGGTGACTCCTGGGATTCCTACTTACATCACTTGTGTGGGCATACACTTCTGAGTAAAACAGACAGCCAGGCAGCACACAGCTAGCTTGCTCTCTCGAATTCTCTCTCTTCCCTCCTTCCCCTCTCCCTCTCAGGGAGTTGGAGCACTCTAGAGAACACTTTAACGGAAAAAAGCTACAGTCAGACAAGATGGAGAGGATCTAAACTGAAGCCTCAGAAGACAGTGATGGAAACTTGGGGAAGGAAGGGGAGAGATTTGGGTAGTTATGTGCAAAGTGCTCCACACTATTTTGAGCAGAGTTGAGCAGTCTTAGTCTGGGAGATGCTGCCAGTACTGAGGCTCAAAGCACCAAGGTGAAGAGTAGGCTAAGACAGGAAGACAAATGTATCTGACTGAGTAAGTGTGCCTCCAAGACTCAAAGGGCACTGCTCTGACTTAAATGCCCACAGACTGAGCTGTATGTGTTGCTTCTGAAGCCAGCTTAGTTAGTGAAGAATCCTTTAAAGAAGGCTAGGAAAGGACAATTAGCCTTTCCCTTAGTCATGCTCCATACTATCTTTTGTTGCGTGGAAACATCTACAAATGTACCTGAAAAAATTTTGCATCTATTCAGTGTGAAAACTGCCCCCAAAGTGGGTTTTTGCTACACAGATATTCAAGGCTCCCAGAGGCACAGCATCCAAATATGTCCATGTACAGAAACCAATCACAATTGAGCATTATCTCTCTGGCTCAGCAGTGTTTACAGGTAGAACACCTGATAATAATTACAGGGAGAGTATTATCAACATGCAGAAAGAATCAAAAAAGAATCAAAATCACTGACAGCAAACCAGAGCTGGGACCCTCTCACAGACACAGGCTAGCGTAGCTGTCAAGACAATCAGGAGGAGTGACTAAGAATTATAGCAAGGTGAATTGAGGACTAGAAAAGCAACTTATAAAAACATGAACTGAATTCTGAGTGTGTGTTTAACTGGCTCAGACACTGCCGTAGCGCAGTGAAGAAATCCAGTCCCAGGACAAGTCATGGACTTGGTAATAGTCATGCTAAACACTTATTTTAAGGCAAAGCCTCATTCTGATCTGTCCAATCTAACTTGTTCTTGGAATCTTTCTTTTAGGCCAGGAAGTATGTACCCCAGAATCTGATGTCAACAGCACACTGACTAACAAGGGCAGTTTAGAGATACACAGTATTTTCCCATTATTCTTATTTTTCTGTTTTTGGTTAGACACATGGTTTCTCTGTGTAGCCCAGTCCTGGAACTTGCTCTGCAGATCAGGCTGACCTCCAAGTCTGCCTCCCCAGAGCTAGGATCAAAGGCATGCACCCACAACTGCCAAGTCTATTACTGTTTTGAATTAACAAATTTTGAAAGCAAATGTCTAAGCAGCATTTACAGACAGTATAACTGAGACATAGTTAACTATCTCACTGTAAACATGACAAGGCATCTTAAGAGTTCTGAGGACACAGAAGGGCGAATTCTATATACAAGTCTGCTGGGAGTTTGACTTTGACAAACTTAATTAAGCAGGGCCTTTTCTGTGAATGAATGGCTCCTTGCATGCCCAATCACAAGAGAACTGAACACTCCTGGTAGCAAAGGCCTCACAAAGCCAGCCAAGGTCAGATGAATGATCTGGCTCTGTAAGCACATGGTGTGAACACTGTCTTTAGCCCATATCCTGACCTTAATGATCCAGGAGAGGAAAGGGGAAGTCAGAGCAAGCCAAGGGTTACCTTTTTCCCAGTTTGTTTCTCCACCATGTCGTTGCTGAGAGAAAAGTCTTCTTGCTGTGGTGTTTTAGAACACCCACTCTTGGGCATCGTTCTCCTCCCCTTACTTGATCTTCATTTATGCTGCTATTGCTTCATCATCAACTGTCTGTTTCAAAAGAAAAGATACAGAAGGTTAAAAGCCATTGTACCCCAAAACATCGAACCTGCCCACCTTCATAGCACACCACACACTGACCTGAGGGAGCTGAACCACAGAGGGCTACATCAAGAGGCTGCGCCCAGAAGCACCACTGGTTATACTGCATACTGGGCAGCAAAGTAAATAAGTACCTCATGACAGGAGAAAGGAATGACCTGTGAGGACCCTGAAAGTCTATCCTGGGGAACTCCAACTAGTACCTGATTCTTGGACCCCTTTAACATAAACATAGCATACATATGGCATAACATAACATAGACTCCTGTAAATCACAACGGGATGGGTCTGCGTGGGCCTAGAACTTCGCTCTTCTTCTGCATACTGTCATCCCTACAAGCAAGGCCTAGTGAATACACAGAGCAGTGAATGTCCTGGCTCTTAATTCCAATAGATAATCTCTTTTGCCAGCTTAGCTTCCAACATCCATTCAAACATCAACTTCAAAACTCTTGCTCTTCACAGCCCTATGTAGAAAGCGGGAGAGAAATAATCTACTTTAAATAAAGCACCGGGTACACTGGTTAAGTCTATAGATTTCACTAATAAAATATATGAGTGGTAGACACGGGCATACGGTAACTATGAAGGAATCCCTAGAGGATGTACAGACAGCTTCAAGTCCTACTCCATGCCCACAAACTCAGATCCTTCATCTGGGTTCAAGGTTCTGGCCTCTCTCTCTCTTCCTGAAAATACCTTAAGACACATGCTGCATTAATCACGTACTTTATTTTCTGTAACTTGGCAGCCTAAAAGGCGTGCTGGACAGAGACTAAAATTTAGAAACAGCCAAGAGCTTAGGCAAGCCAACTACCATCTCATCAAACCCCTATGCACAAGCCAACAGATCCCTGCCTTAACTGCCCAGGATAAATAGACACCAGGCAGCTAGAGTTCATCCTGAGAAGGGCCCTGATGGTTCTGTTCTGCCTTCTAACTGTCCAAAGTAAAGAACACTTTTCCCTCTCAATTATCATTCTGGTTTTATCTGTGTAAGCACACTCAGAGCATGCTCTCTACCACAACCTTCTCACATGTGTCCCATGCTCTGCCCTACCACAGTTTTAGTTAAAGAACAGGGAAAAGAACATTCGCTCAATAGCTTTCACAGTCACACACACACACACACACACACACACACAGAGAGAGAGAGAGAGAGAGAGAGAGAGAGAGAGAGAGACTGAGGCTGGACAATAGTTAAGTTCAAGGCCTGCTTGGTACTTGAATAAGTTCATGGTCAGTCTAGACATCTTAATGACTTTATGTCAAAATTAAAAATTTAAAAAGTAATGTTTTAAATGTTTAGCTAGCATATATGAAAGTCCAAGTGTTACAAAAACAACAGTAACACAACACAAAATAAAAACCTTTTTTTTTTTTTCCAGCCAGTCAAGCCACAAGCACTGTTTTGGATGATCTTCCCTTATATAGTCAACAAATTTTCTGATTGACACATCTGGGCCTGCAGACAGCAGCCTCACCCTAGCTCTTCCTGTCTTGTTGAAGTCATGTTTGATCTATCCCTGTAGGAAGGACTGCGTCTAATCCTCAAGAGTCTGGGGGTTGGAAAGATGGCTCAGGGGAGTAAGAGTGCTTGCTTTGCAAGGGTGAGGACCTGAGTGAGACTCTCCAGCAGCCATGTAAAGTCAGGCTAAACATGCCTGTAGCCCAGCACTGAAGGGAGGGGGTGGGGCTGTGAAATAGGGCCATCCTGAGAGGTCTCTGGCTGCAAAGCCTAGCCAAAAACTTTGAGCTTTCAGTTCAGTGAGAAACCCTGTGTAAAGGAAATCCAACAGTGCTAGGGGAAAACACCCCTGTCCTGCTCTAGCCTCTCTCTACTACATGCACACCAGCTCACCCTGTCCCCACAAACCCTTCTGGACAATCTCATGATCTTATCTTACTTTTCTGTAATAAATGATAAAAACTCCCAAGTAGTTTCTCAATGTTTAACTGGCCTAAGAGCATTATTTGAAGGAGTCAGGCAGGCACTGTGGCACTTGCCCAGAATAGCACCATATGGACAACGAGGCAGGAGGAGAATCTCTTATCTGGGGCCAGTATTAGGTACATGGCAATAAGCCTGGGCTAAAGAGACTGTCCTAGTTTGTTTTTTTGTTGCTGTAATAAACATTCTAATCAAAAGCAGCCTGCGGAGAAAAGGAGCTCTGTAGTGAGAATTTTGGTTTCCCTAAAAACCAGGTTATATTACACGTTTTTAATTCTAGGTGTAGGGCTGCTTCAGATTGTGTGCACTGCATTAATGATAACTGTCTTATGCCCTAGGAGGGGAGTGATTTTTGCCAGCTACAGGTAGTTTATGTTTTGAATCCTGGGGACTCTGGATAGGGTATAAATCTGAGAACCCCAAGAGGGCCAGTGGCTGTTCCCTCTGCTGCTGCTTTCCCTATTGCTGATTTGCTGGTTGGAGATATCCTGATTATGTAGATTGGACTTGCCAAGGAACTCTATGCCCCTAATTAATCATCAGGAAATGGTCTAAAGAAGTAGGTCTATGGCCCCTTTCCCCTCCAACCTTCTTTCTCTCTTACTTAGTGTTAAGGGGTTGGAAGGATGGTAGATAATTGAACCCAATAATGTAGCTCAAAAACTAGGCCAACAGCTTATTCAATCTCATACTTCATAGTCCATCCTCAAGGGCTGCTAAGCAGTAACTCTAAAGAGCAGAAACCACAAAGGAACACTTGTTGGCTTCTTCCATGACTTGCTCAACTTGCTTTCTTATATGTAGAACAAGACTGTCTGCCCAGGGGTGGCACTGCCCAGTGGACCAAGACTTTTCACATTAAGCTTTCAAGAAAATGTCCCCACAGACATGCCCACAAGCCAATATGATAGGGGCAATCCAATTCCTCAATTGAGGGTTCCTCTTGCAGGGGACTAGTTTGGGTCAAGTTGCACAAAAACGGTGTCTCAAGCAACAACAACAACAAAACAATTTTATTTTGAAGTAACAAACATGGCTGTCCAGATCATCCTTGCTTGCACTGTCCACCAGCAGGACCAGGCTGCTCCTATCCATGTCCCCAGCAAAGGCCAGGCATGGTGCACTGGCTGGTTTTGTCTGCCAACTTGACACAAGCTGGAGTCCTCACAAGCTGGAGTCCTCACAAGCTGGAGTCCTCACAAGCTGGAGCCTCAGCTGAGGAAATGCCTCCATGAGATCCAGCTGTAAGGCATTTTCTCAACTAGTGATCAAGGGGGGAGGGCCCAGCCCATTGTGGGTGGTGCCATCTGGGTTATAAGAAAGCAGACTGAGCAAGCCAGGGGAAGCAAGCCAGTAAGGAACATCCCTCCATGGCCTCTGCATCAGCTCCTGCTTCCTGACCTGCTTGAGTTCCAGTCCTGACTTCCTTTGGTGATGAACAGCAATGTGGAAGTGTAAGCTGATTAACCCTTTCCTCCCCAGCTTGCTTCTTGGTCATGTTTTGTGCAGGAACAGAAACCCTGACTAAGACACTTGACATCTCTATTCTCACATGAAGCTGTGGTTTCTCCACTCTGCATTTTCTACTATAAAAATGAGGTGTCTTGGCCAGGCATGGTGGCCTTTAATCCTAGCACTCAGGAGGCAGAGGCAAGCAAATCTCTGAGATCAAGGCTAGTCAGATTTACAAAGTGAGTCTAGGACAGCAGGCAGATCACTGTGAGACTGAGTCAGTTTGGGTTAAATGGTGAGACTCAATATTTTGGCTGGTTTTTGTTTTTTAAAAACAGGGTCTCACCAAGTAGCCAGGCTAGCCTGGAATTCACTATGCTGAAAAATTCATGGAGTTCTGCCTGCCCCTGCCTTCTAAGTGATGGGATGAAAGGTATGCATCGTCAGGCCCAGCACTCACTCTAGGTGCTAAAGAACAAACATGAGCTTAGCAAAGTTACAGAAGCACTCTTCTAGAGAAGGGCTCCACAGCAAGAGCATCAGAGAAGAGAATACCGCCTGTTTTGACTCTGACAAGATATAGCACAGGGCATTCTTTCATTCTGGTCTGTGAAAGACAAAGACACCTTCTATCATTAGCCTCCTATTACTCCATGGTTACTCTCCCCTGAAACAGTGACAGAAATCACAAAACTGTAGGCACCTTTCTCACAGAAAGGGAAAGAAGAGCCCTCCCCACCACCCATTGGTGGTCTGTGACAAAGTGAACAGGCACAGGCCATCTTTTTAAGATTTTAGCCACAGGTCAGATCCAGCCTACTTCCTATGTCTGCATGAAAACTAAGAATGGGTTTTATATATTAATGCATGATGGGGAAGGATCAAAAAGTTATTATTTTGTGACATTGGGCTGGAGAGATAGCTACGTGTTTAAGAGCACTGTTGCTCTTGTAGAGAAACTAGGTTCAATTCTTAGTACCTATGTGGTGTCTCACAACCATCTTAGCTCAAGTTGCAAAGAACCCAAAACCCTCTTTTGACTTCTGCAGGTGCTAGGCACAAATGAGATACACACATACATGTGGGCAAAACATCACACACATTAAAAAATATTAAAAGCCTAAAATTTTATTTTAAAAACTGTGACATTTAAAAACTATTTGTAATTAAGATTTGAGGGCCTTTTCATTTTATTGAATTTGGCTAACATCAACATTTGCTTTCTTACAGGAAAAGCTACAGGTGGATCTCTAGCATGCACTGAGCAGGGCTATATTGCAAGGCCATGGCCTCTATCAGGCTGCCCTCACTGCAACAGCCACCAAGACCACTGTGCAGCCTCTCTGGCCCTTTATGATTCTGTTACAACCTCAGGGTCTGTGAGATCAACATTTCACCACACTGTTAAGATGCTATGTGTGCTGTGCAACCCATGGTACTGATATTGTAGTAGGAGGTAGCGCTGAGCTGGAGATACACGGCTATCACACTCACTCGCTCTCCCTGCTTGCTTTTCTGTTGCCGTGGTGTGCACCATGACTAAAGGTGACTTAGGAGAGAAACAGAAAAGCAAATACCAAATGAAGTCAGGACCAGAAACCATAGATAGATCAGAGGCTCTCAGCCTTCCTGGTGAGACCCTGTAAAGCAGTTCCTCATGCTGTGGTGACCCCCAGCCATAAAATTATTTGTATTGCTACTTCATAAGTATTTTTGGAGATAAGAAGTTTGCCAAAGGGGTGGAGACCTACAGGTTGAGAGTCACTCCCGAGGAGGACCACTGTTCTGAATTACCCATAGCTTTTTCTGATACAGTCTAGGATATCCCGCCTAAAGACAGAACTGCCCATATCTTGGGGGGCCTTTCTTGCATCAATTAGCAGTAAGAAAATGTCCGACAGACACGCCTACAGGCAAATCTGATCAGAGTCCTTAGCCTTAAATATTTTTTGAGAAATGGAGACAAGCAGGAAGCACCTCTGTTAGACATCACAGTGTACTAGCTATCAGGAAAGGCTCTGTAATTGTGAGCTGACAGTACAACTGGGTTCTTTGTCATGGAACCCAAGTTTTACTTAAAATTAATAAGAAGCGGACAACTAGCAGTCACAGTCATTCCTCAGTGACTTGAGGCCTAATTCCTAGGTCCTTGCAGATACCAGATCCTTGGTATCTACACAGAGCCTTGTCACACTCTTCCTGTCATCGTTGGATAACTCTGGTACTTACCAACACAGACACAGTATGCCACTGTATTGTTCTGCGAGGAGAGAAGGGGCTTATACATATTTTTATACCTTTTTTTTCTCTGCTGAACCCACACATGTGGAACCACAGTGACAAAGAGTCAACAGTATTTTGCCAAAAGTGAGTTATAGGAGACAATTATTTCAATGAAAACTGATTGTAGCTGTTGCCAATTATAAACTCTGAGCTTTAAACAGAAGTAAACTTTAAGTCAGGAAAACTTGGTCTACGCTTTACAAACCCTGACGGCTTCTCCTAACTTAAAGGCATTGTGCTGAGATCAAGTGTGGTATCAAAGAGGCTATTTTTAATACTGTAGAACAAGAAATCTGCACAATTCAGTAGACCAAAATTTACAAGATAACAGATCTCATGATGCTAAAATTCACACCCTGGGCAGGAGCAAACTGAAATGGTTGAGCTTCATACCAGCCACTGCCAAGAAAGACATGGTAGTCATGTGAGCCCCTCTCCTGCTGTTTGTCAGTAATGACTCAGGGTTTCTTCATATACCTCTAGCTTCATCAATAGCAGGCCCTCCCCACACCAGCCAGCCAGTCAGGGACTGCAAACAAAGAAAGCAATGCCTGCCACTTTACCACTATAACATTATTACTGATGTTTTGTTAAGTAAGTAGTTTTTAATAAAGATCCTTTAATATTCAAGTGTAATAGTTTAATAGATTTCCCCCATATAAACTAAGCTCCTCTGGAGTCTCTCTAGCTGTGAGTAGGTAGTGAATACCAAGAAGACTGTAACCAAGTCTGGTTATCATGAATACCACCCCAGATCCTAAAAGAACTGTAAAAAAGAAAGTGGCTTCATTTGGGAAGAAAGCATGCATATAGTTTTTTTTTTTTTAAGCCTCCAAGTATAGTGGTGCACACCTACAGTACTAGCCTTCAGGCAGAGGCAGGAAGAGGAACAGCTTGAATTGGAGGAAGCTTTCAAGTTACAGAAGTGACTATTTTTAAAGTTAAGGAGTTAGAAGGTTGGAATGGTTAGCGACAGTATGAACTGGGCAGAACTAACCAAAGCGAGGAAGACAGAACAGAGAAAGAGCCATGGTCAAGCTAGTACTCACTTAGGACTAAGAGAGACTTTGGGGAGCTAGGGAAAGATGGCTCTAACCCCCTGTAGCAACAGCAAGTTAAATACCCACATACAAGTGGGACCTGACTTCTACCTCATATCTCATACACAATCTATGCCCAACAGAGCAATAGAAACATCAAAAACTACTATCTAAGAAATACTAAGTGAAATATGAAAATTCTGACTCAAAAGACTGTTCTACTAAAGAGCCCTCTTTGAAAAATATAAAATATTATTTTCTATACATATAACTGACCAAAAAAAGCTATTACCTGGAATATAAAGTCCCTGCAAATCAGTAAAATAACAAAATCACATATAAACACGGCCAACTAACTTCTGCAAGAGGTAAGGGTGTAGATGGAATCTCTCAATTTCACTAACAAGAAAATACAAATGGAAACTAAAACAATATATTGAATATCAGTAAAGATACAGTAGAGAAAAATTATCTATTCAGAATTACAAATCAATAAAATAAATCTGTCACTAATTTACTCCTACTAAGCATATCCTACAAGCCAGTGGTTTAACTAAAAATACATTACAAGAAAATGTTAGTAACTGAGCCAGCCGGACATAGTGACGCACACCTTTCATCCCAGGACTTGGGAGGCAGAAGCTGGGAGCCGGTTCTATAGCACCAGAGCTACACAGTGAAGCCCTGTCTTGAAACAAAACAACAACAAAGGTGCAAACTGGTGTCGTGCTACTACAAAGTTATCAGAGAACACTAAACAGCAGGAAAACAAATGAAATATGAATTAATCTTGAAATGAAGTTGAGAAAGAAGTCCACTGAGATAATTTCTGAACTGAGCCCAGTGTTTAATGGAGACTGTGACTGGGAATGACAACTGGGGCAGTGGTCTGGGACTGGATTATAAAGATCTCTAAAGGTGGGGCTGGAGAGATGGCTCAGCAGTGAAGAGCACTGACTGCTCTCCCAGAGGTCCTGAGTTCAATTCCCAGCAACCACATGGTGGCTCACAACCATCTGTAATGGGATCCAATTTCTCTTCTGGTGTGTATGGAGACAACTACAGTGTACTTAAATAAATAAATATTAAAAAAAAAAAAAGATCTCTAAAGGCAAAGATCATACACATGTTTGGACTGGAAAAGGAGGTTTCCACTTTATAGAACTGTTTCATTTAATAAACAAACACGATTTAAAAGCTAATTATACTTCACTGTAAACATGTATGAAACTTTCAAAAATACCAACTAAAAGCTGAGTAAGTAATGCTGAAAGGTGACACACATCGAGTAAACTCCAGAGAATAGATGGAGCTGAGGACAACGACCTTGCAACCAGACCTGTTTTCCCTCAAGTGATTGTAGCTTGAAGTTATCTTGTGTTCCTACTGGAAACCATAGTCACAGGAGACAGTATGAGCCCAATTCAAGGCTGCATGGCATCCAGAGTGAGTCAAACCTATACAAAGTATGTAGCAAGCCTCTGTAACTGTGGAACAAAACAAAGTTTTCACCCTTGCTAAGACAGAAAGACCGCTCTGAGAAGAGCTGGGGAGCACTGGGGTATAAAAAGAGCAGAAAGAATGCAGAAAAGACTTTAGAGACAGAAACCCAGGCATGTGTGTTAAAGGTGTGATGCAGACTGGAAATCGTAACCTCAGGAAAGCAGTGAGTCAGCAGACAGCCTCCACAGCAGAGCAATAGCATGGTGAGCACCTGGACATGGGGAAGGTGACACAGACCCAAGGCAAAAAGGGACAGACCCTAAGGAGACACCACTTCCCAGCCATCCATTAACTCCCTGTCTATAAACAAGGAAATCAGAGTTGTGCGCAGGGGAAACTCTTGACAGAACACTGTTACTGAGCACTATGGACTTCTGAGGACAGACCATGGAGTGATGTCTGAAATACCAAGGTAAGAAGCAAGTTCAGAAAGATGGATACAGTCCAAAGTCTACTCAGAGATGTGGAGGGCAGCTTACAGTAACAGGAAATCTGACATAAAAGGGAAGCTCAGTATAGCCCATCCCTGTAATCATTTGGCTACAGGACAAAAGCCACACAACAGTAAAACCCATACAGAAAAAGCACCTGATAAAAGTCAGTTTTCATGAAGAAACCCTCAGCAAAATCGCCATAAGAGTATCCTAGATACTCTGTGAAGCATTTTCAAGGACAACTACACACAAGCTAATGGTGAGAATGAACTGGTTTCTTTCTGCAGCTGGTGAGGCAGCAAAGATGTCATCACCACCTTTATCTCCCTGTCTCGTCTCCATCACCACTGCCAATAAGTAATATTATTCTAATAGTACGCATGAAGAACAGATTTAAAAAAAAAATTACTACTATTTACAGACAACGCAACCGCCCATGTAGGGGGAAAAAAATCACAAAGAATCCATCAAAAACTCCTGGAAATAACAGTTCAGCAGAACAGTAAATGACCAAAACAGAAAATTCTAGTTTCTACGTACCTATCAGTATCAGGCAAGCAGAAACAAAGGCTCCAACCAAAATGAAAACACAAGACTCAAGTACAGAAAGACTTTGTCTGGTTGGTTTTCTGGGGCAAGGTTTTGTAATATACCTTAGACTAGCCTCAATCTTTCTGCCTCAGTTTCCCCAAGTACTAGGATTTTGTAGATTGTCCAGAAGCTGTTTGTATTTTAATGTTAATTCCACTTCCCCAAGGAGGTCTGCCCAGTGGGGTACTCTGAACTTTCCCATTTTAATTAGTAAAATAAAGGAAAGCCAGTGACTGGGTGGGGTGAGTGAGGTGGAGAGAAGAGAGGTCTCAGAGGTCAGGGTACAGAGGGTGGAGGTCACAGCAACGTGGAGGTTCCCAAGAACCAGTTAGACCAGCTAGACCAGTCAGGTGGGATTGATTGGTGTTAAATAGCTATAAACATTAAGGATTTTATAGGTCTAGTATCTCATATAGAAGGGCAGTTTGTATCTTTGTCTATTTGATGTAATCTTGTTGTGTAGAGGGTTTCTAGATTGAAAGCTGAATAAATAAACCTGTGTGAAAAGCTATCGGGCTGTAGAGTTCTGCTTGTGTTGAGTTTTGGGGTAAAGAACACCTGGACCGAGGTAGAAGGCAGGCAGAGGAAGACTGCCAAGGGAAGGGAGTTGCACAGACGGGGTTGGGCCGTGAGGAGTGAGACCTCAGGGCCCATAAAGAGATAAATCTTTTTATTTTTTAATATTTACTGAATCAGGATTCTTTTTAATGTAAGAGAAGAAAGTCTTTTTCTCCTAGGAAAACTAGAAGTATGGAAAATTCTTAATTAGATATGACACCCAAAGCAGAACCTAAAGAGAAAAAAAATTAATATGCTAGCTTAAAATTTCAACCTACTGCTCTATGAAATACTTGGTGTAAAAGGTAAAAAGAAGTGTGAACAAGGAAGCCCATGCATAGAGCCAGGGTCAGATAGCAGACTTGCAAGCACAGTGAAAAACAAAAAGTAAAAGAAATCTAACTGAGAATGGGGGAAGGACACTGATGCTGGATAGTTTCACTTCAACTTGACACCAGTTAGAGAATCTAAACTGAGAAAATGCCTCTATAAAAACGATGCAAGGTGAGATGAAGGAAGGAGATCACTCGTTCAGGCGATGCTGGGCTACAGACTGTGGTAGTCTGGATAAGAATGGCCCCCACAAGCTCACATATTTAAATGCTTGATTCAGGGAATGTTTGAAAAGATTAGAAAGATTAGGAGGTATGACCTTGCTGGAGGAACTGCATCTCTGGGATTCGGAGGATCAAAATCCCATGACAGACTCTCACTCAGCTTTCCAAACCAGAATATAGCTCTCTCTGACTTCTCTAGCACCATCGCTGCCCGCTGCCAAACTAATGGTTTCAGTTACTCTGAAACTGAAGCAAGTCACCAGTTTAATACTTGGAAGAGCTGCCTTGGCCATGTTATCTCATCACAACAACAGAATAGTGACTAAGACATATACTCTACCAGAACAACAAGTTAAATACATAAGCAGGGGGTTGAGGGGCGGCTCTACAGTTTAAAATCACTTGCTACTTTTACAGAGGACCCAGGTTAGAATTCAAGCAACTGGGGCTGGAGGGATGGGTCAGTGGTTAAGAGCACCAACTGCTCTTCCAGAGGTCTTGAGTTCAAATCCCAGGAACCACGTGGTGGCTCACAATCATCTGTAATGGGATCTGATGCCTCTTCTGGTGTGTCTGAAGACAGCTACAGTGTACTTATATATAATAAATAAATCTGAAAAAAAATGTTTAGATCTGTCTGTCTATAAAAGAGATAAAGAGGATCAGAACCATATCCTCACCTTCTATGCACCTTCCAGCTGTCTCTCATCCAGAAATAGGATAGGACCTGGCCTCTGGTGTCTAAATTACTAATGCAGCTGGATTACTGGCCTCAACTTCACTCAGGCTCCAAGACAGAAGGCGAAGTTGAAGATGTGTATCTTGAGGTGATTTACTTCCATACAGAAGCCTTGCCTTTCCTTTCTATGCTGATCTAGTCTCCACAGTCACTTCTAGCATGCTCAAAAATGAACCGCCATGGCTCAGTAACAGCAAACAGGGACTCACTACAACACATTAGGTTTTAGATTCCTAAACAAGGCGGTGCGTTCTGTGGGTTGCCACATATACCAGAGTGCTGTAATGAAGTCAGGCAGACAGGGCTGACGGAGAGTTCTGTGTCTCCAGTGAGTGAGTGTTCCCATACTTTAAAGACAGTTTGGTTTTGGAAAAACGTTAACAATACTAGAATGGGATCGAATAACCGACCCAAGAATGTGACTTTTGCAAAATCGGGTTTATTTAAATTTCTGTATTTTCACTAGACATCATTTTATATCATCTGGTTTGATTACAGAAAGAGCTGTAATTTCAAATGCATTAACCATATCTTGCTTGTACAACATTTTGTGCTTACTAATCGTTTTTATCCAGATGATGTGAGTAGAACTATTTCAAGAGAGAAATGAGACTCCCACAGGAAAACTGGCATACCCACATTCAGCAACCAGAACCAACACACCAGAGACAACGCCATGATAGCCACTGCTCCTGTTCCTGGAAGGTACTTCACTTCACACTGCACAGTTCAGTGCCAACCTGTGCGTTAGCTCTAATGGATTGTTATGTTCCTATGTTTTCTGAATCCTGAACTGTTAGAGTGCTCAGGAGTTAAGAGCACTAAACAACTCCGAGGCAAACAAATTACAAAGTTCTAAAGTCCAAGGTGCCAAAACCAAATGGCATTTATAAGTATAAAAGCACCGATTTTTACAACTATTTCAGAAATCTAGAGGGCACCAGAATGAACAGAGTGAGGATGCTCCCCACACCCCTTTTCATTTTAGAACAAAGTAACAAAAATGAATATGTGTGGGTTCAAACATAGACGGATGTAAGATAGACTCCCCGATTTGTCATATCCTGCTAAACAAGGTCTCCCATTGAATCTGGAGCTGAGCTAGAGGCCAGCAAGGCCCAGCTATCCTCTGTACCCACACTGCTGCAGTGACAGCAAGCCTCGGCTTTCTACATGGTTTCCAGGTCCAAACAAATTCGCATGTCTGTACAGCAAGTGCTCTTAACTCGTGAACACTCTAACTCCTCTAATGTTTCTTTAAAATGAGTCCAGGACTCAGAAAACATAAGGAACATAAGAATCCATTAGAGCTAAGGAACAGCTGAGGCTCAACATACATCTCATCTACGACTGTTACTCCTTTCCTAGGCCAGGTTTCCTACTGTGATTCTTCCTGTCATTCAAAGGCTACATATGATATGGGCCCTCATGCTTTTACAACTTAGCTATGGGTGATACCCACAATTCTGCTTTGTAATAACGGTGATGAGATATGTAATGTCCAAAAAGTACCCATTCTCTTATTAACTAACAACTGTTTCTTCACAACTTTTGTGACTACAAATGAGTGGTATGGTGAATATTTGTGTACTTATTGGTGTGTGTGTGTGTGTGTGTGTGTGTGTTTGGGGGTGGGGGATACATATATGTGTGGAGATTAGAATTCACCTTTCCGAGTATTCTTCTGTTGCTCTCAACCTTACTTTTGAGATGACATATGTCACTGAACCTGGAACTTACTCAGCTACAGTGCCCAGTCAATAAGCCTGCTTTGACCCACCACCATGCCTGCCCCCCCCCCCCCATTCTGGACCAGAACAGTATCTTTTGCTATAAATTTATGAAGAGATTAGGAAGCTTGTAATCCCAGTACTCAAGAGGCCAAGATAAGAGCATCACAGCTGTTCTGAAAACAGCCTGGGCTACAGAGTTCTAAGCCAACCTCAAAAACACCAATGAAACTTGAGGACAGGGGGTGTTAGGATAATCACCAGGAAAGGGAACTCTGCAAATAGCATTCACTTCAGTGGAATGGGTGTGACCAAGGAAATAATAGTGAACAACTTTAAATAAGAGTTACAAATTAAAAAAAAAAAAAAAGTACTGACAAAATATATTCATAAGTTTTATGCGAAAATGCTTTTAAAATCTGTACATTTATCCCTGTTTTTTAAAATAAAGTTGTTTAATTAAAAAAAGTTACACATTTGGGGGCTGGAGAGATGGCTCAGTGGTTAAGAGCACTGACTGCTCTTCCAGAGGTCCTGAGTTCAAATCCCAGCAACCACATGGTGGTTCACAACCATCTGTAATGGGGTCTGATGGCCTCTTCTGGTGTGTACTACAATGTACTCACATGCATTAAATACACTCAGGAGGGAGAGGCAGCTGTGTGCCTGTGAGTTTAAGACCGGCTTGGTCTGCATAGCGAGTTTAAGAACAGCCGGGGTGAGGGGTGGGGAGAGATAGAGCTAGCAAGCTCAAGGAGGGTGGCTGACTTAAAGAAAAAGAAGATTTCCACAGGTGCTAAGCCTTCAGGAAGGATCCAAAGTGTTTTCCCAATTTTCAGGAAATCTACAACCAACAAAGTTTTCAAAAGTCATATTGTCCTAAAGTATGAGCCAACTGGGGATTACTAGATGACAGTCAAATGACACATGGAAAGAACAATTTACTGTTAAACCCAACTTCATATACATTATAATTTTATTACTCTACATAAAGATGAAGGTAGTTATAATATATAAATGACACCAAATTTGTTTAATATATTTAACCAAAGAATTGTAATTCATAGTCAAGCATCTTGAAGAAAATGTTTACATGAAATATCGCTTCCAAAATTTGAGGTTTCCATGGTAAAGGGCTCAAATCCAGTTTTTCACCGATGGCTGGATGGCACCAACTAACAAATGATACTGATTCTGCTGCAAGTGTGGGAAGTAGAGGAGTGGAAACAGTCTCAGGGTTTTACTTCTCACCACAGTAAATACACAGTAAGGCATCTTGGCTAGGTGAAGTAATCAGGCAATCAAATCAAAAGAAAGCAGATGCTTTAAGAAACATAGCAAATGACAGATCCTCACAGGTCAGAGAGAAGTGTGTCCTGTGAACAGATGCCACAAGCAGCACTCAGGCCTTCCAGAAGGACTGTGTGGGCTGCCAGGCTTGTCGTTATAGCAACAGTTCTAAGCATATGTGCAGTGACACCAGCTGATTTCTAAAAGCTGCAAATAGAAGATAATGGCATTAAAATAAAAAAGATTTCCAGAGTAAAGTAAAGATCACCACCTATCCTATTCCCTCTTCTCTCCAGCCCACACTATTCTCTAGACTTCACTGTGCGGCAGAACGGCAGCATGAAGACAAAGCAGTCTGCAGCACTTCATATGCAGATCAGCTGCACAAGGTACACCTACAAATCCTAACAGTAGATCCACAATCCTATACTGGCATGTTACGGGCAAGAGTCATGGGCCTGGAGGGCTTTCTGGGCCCACCCTCAAAAAGTTTGCTCTTCACTGGCCTCCCATGTACAGTCCTACCCTTCAGAGCCTTTCCAGCTCTCAGCAGCAGGGTTTCTGCTCAAGACAGCTCCTCACAGGTAAGTCTACAAAGGAATAAACAACAGAAAAGAAAAGGCGTGGGAGTCTGCCCAAGCAAAGGGTCCAGCAGAAGCCAGCAGAAGACTATGGGTTTCTGAGAAAGTAGAAAAATTCAGTGATGGTTTGGAATTGAAAATTTGTTCTATCATTTCTGCTTTGTGGGAAGGGGTTGGAAAAATGTAACGCCTCCTGAAAATATGGAGGCATGTGAAAGGGTGCAGAAGTGACTGCAGGCAGACGGAAGCTGCTCCTGTAACAACTTGCTCACGGTAATACTTACCTAGCCTACTCTCTCTCTCTCTCTCTCTCCTTTCAGCCCACAATACTAAGAAAAATGTTTTTATTTCACTTATACCACATCTTTGAGGCTTCACCCAAAAAGCAGGCAGATAAATTGCTAAGCACAAGCTGACACTAAAAACAATGGATGGTCTTTACACCTTCATTTGGCAGACATGGATACACATGTGTCATGGCCCCCATGTGTAGCGGTGAGAAGACAGTTTGAGCCAATCAGTTGTCTACTTGCATTGTGTGGATCTTAGAACTCAAGTTGTGAGGTGTGGCAGCAAAGGCTTGTACTTGCAGAGCTCTCTCACTCAGCCTTTGTCTTTAAGACAAAAATTAAACTCAGTATTTTGTGTTGTGAAGTATATTCATTGGTCTGAACAGATGCATTTATTCATTATAACAAAAACTAAATGCTAGTCCATAGAGCATACAAATTCGTGTTAAAGGACTGAGAAGACATAGAATTTGCTGGCTAGTTTTGTCAACTAACGCAAGCAAGAGTCCCCTGGGAAGATAGGATCAACAGGGAATTGTCTAGATTAATTTTTAGTCATTTTGGGATTTAAAATCAACATATTAAAAAAAAACAATAAAATGTGTCTCTGTGTCTGTTGTGTATGTGCACATATGTGTGGATACCCAAGAAAGCCAAAACAAGGTGGCCTAGAGCTGTAGTTACTGTCAGAGATGAGGGTGCGGGGAACTGCTAAGAGGAGTGCATGCGCTAACCTGAGTCAATGGCAGGCATGCAGCAGATGTAGGTAATATGGCCAGTTCTCTGATGGACTGTAATAATGTACCAAATAAACCTTTTCCCCCTTAAATTGCTTTTATCACAACAAAAGAAACAAAACTAAAATGAGAATAACCAAAATTTTATTTACTCGTTGTAATAGCTGTTCCTGGTTGTCAACTTGACTACATCTGAAATGAACTACAATCCAGCACTGGAGGGCACACTTATGATCCAGATCTTGAGGCTGGAAGACACAGGCTTTTGATCTGGATCTTAAAGTACAGTAGCCATGAAGAGCTCAGGCCAAGGCAAGGTAGTATGTCCCTTTAATCTCAGGAAACAGAGGCAATCAGAACTCTGAATTCAAGGCCAGTGTGGTACAGAGCAAGTTCCAAGTGTGCACACTTTAGTCTGGGTCACAGCTCTGCTAGAACCTCCACATGGACAGTGGAAGAAGGAAGGCTTATCTGCCTGCTTGGGAACACTTAGCACTGCTGGAACCTACTGGATCCCTGGATTCCCACTCAGAGCTGGGTTAGTTGAACTGGAGACGAAGTCATTCTGATAATTTCTTTTAATATATAGAGACATTCTATAAATTCTGACTCTAGAGAGCCCCGATCAATGCACTCATAGCATCTTGCTGCTGTGAATCATCTCCAAATGGTAAGTGAGAAGAAAAGACAAACTGGGCTCCTACCAAATGTCTCAAAGGTTTATAATTATGTGCAAATCATATCTATGAGTCCCTTAAAAAAATACAGTTCTAAAGATCCAGCTATGTACGTTGAACATCTGGCAAATTGTCCCAGAAGGGAGAAAATAATCTCAAATAAGTAATATATTTCACAGATTGTGTGCATATATATGCATGCCAAAGAGTACAAGAGAATAAAACACAGATTATGGTTAATTGGAGAGAAAAGGTAAATACAAAAGTGTCTCTCAACTTGGTCTAATTAACTGTCTGCATCGGAATTTCACTCTAGTCAGAAAATATGGAGCAGAAGAAGTTTCTGATCAGTATGTGCATAAGAAGCACTCCTAACCATGAGCTCCCTTCACAGACAAAGGTCAAAGTGCATTCTGAAGGATCCAGTTTCTGGTTGAGAAAAAAACCTGCGGTGAAATGTCTCCATTGTCTTTTCTGCATTTGTTCTGGCTTGCCCTATGCTTTGCTAACAATATAGGATTCACTTCCCTTCAACTAACTGTGGTAAACTAACAAGACAGAGGGGATATGGGCACTCTGGAAACTGTAAGCTGTTTAAGGTGTTGAGCATCTCCAAAGCTGCAACATAGAGTCCCAGGAGAGCCTGTAGACATACGTTTTAGCTCCACTAGCCCTTCACAGGGGGCATTCAATGGCTAAAATGGTGAGCCAGAAATTAATGTGCCTGTCCTTCATCTACAAACTTGGTGTGAGAGAAAAGACACACTGGGGGGAGGGAGGAGACGAGATCACTGTGTTCCAAACCTTTAGGAGGGTTTTAAGTATGTGCCTATGGAAAGGAAGCAGAATACCCTAAATGCACAGCGCACACTGGAACAATAATTAATGACAGCTTTATTTTGTATATTATTTTATTCAGAGCCTCTAAGTAGCCTCAGCTGAACAGACGGCATTATTTCCTTGTTACAAATGAAAAGCCTGGAGACAGACAACACACACCCTCACCTCCAGACAACAGCACCCACTGGAGGTGAGTCTAAACCAAAGGATTTGATCTAGAGGTTGAAAACATTCTATCTTCCAGGAAAAATCCTGCCCTTCCCTTCTCCAAAGGCTGCCTCAGCATCTTGAACAGTTCCTGGTAACTGTATTGTCTCAGAGATCAGATAGGGCTGAAGACTAGGTCAATCGTAGCATACCTGGGACTATTTTATTTTCATTTTTAGGAACACCAAACACTTCTTGGATTTTATTAGAAAGCTCATGTGAAGCTCTTGCCTTCCTGCCCCTGCTCTCTCCCTATTCCCTTCCCCCTTTCTCCATGTGCTCATGGCCAGCCTCTTCTCTACACATACTTGTGTGTCTCCCTCCCTCCCCCACCCACCCTCTTAACTCCTCTCCCCATGCCCTTAATAAATTCTACTCGAAGGGAATCCCAGCACTCAGGAGACAGTGAGATCTTTGTGAGTTTGAGACTAGCCTGGCCTAAAGAGTAAGTTCCTGGACAGTCAGAGCTACACAGAGAAATTGTGTCTCAGGCAGGGGCAGGAAGTGGGAAATAAATGAGAAGAAAAAGACCTTGATTAGTTTCAGGTGAACCTTGGCCACACAAGAAGACCTTGTCTCTAAATAAACACGAATGTATGAGAAAAGGAACACAAAGACACACTTCTGTTTGAGTGTATGCTATACAATTCCTGAGTTAGACCTGGCCCCTGTCCTACCTAATGCAGTGCCTTCAGACCAAAGGAGCCAAAAGTCTCACCCAAGCACTACTCTGAGTGATCCTTCCATCCCTCCAGCCTGGACAAGCAGGTGGAAGCAGCTCTACTGGCAAAGTCACTCACTGACTTGGACTTCCCAATTTCCAGAAACACTCGAAAAATGTCTATTCTTTCTAAATTCTCTAGCTCCTGGTAGCTTGCTACAACACCACAAAACAAACAAACAAACCAAGCTAAAGATAAAGGTAAAAGGTTAGCAGCTGGAGTGAGTGTGAAGCACTGTGTGGAGGTAGATGAGGACAGGGAAGTCAAGTGTGCAATGTGCTGGCAGTGGGGGAAGTATTTCCAGTCAGAAATACCTCGAAGGATGAAAAGAAACCCCTAGAATGTCACACAAACTTCCTTTCATGGGAGATAAAACATTGCTATGCTTTTATGCACATAATGAGAATCAAAGAACCTCAGTAGAAAAGATTAGAGCCTCAGCCGTGGGATATACATTAAAGTACTTCCAGAAAAGGATGGAGTGAGACAACCTCTACCACAAACTTCTAAACAGACGTGGAAACAACACAACTAGCCCACCAGCATATATGAGATAATCTCACCAGTTATCACAGGTTTCAAGACCCGGGAAACACTTTATCACTAACACCTGACCTCGCACTAACTCGATACGAAAGGAGAGGGAGGAACTGAGTGCAGAATGAGAGAGAAATAGAGTTGGTGGTCTTGTCTTGTATCTTATCTGACTTTGCCCGATCTTGGAAAATTTACAGTAATAAAGATGTGAGGTGAGAACAAGAGAGACTAAGAATTGATATGTAATTAATGGTGAGGAAAAAGCATTCTTTGCTCTTAAAAAAAAAAAAAAAAAAAAAAAAAAAATCCCAAGTGTGGGTACGGATCTTTAATCCTAGCGCCCTGGAGACTGGGACAGGCATGGTTATGCAGTGAGACTTTCTCAAAAACAACAATAATTAAAACAAATGTTTTACCTTTGAGTATAATGTATTTTGGTTCTAGGCCTTTCTTTAAAACTCCTTCCTATTTGTAGACCTTTCCCTCATCCATGTTATCAAACACCATTTTTAGGTCATGTCATTTTTTTTCCTTTTCAAGGTGTACGTGCGACTGCATGTGTGCATACATTTTGAGATGAAAGGTTGACAGTGAGTGTCTTCCTTGACCCGTTCTCTATTTATTGAGGTAGAATCTCTCTCTGTACTTGGAGTTTTCCAATCTGACTGACTAGCTGGCAACCCTGCACTGGGGAACTCTTGTCACTACTTGCTGAGTGATAGGGTTATATAGGGTGAAACAGGCCCATCTACTGGTAATCAATTCACTAATTCAAACACTCACAGTTAGCACTCCACCAGCCCAGCTTGATACCTAGTTTCTGAAAATGGACAAATGATACTACAGGCAAGATACATCATCAGTAAAGAAGATAAACAGTTGAACCTGCATTCATCCAGATGGGTTCAAACAAATGACTGGCATCATCTGCTAACAGGAAAATGAAAATTATTATTGCCATTATCACTCTACAGCCTAAGTTGGCCTCAAACGGACAGGAATCCTCTTGTCTCCATCTCTCAAGTACACCAGAATGCTAAATGAAAATTAAAACTATAAGCCAGGCTCATACCAGTCACCCCTGCAATGAAGAGGCTAAAGCAGAAAGATCACAGGGTAGAAGTCAGTCTATTCTATGGGTGGAGTCAAATCCAGCGAATGGATAAAATTAGGGAGAGTGGTAACCCAGAATGGTATATAGGATGCTGAAAGTCAACTGACCAGTAACCTCTCAAATCAAATGTGACCACCCACTTCACACTCTGCTTTTAAAGGCCAAAACAAACCCTTCCTTAGGGTGATTGTTAGGTGTTTGTCCCCCCAACACATCTAAACTGATACAAGCATGGCATGCTAGACACTTTGTCAAGACACTGGGCCACAGGCAGCTCAGCACACCCAAACCCTTTACTGCCCAGAGCATCAAGGCCAAAATCATGGAAGCTAAATAAATATCTAGATCAAAAAAAAAAAAAAAAAAAAAAAAAAAAACCCTTCCCAAGGAAATGGCCAGCAGGTTGACCATGGTGAGCACTTCCTTTCCTGAAGCTTCTGGGGTGTTTGTTTAAATATGGGGGACAAGGACAGGCTCATTTAAAAGATAAAAGAGGTTCTTAAATATTCATAACTGCTAGCACTGCCCTCCAAGTTGCTCAACAAACACACCAAGCCCTCCCTCCTTCCAAGTCTCTGCACACACAGTGTTCTCTTCCCCAAACCCTCCAGGTTATTTCACACAGTGCTCTCTTCCCCAAGCCCAAGACCCACACCACTTCCCCCACCCTTATATGCTTCTCAAGTGCAATGTGACTGACAAAAATCAAAGTAATGTCTCAGCTGCTCCATTTCTCAGCAACAAAGCTTTTCACCCACTTGGTACTGATCTACCAAGTTAACCAGTTAGGAATTGACAGGGTGCCTAGGTGTGTGCTGACAGTCTTCAGTACAGCAGTTTCCTGAACATGCCTTCTGGACACCGGTACACATCACCATGGTACTGCATTAACAAAGCACAGGCCTCTTTCTGTGCTTCTTCCCAGGAATAGAGTGGTGGAAGTGGACATTACCTACTTGTTCAATGACATGGTTTCTGTTTTAGATCTTGTTTCTCACTGTTTTTTATTTATGGCACAGTGGGGAGGTGCATTAAGCAGTACTGAAGTTTGAGGAAGAGTGTAGGAGAAACCTTAAATGCTTATTTACATCTTACTTTATATATTAGCACTAATATAAAAGTGTAACATAAGCAGAAGTCTTTCTGTCTTCTGCAGAAACTAAACCAAGGTTAGAGCCAGAGCCTGGTCTAACATTACAGCCAGACACAAAGAGGACAATAGGAAGGGCCTAGTCACACACTTACAGGTTTGGGTTTTGTTTTATTTTGTTCTGAGTTATACTGTGAGCAGCTCAGGCTGGTCTTACATTCTCAGCCTTCTTCCTGCAACGTCCTGAGTGCTGACATTAGAGATATTGACCACCAAACCTAGTAATCCAATTTTTTTTAAATGGCCAACAGTTAACAGAAACTATTGGGATATACCACCCAATAGGACGGAGATATCCAAATGCAAACAGTGTCTCTGTGTTTGCCAACAAAAAGAGCGGCCACTATCTTGGCTAAGAGGAGAGAGCAGCAGATTACTGCGACAAAGTCCGCACAACCCAGGTTCTATCCCCAAATAACAAAACTGAGCATGGAGCTGAAAAACTTATTCACAACTGTTCCAAGATAAACATCTTTAAAAATCAAACCTTATATTCAGTAAGCGTTACATTCAGTAGGAAGGCTGTGCTGAAAACAATCTCCTGGCCCAGAATCTAACGAGCCTTCCTTTTTTCCTTACCTTAAATTTCAAAGAAAAGAAAACTGAAAAACTGCCTCTGTGAATATGACACTGATCTGATACATCTACCATGGACTAAGCACTGCCTTAATCCGGTTCTGGTTTGGTGGGGCCAGAGGACGAGCACAATTCCACAGCACACAAATGCCCGTGCTGCCTGCCTGGAGGGCATGTGGACTCTGCAGGAGCTTTGAAGAGTGGCAAACCTACTGTCAGAACACTGGGGTGAGAGGAGAAGGGAGAAGGCACCTGCCCGCCCGCCCCCCCCCATGTGTGTGTGTGTGTGTGTGTGTGTGTGTGTGTGTGTTCTCAGAAAGATCTGTTGACACAATTGTCAAGAAACAATATTGAAGTAGCGTGTATCATCACAAAAAACACCATAATACAAACAAACCACCCCTTCCCAAATGGAGGTGGCCATGCAAAAAAAATTGCTACAGAACCTGCATGCCTTCAGATGATCTGGACCTCCCATCTATGAGCATGAAGGTCCAATGAATAAATTTAGCTGCTCACTTATGCCTCAACTGACCCATAGTATTCCAGGCATTGTGGCACACACCTTTAATGTCAATGCTTGGGAGGCAGAAGCAGGCAGATCTTTGAGTTCTAGGCCAGCCTAGTCTACAAAGTGAATTTCAAGACAGCCAAGGCTACACAAAAAAAAAAAAAATATATATATATATATATATATATATATATATATGCACACACTGTTCCTATATGAATGACAATCTAGGTAGGTAAGGACTTAGTAAGAAATGTTCACATTATCACTTGGGTGTCCTTTTAACACCTCTTGACTGCCTAAATGTTATCTCTTGGCTTGAACTACCATCAACAAGGCACTGAAACCAACCCAGAACTTGACTCCCAGAGTTACAACAACAGCACTGTGAAACAAATATGTTATGATAAATCTTCAGGGTTGGGGACAGTGACTCAAATCTGTAACCTCAAGGGTTAGGAGGTTAAGACAGGGGGACTGCCACAAGATAAAGGTCAGCCTAAGTTAGACTATATGGGTTCCAATATTCAGACTGCACAATGGGGGTAAGGCGCTATTTGAAAACGTGAACGTGTGGTCTGAGTGTAGGGGGCGGGGGCAGGGGGGGATAGCATAAAGTGTGTGTGTGTGTGTGTGTGTGTGCGTGTGTATCTATCTGATCCCAGAAAGCTAGGCATTGTAGTTCAAAAACACCTAAGAACATAAAAACAAAACAAACAACGAAAAAAGCAGAGAACACGATTGTCCTTGCTCCAAAGGTTTAAGAATGGTGCTCAAGAAATGTTAACTGACTTGCCCAAGATCACAAAAACAAAACAAAACAGAACTGAAACCTACAAAAAACTGGAAGTATTCTGCCTTATAATTGTGCCTATATTCTCTGTACCCAAATGAGCACTGCTGGCAAGTAAATGGCTAGAGTGGAAAGAGAATGGTGATCAAAAAAGAATAGGTTCAAGAAGGTCTCAGTCAGAAGCCAGACCCAAAGTCAGACCTGGTACTTGTAGGTGCTCTTTATGAGTCTGTTTATGTGACTGCTCTACAGGAAAGACTGTAAGAGTCTAACAACACACAAGCATTATTTTTATCCTCAAATATCAGGTCATTATCATTGTTTACACAGTTATAGATTGTAAACAATAAATAGTCTATGGTATAAAGTGGACGTTTCTTTTTTGGAAACATGCTAAAATGAAGTTTTGCTGGGGAAGATAGGTGAAAGAATGGTTTGCATACACATGAAAGGATGCATGATGTTTAGGAGTAAGTATGACCCCACTGACAGTGGGAGGTCATTGGCACTCATGCCTCACTAGTCTTTGCTGACAAAGCGCATGTATTGGTTTGCCCTACACTGCGTTGTTGAGCTTTGCTTGTGGTGACTTTATAGAGAGAAACTCACCAAAGAACTTCTCATAAGATTCCTGTGGCTTCTTGCTGCTTCCCCTAACTTGAGCCTATTGGTGAGCCTCACAGTTTCTTCTGGATTGAATTGTCCTTGCTGATTTTTGTTTGGTGTTTGCTAGTGGACTGGGCTGAGAAACACAGAGACTAGAACCATCCCAAAGAACTATTATTAAACAGGTCACTTCCCCATATCTTAATAACTTTTCTTTTCCTCTAATGGGTGGTGGACTAGGAGAGGTTGAACCCTTATTAAAGCAGGCTATGAAAAATATACCTACAATGGTAGAATTTTTTAAAAAGTATGAATGAGAGGGCTAGAGAGATGGCTCAGTGGTTAAGAGTATTTGCTGCTCTTCCAGATATGGAAGTTGATAACCATCTATTATTCTAGTTCCAGAGACTATAATACCCTTACATGCCTCTATGTCACCAGACACAGACCTATGTGCAGGCTAAATACCATATACATAAAATTAAACTAAAAAGTATTATTGAATCATAGCACATTAAAAGGCACCATCTTTTGCAAGTAGGTAAATGCAAAGTCCCATGTATAGGCAAAGTTCTTTGGTGACTTCTTCAGGGCTATCCAACTGGATGCAGGAAAGCACAGGGCAAGCGGCTGAAAGTAGGGCACACTAAGAAGAGTATTTCTACCACACACTATTATTCAAATACTTGCTCAAAAAGCAAGCAAGAGTGATGGCATTTTATACCACTACCCTTTGAGCCCAAAGAAGGGTGCACATAACAAAAGCTTGCTTGTGGTAGCAGGAGACTTCAAGAGGACAAGAGACACCCAAGTCTGATGTCAGTCAGGTCCCCTGCTAACTAAGGTCATGCTGAGAGACTGGTGGGCTGTTTTGTCTTCCAAATGGCTCTCAGCATTTACAGCCCAGCATCCAGGCTTGACATCTATTCTTAGAACACAATCAAAGAGCAGGGGTGGGAAGAGATGGAAAGAGAAAGGGCCAGAAAACAAAAGCTGAGGATACCGCTGAGAGAGGAGCTTGGCCAGAACTGTAGAAGGCAGGTGACAGGCATAAACAAACATTCCTTAATTTTTTAATATGTATTGGCGTTTTGCCTCCATGTATGTCTGTGTGAGTGCCATATCTTGGAGTTACAGGTACTTGTGAGCTGCCATGTGGTTACTGGAATTTGAACACAGGTCCTCTAAAAGAGTAGTCTAAAGTAGTCTAGAAGAGTAGTACTCTTAACCACTGAACATTCTATCCAACCCCCAAACATTCTTTAATATAGAGTTATTCACCTTTTATCTGTCCTATCTGCTGACAAAGGTCACATTTACAAGGAAAACAGGCTAGGAACTGTCTTGACTGTTTCCTCACTGGCTCCGGGATGTTTGCATTGAGAAAGCCTGTTTTAGTTGCTAGTAAAAATATAAAATGATCCGGCTAATGCAGAAAATAGTGCAGAGGTTTTCTCTGCGGAGAGGCAGTGGTACTCTCCATTAATCCCAGAAGACAGATCTCTGTAAGTGCAACACGCCAACCTGGTCTGCAGATGTACAGTGAGAACCTCCCCTTTAAAAAAAAAATCTATATATAGATATAGATATTCCCACAGCCCTAGTTTTGCGATTCTACTTTGTAGCATTATAATGGTTAATTTTGACGGTCAAGCTAACTGGATTGAGGAACATCTCCAAGATTAAATAAACTCCGGGGTGTCTGAGAGGGGCATTTCCAGGAATGACTACTTTGGGAAAATGCCTACCAGGAATGTGGGCAACATCATTCCACAGGCTGGGAGTTTGAATGGAATGAGACATGGAGAAAAATGACTGGAAGGCTAGCTTAGTGGTTCAGAGAACTTGCTACTTCTCCAGAGGACCTGAGTTCATCCTCTACACCCAGGTCAGGTGGCTCCTAACCATCTGCGATGCCAGTTCAGGAGGTGTCACTCCCTCTTTTGGCCACCCTCATCAACGTACAGGTGGTATATGTTCAACACAAACATGGACACAGAAATAAAAGTAAAATCTAAAAAAGAAAAAAAGACAAAGCTCTACAAAAGGGTAGAGCGCCCTAAAGCACAGATATTCTCTTTCTTTCTTCCTACCATGCCTTCTCTGACACGGATTTAGGAGGTAGGGAGAGATCCCTGTCTGAAACTATAAGCCAAAAATAAGTTTTCCCAGGAATTTCTGTCAGATGGTTGTCATAGCAATGAAAAATCTAACAGTTATATATATACTAAAAAGAACTGAAAGCAAGGTCTCAAAAAGAGATTTTAAATAATCTCACATTCCCAGCTCACATTAAATAATTTCCAATCTCACAGATGAGCAAACTGTGCATGGTATGTCTGACAAAGGACTAGTATTCATCCTTAAAAAACAAAGGAGTGGAGTGGCACACATCTTTAATAAGCAGCGTATGTGTGTAACAGTATGCAGAGAAGGTCATCTGGGGGCAGGGGAGCCCTGCATCTGTGGCACATGTCAACCCGTCCTTGTCTGAATGGCACACTTGATGCTCCTTTGTGAAGGCGACTTTCCTGTTTTGCTTTTAGATCATTGTTACTGTTTATTCAGACATAGTCTCATTATGTAACCCAGACTGGCCTGGAACTCATGATCCTCCTGCCTTCTTAGCCTCATAAATGACTCTCCTGTTTAAAAAATGTGTATGTATTTTTTCCACCTACACTTTATCTTCCTTTCTTTTGAAAAAGGCAGTAGAACAACAAAAAAGAAAGTAGTTACAATAAAATCCAAGTTTTATACTTGGTTCTGTAAAGTGGCCTTAGAGGTGACCTGTATCACACTTGATCCTGGGCAGGAGATGGACCCTTTGCTGCTTTCAACAATGGAGAAACTGAGAAACCAGATTAACTACCAACCCAGGGTTACAGCCGAAACAACCAGTGTTGGCAGGTACAGATGGCAAAGCCCATGGGAAACCCAGAATTCCTTACCTCTTTCCAGCTGTCACAACTGTGTGCACTAGACAATGCTCCCAAATCACTCACAGTATTCACAGTTGTGGGCATGTATCTATTATGCAAAAGCCATGGGAAAGTTCACACAAGACCTTGCTGCTGGTCATGCTTTGCTTAACTAGTACTATCTAGATATATAAACCAGTGATCCAGTGTGCCTAAATTAAAGCAGGTATTCAGAAAGGGAAAGCAATACAAAGTCGAACTTGTTATTTCTTTCTATTTTACCACTAGGAAATGTACACAGGTATTCCCTAACCTTCATTCTCCTTAAAAGTGAGCGGTCTGCCCCATGTCTAACTGGAAGGCGCACAGCAGAAAGTCAACTCTGTGAAGACAAAGCTGTACTCAGAAGCCAAAGAACACTTCAGAGGAACTATACATGGACACAAAATGCTTTCCTTTCATATTCACTTAGATTTCAATTATAGTGACCCAGGTAGTACTGAGTGTATGCAGCAAACTGTAATGAGAACTTGAAAGGTAACCAGCCATGGCCCCTGCAACACACAAAGACGGGGTGCTGTGCTCAGAATTAGAAAGCTTTGCTTATGTTACTGAGCTCCACATGTGACACCTTAAATTTACCCTTAAAAACAAACAAACAAAGATCCTGAAGCACAATGTTTAACATAAAGGAGAAACAACCTAATCCAATGAAAATACACAAACATTAAGCCAAGTATAATGTCACACGCCAGTAGTTCTAGCTGCCTGGAGGAGGCAGAAGATCACTGGCAACCAGGAAATAGGGGATAGCTTAGGGAACATAGCAAGGCCCTGACTCATAAAAGAAAAATAAATAAAAATAGTACACTTATTTATTATGCATGTTTTGATGGTTTTTCACAAACTGCTCTTCTGAAATACTACAGAGAATCAAATGTAACATTCCAGAAAACACTGTGTATAGTAGTACATCTTCAGAAGCAAAGGAGACACCTTTCTAGTACTGAAGAATTCCCATCTAAGCATGCCACAGATTAGTTCTGTAGGCAGCATCAATGACCACGCCCCACTTGGTTGGCAAGAAGTGTATTACTAATTAGCAATGAACTCAATATATAAAAGAACTGGTCACTGACAGTCCAAATCCTTTACTCACTATAACAGTGCAATACTGTGTGTGTAAGCAAAACTGTGCTCTGATTTTACATACCCAGTGTTTACACAAAGATAGCATGCTACTTGTGGGTACATTTCCTAAGTCGAGACCAGAGCATGTCACACCCTATCTCTATTATGAAAAATACACATGCTAGATGTAGACTGTTGAAGCATCCTTTCTCAACTGCAGTGAAGAACAGATAAACTCCCTATAATGAGCATTTTCCACATAACCAATCACAGACACAAAGGATAGAAATTCCCAATGACTTCAGAGTCTACCTCGAGGGACCCAGGCGTATAATTCTTAGGCAGCAGAAAGATGGTGGCCATGTTGTAACCTTCATTCTGTCTGGTGCCTCAGTGTTGATTGTTCAGGCAGAACTTGGGGATCTTTGACCTTATTAGCCTTAATATAGGGACTCCAGCTGCCCTTCTGAGAGTCAGCAGTACCACAAAACTAGGAATTTGTTATCTGGGTCAATGGCCATTTCATTGTTTTAACTTTGTAACTAAGGGCTTATGATAATACTTTTTTTTTTTTTTTTTTTGAGTTCCACGGTTACATCTTACAAACAGAAACAAGTTGTGTTTTCTTTCATTATTTAAGAAAAAAAATCTAGCAGAGTACATAGATCACTTATACATTCTCCCTTGTGGAATAAAAGCATACTCCAAGGAAGACAGACACCGGTACACCTATAACTCAGAGATCATCACTCAAACACACTGCTATGAAATTCAGGATTAAAGGCTGTGAAGCCAGTTGCGTAATACAGAGGGAAAAAAAAACACATAACTAGGAGGGGGTGGGGTGGCCATATTAAATCCAGAAGAGCTTAGCTTAGCAGAAACATCTTCAAAATTGCCGTGGCTCTTCAAATGGACAAAGAGCTTACATTTATTTCCCAGAGAAAAGATGGGTATTCACAGAAACAGCGAGACCTTCAGCATGTGAGAGCCAGCAGAAAGGATGAGTCAGAAAATCACAAGTCTGGTTTCATTAAGTGCACCAAAGTTTTGTTAAACAAGGTCTAATTCTTTGCCCAAATTGACAGATAAATTGACAAATGAGAGCCGAGGAATTTTCGTTATAGCGTTGTGAAATTCCCAGTTCCTACTGTCATAACAATAAAGAAGATAAATACACACCTGTTTTCCCCACAGGAGGATCACTGTGTTTGTTCCTGTGAACCTGAATGTCCTACATAGCCAGCCTAGCCTAGTCTGGCTGTCTAAAAACAAACCAAAAAGCTGAGCCAGGGAAAATACACTAGGTTCCATTTGGGATGGAGCCTAAAATATACAGCGACACAATGAATTAAACAAGTTGAAGCATGAATGAAACAGAATAAACACTTGATGAATGCAGCCCAAATCAAAAAAAAAAAAAAAAAAAAAAGACTACTAGTTTTTCTTTAAAATTATACAAAAACTTAAGGCATGGCTCAGTGATAAAATACTTGCCTAAGTATGGTGAAGTTTAATGGTCCGGCATTGCAAAACAAAACGAGTATTATCTTTCAGGGGGAAAAAAGTACTCATGAGAATGTTTTCCCCCCTCATATGGCCTAAAGAATTCTCTAAATTAGGGGGTAGGAAGAGGGGTAAAATGCTTAGTGTCTTAGAGCACTTACTTCCCTTCCAGAGGACCTGGACTTAAGTTTCCTGCACCCATCTAGTACATGATTAACTCCATATGGGATATAGTGTCCTCCTCTAACCTCTGTGGTCTTTTGCACATGCATACATTTGGGTGCACACACATACACATAAAATATTTTTAAATAGTTTCTGAATTCACCCTGAACCTTAATAGTATACATAAATTTACTACTTGTGCTTAAATGCCAGAAAACAGATTTGAGATTTGTTGTAAAGTAGTGGACAACCAAAATAGGAAACAGCTCATTAGCTGACAAAAGTGTGTCTGGAACGTAGAGAATGCAGCCCACATATGTTAGCAGTCTATTAAGTGCAGGAGAACGCTCTACGAAAATTCTAAGTCACTGTGATCTATGTGCACTATGCAAGCTCACAAACATTGTAACCTTATTATGTGTTGCCCCAATCCAACCTTTAAAACACCCCCACACTCTCTTCACACATACAACTTTGGCAACCTGGCCAAGATGGGTTTTTTTTTGTTTTTTTTTAAACTAGCCCTCAAGCTTTTATGGGCCACTATTACAGGACCCACCCTTCACCTGTGCCCTATAAACCTTACTGTCCAACTAGCAGTTTATTATGATGGTCAATCAGCAGACAAAGTCCCAGAGTAAGTAAGCTTATGAGAAACAGCACTGTAATCTTGAAAAACTAAACTCCAGTTTTGTTACTGAACAATTAACACTGATATACATAATACATGCCACCCATGGGCTAAAGAGATGATTTAGTGTATAAAATACCTACTGTAAGCCTCTGTTCAGATCCCTAGCACCCACGTAAGAGCTGTGCCACTAGACACAGGGGCAGGTTCCAGTAACCCCACATGGAGAGAAAGTACAGGGATGGAAAGGAGTGATGGTGGCTCGGTGCGAAGAATGGCTGTGTAAGAATGAAGTCCAGTATTCAGACATCTCATTTTGGAGGGAGTGGAGAGAAGACATTATTTATTTGTTAAGAGTGCACACTACTTATACATAGGCAGCTCACAACTAACTTTAACTCCAGCTCCAAGAAACCCGAAAACTTTTATCCTCCATAGGCACCTACGTTCACATCACCGTATTCATTTGCTATCTAAGTTCACCTCGGTCTCTGTCTGTCTGTCTGTCTGTCTGTCTGTCTGTCTCTCTCTCTCTCTCTCTCTCTCTCTCTCACACACACACACACACACACACACCAACCCCTAACAAAAACAAACAAGGAATACAAGGTGTAAGGTACCTGATGTTGACCATCTCCATCTATAAAAGTATGCACACACACAAACAAACAGGAAGCCACAGGGGTGTATACATATAATTTGAAAAGGGACTTTCTGAAACACAGAATATACTTAAGATGCTACTTACACACTTGTTTACCATAGACCATCAAATAGCATACAGAAGGCCAAGGAATTTTTTTTTTTAAGTGCTCCATACTTCCTATGAGACTACCAACTAACTGGGTGGTGCTGACACACACCTTTAATGCCAGCACTAAGGAGGCAGAGGCAGGTAGATATCTGAGTTCCAGGACAGCCAGAACCACACAGAGAAACCTTGTTTGGGGTGGGAGTGCAGACAGGAGTGGACAGGGACAGACACATGACACATACAAATGTCAACTGCTTCAAGAGTCAATGGTCCCTTTTGAGCTCCATCCAGGAAGTCCGGTACTTGCTTGCCAACAACTATCCTATCTATTCAGACTGGACACCCAGGACAGGGGAACCACACCTTGGACATCGGTAGCAAAGTTAACAACATTATGTTAGGCCTCAGCTTTAGCATGAAAATCATATTTGAAGATACTGTAACAGGGAGACAGAAACAGAGAGAGACAGAAAGTCTGGAAATGAAACATCTCTAAACTCAAATTTAATAAAATGGTCTCAAAAATGATAAATAGATGCTATTGGCAGGCCTTCCTTGTGAGTTAACCATTTCACCAATTCCACACCAATGGTGGTAAATCTGCTGACTAGCTGGAGAGGTAAATTCTCTAAGTGGCTGAAAGAAGGGAAGTTGCCAGAGGGGGATAAAATTGATTTCTGGAGAAAAACAAAACAACACGTAATCCTAAGATCCTTTCAAATCCTAAGATCCACTCACCTCCTCTTACTGGACTAGAGCTGAGACTCAGAAGTCTCTTTTCATTCTTCTGAACAGCTGGGATTATAAGGCAGTACCACCACATATGACTCTCAGAATCCATTTCATAGAACACACACATGTGAGCCACTGAACACTCTAATACCTGGGACCCTTAACATCACACACCAATGTTACCTTGCACTGCCTACTTGATACTTTCATCATAACTCAGAAAATTCATGAAGGACCGATGGCAGGGTTCCAATGTTACCATAATCCTGAATTATTTACTGGGGGCGGGAGCTGTAGGGAAGAGTACAAACACAAAATACACAGCCAGTTCTCAGAGCAGAAACCTTTAGGAGCTCCCTAGGGTGCTACTGAGCGGGAAGCCAAAGCAGCATCACTGTGCTACTTATAGAGCCCCTAAGTCGTTAAGTGCTTCCGGGACTCTCTCGACTTGCTTTCAATTCTTCATCTCTGTTCGCCTTTACACCAATGTAGTAGATGTACTACAAGACTCAACCCTGATGGTGGAACCCATGCCGAAAGGACAGGGAGAAAGGATGAGAACAGGAACATGCATGCCGATTAGAAGCACAGCCCGAAACCAGCAGGTGCCTTTTAGGAACTACAGAAGTTCTCCATAATCCAAGTAATTACTCCTGGTGCTAACTCTGTGCTGACATCACTGTCACTGAGGGCACAGCTATCCACAAGACATAATCAATGAGCTTTCAAGGTTAGCTTCCAGCGTGCCTGAGGGAAGGGTGTCAGACAGCATTTTCTGGAGAACTCTCAAGCTATGGGTGCTACTACGAAGAGCCTCTTAATCGATGGGGAAACTATCTTCAGTAATCTTTTTATGCACACTGAGATTGTGGGCTGATTGATGGCTTCAGTCCTCGGCTATGACAAAGGCCAAGGTAACACTGGAGGACCCTTTCTCACCTCTCCTTCCCTACTGCCCTTGGGTAAGGTGGTACAGAACAAGGACAATGAGTCATATATGCCCTTTTTCATCTAGCAAAGATATCTCACTCACACTGAAACCGAATGTAGTGTATTTTTGAAGGGACACAGAACAACTGTCCCAAAGTCCTACTAACATTTAGACCAGTGCAGTCAGTGCCACAAGTCCCTCTGTGAAGTAAGGCAATCATGCCCAGACCCAGCAACTTCAGCGACCTTTCCTGAGCAAGCTATCTGTGAGAGAAGCCTATAATTTCCAGATGATCCTTGTAAACAAGCTGCCATGATCTGAATTCATCTCAGACCATGTAACAACTCAGTCCTGATCGCGCTCTCTTCAATCCTTGATTCTGCCCTTCTTCAAGCTGATGTCTGCTTGGAGGCATCCGAACATCTTCCACAGCATTATATTATATATTTTCATCCAAGTTCTCAAAGGCGATTTCATCTAGCAATAGCTAGGGATTCCTTACACGCTGGGATGCCAATGACACTATCTCCTACCAGCACTACATGCAGGTTACTGCCTCCTACACTAAAACTCTAGTCCAGGTGGAAGGTCACTGCAAGTACTATGCATTGCACACAGCCTGCAGCACTGGACAAGACAAATATCCAAGTAAGAGACCATGGAAAATGCATTTGAGGGTGAGGGTGAGGGTGAGGGTGAGGGTGTGTGTGTGTGTGTGTGTGTGTGTGTGTGTGCGTGTGCACGCGCGCGCGCGCATGCAGCACCATATCTGCATTTATTCAGGAGATTTTACTCATTTGTTTCTAGTTTTGTTCACAATACTCAAATGTTTGAACACTGGGTCCTAAAACAAACCAGATTCCAAACAGAGCATGTCTTCAAAGCATTTTTGGGATGCACTTGGGAGGCACAGGCAAGCAGAGTTTGAGTTGCAGCCTAGCCACAGGTACATAGTGAGACTGTCAAAAAAAGAAAGTCACTTGGTAGGGAAAATGCTGAAATAAAATCTACCAACCATCCCACCAATCATCTCAGGATCTTGAACTCTAAGGAGATATGAACATTCTAGAAGGGGCAACACGCTAGGAGTCAACCTACAAGTGATACTGAAGACATGCAGGCCAAACCACACTCCCATGCCATCAATCCCAGAGAAAAATCTTGGCCCAGTATAGATTCAAAAGATAGAGACCCTGAGAAACCTCTATGCCACAACACTCTAGACAAAGAATGGGGACTCAGGGGACAACTCGAACAGATCCCCGTCCTCACACCTGCCCAGGTGCATCACTTGTTTTATTGCTGTGTTTGGTTAGGGTTTCTTAAGACAAGCTTTCCCTGTGTACCCTGGCCATCTGAATCCACTGTGTATCAGGCTGGTGGCCTGGAACTCAAGAGACCCACCTGCCTTTGCCTCACAAAAGCTGCAAGTGCTGGGACTAAAGGTGCCACTACACCTGGCCATTGAATTGTATGTTTAAAGTACATGTTATAGCTTTCATATCAACTGGACCTCAAAATAAAATCAGCGGCGGAGAGAACTAAAAAGGACAAATTCCCTATTTTGTAATGCACATAAAACTGCTATTCCAACTAGAACATACTGATGAGAAGTGCAAGGACTCATGTAGCTACTCAAAATGCCTTCAAAGGGAAAATTCTTTCCCTTAAGCAGCAAATGCTTCCCCACCCCCCAAGATACCAAGTTAGTCCTAAGAAACAGATAAAACAGTTACAGAAACAGACTAACATTGCCAGGGTCATTTTTGCCCATTGCTGTGGTTTTGCTTGGTTTAGTTCAAGCCAATGCCCTCCGTGCATAAAAAGAATCACTTGGGCCCAGACAGTAGAAACAGTGGTTTCTCTGTGACCAAGCAGTAGTACAAACAAAAAGATGGACATGGGATTGTGCAGTGACCCAGTAACAGACTCTAAATAACAGGGCCAGCTCAGATCCCGTTGAGATACTGTGGCCGATAGGCAACAGCTTTTAGGGCACCAACATGAGGACCCACGTGTGAACTACAGGCATAAGGCAAATGCTAGGTGTGGCCACATGCCTAAACCCCAGTGTGGGGAGGCCAAACAGGGAGACAACTAGGGCTCACTGACTTCCAATTCAGCTCTGAGTTCAGTAAGAGACCCTGTCTCAAGAGTGAAGGACTGAACACCTTGTGTTCTGCTCTGGTCTCTGGTCATGAGTCTGCACATATAACACACACACAAGGTGAAATAAAATAATTTAAGTAAGTAAACTAAATTTTAAAAATAAAACTGGGGCTGGAGGGATGGCTCAGCGGTTAAGAGCACTGACTGCTCTTTCAGAGGTCCTGAGTTCAAATCCCAGCAATCACATGGAGGCTCACAACCATCTGTAATCAGGTCTGATGCCCTCTTCTGGTGTGTCTGAAGACAGTGACAGTGTACTCATACATAATACATAAATGGGGGGGGGGGTGCAGTAAAGTGAAAGACGGCAGATGTGTGCCTTCACCTGCACTCATCTGGTACAGCTAAACCCAAAGACTTGACTCTACCAAGGGCACAGCTTGTGCCCAAGTCTACTATATTCTGAAACAACCCCAGAACAGGAAGAATTGTCACTGCAGGTGTGTCAGGAGTAAAGACAGAGTGAGGGACTGCACTCTCATCCCCAATACCAACTGAGATGGCTACTCTGGGTTGTCACTTGATTACACCCAAAATTAACTAATACCCAAAGAGGAAAGGCACACCTATGAGGGAGTATTGTTCAATTTGAAGTGAAAAGATCTACTTCCAATCCAGACCTTTGAAATAGGAAAGCGTGCCTTTAATCCAGACATGGACTCATGAATGCCCCGTGGACTAAACAACCAATTCCTGGACCTTCAGTTCATAGGCAGCCATTGTAGGAGTAACTGGAGCACAGCCTGTGGGTCATTCTAATAAATCCCATATATTCATGCTGTAAGTTCGGTTATTCTAAAGAACCTGACCAAGACACCAAGAACCCAAAGACCAGAGATGAGGGTTTGGGGGGGGGGGGGTTGCTTGGTGGTGTAACACTTGCTACACAAGCAAGGTCCTCAACTCCATCTTCAGCAGTACATGAAAACAAGAGGGGTAGGTGGAGGACTGTCAATGACAAAATCCACCTCCAAGTGTAGATTTATAAACTGGGACCCTATGGAAAACCATAATTAATGTCAAGAGAAAGGCTGTTGTGAAATAGACCTTTAAACATGTGCCATCTTCTATATTTTTATGTTCTCATAAAGACAAAGAGTTCCTGACAAGATGAGAAAGTCAAAGAACATAGGACACGGTAGTACTGTCACCCAGAGAGCATGGGGCCGCAGGAAGCTCTCCCTGCTCTATGTACTTCTATAGAACGTGGTTAAGGATCACCAGGTTGGCTCAGTAGGTAAAGGCAAGGACAATGCCTCACTCAACTCCCACAAGCTCATTTTGCTTAAACTGGACACAACACAGCACATTAACCTAATAGCATGTGTTCTCCAGTGAAATCAGTAAATATTCTAAGAAAAACTACTCTGAAGACATCTTGATTCTGTCTGCCACTAACTTATCAACTTTAAACCAAAGGAATCACTTTTCTCCTATTTCAGATCAGAAGTATTACATCTAAAATCCTATTAGAAAATTACCATATAAAACTAAGGAAGTAATGAAGAGGTCTTCAAAGATTATGCCAAACAACCAAGTTCGGTAACTTTCTCAAGATCGTGAGGTACTTTAATAATGAAACCGAACAACAAAACATATTTTGAAATGAAGGGTGTAGCCACAGGCAAAAACCAGTATCATCCATATCAACACTGGAGCTTAGATTGGTTGGCACTCTGCTGTCCCTTCAAGATGATCAATTCCAAAGCCCGTATTCTCAACAAGAAGCCTGTATAGTGAGCACTGTCATGACCCTCCACTGTGCTGCCCAACCTCAGCACCAACAGTGCAGGGCACAGCAACAGCTCAGAGAATAAGGTTGTTGTGCCCACTGCAAAAATGAGGCTCTCAAGCCCAGCATTCAGGAAGGCTTCTGGGCTGCATAACAAGGTCCTGTGTGTGTATTGACAGTGGTGAACTTCTGTGGAGCAACTGTTTGTAGAAACCAATTATTTTTTTTAAGATTTACTTATTTATTTCATGTATGTGAGTACACTGTCACTGTCTTCAGACACACCAGAAGGGGGCATCAGATCCCATTACAGATGGTTGTGAGCCACCATGTGGTTGCTGGGAATTGAACTCAGGTCCTCTGGAAGAGCAGTCAGTGCTCCTAACTGCTGATTCATCTCTCCAGCCCAAAACCAACTATTGAAGAGAGGAAAACATGAACAAGTGACTAGACGGATATGAAATTACCTTTTCATGCTCATCAGCTGCTCTGTGTCCCCAAATCATGCCTGCGTGACACAACACTATATACCTGAGACCATGGGAACACCAAGAGACCAGCTCTGTCATGAAGACATGGGCTTGCATAGCTTTTGTACTACCCAATACCATCCAGTGCCCATGTACACATGTACAGATTATTAGGCTGACCCTAGTGACTGCTAAACATCACTGTGGTTAGTGTTGCTGTGATCACACAGATCTCAGAAACCAACTTCCAAATAGATCCGAGTCTAAACTAGTAGTGCATGCTACACAGTGGGGCTGTCATGTAGCATAAGGCAGCTTTACCTCCCTCTTTAAATCCACCGGTAAAAGCAGCAACCATCTTTTATCTAGGACAACTCCTCATTTGGCGACAGAAAATGACAAGCTGGGCATGTGCCTGCTTGCCTCCACTAGCGCCCATGACACAGCCTTGTTTCCTCACGAAATCTAGCAACTGTTTCCAACACCACCCCTCAAACAAACCTACTTCCTGTCTCCACCTACTCTGTTCCACCTACCAGAGATAGCATGATAGGGTTCTCTGTGCACTAGAAATAGGTTGTTAGAAGACTTTTAAACACATTTCTCCATGTAAGAATTTGGGAAACATTTAAGTTTAAGTGAATAGCAAACAAATCCACTAAATTTTCTGCTTATTAATCTTTGCAGTTCTCTTCATATATAATGCATAAAATGTAAAGTATTCAACAATCTATATCATTTTAAAAGATTTTATTTACTACTTAACCTTATGTGTACATAATATAATATCTTATCAACATAATGTTGATATCAGAAGGGGTTGGAAGGCAGCAACTGTGTTGCCTAAAACTGAACTTACAGATGGTTGTGGATTTCCATGCGGGGACTAAAAACAGAATTTGTGAGCTCTAGAAGAGCAGTAAGTGCTCTGTAACCACTGAGCCATCTCTCTAGCCCTATCATCTGGTTTTATAAATATTTACACAATTTTCTTTTCCTTGTTTGCATCCAACTGAATAGTTGAAACTCAAACTAGACACAAAAGAAAACAGCAGCTCCACAATTCTGGCTCTATCTAATACATGTACAGGTAGGTATTACAGTGGAGGTAATCAAAGAGTTTAGAGATGTGGAAGGCAGGGGGAAATGTGAGCTGCATCTTCGATGGTTATAAGAGTATACTAAGTAATTTTCACAAAAAAAAAAATGACCAATTTCATAGTTTAAATAATGAATTCTTGGAAACAACTTCTAAAGAAATTTACTATTTGCATAACAGTATTTTCTTTGTCTCCAAACTAGTAAGGTTGCTATTCAAATCCAAATTTACTGTGGAAAGCAATTATTTCTTACACATAGTTTCTTGCAAAACAATGTTGTCATTTTTAGCTCCTTTGATCCTTAGGCTGGTAGTATTCCTGAGGCTTCCATTGTTCTGGAAACAAGCTATTCCCCAAGCTCTGACTGCAAATAGCACATCTACATCACTAACAGATAACAGGTAGGGTGCTCCTTTCCTCAAGCTACTTCCTCTAAAGGTCCAACAGACAGCTATCTCCTCAACCCACCATGCTCACTAGAGTCTTCTGGAGACTTGTTCATGCTTCTCCTGAACTCAACCTTATAACAAAGTAATTAACAAGATACAGAACTCTAAAACATCCTTCTTCTCAGACCTCCTCCACCTTCACCTCTCAACTCTCCTCAGAAAAGATGAATAAATACTCTTTCATGTTTGTCCCAGACTTCAAACTCATATCCTGAGAGAGAGAGAGAGCACACACTGGAAAGAAAGCCATTCCAGCAAGTGCTCCCACAAACCTCATTCTGGACTGAACAAAACGCAGCTTGTTTATGAGGCCCAAGGTGTCATCCACAACAGGACTACAGAGTCCAAGGCTGTTTCTGTTTATGGGGAACAGAGATCCAAACATCCCTTCAAAAGAGGCTAGACTTGTCAGGGAACATACTTTCCTTTTCTATACAAGCAGCCACTCGCTGCGAGGTTATTCTGAGCCAATAAGATCAAGGTATGAGTCAAATAGTCACCTAGGTATCAAAATAGAACTGAAATGGGAACAATACGCCCACCTCCACGCCCTACTAAAACAAAAAGTGAATTTCAGGGATTAGCAATTCCAAAGTATGAAGGGGACTGCAGGGTAGTGCAAAGGCAGAACTAGACATGATGAAGTATATACCAGATGTTGTCCTATGACAGAAAGGGGACATTAGGATAAAGCCTGAGAATTTCTAAAACGTCTAGAGCTAGTACTATAGTGTCAATCTGGCCTCTTAGTTCAGACCAAGATACCACGGAAGATGGTAGCAATAGGGGAAAGCTAGGTAAGAATAATGTAAGACTTCAGCTATTTAGGCAAATTTTCTCCAAATCTTGCTTTTCAAAAAAATAGAAAGTAAAATAAATAAATAAAATAAAAAAGTAAATATCTAAAAAATAAAAAAGGAAGTATATTTTTTTCAAATTATCAGGCCTGTAAATAAAAAATACACCTTAATAATTCAACTCCCATAATAGAAACAAAATTGGCAATAAGGGATATGAAGAAAAAATGGACGGAAATGAACCTCAGAGATGAATATTACAGTGTGTGTGTGTGTGTGTGTGTGTGTATGGCAGTCACACTTGACAATAAAGCTCTATTACAATAAGCTTAAATAACATTGTACACTGTTTTTACACAATATATGACCAAGTGAGGTAAACATAAAAGTCTCCTGAGCCATTTTTTAAGATTTTATTTATCTTAGTTTATGTCTGTGAACATTTCACCTGCATGCATATATATGCACCACAGGTATACCAGGTACCTAAAATGGCCAGAACAAGGTACTGAATGTCCTTTGGAACTGGAGTTATAGATGATTGTGAGCCACCATGTGGATGTTGGGAATTCAACCTGGCTCCTCTGTAAAAGCTGCAAGGACTCTAAACTTCTGAGCCATTTCTCTAACCCACTCAGATATATTTTAAAGCCTACAAGTTTCAGAACTGTTTGAGAACCCTGTTTGAGAACCCTGAGGTCTCCATGTAGTCAGAGATAACAATTTCTCCAAGATGGATTAAAAAATAATAATCCAAATAAAACATATCTTCAAGCCAGCAAATGTATAACATTATATTTTAAGACATTATAATCCAGATTATATTTTTATCTGACATTTTTGTAAAACCAAGACAAATTGCTAAAGCAAATGCCAGGCTAAGACACAGGGAAAGATCTGCAGGAAGGTACCAGCACAGGAATAACTAAAGAATCCTGGTCTACAAAATCAAGTGCAGTTAGTTTTGAGGCCATCTTCTAAACAAAAAGCATTATGTAAGCAAAGGAAACTGAGGAGACACAGGGAGGGGATGTGGGATACCTGAGGAATGGGCTCCATAGTCCTGGGAGGCCATTTAAAAAAGGAATAATGGTAGATATTACATATGAAATCCATCCCACACTGCAGAGACATGGTCTACTTCTTGTATATAACAAACCTAACATCTAACAAAGAGAAGTAGCTCTAGTGCCAACACACAACTGACCACATGCAATCGGTCCCAAAACCACACCAGTTCTACAAGACTAGACCTTATACTTCCTTGACACTTTAGAAGACCACTCCACCAAGGGCCCACAGCAGGGAGAAAGCAACTGCTGAGACTGCATACACTCACTCAGAGAGGTTAACATATACAGAGTCTTTTAACAGTGTAAACTTCTTGGTGTATTGTAAATACCATGTAAACCATGCAAACACATGCCACGGCGCAACCTTGTGGAAGCTGGGTGACTATTTGTAGATGTCAGCACACTTCTTCCATCCTGTAGCTTTGGGGGATTGACCCCCGATCTTCAGTCTTGCAATCAATTGCCTCTTCACCTGCTTAGCTGTCTGGACAGCATGGGTGTGGAATTTTTTTTTAATTGTCAACAAGCATACAGACTGAGAGGCTCAACATAGCCATCTTCAAAGTGTGGTCTAAGGACCCTTGAGGAGCCTCTAAACCTATCTGGGAAGTCTACAAGTTTGTGAAATTTTTATCAACACCACCAAGTTTTACTGAGGTGACACCTAAACAGATAATACAATCCACTCAAAGACAATCAGTCTGATGACAGGCCAAACTACATAAAGAGGCCCTTTGGAAAGAAAGGGGGGAGGGAAGAGAGGAAGAAGATAAGGAGAACAGAAATAAAGGGAAGGGAGTGAGGGTAAAAAGAATCACTGTCATAAACCAATGACTTTCCTGAATGCACAAATTCTGTCTTTCAAGATACCTATACTGCCTGACATGCACCAACCACTTAAGTGGGACCTCTTTTTCCTTGGGCAACATCCTCCTTCAGTCAGAGTGAATGGCTAGAAATTTCACTTGCTGAAGCAAATAGATGACTACTTCTAGAAACACTTGGCCAGCCTAATGTACTAGAAGGAAAGCGTGGGACAGACTGAGTTTAGGAAACCACCACAAAGGGCAGACAGTAAATGGCAATTTTCTGGAGTGTCATCACCACACAAAACAAGTACAGCAGCATTTGGCTATGTGACTAATGCTGCACTGCACAGGAACAAAGACCCATATTCAGCATGTAAGACCCAGAAAGAGAGATCCTGAAGTGCAAGCAGGGCAACAGTATTTGTCAGAAAACTCCAAAATTATACTCAAATTACTACAATACACTTCCATCCTATTTTCCTGATCCACTTCAGACAAAATTGACTCACAAGCTAATATAAGGCATAATTTGTAAAATTTGAACACAATAGATCTTTTATCACTAACTTTTTATTGAGAAACTAGTTATTTTAAATATGAATACAAAGTGTTTTCCAGGGCAGAGTTTGGATCCATAAAAATTACAATATGGGTCAGCTCCTAGAGGCAATAAAAACAGTTCACGCTGTCCCATGGTCCTGTTTACAGAACAAAACAGCATCTGGTGAAACACAATTCCTTACGGCCTGGTTTCAGTGTCATGCCTTATCAAGTCTCATCGCCCACACTCCATCTTGGGACACACCTACAATCTCACCATACCAGTATTTATGATTGGAACCCTAACCCTTAAGGTTCACAAATAAACCTATTCAAGCCCAGCACTGACTTCAACGGCCTCTCTTTATTAACTAAAAACTAATGCCCAGTGAAAAGTAAACACATTTCTTTTTTAAATAGAGAATGGTGTAACTACAAAGTCTTATCAGTTATTTATAAATCTCTATAGCACTGTAGCATACCTGTAATTCTAGCACTCAAGAGGCTAAAGCGAAAGTTCAAGATTAGCATGAACTACATGGTGAGGATGTAGCTCCCCAAAATTAATAACGTGGGCATAGGGCATATTGTGTTTTGTGCATGGAAACATACAGTAAAAGCATACATGTGATAGTCAGGGGACAATTTGAAGAGGGCAGATTTCTCCTTCCACCGTGTGATCCTGAGGATAGAGCTGTTGTCAGGCTTGACTGCAGGCCCTTTACTGGCTGAGCCTTCAATCTTACAAGCACTTTGTTTAGTTTGAGACAGGGTCTTATGTAATCCAAGCCAGCATCCTGGGAGAAGGTAGGGTGTGTCACTGGAGGTTGTCTTTGAGGTTCCAAATGCCCAGGCAGCTCTCAGCACTAGTGTGCTGTCTCCTCTTTCTCCCACCACCCGTCTGTCTGTCTGTTTGTTGCTTGCTTGTAAATATGATTTAAGATCTCAACTACTATTACAATAGCATGCCTGCTTCCTGCCATACCCAGGCACAGACTAATCTAATCCTCTGAACTGTGAGCCCCAAATTAAATGTTCCCTTTTATAAGATCCCTTGGTCATGCTGTTTTGTCACAGCGAGAGAAGTGAGACACCTACTTTCCTTTTTATACCTAATTTTATTTGCTGGTGTGACAAGTCAAAGTACATAACCAAGAATAACCATGGAAATCTAGCATGTGACCACTTGGAAACAGATCTTTTGCAGGTAAATTCAAGCAGAGATGAGAACATAAGGGTGAACACTAAACCTAGTATGGCTGTTTTCCTTAAAAACAAACAGGATAGACAGGAAAAGCAAATACAGACAGATACAGAGACTGAAAGGGGATGTACAAAGTTGTCAAACAACCCCAAAGACTGCTGTCAACCTTCAGAAGCTTGAGACAGACCTAGAACACTAGAACATATTACCCTAGATCTGGCCTTAAGCTTATCTATAGGGGGATATATACTTGATCCCCTAAACTATAAATAATGGTGTGATAGGTCAGTGTCTACAAATTCAAACAAAGTTTTGTTCAAGGTCCATAAACAGTTTTAGTAAAGCAAAGCATCATTATTTTAAGGTAGTGAAGAAGTATATATAATACCTTAGAATGAAGGTCTTTTCCGTTCATGGCACAGAAGATCTGCCCTTTCGACATAACAAAGTAATGTTTGGACACCTATGTTTTACTTTAACCAGTTCTTTGTAGAAAGACTTAGGCTATCTTGGAAGCATTAATTTATATTTAACCATAAACTGTATTGCTTTTCTGTGTGTGCTATACTCCCATTCTCTTTTTCTCTGCTTCTCAAGTGCTGGAATTACCTGTGTATACCATCATGGCTGACATATTCTTAACCTAAATAAGTCACAATAAGATACTTTGGTCTGGGGAAGTGTTTTAACTGATTCTGATAGGGTGAAAAGATAAAATCATTCTTAGTACTAATACTAGTTCTAGTCAACCACAATTCTTTTTGCCGAAGACCACACCCTCTGCCTCCCCAATAACAGCTGAAATGTTAATCCTTATTTGGTTATAATTATAACAATTCAGAACAGACACAGCCATTTGTAAAGGCATGAAAGCACTATTAGCTTGGAAGAGGTAAAGCGCTGGCAAGAAGTAAGCAATGTAAAGGAAGTGTGAGGGATCTCTCCAGAGAAGTCAACTGAATAAAGTTCAGGAACATTTTTTGGAGGAGTCCATGGCTCAAGGACAACAAAGTTCGATATAAGTGGACCAGACAGATGAAAACCACAATAAACCCTTTTCACGGATAATCAGAAATTAACAGGAAAAGGAATTTGCATAGTCAATTAAAATTAGCAATAATAGCAAGTTAAAATGATAAATATTCTCCCAAACTGGGAAGGTCTTAAAAAACACTTTTAAAAACATTACAGCCTCCCCAAGTAAGGGTTTGAGAATGTCATGCCACAAAGGGCAACAAGACCATACAGCCAAAACAGCTAACGAGCACCAAATCCAAAATGAAAAGCCTCTCAGATCAAACACTGGGTGATGAGTCAAGCAGTGCTGAGCCATCATGCTGCCATATGAGCTCAGCATTCAAAATGGGGATCAAGGCCCTTGGACATCAGCAACCACTCCCAGTTAGAGAACACACTCACAGTACTGCAAAGCAATGTTTATTGGGGATGCAACTGGAGAGCTGTCCAGAAATTAAAAGACCTTGCTGTTCTTGCAGAGAATCCAGATTAGGGTCCCAGCACCTACATGGTGGCTCACAGCCATCAATACCCTCAATTCCAGAGGATCAAATGGCCTCTTCTGACCTGAGCAAACATCAGGTATGCACGCGGTGAAAACACATGTAACAGGACAAATCCTCATACACATGAAATATAGACAGATAGATGATACCAATTCACCAAACATTAGAAGCAATGGATTTGGTAAGTCTGTATATGAAGCTTTTAACTATGAAATAAGGGAAAACTATTATGATGGTTGGTTTGCTCCAAGCATTTCTGGACAAATTGACAAAGGAAAGTATGTGCTCCATAATAAAATGTATAGCATCTCAGACTATGGCAAAAGACCACAATGAAATGTGATAAAGATGGCTAGTCTTGAGGTTCTCATAAACAGTCTAAACTTTAGACTTTAAAGATTTCTGACTGTGCCTTAGAAGAGAATCTTCTCTCCAGCATCCGAGGAGACCAAGTTGAAAGATCAAGCAAAGACGATCAAATAGAAGCCCTCATTGTTAAGCTTAGCTGAATTGCCAGGTAGTGGTGGCACACACCTTTATTCACAAGCAATAGGCAGAGGCGGAAGTAGGTGGATCTGTAGATTCAAGGCCAGACTGGTCTACATAGCAAGTTCCAGGACAGCCAGGATTATACAAGAAAACCCTTTATGCGTATTGGGGGTAGAGGAGAGATGATTTAAGAATGGCTAAATTATTGAGAGAGAAAAAAAAAAAAAAATCAAGTCCTGGTCTTGAATGGTGTTGATGATTAAAGTAAGGGCATTAACTGCCAAAGAATGAGATCCCGTAATCTAGAATGTAGATGCATAACAGGACCCTAAAGATTCTTGAAGGATGTAATTAATCCCTACGTCTCAATATGGGATTTATTTATTGCTATAGGCTCACTGTGTGGAGATTATGAGTTTAATATGGAGACTAGTACAGTTACAAAAAAATGTGTCAAAAGTATGTTGGAATGGTTGGCTAAAGCATTTGTCAAAAGATGATCAACTGAATAGAAGTTGGCTTAGTGTTGATAAATGGATTTTTAAGACTCAAGGAAATTGCAATGCTAGAGTGGGTATGCTGTGTAGGACCTAATCCTCCACAGTGGGAGGACAATGTGCCCTTTACAAATCCTGTAAGTTACAAAACAGTGAGAAAAGCACCATCTGAAAAGGCTCCTTGTCCCCTTTTCTTATGCCAGAATTTGGAGTTGGAGATGCTGCTGCTCAGGTACATGAATTAAAAGCAACAGGCTTAATTGGGCCCTGGACATGCCAGAGACCAGGTGGCAGCACTAAATCGCCAACGGCAAGGTTATCATCAGTATCATAACGGGCAGCATGGGAAATGTGGTTTTTTTGTTTTTTTTTTTTAATGGTGGCATGACACATATAGATCTTTGGTACTAGCTAATCAACAGTGTTTCCAAGCATGAAACAGATAAGCCCACTGCATTTCTGTTTAATCTGTATAAGAGGAAAATAAGAATCTTCAAAAAAAAAAAATTAAATTAAAAGGCTACTACACTGAATCGTTTTAAAAGGAAGTCAGTCAGTGAATCGATTTCCAGACCTAAGACAGTGTGCAGACCCTGAACTCCTTGTCTAAAGGGACAGCCAGGTTCCCCGGAGGAAGGTCCTTGACAAAATTTTTAAGAATCTCGTAAAGGGACCTATGGCCTTTTACAAAAGTAATTGTACGGGGAAGCGGGGGGGTCAATGACGGATGACAATCAGACTTTCTGAACTGTCTCTGACTACAGGAGACCACAAAAAACATTGCAGCCTCAAGTTAAATAAAGTAGGGCCTTATGAAAGTCAGGTGACTGTTGGGAGTTTTGGCTGAAAACTGAGTCACGGTAGATTCCGTATTCATTCTGTACACATTTCTTTGATCCCAGAATATATGATTGGGATAGATATACTTAGAAATTGGCACAGTTCTCACACTGGTTCCCTGACCTGTGGAATTGAAGTCTTTTATGGTTGAAAGGGCCTCCACAGTTTCTTCTGCTAAGGAAAAAACACTATTACGCCACTGCATGGACAGCAAGAATTGGTGCCGATGTCAAGGACTTGAAAAATGTAAAAACAAGAAGATAAGGGGTTAAAGGGCACATTCCCACCCCATCTCCCTTTAACTCTCTTATCTAGTCAGAGCAGAAGGCAGATCAATCGTGGGGAATAACAGTTGACTATCAAAATCTTAATCAAGTAGTGACTCCAACTGTAGCTGCTCTACCAGATGTGGTGTGGTATAATATTCTAACAAGCAAATACACGATATGCATTGTCCATAAAGACCATATGAAGAAATTTGCTTTCAGTTGGCAAGTACAGCAGTATGCCCGATGTCATAGCAAGGGATCTTATTCCACAATATCTCACTGGTCTACTATGCTGGTTGCATTGTTCATTGAACCAAGTGACATATGCACACATGTGCCCATCAGAGGATAAAAAAGTAAATCCAACAAAACTTCAAGGGCCTTATCCTTCAGTGAAATTCACAGGAGTCCAGTGGTAGGGGACATGTGGAGATAGTTCTTCTCAAGTGAAGGATAAGTTCTGTATCCAGCCCTACTCACCACCAAGAAAGAAGAACTGAAGTGGGCCCATTTGAATTCTGGAAACAACACATTCCTTTCTTGGGTGTGTTACTCTGGCCCATATACCATGCTGCTAACTTTGTGTGGGATGTTAAACAAAAGGCTCTTCAACAAGTCCAGGCTCCTCTACCGTTTAGACCCTAAGATCCAGCAGGCTCAATGACACTAAGTGTCAGTGGCAGGTAAGGATCCGTCAGGGAGCCTCTGAAAAGCTCCTATAAGTAAATCAGAGAATTGATCTTTGAGATGTTGTAGCAAGGCTCTACCATCATCCACTTGGGAGACAGCTCTTGGCCTGCTACTGGGTCATACTGGAAACAGAATGTTTAGTTACCTTGTGACATAAGCTAGCTATCATGAGCAGGTGTTATGTGACCCACTGAGTCATAAAGTAGAGCATGCACAGCAGCAACCCATTATCAAATGGAAGCAGAACATACATCATCTGGCCCAAGCAGGACCAGAAGTTTTATAAAATCAAGTTATGTAAAGAAGTTGCCCAAATGCCTATTCTACTCCTGTTACAACACTACCTGTTCCCAAGCATGCACCTATAGCTTCCTGGGTTGTACCCTATGATCAGTTGACTGAGGGAGATAACTTTGGCCTAGTTTACTGGTGATGGTTCTGCACATTACCCAGGCACAACCCAGAAAGGAACAGATACAGCACCACAACCCCTTTCTCAGACAACCCTAAAAGGTGCAGCAGCAAAGGAATCATCACCAAAACTTCAGGCAGTTCACACAGTCAGACATAGTCTGTTTGGAATGAAAAATGGTCAGCTATGTGACTGTTCATTAATTCATGTGCTGTAGCCAATGGACTGGCTGGATGGTCAGGGACTTAGAAAGAGCATGATTGGAAAATTGGTGAGAAAACCATCTGGGCAAGAAGTATATGGATAGATCTCTCCAAATGGGCAAGGAATGTGAATGTATTTACGCCCTGTCCTCATCAAAAGCTTACTTCAGCAGAGGATAATTTCAATAATCAAGTAGATAAAAATGACCCATTCTGTGAACTGTCAGCCTCTTTTCCCAGCCATCCCTGTAATCTCACAATGGATGGGCACATGAACACATGGCCATGGCGGCAGAGATGGGAATTATGCTAGGACTCAACAACATGGACTTCCACTCACCAAGACTGACCTGGCAACAGCCACTGGTGAATGCCAACAACAGAGATTAATACTGAGCCCCAAAATATGGCATCATTCCTTTGGGTGACCAGCCATCACTATGATGGCAGGTTAATTACACTGGACCACTTCCTCCATGGAAAGGACAACACTTTGGTCCTTACTGCAGTGGATACTTATTTTGGTTATTGAGATGCCTTTCCTGCTTATCTTGCTTGTGCCAAAACCACCCTTTGTGGACTTACAGTCTTATCTACTGTCATGGTATTCCAGACAGTACTGCTTCAGACCAAGGATCTTATTTAATAAGCAAAGAAGTATTAAGTGGGTCCATAAATGGAATCTACTGGTCTTACCATGTTTCCCACCATCCTGAAACAGCTGGACCAATAGAAAGATAGAACTGGGCTTTGAAGACACAGTTACAGCACCAATTAGTGGCAGCAACATGAAGGGCTGGGATATGATTCTCCAAATAGGTATATGCTTTGAATCAGCATCTACTCTATGCCACAGTTTCTCCCAGAGGCAGGATTCAAAGGTCCATAAATCAAGGGCTAGAAAAGGGAATACTCACACTTAATATCACCCTAGTGAGCCACTAGGACAATTTTTTTTTGCTTCCTGTTCTGCTGGCCTACAAGTTTTGGTTCCAGGAAGAAAAGCCAGGAGCAACAAACATTCCACTGAACTAGAAGCTCAGACTTCCCCCTTGTGACTGAGCTTCTGATGCCCATAAGCCAACAGGATAAGAAAGGAATAACAGTGCTAGTTTACCAATGGGAAACTGAACTGCTTCTCTACAATGGAAGTAAGAAAGATTATGTGTCGAGTACAAGAGATCATTTATAGAGTGTCTTTTGGTATTAGCATATACTACAATTAAAGTCAATGGGAAACTACAACAATCTTATCCAGGCAGGATGACAAAGGGCACAGACCCTCCAGGAACGAAGGTAGGGGTCACTCCTCCAAAAAGAGCCAAGACCTGCTTGAGGTGCATGCTGAGGATACAGAAAATACAGAACAGGTAGTAGAGAAAGATAACTATAAGTATCTATATCATTTGCAAGAACAAGAATTAAAATTGGCATGAGTATTTATTTCAAATTTTGTTAAGAAGGTTTGTATTTTTTTTTCCTTTCCTCGGTTTCTTTATCATGTAACAACATAAATTAATCAGTGATTATCATACTACGTATTGATTCCTCAAGGGACATTGTCACCTATTCTAAAATTTATAGTGTTTGCGGTTTTCATTTGGAAATTAAGCATGACATAAAGAACTGTGTGACAAGATGACAAGAGATGGACTGTGGTGGTTATTCTTGGTTGTCAACTTACTATTCTGGAAGTATCTAGGTATGCCAGTGAAGAAATTTGTTTTAGTTTGAAGTAGAAAGACACACTTTTTAAAAAGATTTATTTATTTATTATATAAATGCACTGTAGCTGTCTTCAGACACACCAGAAGAGGAATCAGATCTCATTATAGATGGTTGTGAGCCACCATGTGGTTTCTGGGAATTGAACTCTGGAAGAGCAGTCAGTGCTCTTAATCACTAAGACATTTCTCCAACCCTGAAAGACACACTTATAAGGTGGGAAGATACACCTTTAATATTGGCCACATCATCTGGTGGCCTATATAGAAGATACAAAAGAAGGAAGTTTGTTCTCTTTACCTCTTATCTTCCTCACTCTTGCTGGTATGTGCATTTCTTCCCTGGCTTTACAGCCTACTTCTTCAAAGTCTAGTGTAGACTGAAGACCACCCAAGACATTTGGCCTCATGGACAGAACAACTATTCGATTCTTGGATATTCTGGTGCCATTGGTATAACCTACTTTAATAAATCATAGACAGACAGACAGATTCTAAAAGAGCTGTTACTACTCTAGGCTACTCTAATAAAAAGATAAAATCTAAAAAACTATTGGGAGGCAGAGATAGGCACATCTCGGTGAGTTCAAGACCAGCCTGGTGGTCTACAAAGTAGCTAGCAGAATAGCTAGGGCTAAACAGAAAAACTCTTGTCACGACACAAACATACCCCTCCAAAAGAAAAAAATAATCTAAAAATTAGGGGCTGGAGAGATGAGTCACCAGTTAAAAGCATATGCTACTTTTCCAGAGGACCTGGGATCAATTCCAAGCACTGATATGGTGGCTCACCACCATCTGTTAACTCCAATTTCAGGAGATCCAATTCTGTTTTCTAGCTTCTATGGGTTATCAGGCATACATGTGGTACATAGACATATATGCAGACAAAGCAAACATACACTGAACAACAACATCATCTAGACATCTACTGGGCTTCCCACTCTTGTACTTGTAGAAGATTAATAGGCACTGTTATTCAAATGTTCTAATATTCCTTAAAAATGAGGCATCACAGTAGAGTCTAGGACCAAAGCTATACAACAAAGGCTGCAATAAAGAAAGTTGCAGCATTACATTAATCACACAGTAGGACCTTTCAAGTATCTCTTTCCTCTCTTGGCCCCTGATGCCAATGACTCATAATTCAGGGTCCTAAGTGCCAGCAGCAAATTCTGAACACTGCATAATGCTTTCAATAAAACATGAGCCCAGTTAGCAAAGCACAGAAGCTGTCTAAAGAACCAACCATATTCAGACAGGTGTGGCCATCAACTTACCTTTATCTGCGTTTTGAAAATTAAATATCATGTACTTAGGTTTTCAAAGTACTACAAACATGAATTACACTGCTGACTTCTAGACTGAGAAATATGAAAGAGCCCATCTTTAACAGCCACTTTATACTACATTTTTATTTAAAACTCAAAAGGGTTGTAGTATGTAGCTTAGTAGTAGAATACTCACCTAACATTAGCAAGGCCCTATGTCAAACCTCTATAAACACACATAATCACATACACACACAATTCCTGAAAAGAAGGGCTCTTCCCTTTCTGTACCATACCCTAGCAAATAAGGTAAAATGTACAACCTAAAGCCATAGTCCTGAGCTCAGATGGTTACCTATAAGCAAGAGAATGGAGCATGAATATTTTATCTCTTACTGGTTGCTTCCGAATGAGCTTGAGTTTTACTTCCAGAAGCAGTGCTCCAGAAGAATTTTCATTTGCTTATAAAAGATATTCTAATCGATAACAACAACAAAAAGCACCATGCATTTGCTAAACAGCACTGTACAAGTTAACCATCTCAGCTTGCCCCAGAGCACACTGCAGTTATACACCAAAATACATGCCATTGGCATGCAAGGTTCTGAAAATCCATGCACTCAAGGAAACAACAAGGCTTCCTTCCCCTCGGAGCTCCTTGATGAGACACATACATAACACAGAACATCCAGCCAGAACACATCATTGTTCTAAGTCTGCCATGTGCCTGGTCTCGTTTCTAAATTGTAAAATCAGAACATTAAATTTACTTCCCTAGCAAATGTCTTTCATGACCTTTAATTCTCAGTTACACACATGTGTGACCATTTCCAGAATGGATATACCACATACCAGCAGCTCAATCACAACAGATATGTCCCCCAGGCATGTTTGCAGACCGTAAAGGCTTGAACAGAGAGAGAGAGAGATACTACAACCCTCCATCCAGAAGCTAAAGCACTTGAAGGCCCAGTAAAAGGTGCACAAAGCACCACCATGAAGTGAGGCATAGCAACACTCTGGTCTACGTGGGAACCACCTTCATTTAGGACATACAGAAGACAAGACAGAATGGTGCTATGATTTAAGGGACAGGAAGCAGACTACACAAAGGACAGCACAAGTAGCCAGCATCTGACTAGATAAAGTATCAAACACTCGTTTAGAGAAAATAAGCCCAGGTGACCTCTGTCCTGATATCTAACTGCAGGACGTAAACAGTGCCAAGTTGGAGGCTTTATCTAAAACAAAGGTGCCTGCCTTCCTAAAGGCAAAGGAAAAAGTACTTCAAGTAGTGCAGACTGGGAGAGTCTCTAGTAGTTTGAATGAAAAAATGATCCACAAAAGCTCAAGTTTTTGCACAGTTGATCTCAGTTAGTGATGCTACTTAGAGAGGGGCTTCTTGGAAGAACTGCATTACTGGGAACAAGTTTGAGAGTTCAAAGCTTCATCCTGCTTCTAGTTCCAATGCAGATGAAGATTTAATCTCTCAGCTTCCCACTTGGGCACCCTGTCTGGCATGCCTCCCCAACACAATGAAGGATTCTCTTCCCTCTGAACTGAAAGCCAAAATAAACTATTCCATAAATTGCTTTTAATTATGGTCTTATCATAGCAGCATAAATGTAACCAATACAGAGGCTAAGAAGAAATCCTGTTTTAACACAGGACATAGGTTTAGAGGTGACACAACGCTGTGAAGCTTCTACAGACATTGAACAGAATGACATTCAGAAAGCCCCAAAACATACTGCTTACAGTCCCAATCATAACCCACACAAACAGCTAAGAAACTAACTCCTTTATTTAACATACTTAACAAACAGCCAAACTGATAAAATCAGGGGGTAAAGAAGCCAGGCATGATTAACAGCATGCTTGTAATTCTAGCACTACAGAGGCTGAGACAGGTGGCTGTCCTATGTTCAAGGTCAGCACAGGCTACAGAAAAGAAAAAAAAAAAAAAACAACAACAAACCTATGTCAAAACAAACAAACAAACCTGTGAGTTAGTACTGTTATAATTAAATGTGCCTACTCTTTTTTTTAATTACTTATGTGAACCACTTTTGTGTGGTGTACTTGGAGACCAGAGAGGGTATCTGTCTTAGCCAGGGTTTCTATTCCTGAACAAACATCATGACCAAGAAGCAGGCTGCGGAGGAAAGGGTTTATTCAGCTTACACTTCCACATTACTGTTCATCACCAAAGGAAGTCAGGACTGGAACTCAAGCAGGTCAGGAAGCAGGAGCTGATGCAGAGGCCATGGAGGGATGTTACTTACTGGCTTGCTTCCCCTGGCTTGCTAAGCCTGCTTTCTTAAAAACCCCAGGTCTACCAGGCCAGCGATGGCACCACCTACAATGTGCTGGGACCTCCCCCCTTGATCACTAGTTAAAAAAATGCCTTACAGGTGGATCTCATGGAGGCATTTCCTCAAGGAGGCCCTTCTCTCTGTGATAATTCTAGTTTGTGTTGACACAAAACCAACCAGTACAGTCTCAGATGTCCTAAAACTATTATTAATTAATATTTGTGAGATGCCATCTGAGTGCTGGGAATTAAACCCAGGTCATCTAGAAGAGTAGTAGTAGTCAATGCTCTTAACTACTGATCTATCTTTACAGACCCGTTATTCATGCTGTGTAATGAAACAGAAAGGGCCTTGATGTGCCCCTGGTCATACTAGGTAAGATGTAGGGCTTGGGGGCTAGGAGCCCAGCAGTTAAAAGCACTGGCTACTCTACCAGAAGTCCTTAGTTCGATTCCAAGCAACCATATGGTGGTTCTTAACCATCTATAATAGGATCTGATGCCCTCTTCTGGCCCACAAGTCTACATGCAGATAGAGAACTAATACACATAAAATAAATCTTAGAAAAAAAGGGGGGGGGGGGCACGTAGAGTCCCTGGGACAATCAATGCTCCGGTCCCTTCCTCCAGCCATGCTGCTCTAAGCAGGTACCTCCAATGTCCTTAGTACATTGTGCCAGGCAAAATACCAATCTTTGCTGTTCTTGAGGATAGAGAACTGTGCATTATCAAGCACATGTGGCTTGTTTGGAGAGTGTGTTTTCCAGGGTAAAAAGACAGAAAGCATGCCACGCTCTGTCACATGACTTACAATATCAACAGTACAGAAAAATCAAACAGTTTTGCTGGGTATGATGATAGGTGTGTGTAGTCTAAAGTGGGAGGCTCCTACAAGTTCAGAGATAGCCTGGGCCACACAAGGAGTCCCCAGCCCCAGCAGTTGTAAGTGGTTCACTAGACTTCACACATGCAGAGCAGTCATCCTTCAATCACTGTACCATGTTCCTAACCTCATGTTTTTCTATTTTGTTCATTTTAACTTAAATTTTATTTATCTAGACAAAGCTTCACTAGGCTGGCCTCTAATTTTTTTATCTTCCTGTTTCTACCTTTCTATTCTGAATATATATGTTAAATTAAAAATACAAAATAAGAGGGGCTGGAAAGATAGTTCAGCAATTAAGAGAGCTGGCTACTCTTCCAGAAGACATTCCCAGCATCTACACGGCAGCTGACAACTGTCTAAAACTCCAGTTCCAGGGGATACAACACCCTCATCTCGTCTCTGTCAGCAACAGGCACACACACGATGCAGACACATGCGAGCCTAACACAAAGTAAAACAATAAATGCTGCACACATACAAACGAAACCCATATTTTCTTCCTATAATAACACTTCATCATCATGCGTATGACTTTCAGAACCCACGATGTTGCTGGGTGTGGTAGCTTGTGCCTACATCACAGGAACAGAGTTTCTGAAGCAGGGCAACTAGGAACTAAAGCCAATCTGAGCTATATCAAGACTCTTTTTAAAAACGGGGGGGGGGGGGGGGGTGAGGGACCCTAAATAAAACCTTCAGAGGTAGTGAAATGGCCCAGCAGTAAAGAGCACCTTTTCCCCCAGAAAAGCTTGAGTTTAATTCCCAGCACCCAAATGACAGCTCTTCACTGTGCTTAACTCTAGATCTAGGGGATCTAATATTTCTGACCTCCTTGAGAACCCAGTAAACAAGTGGCATACAATACACAGTAAGCAAAGCACTCATGTAGAATTTTATCTTCAAATTAGCTCTACTAGATCCCAGACCAAGTAGGCCAACCCTACAGTCTCTCAGCATACAATTCAAATATTATTTATTCCAGTTGAAGAAATACATCTCCAGAATCATCAAATACTAGCAATCGTTTTTCCCAAAGATAGACTACATTTTGCTTTTCCTTGTTGCTCATTAAAATTCATGAATATAGTTCCAATCCGACTCGTGGCTTTCCACTTACCACTCTTTTTCCTCTTCCTCATTTTCAACAGTGGCCTACTGCAGAAATAAGCTGGGTCTACCTTCAAACCTAAGACAATGTCTTCTATTGGGTTCAGGGAGGCACACAGGACCCTCCCACTGCTAGGAGAGCTTTGACCTCTTACTAATAGTGTGTAATAGCTTAAGGCCTACAGCCAGTTTCCTTTCTTTTTAGCTTCTTACTAATCCTCCACTCTGTTTTTTCAAGTGAGGGTCTCACTCCGGCCATCCTGGAACTCACTGTATATCAGACTAGCCTCCCACTCAGATATCTGCATCCCTCTGCATCCCCAGTGCTAGGATTAAAAGGATGTGCCACACACCCAGTTCTTTTTCTTCTATTAATTATTTATTCACTTTACACCCTGATAGCTCCCCCTCTCTGATGGTCCCCTCACCCAGTCACTATGCCTTCTTTTTCTTTACTAAAAATGTGTGTATATAGTCTGCATGAGAACCTGACACACAAAGAAACCAAAACAACACGCTGGATCCCTTGGAACTGGAGTTACAGATGGCTGTACGTCATCAAGTGAGTTCTGAAAACTGAACCCAGGCCCTCTAGAGAGGCAAGTGCTTTTAACCATGAATCACTTCTCCCAGCCCTATAGCTCCCTTTCCTTCAAGCCACTCAAGGGAAAGACCAATCAAACCCATTCCAAAGGGGCCAAAGAAAATGGTGACCCAAAAAAAAAAAAAAAAAGAGAGAGAGAGAGAGAGAGAGAAAGAAGAGGGGGTGGGGGGGAGAAGAAGAAGACCCAAATGCAAATGGGCCTTTATGGAGACAGATGTCCCTATTCTCAGAACACAGTCAGCCAAAGATCCCATTCCTCCCAACTAACCACACACCCTGGTCTCAAGTCAGGAAAATCATGGAAGCTCCAGCTGCCCCCTTACAGCAGCACCTAAACAAGAGCACAGGATACCAAGTCACAAGCCACAGATCTGCCCTGCCCTTTTCCAACTCTATTAGTCATGGTAACAGTTGATACAACATGCACAACAGTTGGGTCTCCAAACAATCTAGAGTAAGTTGGTGGGGGAAACAAGTGTATTTTGTAGACAAGACCTTCAACCTACTGTTTTTTTTTTTTTTTTTTTCAATGAAATCTTTCTCAGAAGGACACAGAAATGCTACTATGGACGCCAGATTTCCCATTCTCTCTGAATAAAACCCAAAGAGTGCTCTAAGCAAAACTCCATTAGGCCCAAGAGCAAATGCAAGAAGCAGTACTCACAGATTCCATGGTAAAACTCAGGGTTGCTCAGGACTGGGTACTCACTCCTACAGGGCAGAATGCTCTGAAAGGAGAAAGGGAAAAGCAGGTTTAAGTCAACACTAATCTCTAAGTGCTTTTCACACTTTTAGTACCTCTTTACCTGGATCAACTATAACAAGTAAATGTTACAAAGGTGCATCTTTAGCTGTTCTGGGGTTATAAAGAGTTCATATCTGATGGTTTGCTTTACAGCAAGTATTTATTCTCAACACTACAAAACAAGGCCTCACGGGGCAGGGTGAGGAAAAGACCCAACATGATTATCAGATGACCTGGCTTGGTGTGTGGTTCTTTCCTTCCCTAAGCAAGGACTCAGCACTAGGCTTATTTCCCCTTAAGACAAGCTTAGATGGAGTTTAACAGAAGAAATCCAAACAACATAATCATCAAACCTTTATCCAAGTCTTATATTTTTGTTGAAACATCTACAGTATACCACATTCCCAACCACCCTACGACTGTGTCCTTCCTGAGCATTCTCCCAAACCAAGACAATGCTTGAGGTCCAGTATAGAATACTCCTGGATGTTCACTGGTTAGCTATCACCCAGCATGGTATTCCCCATTACATGCACTCACTACATAGCCTTAATCTACTTTCACACTCAAAATCTAAAGAGGAATCTATTCTCAAAGACACAACAATGTAATTCAAGAGCCAGCTGTACAGGCCTATAGTGCTAGTGCTTGGGAGGTGGAGCAAAGAGAAGCAAGAGTTTAGGGTCATCCTTGGCTATATCACAAGCTCAAGACTCACATGGACGATAAAAAAACTCAATTCATAAAGAATGAGTCCAGGATCTGGAGTAATGGATTGGGTGTTACTTTTCCAGGACCTGAGTTTCATCTCCAGCACCCACAAGATGGTTTACTGCATGCAATGCTAGATCCGTAGGATCTAAAGCTTTCTTTTGGCTTCTGCAGGCACCAAACATGCACATAGTACCGATATATGTAGGCAAAACAACCATACAGAAGGAGAAAAGACAGGGCGGCAACTCCAGCAACCTACTAAAGTTGAGTTGGTGTTCTTCCCACTCCTTGACAGTGCCTCCATACTTTCTTTATATAGGATCAAATATGCTGGCATGTGTTGGGATATGGATGTGTCCTCTATACGGTAAGCCCATGGTGATATGCTAGTGGCTCAGCAAAGCTGTTCACAGGGCAAATTCTTCTGGGAGAAGTTAGAGGAACGTCCCTAATGCTACTTCATTCTACACAAAAGACAGATACTTTCTACGTTTCTAAATTATTAATATTTTATGTGTGTGAGTGTTTTGCTGTGTGTACACAACGCACATGCTTGGTGCCCCTGGAGACCAGAGGGGCATCCAATCCCTTTGAACGGGAGTTACAGATGGCTGTGTTCTGACTACCATGTGGGCGCTAAGAACTGTACTTAGATCCTCTGTAAGAGTACCAAGTACTCTTAATGGCTGAGCCATTTCTCTAGGCCAAACTCCAATTTATTAACTATTGAACTAAAAAAAGTCATAACATTAGTGATTCTCAAAAAACTTAATGAGCAAAAAACAGGTCTTAAAGGAGTGTACTGAATATAACCATCCTTAGGAACTTATGAGAGATATTGTCCAAGATGCCCTAGAGACATCTATCTGACTTTAGAATGTTCCTGTCTCTTATATGGAGAAGAGGAAGAAGAGGAGGAAGAGAAAATTTATTTGCATAAACCTAAAAGTAGCCTTCCTCAAATACTTAAAATGCTTTTATGATTATCAGATAATCAACTATTATACAATATTGTACAGGTTACCATAGAAAAACAATTTAAATCAAGAGTCTCTACAATATTTGGGAGGAAAAAACAGTGACAAAATGTTCTAGGATAAGAAAAGCTCAACACTAAGGAAGGAGAAAGAGGAAGAAAAACCTCAGAAACACAGTGAATTTAAAGCCAACCTGGGGTACATAAGCCTCTGCAAGGAAAACTGGGATTAAGGGCAACAACAAGGTAGAAGATCCCACAACTCTCCACAGACCAATTTTTTTTTTCAATTAGAAATAAGTCAAATGGACTGGAGAGATGGTTCAGCGGTTAAGAGCACTTCCAGAGGTCCTGAGTTCGATTCCCAGCAACCACATGGTGGCTCACAACCATCTGTAATGGAATCTAACACCCTCTTCTGGCGTCTGAAGACAGCTACAGTGTACTTATATTGAATGAATGAATGAATGAATGAATGAATGAATGAATGAATGAATGAATGAATGAATGAATGAATGAATGAATGAATGGGGGAGGAAGGGAATCAAACCACATCTTTTACTACCAACTATATTTTTCCTCTTATCTTTTTACTATCTATCAGCTTATAGTAGTTGTGAATTCTAGTTCAGAAATCCACATATCTTGAGAAAAACAGCTGACACCAACAAAAATGGTGCCTAAGTTCAGTGTGCAGTGCCTGACCTGCCTGGGCAGGAAAGGGCATTTTGTCTCCTGGGTACAGCCTCACCAGGATCATACTAGAGCAACAAAGAGGAATGTCTACCCATGAGTCTAACTGACAATGTGGACAAGATGATAACCCCAAATGCCAACAAATCCTGACATACAGATCTGTATAAGAAAAGAAGAGCTGGGTGTGTGGCTGCATGCCTATAATCAGAGGTCGGTGTAGTAGTATTCAAGTTTCAGGACACCACAGATTACATAAAGAAAGCCTGAAAAGGAATGGAGGAGGGGTTCTGGGGTTATAGGTCAGGTAGCTGAGTGCCTGTAGAGCATATGCCAGAAACTCAACACAAAGATGGGGAGAGAAGAAATAGAAAAGAATCTGTCCAACAAACATTCCCAGCAGCTTCATTGATAACTGCCCCCAAAGCCTAGATGGTTCTCTGTAACAAGGCTTAACCCAACTGGTAAAACGTGGCATAATGGAATCTTACTTAACCATAAGAACAGAACTACTGGTATAGGCACTGAGGCAACTCCTAAGATAATGTTTCTCAACCTGTGGCCCTTTTGGGGTCAAATTACCCTTTATCAGGGGGTTGCATGTGAAATTTTTTCATTACAATTCATAACAGTAACAACATTACAGTTATAAAATAGAAATAAAAAATAATTTTATGGTTGGCAGTCACCACAACATGAGAAACTATATTAAAGGGTTGCAGCATTAGGAAGGTTGAGAACCACTGTTCTAAGGGAATTAAGTTAAAGCAAAAGGGGGAGGTATAAGAACCAATCTCATAAGTAATATGGCTGCCCCTTCCCATGACATCATGTGAAGCACATGCTTACATCTCCATGTGTCTGACACTGAGAATGAGTCCCAGAATGGCCTTAAACTCCCAATTCTCCCAACTCCGCTTCCTGAATGATAAAATCAGACATGTATCATTATGCCTGGTTCCTAGGGTTACAATTTCTATTATCCTGTTTATATGACCTTTTGTATGATAAAATTTTAGAAATGAAAGATGCATGAGTAGCTTTCAAAAATTAAAGAAAAGATGGGGAAATGTTAACTATGACCCTATACAAATGAACAGAAGTCAATCTCCTTCCTTACAGATGTCTGAGCACAAACCAGTCTAGTCAGTTGAATCAATGCTATGATCTATGATCCTGACTATGATGACAGTTCTATAAAACAACACCATTGGTAGAGCTAAACAGTGTAAGCATAGGGAGTGCTGAATCATTCTCCAAGTGTAGGCTCAGAGTCTAAATGTGTCTGTATAAATACCCTTGTGACTTTATCTAATGTTGATTCATTTAATCTCAATAACCCTACAGACTATGCCATGATTATCCTTTATTGATGAGAAAACTGAACCATGGGTCTAAGAAAAACATACACAGGGTCACACAGTCAGTGGTAGAGGGACTGAGACTCAAATCCAGCTAGATCCAGATAATTACTTTTCTCTGGAAACTAAATATTTGCACATAAAAGTTGTCCTTATGGCTTTAAATATTTGCTTGAGAACTCAGAGATCCCTGTGTTGCTGGAAGTTCACAGACAGAATTCCACAGGCAGGTGTGCTCCCTTCCCTTCTTGATAATACTAGAGCCACAAGGAGCTGTGCTGGGTCATGCCTAGGACTGGCCCTGGCCTCCTTCCAGAGAAACAAGACAGCCTAAGTCTAGTCTCCCCTTTCCCACCCTCCTGGGAGGAAAATACTAGTTATTGCTATTAGTTTCAGGATGAGATGCTATGTTACCATGAGGGAGGTTAAAAATTAAAGAGAATAACAAAGAAGCTAAAAGAAAGCTCCTCACAAACCTTTTAATTCAATGTTTCTTTCACTGAAAGTAAAAGGCAAAATTAAGTGTTTTAATACAATTCTTTTTGTACCCCTAAGCAGGAGAAGATGCAGAATTTCCCCTCATTCTAGTCTGGTCCCACTACAACCTCCCCATCCTTGCTAAACTGTAATTGTGATCACAGATGTTTTTACACGGACAGATACACATAAAATGAAAACCAGAAAGGAAAACTACAGATTTAGAGACTGGGGAGTTCCTGAAAACAAACTCAAGCTTAAGAAAATGACTCAGTGCAGCTCAGACATCCCAAAGAGAGGACAACCTAGACCCTCACAAGGTCTGAATCTGCACCAAGTTTCAATCAGAAAATCCACAAACTTTCCAAAGTGACTCTCAAGGCTGGAAGGAGGAAGAATAGAAAATCTCTCTCCTCCTTTTGGACATTTCACTCACACACTCTAACAATAAAGACATAAAACCAACTTTTCAGAAGACCTAAATGAGGAGGCAAAGAGACCTGTTGCCACTATCATAAGCTCTTATCAAGCCCACAGAATTCCACAGCAGTATACCTAACCGAGTTTTGCTTTGGTTCTTTCCCACTGAAAGTCATGTTGAAGCTCCGTTTACTCACACAGCAACACTGGGGGAGGAGCCTGGTGAGAGGTGTGAGGCATATAACCAACAGATCTTGACTCCATTTATTCCTTCTTTCCCCTCCACATGAATCTGTACACTTCCTTTGTCATGTTCCAGCAGCATGGGCCTTCATGAAAATCAGAGGCTGATGCTATGATCTTAGACTTCCAGGACGGTGTGCTCAAATACATGTCTCCTTGATTATTTACCCACACATGGGTTTTCTTTGGCATTCACTGCCAATCTCACCACTTCATGAGTAGTGCCATGGGAATAGTAATGTGGCAAAAGTCCATGCTGGAGTTGTTCCATGTGTCAGGGTGTGGGGTTGTTCCCCTCACATGGGTTATAGTGCCTAGCTCCTATTTCTGAAAGTGAAAATAAAAATGAAGGTAAAAATATAAAATCTACACATGTCCTTTTAGAGATTTTTTAAAGTATCAAAATCCTTTTGGAAGTAAGTCAAGACTTAGTTTTTATTTTGAAAAACTAATAGTTTGCCGTGTGAGCAGAGTAGAGAAGAGCCCTTTGTCTTTTTCATTCTGTTCTTTAGATAAGACCTTTCTATGTGGTCTGGCTGCCCTGGAGGTGGCTGTGCAGGCCAGTCTGGCCTCAAACTCAAGAGATCCACCCACTTCCTGAGTGCTACAATTAAAGGCATACATACACTCACTATGCCCAACCTTGTGATATCTCTAAAAATTATTAATATACATTATTGGGTGGCTCGGTGGTTAAGAGCACCCTCTTCCAGAGGTCCTGAGTTCAAATCCCAGCAACCACATGGTGGCTCACAACCATCTGTAATGGGATCCAATGACCTCTTCTGGTGTGTCTGAAGACAGCTACAGTGTACTCACATAAATAAAATAAAAAAATCATTTTTAAAAGTGTGTGTGTATACATATAAATAAATAAATATATACATACAATTTGTACAAAATAATGGGTTTCATTGTAACACTTTTCACAAATGTATACACAGGTACTTAGATAATTTACTCTTTCCTCCACCCTCTAGTCTCTCCTCTGGTTGAGTCTCAGGATTTTGATGTATAATGATGTCGAGCTCTGGATCTTCCTGCCCAGTCTCCCAAGTACTGGGATTCATAAGGGTGTGTCTCCATGGCACTGCTCATGTGTGTGTTTATATACTCCATCATAATGTACTCTTCTCATTATGGTTATGAGATCTGAAGGCCAAAATATATTCCGTTAGTCCAGCGACCTGTTCTACAGGCCAGACAAATGTATAGTAATAGATCAGAGGGGTGTGTCGGGTGTGGTAGATTCACTTCTGAGCAATATGGAGAATATATTGGATTGGGTGTGTGACTGAAGGCAGAGAACTAAGTTATGGTAACATAGGTAAATAAATACAGATTTTATTTTGAGTTAAAAATGAGAATAGTGGCAGTAGAAGTAGGAAAATTTGTTTAAATTCTCTTGGAAGAGAAATTGACAGGATTTACAATCTCATTTTTGGCAGTAAGAAGGAACAGCTACTGGTTTCTGGCTTGTAGGAGGGCATAGACAGGACTTCTACAGCAGGTCAGGAAGCTCAGGAAAAATAACAGGCTACATAGAGTAATATGCCCTCCATGTGTGTTGTATACATGAGGAAGATGAGTTGAATGAAAACATGGGTTGACAGCATCTCCAGTTAGAAATGGGCATGGTTATTCTGGGAATTCAGAGTTAGAATTAAACAGCATGGTTAAAGTCACATGGGGCTGATGAGATTGCTAAGCAGAAAGGTGGTGATGGGAAATAGTTCTGAAGCAAGGTGAGGAAGATCTGTATGAAACCAGATGAAGCACACACAGCGAAGGAAGCTGGGAGAGATTTAAGAGGAGCCTGGTATAGACGGGATGCTCTCCAGCATATGGGTGGGAGGTGGTGTGGACAACTAGTTTAGATATTCAAAGATGTAGTATGAGAGACCTTGTGGTAAATATGATGGAGGCTGTATGTAGACCTGTCACTCACCAGCTTTCTCTCAAGCTTTCCTGGTACCCGAGTGTTCATACTTTGGGTGTGTCGGTAACTAATTCCATTTGTATTAAGCATAATGAATGTAGACATGCAGTGTGCATAGCTATACACCAGAGCCATCTTGCCTTTATTCGTCTTTTCTATTTAACTTTTGCCACAAGCTATAAACAAGCTTCTCTAGAGATCTGTCTACCTGGGTTTATTAAGGTGGGTTTCTCAGTGTAGCCCTGGCTGTATTGAACTCAGTAAACCAGGCTGGTTTTGAACTTGGATATCCATCTGCCTCTACCTTTTAAGTGCTAGGATTAATAGCATTTTCCAGCACTGCCTGGCTAAAGACTTTTTTTTTTTAAAGCAGGTGTTTGTGTGTGCATGTTTGTCTGTATAACCTGTTCAAGTGAACACACACACACACAAGTCAGAACAAGGAAATGCAAGTATCACAGGACTGCACAGTCTAGTCACCTAATACATTAACAAGAAATTACAGAAACCTGACCACAGAAATTAGCGTCTCTATCCCAGCACTTTGCACTTTTGGTCCATTCAATTTATGTTTTATGAAACATGAAAGGTCAACTAGGACAAATATAGCTCACACAAAATTAAGGAAGAAATGAAGAACAAGAAAAGCACAAACTCCTCCAAACCCTATCTCAGTAGCCTGTAAAAGAATGGCTATGACTCTAGAATTCTGGCCCCAGGAGGACTGCAGCCTCCTTTCCCTACATGCATGATCGTGCATACCATCACACTCACCACCTCCCAACAGCACAGCAACTATCTCATGATAGCTTTAAAAATGCCTTTTCCTCCTCACTGATACTCAAAAGGCATTCAAGATACATTACTTCATAACAAAAATGCATACTGATCACCAGTCCCAACTCAAACAATACCAAAAAACTTCCCGTCAGAAACCTTCCTACCAGGTGTAATGACCCATGTCTTTAGTGACAGCACTTGAAAAACAGAAGGTTCATCTTTGAGTTTGAGGCCATCCTGGCCTATATAGTGGGTTCTAGGCTAGCTAGAAATAACATGTGAGACATTATGTTAGGAAGAAGATAAAGGGAGTAGGGGGGTGTATGTTCTCTGGAGGTGTGGTGAGGTACGGGGGCAAGAGGGATGCCTCTGGCAGACCCATGTTGAGGCATCTCTTCCTCCTGAAGAACAAGCCACACAACGGTATAGTATAGAATAGTTTATTTGGGGTATGGGGAGGGGAGTTACGAGGATAGTAGAGGCAGAGAGGAGTAGAAGAGAAGTAGAGGCCCACCATGAGCACGTGGAGTGAAGGGGTGGGGGTAGGGGTGGGGAGCAAATGGGGAGAGGAAGAACAAAGGGGTAAGGGCAAGTTGAAGAGAGCAAGAGCAGGAGTAAGAGAGTGAGGAGGGGGCAAAAGCCCCTTTTATAGTTCCAGGTAACTGTGGGGCAGAGCATAGCAGGCTGTTGCCAAGTAACCATGGGGTGGGGTTTACAGAATCCTAACACAGTATCTCAATAATTTAAAAGAAAATAAAAAGTGTTCCTAAGGGAGCAATGTGAAAGTGAGAGCAGAGGCTTGGCCTCACCACAGTGCCATATGCTTTGACAAGGGCCGTAGTTTGGAGAGAGGAGAGTAGCTCCTTTGCCCAAAAAGCAAAGCAGCACGGATGCTAGACAAGGGATGCTAGACAAGTGACAATTGGCTCCTTCCTTCACAGACACGAGATGAGCATGGTGTGTCGCATACATACAGTTCAAGACTCTACTTAAACTACTGGCTACCCTTTCCACTCACTAGATAGAGAGAAGGAGCTCTGCAGAATGTGTGTCCTTACCTACTCCAGAGAAGGCCTGTTTGCCACAACTTCCCTCAACATGATTTTAGCAAGTTCACCTCCTGAAGACAGTGTGTTCTTCTCTGTTTGGGACTGAGGACTCCAAAGAGAGTGCTCACCTCTGATCTCCACTCTGCAAATAAATCTAATAAGTAAACACTGACTCAGTTCTTTCTTTGCCTTCTTACAATATAAACTTGTATAGTAATCACCTAAAAGAATTTTTCTCTCTAAACTGAGACAATCTCCCCCTGCCCGACAGTTTGGGGTGGGAAAGCTTTTAAATGCAAAGACCCAACAGCCCTTTCATACAAATGTCAAAACAGATGTCTCCTGGAACCCACACTTGTTCTGTGGGCTGGGATCAATCTGACATGTGGCAACGCCAGTCTCTTACAGGAATACTATAGTCAATTTCAAATACGTCAAAGCCTTTTAGTTGGGAACAGTGGCTCCTGTCTATAATCCCTGCACTTGGAGGCTAAGGAAGAATGAAGGACCTGAAGGATGAGGCCAAACTGGGCTACAAGGTGAGATCTCTTCTCAAACAAACAAACCTTCTGACACCAGTTACCCAATAGCTCATGAGCAACAAGTGACAAGAACAGCAGAAAACAAGGAGAAACGGCTGAGATTCTGGGAGCTGAGCAGATGGATATCCTAAAGAATTTATGCTGATTTGTAAGACAAATAATTGGGTAAAACCAACATTGCCCTAAAATGTTAAGACAAGAAAATGTAAAGCCAGGATCCACGCAGGTGTGATTACTCAGTGGGTGTGGCAATTAATCTTCAAAACATACATACAGTCTGCTAGGAAGCCGGAGTGAATGTGCCCACCAACACTTTACTCACAAACTTGGTTCTAACCAATCAATATATGGAATAAAGGATGCTACCTGTGTGCAGATGCCCAAAGAAGCCAGGAGAGGATCCTCCCTTGGAGCTGAGGTTGTAGGCAGTTATGAGATATCAATGTGGGTGCTAGAGGAACAGCAAGTTCTCTGTGTGAGGCATACCTATTTAATTCAGTATGCTGGCTAAATGCTCTTCACTGCTCAACTGCCGCACATTTCTAGGACAATTTGTACTGGTTTAGTGACTGTTAAACCATCCATTAGACTGGAAGGTGACACTATGAGCAGAAAGTTTTGTGCATAGTCATGCAGCTCCTCCCAGCAATTCTGACATCCCCAGCAAATAAACAGGTTCTTCATCATCATGAATATGAAGTAAAAATTTTTTGTTCCAACATGTGGATGAAACTCAAAGGAATAAAAGCAGAAACGGCACCAATTTCCTAACAAGTGTCCCAAAAGAGGATCCAAGAGCTGCATAAAAAAGGCTGGGGAAAAGGAAGGGTTCAAATTAAAAAATGTGTGCACACTAAGAGTGTACCCTTCTTCCTGCATATGCCATATGGTCCTATTTCAGCTGTTATCCATATATAGAGTATGGAAATAATTTTCTGGGCCTAGGAAAACAACTAAAAGTAGGTAAAGTGCTTACTGTACAAAATACAAGGACCTGAGTTCTTGACGCTCACACTGGCCAGTCTAGTCTACTGTTAACTCCAATTCTAGGGGACCTGCAGCCTCCTTTAGGCCTCCTTGGGCACCAAGCACATAAGGGGCACATATGACATACAAAACAATAACAATAGAAGCCAAGCATGTTGGTGCATACTTGTAATACCATGCTGTGGAGATAGAAGCAAACTCCTAAGGGATCACTGCCCGTCCAGCCTAACCAACAAACTTGGGGTCAATGAAAGACATTGTCTTAGAGGACAGAAATACATGGCACTTAAGAACAGTGCCTGAAACTGGCCTCTACAAGCATCGACAGATGGTAAAGTAAGGGAAGAAGAGAGGGAGGAAGGAAAGGAGAGAGGGACTGATCAAACCAGACATACTGTTTCACAACTGCAAACCTAACACTCAAGAGTGTTGAAGCAGGAGGACTGCCACAAGTTAAAGGCCAACCTGAGCTACACTTTGACTTTCTAGCTCAGGCAACTGTGTTGGATCCTGTCTCAAAAACAAAAAGGCATCCAATAAAACACACACACACACACACAGAGAGAGAGAGAGAGAGAGAGAGAGAGAGAGAGAGAGAGAGAATGAATATCAATTTGTATGCTAGAATTTTCCAAACAGGAAACCAAACTAAGATTCTTTTAAGGGCAGCCCCAAAAATGAAAACCAGAAGAGCAAGCAAAATGCTACACAATGTAGTCCTAGTCCCATCCAGAGGCTGAGGTAAGATCACTGAGCCTTGATTGTAGTAACAAAATCAAGTACAGAGAAGGGGAAGACTGAGAAAGAAAAACAGTAGATCGTTTCATCACTGAACTGAAATGAAAACAAAGCCCGTCTAGCAATGACAGAAGATATCTTTGCTCCCAAGAAACAAAGATAATGGAAACCCTGTAATGACAAAGATGAATCCACTCCCATCAATTTTCTACACCTTTCCATCTATTTAAAAAAAAAGAAAAAAATGCTTCCTGCTCATCTTTTTCACCCATGTTCCTAAGCCAACAACAGAACAACCTTCCAATCCCTTCTCACTTCCCTCTGAGTATTTTCTCTCCCCTCACCTCCTACTTCCCTTGTCTAGAGGACAAGTCACCCTAAATCTTGCATGCCAAATGTAACCTCTTTCCTCAGATTTCCACCGGTGGCCCCATTACAAAGCTGAACTCACAGGAGCAGTCAAGCAGCATCCCTCACTGGCCTCCAAGCAGGCTCTTTTGACTGCAGTGTGCTGCTCCTCCTCTGGTGTTTCCTCCTCGCTCCTCCAGTTTTGTATGGCTCAAATGTCATGAATCCCAGCTTCTAGTGACTACACCTTCAATGACCCTTTGCATTACAATCTGGTTAACTTCCATACAGAATAATGTTGAGTAGTGAAGTCTGGGAAGCCTCTGCCATTCCTAGTATTCTCGTAGATAGACAGAAAAGTTCCCCAATATGTAAACAAAGATATACAAGGTTACCGCATTTCCACACATCAGTCATAATCAATACATCTACTAAAGTCAGGTAAATGGCAGTGTTCAAGGACAGAGACTAACCAACCACTGGTATATAGAATAAGCTTATAGACAATATTGCACACACATATAGAAGGGACTTGGAAATGGGCCAGCAAGCACAATAATGAGCAATTACACAAAAAATTTTTAAATTACTTTGAAAATTTTAAAAACTGAGAAAACAATTTTTCGCTCCCAAGATGTCACCTGTGCATTACTGTCACCTCACCACAGACAAGTCATTTACAGGTGTCTGGCCCAACCGAACAGTGCATATGGATGATGCAGCTACCCCTGGGCCTCTAGGAAAACCAGAAGGTACCTAGGACCTTTGACCTAACCTCTGTAGATTTGCTGATGGCTGAGACCAGGGTTGAAAGGTAGACAGTGGGTAGATTCAGAAGGAGAAACATTTGCCCTAACATCAGCCTTGTTTCTCACCGAACCAAGTTCCACAATTAAGACTTTTATGGACTTGGCCCAAGGACTGTGTACAATCTGTAAGATTGGCCATATTGAAAACTTAAAGGGTTATTTTCAAGGCTAAGGGCTGTGAACATAACATATGAGGTCAAAGTCAAACACCAACCTCAGTACTGCAAAGTCTTTAAGAATAAATTTCTAAGTGCCAGGTGTGTAGCACAGGACTTTAACCCCAGAAGTCAGGAACCAAAGACAAGCAAGCATATCTCTGAGTTCCAGAACAGTCCAAGCTATACAGAGAAACCTTGTCTCAAAAAATACAAACAAGCAAAAAATTTAAAAAGATATTTTTTCCTACCTTTGAGGCCTTTTTCTCACTCTGTAGACAGGCTGACCTCAGACTCACTGGAGATCTACCTGCCTCTGCCTCCCGGCTGGGATTAAAGACAAACAACACCACCAAGGCATAGGAAAGTTTTCTTAAGACATGATGGGTCTACAGTTGAGGATGCTTGCAGGTAACCATCAAACTGAACACAGGGACCCCAATGAAGCAGGTAGAGAAAAGACTGAAGGAGCTGAAAGGGTTTGCAACCTCATGGGAAGAACAAAATTATCAACCAATCAAACCCTCCAGAGCTCCCAGGGAATAAAACACCAACCATTGAGCACACATGGAGAGACCCATGGCTCCAATTGCATATGCAGCAAAGGATGGTATTGTCTGGTATCAATGGGAGAAGAGGCTTTCATCCAGCGAAGGTGCGTTTTCTCAGTGTAGGGGAATGCCAAGGTGCTGAGGTGGAGGGAGTGGTTGGGAGAGGGAGCACCTTCAAGGAAACAAGTGGAGGGGGGGAGGGGGGATAACGTTTGAAGTGTAAATACAGAAAATATCGAGGGAGGGAGGGGGGAGGGAGGAGGGATGGAGGGAGGGGAGAGAGAGAGAGAGAGAGAGAGAGAGAGAGAGAGAGAGAGAGAGAGAAAGAAAGAAAGAAAGAGAAAGACAGACAGACAGACAGACATGATCCACAATCTGAAAGATCCAATTGCCAGCTATCAAGGTTAAAGGCTTCCTGCATGCTATCTATCCCCTTTAAGGATTAAAGATTTACTTCTGCTCATAGCTTTAAGAGGGTTATAGTCCACCACAGCAGGAAGACAGCATATCTGCTCAGTACAGGGTAAGAGCAATGTGTCAGAGGTTGCAGAAGCAGAACCAACTACATTCTTTGTACTTATCTCAAAGGTAATTAGCACTGTGGAAAGATTATCACAGTCTATGATACCTGGTGATCATACACCTGTCACCTGAACACTTAGGAGGAAGAAGTGGGAGGGCTAAACGTTGAAACAGTGATGATGTTCTAAAAGTAATCTATCCAATTAACTGTTGTTAATAGTTAATAACAGTTAAGTTCTGGTGGGAGATATGGGTTTGGTTTGATGTCCTTTTGGGTTTTTTTTGGGGGGGGGGTCTCTTTATGAAGCCCATACTTGCTTTAAATTCATGTCTTAGCCTCACATCCATGGAAAGCAGTGAGCATGAGATGGGGTGAAAGGCCACCTGAAGCATACTGCCAGAGACCATCATACTGAAACTCTCACCTTCAGCTTCAGTCACACGGCTGAGCAATCCACACCACAAGCAAGAGCACACTGCACACAACACTAAAGCTGTTCTAGACTGATCCCTACAAAGTCTCCAAATCTTTAAAAATGCTTCTATTCCAAATGACTGTACATAATTCTGCTAAGAGCTGAACTCAACACAGACCAAGACCCAGGATGAACAGCATCATCACCACTGCATGAACTTCAAGAATGCCTACATCTTGGAGACCATGTCACAGCCTACTGCATAACCCCACAGTCTATGACTTACTCCCATCGAGAAAAAACACAGACACAGACACATTTTAGGGTTATGCCTAAAACACAAAATATAGAGCCACGCCCACATCCTGTCCAGAAACTAAGACAATGGGATGAGTCATAAGCAACAGGCTTCCTCCAAAGGAGTTCATTATACTGCTATGGAACCACACACATCTTACATATGTCGGTATAAAGTAGAAATACTCCCATTATGCCAGGAACAAACAACCTAAAAAAAGTGTCGTATAGTTATTTGGAAAATTAAGGCCATACCTAATTCATATATACTTCTGTTTTAAGATCTTAAAAATACAATAGCAGAATATATTCTACTACACAGTAATTAAAGCAATGGCACTGAAATAGTATTTCAGATCTACAACACCAATTCTATGAAATTTAAATAAAATTAAACAGTGTAAGGTAATCAAGGTAATCACAGGTAAGCAAATCAAGATGCCAGCCGGTGATGCTTACTAATAGGAGATTTTCCTATAGTGTCTTTGTGAAAGGTTTTTCTAGAATCATTCAAGATCTTAGAATGACAGTGTATTTACCAGAAAATAATTTACCATAATGTAAAATTCAAGTTCAGTGTAGAAGGTAGCAATCCTTGTACTGAAAGCAGAATTTTTCAATATGCGGTACTATAAAGCAGGGGTTATGGCTGAATAGGTTAAGAACACTTGTTCTATAAGCATGGTTTGAATGGGTTTGCCCTTCTCCTCCCCATTTATGTGTTTGAATGCTTGGCCTATGTGAAATGGTACTATTAGGAAGTGTGTCACTGTGAGAGTGGGCTTTAAGGTCTCCTCCTAGTCTCTCCTGGTTGCCTTCTGATCAAGATGTAGAACTATCAGCTCGTTCTCCAGCACCACGTCTGCCTGGATGCGGTCATGTTTCCTGCCAAGGTAATAGACTAAACCTCCAAAACAGTACACAAGCCCCAATTAAATGTTCTTCTTTATGAGCTACCTTGGTCATGGTGTCTGTTCACTGCAATAAAACCCTAAGACAAGGACTGAGTTCAAATCAGCAGTGAAAAGATGGGGTGGATGAGTGTGCTTGTGACCTAACACTGGAGCATAGAGACAAACAGATCCCAAGAACTTGCTGGTCAAACAACCTAGCCCTGGTGGTGAGCTTCCACAGCATGACCCTGTCTCCAGGCAGAAAGCAAGGAAGGAAGACACTCAACATCCTCTCTGGCCTCCATGTACCTACATACTCATGTCCATGCACAACCTGCACACACATACTCATGTGTACAAACGTTAAAGTTAAAAATATGGATCACCAATATAAGAAGAGTTAGACAGGTCTAACATCTCAGGGAATACAAGTGACAGTCCAAAGAGCATAGGAACTGTGAAAGAACAGAGAGGCTGCTGAAGGAGGAAGAAGCAGCAGAAGCACAGCAAGTTACTATCTCTTTAGACTCCAGCACGGTGGCAACCCAAAGATGTTGGTGGCTTGAAAATGATCCCAATTAATGTCTATGTGTTCTTACCAAGGGCTCAGTTCTAATAGTCTAGCCATATTCTGAGAGGTTCAACAATCATAACTATAAACTGTTGAATATAATGGGGGACACTGTTTCTTACATCACCACCTCCAAAAAGCCAGAGCTAGATGAAGAGGACAGTGTGGCTCAGCAGCTCGAGTCAACAGGCTCAACCCTTAGAAAAGTTCCCAGTTACACACTTGAAACATCCTGTCTACATAGTGCTCCACTTTACCCTCTGCTGACTGCAGGGTCTTCGGGCACAAATCCCTTCAGACTCCTTTTCATAGTCTAGGTTTCAAAGGCTTCTTGTATCACTTTCATGAACCAGTGTCTATCCAAGAGCTTCCTCCAATGTGTGCCATAATATACAATCTCCTTGTCAGTCCTTACTACCCACCTCTGAATTTTCATGAATTCCTGGTTCACAAGATTGGTTACACACAGTATACAATTTTTTATTTTGTTTTTTAAAAAGTCATAGCTGACTGAAGACCTTTTCACTATTTCTTCCCAAACCTGATGCTGAGGGGGAAAAATTTTTTCTAGAAATATTTCTGTAACCAGTTTTCTCCAGACATAGTTTTTGTCTCTGTCTTGTCTCAATACTTCTAAGTTTTAAGCCAAAACCTTTTTTTAACAAACTAGACTGTGTAGAGCAGAAACTACTTTACACTTCCAAGATTCACTCCCAAAAGAAGTAGCAAGAGGAGCTGTAGAGATGGCTCAGTGTTTGAGAGCACTGGCTGTTCCTGCAGAGGACCCAGGTTCAGTTTTCAGCACCCATGTATATAGCAAGCAGGTTACAAACATCTGCAACTCCAGTTCCAGGGAATCCAACATCCTCTTCTGACCCTCTAAGGACACCAGGCACATATGTGATACACATACATGCAAAGAAAATACATATGCACAAAAAAAATACTTTAAAGTTAGAAAAGCTTCATTGAGGAAGCTGCTGTCCCACAAAGGGCAGATGCTAGTTTAACCCTCTCCTGCCTACCATCCATCTACCAGGAACTCCAGAGAACTAGAAATATTACAGAACAGCTCTGGGACTTCCTTGGTAGAAGGGAAGTAAGACTTCGCTAGGCTCGCTCCCGCCCTGCACTTAGATCCTGCAATTCCAAAGCTCTACAGCAAGGCCTCCTCCCCTGACTGTGTAGCTAAGAATAATTAGTGTCTCTGCATCCTCCATTACACAGATAAGTTCAAAGATTTCCTCTAACGAATAAAAAAATTTAACAAGAGACATCTCAAATTAAGCTTGCTCAGAATCTATACAAAGACACACATGTAGTCCAGAGTCCCCAGTGCCCTCCAGTCAGTCAGTCTCTGTGCTCCAGAAAAATCCTGATCTTCACCATACAGGCATAAACACCACTGTACAGCCGCCTATCTGCCATACATGGAAAGTTCTCTAAGTAATGCTTTAAAATTCTATAACCAGACTTGTTCAGGCAACAGACATTGTAAGGACACCTTTTTCTGATAAAATACACAAATAGATAAAATAGGCACATAATAAAGCAGGTTTGCTTGGGTAGAGTGGTGCTAAAGCCAAACAGCCGCAAAGTAATGTCACTGTGAGACCTGAGGCTGGCCCCCAGATTATATTTATTGTGAAGATAACCCTGCAAACTGGAAGAACAGCTCAGGAGTCAAATGCTTGTCTAGCATTCCCTGCACTGAGGAGGGGTGCGCAGCATGGAGTCTTATAGTGGTTAATTTTCATGACTAGATTTAGAATATCACAGAAACATTCTTGGTGTGTTTTGAGAAAGATTGAAGACTCACCCTCAATATGGGAAGTGTCATAGCATGTGTTTAAGCCCTTGAATTGAACAAAAAGTAAACAAGGTTAGTATCAGCTTTCGTCTCTCTGTTCCCTAACTGTGGACCCACCATGATCAACTACCTCCCTTCTTAAACAAGGAGCCAAATTAAACTCTTCCTTAAATTGCTTCCTGTCAGATATTCTGTGACAGAAAAAAAACTACAAGTCCACAGAAAATAAATATGTTAAAAAAAAAAAAGCATCCAGCATCACACCTAGCCAGAGAAGGTCACCCAAGCTGAAGATCAAGCATGTGGCTTCTAGGACACTCAAACTCATCACAGACAAAACTTAGGAAGAACTCAGTTCCTTTGCCAAGAAATATGGTTTATAATTTTTGTGCTTCTGAATAAAAAATAGCAACAATACCTAAAGAGTTAAGTGCTGATCTGTAATTTGTAGTTACTAGCAGAATAAGCAACATTATATATTGAAAGCTTCCACACTGAGACGCAATGAACAAATGAACTTTTCCTGGCGTACGTCAGCTTGTGTCTCTGGGTTGGTGACACTTTCTCCCTGAATAAATACATTGCACATAGTTGCTCAACCACATTTCTTTTCTGAGAAGAGAGAAGAGCATCTAATATTCTTTCCTTGGGCTCTATGAAGTGCTGCTGGTATTCGTTGGAGGAGGGGATAAGTGGTGACAGTGGCTTTCTGTATTATTAGCAGCTTGGTAACCTCTGAGGCTGGAACCTCGGCCTCGCCTGGACTACACCAAAACTAAGCAGAGCAAGGTACCAAAGCCAATTAATTGACATATTGTTTTTCCACTGCCCCTTCTTTAACAGCAAGGAATATAAAATTATCCTGAACCATGTTAAGTCTGGCCAGTATGTGGGATACCCAAACACTATAGCAACAGAACACAGATTAAGATACCAGGCTACATACTAAGATCCTTCTTCAAAACAGCAGCAATAAAAAGATATTACATTTTAAAGAATTTAAGTTCAACTTAATGGGAAAAGAACAATAACTGGTCTACAGAAATCAGTTTTTCAAAGTGGGGAATATGGTGCCACATGCCTGTAAGTTCAGTACTTAGGAGATAGAAACAGGAGTCCAAAGGTCAAAGTAATTCTTGGCTACATAATGGGTTCAAGGCCAACACAGGTTACATGAGGTTCTGCCTTTAAAAACTAATAATAATAATAATAATAATAATAATAATAATAAACAAAAACAAACAAACAAAAAACCCTGGGCTGTTGAGATGGCTTAGTGAGATGGCTTAGAACACTTACTGCCAAGGCTGAATCTGACCCCTAGGACCTCGTATGGTGGAGGGAAAAGCAACTGCTGAGTGCTGTCCTCCGACATTCACAGAGACAGAGCTAGCCAACCTGTTCTGCTGCTGTTCCTCTGCCTATACAGAAGTACACACCCAGTGTTTTCAAAATCACTCAAGTACCACTTCCTTAAATGTACCCCATATCTTACACTTACTATGTCCCATTTGTCCTTCAGGATTTCTCTGTGTAGCCCTGGACAACCTGGAACTTGGGCCTTGAGACTAGCCTGACCTTGAACTCAGAGAATTCTTCTCACTACATCTCGAGTAAATGAGATCACAGGCAGGTTCTATTAGTCAGGATTAAAAGAAATTTTTGGTTGGTTGGTTGGTTGGTTGGTTGGCTGGCTGGCTGGCTGGCTGGTTGGTTTTTCAAGACAGAGTTTCCTCTGTGTAGCCCTGACTGTCCTAGAGCTTGTTCTGTTGACCGGGGTGCCCTAGAACTCATAGATCCACCTATCTCTGCCGCCAGAGTGCTGAGATTAAAGGTGTGTGCCACCAGCACCCAGCTGAAAGAGATTTTTGTTTTCTGATAATGCTAGAAAGTGAACCTAGGGCCTTAGGAATGCTAGTCAAGTGTTTTACCACTGAATTATAGCTCTAATCTTTAAAAGAGAAGTTCTGAATTGGTGTGTAAAAGGATTACAAGCATCTGCTAAAATTCTGTAAATATGTTATTTGAAATAATAAGAACAGTTTAATAACTTTCTTGAGTTATTGAATTAAAAAATTGATGCATTTGGTAATAGTTCCTGTGTTAACCCCACCCCCACCTCACTATGTAGATCATGGTGGCCTCAAACTCAGAAATCTGCCTACCTCTGCTGAGAATAAAAGTGTGTGCCAATACACCCAGTTGCTTGTGTGTTCTTTATTGAGGGAGGGCAAACACAGGATTTTTCTGTGTAGCCCTAGCTGTCTCAGAACTCATCACTTTGTAGACCAGGGTGGCCTCAAACTCAGAAACCCACCTGCCTCTGCCTCCAGAGTGCTGTGATTAAAGATGTGTACCAGCGCCGTATGGAAAGATTAACTTTTTTTACACAAGTAAAAATGGAGGTACCTTTTTCTACCAGTGCTGTAATGATTAAAAGCAAAAAACTGCCTCTCCCTCTCTCCCTCCCTGCCCCACTGCAAGCTCGTGCGCACACACCATTTACAAGACCTGCACTTCGGCCCTACAATGTCAGAGAGGACCCATATGCCTTCCTCAGGACACACCTAAGATCTTTGTGAACTGCAGGAGAACAAACAGCTCATGTTCTCCCTCTCCTTCCTTCCAAGCACAGACTCCTATGCTAACCCACTGCAATGCCAGCAGTACCGCCTATGCAGGGTAGAACAGATAGGGCAAAGGTACTCTCCACACAAGATGTTCAAGAATTC